>NC_135879.1:82972040-83717688 GCF_964194155.1 Cetorhinus maximus
TGGTCATCCATGGTTCTCTGGGCTTGTTACTCCTTCCTATCACCTTAGAGGGAACATTTTGAGCCTGTACCCCCTCCCAATTTCCTTTTTGAAAGCCCCCCACTGCTCCACTGTTAGATTTCCCCACAAGTAGCTGTTCCCAGTCTACCTTGGCCAGATCCTGCCTTATTTTATTAAAATCCCACTCTCCCTCAATCCAAAACATTTTTTTGCAACTTGTCTATTTCTTTGTCCATAACAAAATTGTACCATGTTGTAGTCGCTATCACTAAAAATGCTCCCCCATCACCACCTCAGCCACCTGTCCGGCTTCATTCCCCAGAATTAGGTCCAACACTGCGCCATTCCTTGTTGGACCCTCTACATATTGACCTAAAAAGTTCTCCTGTACACATCAAAAAATCCACTCCATCCAAGCCCTTAACACTATATCTATCCCAATTAATGTTGAGAAAGTTGAAATCACCTAATATAATTACCCTATTGTTATTGTTTTTACATACCTCCGCAAATTGTGTACATATTTGCTCCTCAATTTCCTGCTGACTATCTGGAGGTCTATAATAAACACCTAACAATGTGATTGCCCCTTTTTTATTCCTAAGCTCTACCAAAAAAGCTTCATTCGATGCCCCCTCCAAGATATTATCTCTCCTTACTGCAGTAACAGACTCCTTAACTAATAATGCAATGCCTCCTCCTCTTTTACCCCCTCTCCCATCTCGCCTTAAGATTCTATATCCTGGAATGTTGAGCTGCCAATCCTACCCCTCCCTCAACCACGTCTCAGTTATGACTACTATATCACAATTCGATATGTCAATCCTCACCCTTAACTCATGCATTTTACCAGTAATACTCCTGGCATCTGTGCCCTTTACAACCTGGCACTTCTACGAGGAGAGGAGCTGGCTGAGCAGGAGATGGAGGATGCACGTCTCCTCCGATGAGGAGGACGTCAACGGGGATGAGGGTTAGGAGGTCCTCGAAGGCGAGGATGCTGACCATGAGGCCATTCCACTGGCCAGATGAGCCAGGCATGCTCTGGAGGCCCTCATAGCTGCTAGATTTGGAGGATGATGACATCTGGCAGTGAGGGGACACCATATATCCTCGCATTACATCTGTGTACCTTTAACTCCAGCCTGGCTGATGGCAGTTCTGGTAATGGTGCTTGCCCTCCTGCAGCTTTGAGCACACATAACCTCTGTGATAATGCTCCTGTCATGGGAATGCAGCAGAGGCCCTAATAGTCGCTCGATTCCAGAAGGATGATGACAACATGCAATGAGGACACGCCATAGATCTTCATATAGCCTCTGTGAATATCTGACTCCTGTCTGGCTGAGGGCAGCTCGCTTGTGCTCTGTGATCAGGGTCATATCATGATTACGCAGCTGAAACTTTAAATGCGCCTGATCAGACAGTGCGATGTGTTCACTAGAACTAGGTTCCACCTTGGTGTCTGCCTCTGCGTTGGTGGAGGGTGTGGGTGAGCGATGTGATGGGTCTTCAATCGGGGTTTGAGCAGATTTTTCTTCCGAGGTGTCTTCGGGACTTGAGTCGAGAACCTGGATTGTAGACTCACTCAGCTGTTTCCTAGATGTGTCTGCGAAAGCAAGGAGAGATAATTAGTACATGACAGTGGCCTGTGAAACAGGACACATCACTCACAGCATGGTTCTCTGGTGGATGTTATACTGCTGGATCCTCACTTGGTAGAGCACCACTGACCTCACCGTCAGCAGGAATGGTCCAGATCTTCGCCGACCAGCTGGATGACTCTAATTTCAAAGTCCTTGAGGACCTTGATTTCAGGCATTCCTCCACCAGTCTGTGACCCCTCCCTCTTGCTGTGTGCCAGGTTGTCCTGCAAGAGGACAGATGCAGAGAGTGTAAGCAGGATGGCTGCCAGGCTAGATGATAAGTATGACTGGCATGTATCGGTGATGAATGGTGCCATGAGCAGGATGAGGACAATGAAGGTGTGTGTGAGAGAGTGAATGGCGATCTCTCTTGAACTGGCAGTGAGTGAGGGCCCTGTAGATGTATAATTGGTTTGTGATTGTGTGAGTTGAGAGTGATGAGTAGAGTGACTTACCCTGGTGGAACGGAGGAGATCATTCATCCTCTTTCATCCTCTCCGTTTTTGCAGGGTTGACCAACACTGCCACCATCTCCTAAGCCAGATTGGTGATGTTTCTTGTCCTCCTGCGGCCAGAGCGGGGGTAGAGGATGTCACCGTGGGCCTCCATGTTGTAGCATTTGCTACAGTAAAGTTTGTCTCTTGCACAAAATTCATTGTGTACGGCAAAATCTGAAAGAAATAGGCACCAATCTTTGAGGATGAAAGCATTGCAACATTTCTAAGTTGACCACAGAAGGGGAATGCTTTTTCTCTGGCTGAAAAGAGATAAAGTGCAAAGGGAAGTTCTTACCATATGAAGCAAGGTGGGCAGGTGCAAGGACACCTGTTATGTATGATGTTCCGATGGTGGCAGAGGCATATTCAAGTACGTACTTCTGATATTCTGCACCTTTGCCTAAAGAGCATAATCTAATCTGTGCACAATCCACCATTTACTTAACTACTCCTTCATCACATGTAGGTGAATGTTTCCCACTGACATTTTTATTATTAGAACTCAGCCTTGCCAATGTTCTCAGTGATAACTGAGATGGCAGCATTGATTGCCCAAAGGGTAATGTGACTGAGATAGGTTATTCTATTGTAGGAAAAGGGAGCTCACAACCAAAGAGTGTGAAGTGCAACTTGAGATGACCAGACAGCAGTACAACAACAAAAACAATTTGCATTTATATAATACCTTTATCATAGTAAACCATACCTTGACCTAACAACACATGATCATCATTTAAAGGAATGCAATGGCATGACGTCCTTCAATAGGCAAGGGACAGTAAAGCAGGAGGGCATGCTGCTATGCAAGTTTAACAGATAGTTCTTCTACATTGTTCGATTTAGGGGCACTGAGATGAGAACCGTCTGATGCAGTGTACAATCTAGCAGGATTTGTTTCCTATGTAATCGCAGGTATGGCCCATGCAGAACCAGCAGGAGCTGTCTTCTGGTAACCTCAAGTGGCACTGCGTCACTGCACCGTACATTCATAGGCACCATGAGTGATGCACTGAGCCCAGGTGAGCAAAGCAAAATTGGTAAAAGAAGAACAGACAATCACTGGAAGGTAATGGGGTCTTTGTCCACAGCTGGTGACTCCATTGATTTTGATTTCAGGTCCAGCTATTAAAGAAGAATGGTTATTAAACATGGAAGGTTTTGGTATTTGGGAGGAAATGTCTTCCAGTTGCCCACCTGGAGCTCTCTAGAGAGCTGCTGAAGCAATAATTACTGCCATTTGTACCAGCAATCTGTTTCCAGATGCCCACAGCTCACTGATTAAATGCTGTAAACACCAGAGTGAAAGATTTAGCCTTTTATTCACAGCATGACTGGTGAGTAGAATGATTCAGAATTGAATCTGTCTTTTCGGTGATAGCCCTGGTGATAGCATTGGTGTTATTATGTCTTCTCACGGAAAGCCTGGTAGGATGGCATAATGGAGTGTGTAGTAAAGGCAGCAGAGAGTGGGAGTACAAAAGACTGCGTAGTAAAGGCATCATGACAGCTTTCTGGGTGACTAGGAGTCACCTGGATAATGTGCTGCACGTTGTCACACACCAGTTGAACATTGATTGAATAATACTCCTTGGTATCCAAAAATCTTTTGACTTCAGTTTTGAATGTACTCAATGGCTGAACTCCCACAGCCCTTTGGGGTGGAGATTTCAGCGATTCACAATCCTTGACACCAATGCTCTCCTACAAATGCAACAATAGCTTCTCACCAGCAATTAGCAAAATTCAAAACCACAACTTTTAAGAAAAAGCCCCTTTATTGTAGCTTCCCTAGTTAAAACACTGCAGGGAGGTTACAACCTGAAGCCTTGCACCCTATATTTTTTTAATGTTTTTTTTTCCCTGTTCTGTGCCTGTGACCGCCAGAAGGGCAAGAAATAGGATTGCAGGCAGCGGTGACTGCAATTATTGCAGGAAAAGGTAAACAAGCAGCTGGCAAGATAATCAAGCATTCCAAGTCTGCAGGCATGCTTGCTGCAATTTGTGCTGCTAAAATCAATTCACTTCCAGTATGAGACTCATTAAGATATATGGTGCATTTAAAGTGTGTTGCCAAATTTGGCAGCCATGTTAGTACATTCAATTTTCTTTTGCCAAACATGAGCTTCTTTTGATGGCTGGACCTGAATCTTAACATTTTGTCTGAAGGAGCTGCTCCTAACATTGCCCCAGGAAATGAGCATTAGGTATAAGCTTTTGCGAATGTCAGTGAAAAGCTATTTTAATCTCATCCAAAGGGCGAAGGCAAAACCTTGTTTGCAGCCAAAAGTGATAAAACGAGATGAGTGTCAGTGCTGCATTTGCAGCAGTCTCAGGTCTTTCCACTTCAGGTTCAACAGCTTTTAAATACCCAACACAATCTCTAATCAATAAATGAAAAAGAAAAGTAAAGATTTGGAAAATAGATGACCTTACTGCTGACATTTACCTTAAGGAACCCGAGATATTTTCCTATGGTTAAGTTTGACTCTAATGCTGTCGAGCTCTGTGGATAGATCTGCCAATTCTGAATCTAGAACTGACAGTACAAAGACATCCTTAACCAAGGTTCCAAAGATATAGCCAGATTCACTCTATTAATTTTCTAACATTCCAGGATATCGATTGTATACAGTTGATAATTTTAATGAGGTTGTTTTCATGCCTAAACAACTATAGATAAGATACTGTGCCCAGTTCCTTTTTGAATTTGTCATCGTTGACTTTAGGCATCACACCATATAAAGAAGCAAAGCCACAGAAATGGGTGTATAAAATGAGTCTGAATTTGAACTTCATGGAGCTAAGTTGATCTTTAATAGACTTTGTGATGGATGACATCATTTCTATATTTGCAGAAGAGGTAATATTTATTTGGGAACTAATGAAAGAGTTATAATAATTTATAAATAGAAAAAAAAACCGGTACAGAAAAATCACAATTGTGTGCTTAAAACATTTTAGAAAAGGAAGAAAATAATACTAAACTTGTTGTAAGGTGGCCGAGTTGTACTATTAGTGATGGAGTTGATCTGCAGAAACTTCTTGGGTGGAAACATTAAGTGTTTTTTTATTCATCCACAAGATGTGGGCTTCGCTAGCTGGGCCAGCAATTATTGCCCATCCCTAGTTGCCCTTGCGAAGGTGGTGGTAAGCTGCCTTCTTGAACTGCTGCAGTCCGCAGTCCGTGTGGTGTAGGTACACCCACAGTGCTGTTAGGAAGGGAGTTCCAGGATTTTGACCCAGTGACAGTGAAGGAATGGCGATATATTTCTAAGCCAGGATGGTGAGTCACTTGGAGGGGAACTTTGAGGTAGTGGTGTTCCCATCTATCTGATGCCCTTGTCTTTCTAGATGGTAATGGCTGTGGGCTTGGAAGGTGCTGTTGAAGGAGCCTTGGTGAATTCCTGCAATGCATCTTGCAGGTGGTACACACTGCTGCTACTGTGTGTCGGTGGTGAAGGGACTGAATGTTTGTGGATGTGGTGCCAATCAAGTTGTCTGCTTTGACCCGGATGGTGTCAAGCTTCTTGAGTGTTGTGGGAGCTGCACTGATCCAGGCAAGTGGGGAATATTCCATCACACTCCTGACTTGTGCCTTGTAGATGGTGGACAGGCTATGGGGAGTCAGGAGGTGAGTTATACATTGCTTGATTCTTAGCCTCTGACCTGCTCTTGTAGCCAAAGTATTTATGTGGCTAGTCCAGTTCAGTTTTTGGTCAATGGCAACCCCCCAGGATGTTAATAGTGGGGATTCAGTGATGGTAATGTCATTGTATGTCAAGGGGTGATGGTTGGATTCTCTCTTGTTGGAGATGGTCATTGCCTGGCACTTGTGTGGCACGAATGTTACTTGCCACTTGTCAGCCCAAGCCTGAATGTTGTCCAGGTCTTGCTGCATTTGGGCATGGACTGCTTCAGTATCTGAGGAGTCGCGAATGGTGCTGAACACTGTGTAATCATCAGTGAACATCCCCACTTCTGACCTTATTATGGAAGGAAGGTCATTGAAGAAGCAGCTGAAGATGGTTAGGCCGAGGACACTACCCTGCGGAACTCCTGCAGCGATGTCCTAGAGCTGATATGACTGACCTCCAACAACCACAACCATCTTCCTTTGTGCCAGGTATGACTCCATAGCTCCTTGAAGCCACACTCTGTCAAATGCTGCCTTGATGTCAAGAGCAGTCACTCTTACCTCGCCTCAGGAGTTCAGCTCTTGTGTTTATATTTGAACCAAGGCTGTAATGAGGTCAGGAGCTGAGTGACCCTGGCAGAACCCAAACTGGGTGTCAGTGAAGTAGGTTATTGCTAAGCAAGTGCTGCTTCGTAGCACTGTTGTTGACTCCTTCCATTACTTTACTGATGATCAAGAGTAGACTGATGGGGTGATAATTGGCCAGGTTGGATTTGTCCTGCTTTTTGTGTACAGGACATACCTGGGCAATTTTCCACATAGCCAGGTAGGTGCCAGTGTTGCAGCTGTACTGGAACAGTTTGGCTAGGGGTGCGGCAAGTTCTGGAGCACAAGTCTTCAGCACTATTGCCGGAATGTTGTCAAGCCACATAGCCTTTTCAGTATCCAGTATGATCATCCGATTCTTGATATCATGTGGAGTGAATCGAATTGGCTGAAGGCTGGCCTCTGTGATGCTGGGGACCTCCGGAGTAGGCTGAGATGGATCATCCACTTGGCACTTCTGGCTGAATATTGTAGCAAATGCTTCAGCCTCTTCTTTTGCACTGCTGTGCTGGGCTCCTGCATCACTGAAGATGGGGATATTTGAGGAGCCTCCTCCTCCAGTGAGTTGTTTAATTGTCCACCACCATTCATGACTGAATGTGGCAGGACTGTAGGGCTTAGATCTGATCCGTTGGTTGTGGGATCGCTTAGCCCTGTTTATCACTTGCTGCTTATGCTGTTTAGCATGCAAGTAGTCCTGTGTTGTAGCTTCACCAGGTTGACACCTCATTTGTAGATATGCCTGGTGTTGCTCCTGGCATGCCCTCCTGCACTCTTCATTGAACCAGGGTTGATCCTGTTAGGGGGGAATTTAGGGGTACAGTAAGAACTTATTGAAAGGGAATGAATTACTTAAAATCTCCAAGCACATTGGCAGTTAAAGGTTACCAGGTGAACCTTGCACAGCCTTAGGGCCTGCAAACAACAGAAAGGCCTTGGAAGCTGGACTGCAGTCAGAACATTGGAAATAACAAGTAAGATTAAGTGTGCTCTTCAACAGATAGGGGAAGAACAGATGGTCCTAGTTTAGATAGAGGGAAGGTCTCTGCCTGAGTGAAAAATAGGGACATATGATGCATGTACCAATTACCAGAGATGTCTGTTTAATGTAAACCTATATGTTGACGAGATCGGAATCTGGAAACTGTTCTTGTACGTGACCAACAATGTATAAACATGTTGAACACTTGTAATTTAGCAGAGTGCTATCTCAAGCTGCATTGAAATAGTTCTCCCCTTGCAATTGCTCGAGAAAACAATCGTGACCTGTATCTGAGACTCCTGTGGTCCGTTTGTCAAAGTTACCACAACAATCACCTGGCTTGATGGTAATGGTAGAGCAGGGGATATATCAGGCCATGAGGTTACAGGTTGTGTTCGAGTACAACTCTGCTGCTACTGATGGCCCACAGCGCCTCATGGATGCCCAGCCTTGAGTTGCTAGATCTGTTTGAAATCTATCCCATTTGGTGGTAGTGCCACACAACACGGTGGATGGTATCCTCAATGTGAAGGTGGGACTTTGTCTCCACAAGGACTGTGCGGTGGACAGATGCATCTGCAGCAGGCAGATTGGTGAGGATGAGGTCAAGTATGTTTTTTCCTCTTGTTGATTCCCTCACCACCTGCTGCAGACCCAGTCTAGCAGTTATGTCATTTAGGACTCGGCCAGATTGGTCAGTAGTGGTGCTACCAAGCCGCTCTTGGTGATGGACATTGAAGACCCCCACCCAGAGTACATTCTGTGCCCTTCTCACCCTTAGTGCTTCCTCCAAGTGGTGTTCAACATGGAGGAGCATTGATTCATCAGCTGAGAGAGGGCGGTATATGGTAATCAGCATGGCTGTTCCTTGACTAGCCTGTGAGACAGCTCTCCCAATTTTGGCACGAGCCCCCAGCCCCCAGATGTTAGTAAGGAGGACTTTGCAGGGTTGACAGGACTGCAATCCGGTTCCTAGGTCGACACCAGTTGGTCTGTCTGGTTTCATACCTCTTTTGAGACTTTGCAGCAGTTTGTTACAACTGATTGGCTTGCTAGGCCATTTCAGAGGCCATTTAAGAGTCAACCACATCGCTGTGGGTCTGGAGTCACATGTCGGCCAGAGCAGGTAATGATGAGAGATTTCCTTCCCTAAAGGGGATTAGTGAACCAGATAGGTTTTTACAACAATCAACAATGGTGCCATGGTCATCATTAGGCTTTTAATTCCAGATTTTTATTGCATTCAAATTCCACAATTCGAATCCCCAGAGCATTAACCTGGGTCTCTGGATTACTAGTCCAGTGACAATACCACTAAGCCATTGCCTCCCCATAAATTTATTTACAATATACTCAACAGCAATGATACTCGTGCTTTCAACTCCAACTCTATCTCTACACTGACTAATGAGATAGCCCACACTATCTCCTATTGGTTACTACTGATCATGTGATCTTCCTTAACAAGTATTATTCTTAAAGGTACATTATACACTAAATAAAACCACAATTACTACATTTGTCCCCCTTTAAATTGGCTATAGATACTATATTTACAAGTACATATTTTTCAAGACAACTAAATATCTACACTGGGTAACAAATTTAAAAGTTCAGTATTTCAGATGGTTTCCTGGTACGTATGGAACGTCGCAGCTCCACAACTTCAGATTCTTTGTCAGGAACCTCCTTTTCCGGAGTTGCCTGAACACCAGGTGCTTCGGTGGCACTTGCAATTCTGTATCCTCAACTCTTACAGGAACATCAGACATATCAGTCCTGGGTTGAGTATCCTCAACAGGAAACGCAGACCCGGTCATGGTCACTGGTGGAACCAAATCTTGGTGATTTGTCTCTCTCTTCCTTAAATGGTGCACATGTTTACGGATGATCCAGCCTTCCACCTCCATGTGGGAAGATAGAGGTCCAGTCACTGCACTTATTTCACCCACTAACCACTTCCACTAACCACTAACCTTCCCTGAATTTCTTCACATATATCGGCTCTCCCACAGTAAATTTCCTTTTGCGACTCTGCCAGTCATGTCTAGTTTACTGGCTTCCCTGACTCCTTTCCACCTTCCCCTCCAAATTCAGCAATATTAAGCTCAATCTTGTCCTGAGATGACGTTTCAACAATAACTCCACAGGTGTGACACCTTTTGTTGTCTGAGGGATAGTCCTGTAATGAAAAAGAAAGCTTGCTAGCTTGGTTGCCAAGGAATCGCCAGTTAGCTTTTTATGCCTACCTTGAAAGTTTGAACTGGCCTTTCAGCCAGTCTGTTTGAGGAAGGGTGGTATGGTACAGTTTTCACACAAATGATACCATTGAGCCTGATAAACCTTTGAAACTCAGCACTCGTAAATGCCGTTCCGTTATCGGAAATGAATAATTCTGGTGGTCCGTGAATGGCAAAACTCTGATGTAATTTCTCAGTTGTAACGCCCGGTGATGGTGACTTCACCTCATATACGTCCAACCATTTTGAATGGGCATCGGCAATGAGCAGAAACATTGTTCCCAGGAAAGGCCTGACGTATAACCACACCCAGGGTCTACCTGGCCACTCCCATGGGTGTAATGGAGCTGCCATTGGCAACTTTTGCAGTTACTGACATTGCACACAGTGCTTTACTAAACTCTCTATTTCACCTTCCATCCCTGGCCTCCATAGATAGCTGTGAGCTATGGTCTTCATTCGGGAAATTCCTGGTTGGGCACTGTGTAGTTCAATTAAAAGTGGCTCCCTTCCCTTTGGAGGAACTATCACTTGTGCTCCCCACAATAAGATGCCATCCTAGCTGGCTATTTCATGTCTTCTGTTGAAGTACGGTTTCATTTCATCAGATATGAGCTCTTGAGACCAACCACGTAGCACTTGTTCTCGTACTTGAGATAGGACTGGGTCCCAACTAAGGGCGATGGTGTTTATGATTTGATTGTCAGGCCTATATACGAAAGTGTATTCATATGCTGCCAGAATTAAGGCCCTGTTAGTAGTTCTGTATCTTCTTTCTACGTGTCTTCTTCTTTCTAGCACAGACTTTAAACTTGGCCTTCTTTTTAACTTCATCATTGGCCAGGCTTCCCTCAGATGCAAGCTCAGCTTGCCTGAGCTCAGTGGTTGAGTCTCCCAAGATTTCATTATCTGTCTGCGCCTTGGAAAATTCTGCGACTTTTGCTTTCAAAAAAATGACCTGATAATACATAATATGTTGTTTCTATTTATGCATTCTTTACTGAGCTATAATATCCAATGTATTAGAGCAATCTTATGGATATTATTATTTTGCCTCATACTGAACCAATGGCTTGACAAGTACAATCAGTCCAAACCACTGGAGAGTTTTCCCCTTGATTCCCACTGACTCCAGTTTTGCTAGGGGCTCCTTAATCAGCACTTGGTCAAATGCTGTCTTGATGTCAAGGGAAGTCACTCTCACCTCACCTCTTGAGTTCAACTCTTTTGTCCACGTTTGAACCAAGGCTGTAATGAGGTCAGGAGCTGAGTGGTCCTGGCACTGATTTTACATTGCCTGCGTGGTTTCACACGCATCACACAGGCAAAACGGGCAGGTGGTCAGCCCACTTTTTGCAAAACCTCATCCAGTGGTGGGGGATAAAGGGTCAGCAGCATTGCCATTGTGAGTAGTGAAGAGGTTAGGAGATAGTTTGCTTTCAAAGCCTCTTTGGCTTCATTTAGCTGATTCTTCTCTTTTTTGTATTTGTTTGCTGCCTCCTGGAAAATTGAACATTGTTGTGTCTTCTCTGCCAACTCATCCTTCAGTTTGTTCAGAGAGGTGCTGACTTCTTTCTGTTTCTCTTCAGACTTTTCCAGAGGTACAAATTTTGACCTGAGGGAATTTTGTGGTGTGTGAAGGTCTTTCAGCAGGTTCTCTTTTTACCTGCGAAAGTTGCTCACCCCGCCTTGAACTCTGACATCAAGTAGGATCTCTTTGAGTTCTTTTTGCTGTTCTTCCAGGTTTTGGCTTAAGACAGCCCGTATTTATTCAGGTTGTTGAGTCCTTACACTGTCCTTTTCCAGAACAGGAATGCTTCCAGCTTCCTTTAGGAATCTCAGTGGCCAATCAAGGTTGACTTCCCTCGATTTCACCCTAGAAGGCTTGGTGCACTGCCTCTCAATACCAACACGGTTGCCAATTGGCTACCATAATGGACAGTTACTCTGCTTATGCCTTTTACTTGAATGTCTTCACCTGCATACATCTTTAGCTTGGCAGCTGTTCATTCCAAACTTAATTGATGTTCCCCATTATCCAAATATCTAAAGGTATGTTCCCCAATTACTGTAGTGGAAGCTCCCATGTCTACTTCCATTTTACCAGGTTTGCCATTTACTTTCACTGTGATAGATATTGATTCTGTCTTTCCAGCTTTCGGATTAAAGAATAAGTAAATGTCTGAATTTGTTGTTTCAGGCTCTTCTACATTGTAGATTTCATTGGGCTTCTTCTTTAGTTTACAAGCCTGCTTGAATCTTTCCTTGCACTTCCTCATCATATGTCCATTTCTGTGGCAATAGTAGCATTCGAATTTTTAAAACTGCCAATTGCTAAAAGACTGATTGTTTCTGCCTCTATTAAAATTATTCTTCAATTTCACCGCTAAGTTATTTTTCTTTATTCTTCAGCTAATGGGGGCTGTTTCCCACTTCTCGGCAGAGTCTCGCTTTATCGCGTCACTTTCGGCTGAGGTTTCCCGCCCAATGTGGAGGACAGCACCATTTTGCGCGCCCTGTATTGCTTTTGAAGCTCTTACTGTGTTTTCCATGGCCAGCACTATCTCTAGTGCCTCCTTGAGATCCAGATTCACTTTGGACAATAACCTCTCTGAATAGTGTGCTCTTTCACTCCACACACTAAACGATCTCTGAGCATATTGTTCAGAGTCGTACCGAATTTCCAATGTTCTGTTAGCTGTTTCAAATTTGCCACATGGCATGTAATTGTCTCACCCGTGGCTCAATTTTGTGAATTAAACCTGAACTTCTGCATCGTGACTGAGGGCTTGTGTTGAAAGTGACCCTTCACAAAGTCCACCAATTCATCTAAATTTTTCAAATCTGGGGCATTGGGTGCCATCAAACTCTGAATGAAACCATAGGTTTTGCTGTCACAAGTACTCAAGAGAATTGCTCACCTCTTCTCTTCCCCCGTAATGTCGCTCGTTTAAAAAAAGAACGGGAGACATTCTTTGTATTGAGTCCAATCGTCTGTGGCTGGGTCAAAAGGATCAATTCTCCCAAATTGTGGCATTTTGAGTGGATAACTTCTTCAATTCTAACGGAGCTTGCTGCTTACAATCACTGGGTGAGGTACAGCACAGATTAATTTTTAACTTGCTTTCTTCTGCTCATTCCTGTTTTATCCTCATCGCAAGTTCATTGTAGGGTGGCCAAGTTGTACTATTAGTGATAGAGTTGATTTGCAGACACTTCTTGGGTGGAAACATTAAGTTTATTTACAATATACTCAGCTGCACATGTGCTTTCAATTCCAACTCTATCTCTACACTGACTGCTGAGGTAGCCTGTGCTACCCTCCTATTGGTTACTGCAGATCATGTGATCTTTCTTAACAAGTATTATTCTTAAAGGTACATTACACTAAATAAAACCATAATTATTACAAAACTCGATCATGAAACCAAGGCTATAAACCTCTCTACACTCTCTTAAAGGCAGATAATGCAGTCCCAGACCATGCTTATGTCCCAGTAGAATGACCTTGTTCCATAATATGAGGTCAGTTCACTAACATAATTTGCCGGTGCTTCCAGCGTGTAAGTACTTGATGGGTTGGCAGAGAGCTGTGGTTGGGGGACCGTGCCATTTTCCCTGTGCCAAAAAATGGTCACTCATTTTAATAAAATTGTTGGCTGCAATGAACTAGCACATTGTCAAAACACTTCAGAAATGCATTGGTATTCTGTGTGTATTGAGTGTAAAAGAGACCTCTGGCCTTCATGGCAATGTGTATCAGCAGTTTGGGCATCTGTTCTTGTACTATTGGCCCCAGATAGTGTTCAGCTGTGTGGATCCAGAAGATTATAAAAAAGCACTGGATAAAGTGCAAAAATGATTTACTATAATGATATCAGAACTGAGAAATTATACCTTACAGCAAAGATTGAATTAACTAGCTCTTTTCTTGAGAAAAGGCTGAGAAAAGACTAATAGAGGCCTTTAAGATTATGAAGGGTTTGATAGGGTACATGTAGAGAAAATGTTTTGTAAACGAGACCAGAGCTAGGGGCCATAAATATAAGATAGTCAGTAATGAATATAATAGCAAATTCTAGAGAAACTTCTGAACCCAGAGAGTTGCCAGAATGTGGAACTTGATTCCACAAGGTGTCACTGAGGTGACTATAGACGCATTTCATTGGAACCTAGATTAACACATGAGGGAGAAGAGTTAGAAGGCTATGTTGATGCAGTTAAAGTAAGGGTGGGAGGAATGCCTGTGTGGAGCATAAACATTGGCATGAGCCTGTTGAGTTGAATAGCCTGTTTCTGTGCTGTAAATACTATGTAATACTATGGGTGGAATCGTCCCAGATTTGCACTAAGTGCAGTAGCGGGTGTCTAAAACGACGTTTTACCCATCGGCTACGATGGCGGTTTTTCACGGCGTATCATCCCAAACCTGCCACATTAATTATGCATTCCTGGGAAACACGCCATTTCCATGGCAGGTGGGCTCTCATTCGCACACCATGCCATGCCATGCCATCACCTCACCGCTTCATCACGCCTGGCGCCATATTTAAAGTCCAGCCACGCGCACACATCTCAGTGCACACATCCAGCCCACGATTACTGCATGGAAGAAATCTACGAAAGGCAAAAAGACTACAGCCCCTAGATTTAATGATGCATCACTGGAATGCCACTTGGATGCCATGATGGCTCGGTGTGAGGTCCTCGACCCTGCTCTGACCACAGGACGGGCAGCGGCATCACCAATCCAGCATGGCAGGCGGTGACAGCGGTGGTCAGCGTCAATGCCCTGCAAAAGAGGACAGCCACCCAGAGCCGCTACATGATGAATGGTCTCATCCGTTCCACCTAGCTAACTCGTTCTTCCCATCACTCTCAACTCACACACTCACAAACCCATCCCACATCCGCAGGGATCTCACACCTCAAGGGACAACATCACTAACTCTCACACACACCCTCACATCTCTATCAGGCTCATATCCTCTCTAGCTCACGTCCTCATCCTGTCCATGGCTCTGCTCACCACACAAACATTCCACACAGTGCCATGTGTCCTGCTCACACTCTCTCCATCTATTTCCAAGCAAGAGAAGCCTGCTCACATTAGCATGGAGAGGTCCCAGACTGGGATGGAATGGCTCACATTAGGCCCCTCACTCGCTTTGAGGATTGTGCCATCGTGCTGACTGGTGAGGATGTGGTCCCTGCCTGTGGCGATGGCGAGGTCGGCGGCGAGCACCCACCTGAGGATCCTGCACCATTATCATCCCTTCCACAACACAACTGTGAGTGCTCTCTCTCCTGCCTTTGACTCTGCTGTCATCCACTAGTCATCTCTACTTTGGTTCACAGGGAGCTCTGTCAAATGACCAACGCCCTCAGCCAGCCAGACCCTCACCTCCATCCAATTCCTCATTTGCAGCCAAGAGGACACCTCCTCCAGTGAAGAGGTGAAAATAAGCAGCCCGGAAGACCCGTCACAGCGCTTGCCAACACCTTCCAACAGCATAAAGACACATACCTCAGCAAGATCTGGATCTAGAGCAGGCTTGGGCTCACAATCTGGTGGTCACCGCATGGACATGTATCCATAGCAGGAGGAGGCAGGTTCAGCTGAGCTCCCTGGTACTCAGAGGACTGCTGGGGAGGAGGCATCTATGAGGTCTGAGTCATATGATGAACCTTTGGATTTGGCCTTCCAACTCATCCTGGAGAGTCAACAGAAAGTGGGGCAACATGGCAGATGGAATATAATGTGGGGAAATTTGAGGTGATGCACTTTAGCAGGGGGAATAGAGGAGCTGAATGTTATTTACATGGAGAAAGGCTGCAAACAGCTGCAGCACAGGGGGATTTGTGAGTCCTTGTGCATGAATCCCAAAAAGCTAACATACAAGTTCAACATGTAATAGGGAAAGCAAATGGAATGTTGGCCTTTATTTCAAAGGGAATGGGATATAAAAATAGGGAAGCCTTGCTAAAACTATACATGGACCACACCTGGAATACTGTGAACAATTTTGGTCTCCTTATCTAAGAAAAGATATACTGGCATTGGAGGCAGCCCAGAGAAGGTTCATTAGGTTGATCCCAGGTATGGAGGGATTTTCTTATGAAGAGAGGTTGAGTAGGTTGGGGCTGTGCTCATTGGAATTTAGAAGAATGAGAGGCAACTTTATTGCGACATATAAGGTTCATAGGGGGCTTGACAGGATAGATGCTGAGAGGTTGTTTCCCCTTGTGGGACAGCCTAGGACCAGAGGGCATAATCTCAGAGTAAGGGGTCGCCCAGATGAGGAAGTATTTCTTCTCTCCAAGGGTAGTGAATCTGTGGAATTCTTTACCACAGAGGGCTGCAGTGGCTGGGTTGTTAAGCATATTCAAGGCTGAGATAGACAGATTTTTAATCAGCAATGGAATCAAGTGGTATGGGGAAAAGGCAGGAAAGTGGAATTGAGGATTGTCAGATCAACCATGACCTCATTGAATGGTGGAGCAGACTCTATGGGCCGAATGGCCTACTTCTGCTCCTACGTCTTATGTTTTTATGGTCTAACATCATGCAGAGCTGTTGAAGGCCCTCAAAAGAGTGACATGCGAGTCAGAGAAGTGCATCTGCCTGCTCTCTGATGAAGTGGTGCCCACGTGTGTGTGTATGGAGGTCTCCATGGGGAGGATGGTGGACGCCATGAAGACCCTGGTCCAGCAGAATGCAGAGCTGCGTGCAGGCCTGCACTCCATCATGGTAGCCATGGGTGAGTTCCTGCATTGGCAAGGCGAGAGGGAAACGGGGCACCTCGACGTCTCTGTGGGTGCTCTGTCCTCTCAAGGAGTCAGGCCGGGGCCCTTGTGCACCCGTGGGGAGGAGAAGCGGGAGCTGGACACCCCTGGGTCATCCACTCAGGAACCTCAAAGGCTGTCCTCTTCTTCCAAATCCCCTTTGCCTTTGGCCCCCCTCAACCTCATCCTATGTAACCGCAGAGGGAGCAGCTGGCCAATGAGTGATTCTGGATGGAAAAGTGTGTGTGTGGCAGGGCCATTTGGAGACTCGAGCAAGCACTCTCTCATGCATGCAGATCCTTCATGTTTCACACTCATCTCAATGTCCTGAGCATTTTGAATGCTGCCTGCTGGGATTTGTTTTCAGTTGTCCAACTGAGCTGACCTGCATCTCTGCCCACCCAATGATCACACCCCCATGCAGCACCTGATCTCACCCACCATGACTCTCGTTCACTTTCGATTTGGACAGCATGGTCTGAATTTACTTTTTCGTCAGCTTCCCCATCTTTTCCCCTCCCCATGTCACACATTTCCTTTCCCCCATCACAGATGACCCCCCTGGCATCATCTTCCACCATCCCTCCGTTAGCTACCAGCCACAATCCTGTTCCTCCAGGTGAATGTGCACGTTCCTCTCCTCCCCAAAAATCCTACCCCCATCCACATTCACCTCCCCTACCACCTCCTTCCCACCCGCAAAGTCTGTGCCTGCCTCCGGGTCCCTACCAACCACCCTTGCCGTTACTTCCATCACTACCATCGAACCATCACCCTACCACCTCACTCTGCCCTCGGTCGTTCTCACCCTTCCTCCATACCACGCCCACCCTCAGTTCCCTCCCCAGGAGGCAGACATAGACCTATCCGAACCCTCCTGTGCATATTCACCTGCACATTCCCCCGGCGCACCCCTTCCCCCTTTCTCACCCCTTCCCCCATTTGCACCCCTTCCCCCCACTTTGCAACCCTTCCACCCCTCACAATCCATCCCCCCCAGGAACCCCTTTCCTCCCTGGATCCCCTCCCCCACACTAGCGCTCCCACTCCCCTGGATCCCCCACCAACTTTGTCCCTCTTCATCCCAGACTCCTTTCTCCACCCTTGCCCCTTCCACCACACTGAGTCCCTGCGCACCCCCCCCCCCCCCCCCCTCCCCCCGACTCCTTCCCCCAGCTTTACCTCTTCCTACAGCCTCACTTCTTCCTCCGGCCTTACTCCAACCCATTTCCTGACTCCTTCCTCCACTCCTATTTCCTCTTCCACCCTTATTCCCTCCCATCTCCGCACTCCTTCCTCCCCACGGACACTCTCCCTCTCCGCACTCCTTGCTTCCCCTGGACACCCTCCCATCTCTGCACTCCTTCCCCTCTCCACACTCCTTCCCTTAGATGTTGCATCCCTCTTACACCTACCTCCTCAGTTGCCATCTTCTCTCCCATTACCCCTTCCTCTCCCCATTCTTCCTCCCTGCTCCCAACCTACCCCCGACACCCTCATCCCCCCACAACCTCACTCCCCTGACACCTTCATCGCCCCCTCCTAACCTCACCCCCCCAATACCTTAATTCACCCACAACCTCACCCCTTGACAACTTCATTTGCTCCCCTCCCAAACTCACCCCCCTGACATCTCTTCCTTTCCCAGCTGATCCTAGGCCTTCCTCTCCCACCCCCTTGACCATCGCCCATTGTGACCATTAACGGTGGCTATCCAACTTCTGTGGACTGCTTTGCAGCAGGGCCACGTTCATGAGAATCCATCCAACATGCCATGGGCATTCCTCCAGCGTGCCGTTGTTGTTGTGCTCCAGCATCTTCTGCTCCTTGGGTGTCCACGATGTGAGCAAAGCCTTGGCAAGTAAGTCCTGACTTCTGCATGTCACACTTGTCAAGACGTGTTCTACACTGACACGTTTCCCCGCTGACACGGGTGAACGATCCAGCGAGGGGGTGTGGGGGGAAGGTATGATTCCAGCGGCTGACCTAATAATGATATGCTGATGTATTACAATTAGGTTCCCGGCGTCCAATGGCGGGAACTGCAGCCCACCGTCAGCAGTTCGAGCGGATGATTGCGAACTGGCTTCACGCTGCCGTGAAACCGATTACGCCATTTTGTCCACTCAAGCCACCGAACAAGCCCGTCACCAGCGGGCACAGAAAATCCCGGCCTATGCCCCTGCTTCTTTTTCAAATTTTAGAACATTTTAAAGTTTTTTTTTCAATCAAGGTGAAGGGTATGAAATAGAACACTTTCCCACCATCAACATCCACGCTTTTGTTGTCAGGTACTTCCTGTTAAAGCATGGAAGAAAGTTAATTCTCAATCTATTACATCAGTGTAGATTTTTCTGTCACAAGTACAAATGAGTGGGAAATTCAGCTGTCAGCCACCATTATTGTGCAGTAAAATATGCTCTAGTCCTCCAAAGTTTATGTCAAGAGCCTGTTGTGCCAAACCTGAACCCTAAACTGTTGGATGCCATATTGACTGGATTAACTTTTAGTCATTCAAATGCCTGCTTTTAAATGGTATTAGTTGTCCTAAACATGCAAATCTAGATCCTCCAGCAGTTATGGAACCTAAATGTGAAATTCAGGTACAAATTGAAGAGATTGCTTTACACAAGCTTCTTTTAGTTGCACCAGGCTTTGAAAGGTCTATTCAGCAAACCTTAAAGCGACTGCTGTAGGTTGCTCAAAAGAGAGCTTTAAGAAGTTGACAGGTTTTTTAGTTGCAGGTTCAGGAGAGGCAGGAGTGTTCCCCCTGGGACCACAAAAAAACTTAATCCTACTGCCATGCGTTCGAGCCCACCCACCTCCCTTCTAACCCTGGATTATCATTCCTCTGTTGAATGGATTATTGGTCTGCTCCATGTTTAGAGCCAGCCAATTTCTACATTACTGACAGCAAACAGCTACAGGACACCCATTTGGCATTGTAGTGACTAGTGGCATTTAAATGAGGCCTGAAGCCAATTTTGGCTTGGGCCTCAGACCAGCATGTACCAGAGTGAGAAAGGGCCACTCTGCCAATGTTGTGCCCTCTCATCCTTGTGCCCTACGTGATTCAAATGGCATTCTTAAGTGATTTTTTTTGTCCTTATGGACTCATCATCATTGTGGGTCTTGGATGAAATTGTTCTTGGTCTGGATTTATAGATAATCTAGAGACAAGGCAGTTGGTAAACTTTATCTTTTATTGAACATTATACTAACTATGTACAGTAAAGGCTTAGCATGAGGCACTAGATAGAACTATCTCTCAGCATACTCTGTTGTCATGTGATCTTACATCACTGATGATTTACATATTTACCATTAACCCTTTATACTACAAGCCTTCTGGCTTCGGCTTCTCAAAACCTAAGGCAAACTCTTCTGGCTGGCAGAGTGAGAAAACTTTCATTCTGTCAGTGTGAGCTGGATTTGAACTTTTCTCTTAAAAGGGAAGGACAAATGTATTAATCCACTGAGCTTCCAAGATAACAGATTCATAAAAAGCGACTAGAGAGGATTTTTGAATAAATAAAATATGACAGACATAAGTTCTAAATCACGTTAATATTGAATGAAGTGAGCATTTATGTCCTACCTTTTAAAAACAAATTTCTACAAATAATAAGGAATTTTTAAATCCATAGCTTTGTGAGAGGAGTTTGAATACTGCATTTGAAGCCCTAACGTACATCTGTTTTCCAAATCAGTTATCATTGATTTTCATAGATGTGATTATACCTGAATCAATATTTGCAGTATGTGATTATGCCACTATCAATATTTGTTTCACGCGTGGAAGGTGATTCTAATCTGAATTGACCTGAAAATGATTGAAAAACACCTGTCATCTTTCTCTGCACACTGGCGCACAGTAATCAATTGTGGTTAGATCCTCTTTTCTGTGCTGATCTTTGACTGCGGCTTTTCAATTACTGTTATGAAATAATATGATGATGCATCATTTCATTTAATGAACCGCCAAAGATGAAAATTTGTCAAAAGAATGAAGATGCACATTTTCAATTCTAATTTTAGAAAATATGGATGAGGTTGACTCCTGGAATTGTACACGGATTACATTTTTATATACAATATGATGGAAAAATGAATACATGATAACTGCTGTAAGAATCATAAAAACACATCTGTTTGCCAAATCAGTTTCAATTGATTTCTGTAGACGTGATTATGTCTGAATCAATATTTTAGTTGTGTTATTATGGTCACCATCAATATTAGTTTCACAGTTGAACATAAGCCTAATCACAAAAGTTTGATGCAAGTTAAATATCTGATGAAGTTATGATAGGAAGATTTGTAAAAGTCAGATGTGTTGTAAATGGATGGTAACTTTTGCTGTAGACTTTCCTAACAAATTAATGTTTGTTATAATACAAAAGAACTTATGATATAAAATTACCCCATTCATCATAAGAGACAGTGACTAAGTACCTGAAAGATGCTCTTTAACATACTAACGACCATGCCACCTGTATACCTAAGCTAAATTTCTTGGTATCCCATTCATTTCAACAAAATGTTGAGATATTTCATAAAATGCTATCAAGGGAATGGCAATTATATTCCATTTTTCTCACATTTCTTATGGAGCTCATCAGCCATGGCACAAGTTGGAAACTGCCACTCCTTTTGTGAGGTATTATTTCAAGCATTGCACACGACCATTTTGCACACACTCTATCATTGTGCCTAAGCTACGCATCCACTCTTCTTGAACATGGTGAGGGTGGGATTTAGTCCAGGAGTCACAGATTGCCCAGAAAGGGGGTCAAAGTTTTGGGTAATTTTAATTCTTTTTAAGCATCCGTTTAAATGTGCTACATAAGCTAAATAGGCAGAAAAGACATATGGCTCATAACAAATGAGAATGTTTTACTGGTCTCAGATAAGACGAAAGGATGGGGGAAGTAGAAGAATTATGAACTCTGTGGTTGGAGGTGGCAGTCTCTTCTACTCTCGTTCTTCTTGAGCTAGCCAAAGTGTTAGGCCAAAGCCAGCATAGATCCACTAGAACATCAACTGGGGGTAGGCTGTGAGGCGAGGGTTGGGTTGACGAATATGTTGGGGGCAATGAGGAGGGGAAGGCGGTGGAATCGCAGGGCAGGGCAAACACGATGGGGGAAATGGGGGTGTCAACGCATTTGTAGTGATAACGAGTCCCGCATTCACATTTGTCTCACGAATCGCCAGGCCATGATCTTTGCTTTGACCTGTGGGGCCCTGTGAGTGAGCTCACTCTGGGAACTGAGAACCCACTTCGGAACAAGATCAATACGAGAGAAGGCTTGAATCCTTCGCTGGCATCTAGTGATGCAAATACTGCTGCGACTGAGATGTGGACATGCCCAGAGATCTCCCCCTCGTGTACATGTCTTTTCTTCTGTCACTACTACTGAGGAGGCACAAATGCTGCTAGATCAGGAAAGTAAAAGCCCATAGGATTCAGAGTAATGTGGCAAACTGGATAAAAGGTTGACTTTGTAACAGGAAACAAAGGGTAATTTGTTTGGAACATGGATGTCCTTGCGAATGGAAAGTTGTCTCAAGTGGTGTTCCAAAGGCCTCGGTGTTGGGACCCTTGCTGTTTCTGTTATATATTAATGATTTGGACGTGAACCTGGGGGCCACGATTGGGAAATTTGCAGATGACACAAAGATTGGCCGAGTAGTGGATAGTGTAGAGGATTGCCATAATCTCCAAAACGATATAGATGGGTTGGTGGAGTGGGCGGTAAAGTGGCAGATGGATTTTAACATAAAGAAGTGTGAGGTCATACATTTAGGGAGGTCAAACAGTTATAGGGATTTATAGGGATTACACAATAAATGGGAATATACTAAGAGGGGTAGATGAAGTGAGAGATCTTGGCGAACAAGTACACAGGTCCCTGAAGGCAGCAGTTCAAGTAGACAAGGATGTAAAGAAGGCATATGGAATGCTCTCCTTCATTGGCAGAGGTATAGAATATAAAAGTAAGGATATAATGTTGGAATTGTATAGAACACTGGTGAGGCCACGACTGGAGTGTTGTGTGCAGTTCTGGTCACCACATTACAGGAAGGACGTAATAGCTCTGGAGAGAGTGCAGAGGAGGTTTACAAGAATGTTGCCAGGGTTAGAAAAGTGTAGCCATGAGGAGAGATTGGATAGGTTGGGGTTATTTTCCTTAGAACAAAGAAGGCTGAGAGGTGACTTGAGGTGTACAAAATTATGAGGGGAATAGATAGAATGGACAGGATAAAATTGTTTCCCTTGGTGGAGAATTATAGAACCGGGGACATAGATTCAAAATAAGTGGCAGAAAGTGTAGGGGGGACATGAGGAAGAACTTTTTTACGGAGAGGGTAGTGGGTGTCTGGAATTCACTGCCCAAGTTGGTGGTAGAGGCAGAAACTTTAAACTCTTTTAAAAAGTACCTGGATCTGCACCTAAAGTGCTGTAAGCTGCAGGGCTATGGGCCGGGTGCAGGAAGGTGAGATTAGAAAGGGCACTTGGGTGTCATCGTACTGGCATGGACAAGATGGGCCGAATGGCCTCCTTCTGTGCTGTAACTTTTCTATGGTTCTATTATCAATTCTGATGAGCTGTCCTCCCTCAATGGTGTTCTTTGAGGAAGAAGGGTTAGAAACGCTTACATCACACATTTCAAATAAAGATTTAAACACATCTCCCTGATATCACACAAGGGATGCAGAGACTAGTTCAACAGAGGTTGACATCACAGGAATGTGAATCTGACAGTGGGACACTATCACTGAGTGAGAGGAAGAAGAGGATTCCAAAGTTCAAAATCATAATGCCTGCAGTTGACAGGAACGCTTGCAAAATCATCAGATGTATTCACAAAAGTGCAATTTCTTTACATCTATAGCACACCCATGACCCAAAAGTGATATTAGTTTTTCTTAATTTTCCTAACCCTACCGCTAGGCCTGGGTGTAGCCCCGACATCTGCAGCAGAGAGAGAGAGGCAGCCTGCTGACTGCTACATCCTGATGCCTGTGATGACCTTGGTAGATTTCTTCTGGTGGCTCGAGGCTTGGAGGGCTCCAGCCTGATAAGGGTCACCTGCTCAGGAGCAGAAGCACCCTCGGGTGGCCTGAGGAGCTGGAGTGGATGGGGTCAGAGGCAGAGGGGGCTGTGAGCGGCAGCACACCCTTGGAGTGTCCTCAGAGGAGGTTCCCAGGGTGTCCGACTGTTGTTCATCCTCGCTGTGGGTGCCCGAGGGCCCTGCCCTGACTTCTGCAGGAGATGGTACACCCAGAGGGAGTCAAGGTGTCTTGTTGCCTTGTCACCTATATCCCAGGGTGTGTGGGCATGGAGTGCAGGGCCAGCGCAAATCCAGCAAGAGCTGCTGGACCAAGGTCTCCATGGTGGTTGCCACCCTTGCCATGGTGACCTCGAGGCACTCGCATGTTGGAGACACGACATCAGACAGAACATAGACGGACTCTTCTATCTAGTCTGCTCTAATCTGCTGAATGACTGCCAAATCTCTGCCTGATGTTTCGCCACCTGTCATTGCATCTCCAGCATTAAGTTGGCGGCTGCTTCCAGAGGCTCATCATCTGACTCAGACTGAAAGGGTGGCTGGTCTCCAGCAGCCCTCCGATTGCCGGAGACCTGGGCTCTCTCTGCCTCCAACTGCTGTGGGGACGTGTCAGTAAGGTGCTCCCCAGAAAATGAGCCCAGGCCTGATCTACATCTGTGCCCCATCGACGTGTGTGTCTCTGAGCTGGTGGAGGGTGTGTGTGTGAGCACCGTGATGGTTCTTCCAGAGCTTCGTCCTAGGATGAAGTCTGGGGCTCGCACTGGTGATGCTGGACAGGCTTAGGGCCCTTGATCTTCTGGTGCCTAGAAAATAGAAAATAGAGTTTCAGCTAATGAGCATGACCTAGATAAGACAGCACGTGACTCACTGTGATTGTCAGGATTTGGTGAAGTGATGGAGCTGTGACCTGTACTGGGTTGGTGGGAGAAGCCGATCTCCCCTTCCCCACAGGAGCGATCCCTGTCCTCCCCAGTCAGCTCGGCTGCAGCCTCCTCAACCTCAGTGAGGGCAATGATGTTACTGTCCCTCCCCTGGTCTGTGATCTCTCGCGGCTGCTGTGTGCCAGCTTGGCCCGTATGAAGAAGCAAAAAAAGCATGTGTTGAGAAGGGATGAAGCAGAGGTTGAGTCAGATGCACATTCCCTCTGTGTGGTGAGCCCTCCCCAGAAGGGCCAGAGAATAGAGTGTGAGCAACATGATGGATGGGATGGTGGTGATGTGAAAGTCTTGGTGAGAGAACGAGTGTTGATATGTCTCCCCTGCTAATGGTTGCATGAGACCCATGAAGAGAGTAGCTGTTTAAGTGCATGATGCCATAATGACAGTTTGATATTGGAGGGCATTGAAGGATGACTTACGCTGGCAGAGCGGATGAGATCATTCATCCTCTTCCTGCATTGGGTGGCATTTCGGGCATGGCTGCCAGCCGCTCTGACCTGCTCTGCGGTGGCCTCCCAGGCCGTAGAGTTGAGGCATGCACGGTTCTCAACACTTGCAATCCAGGACAGCTCCAGTGAAGATATGGCCCCAAAAGCCAAGATAAGTGCAGCCCCCCCAAATCAGTGACACATCCCTGGCATGCCTCCTGGATGCCATGAGGACCACAGCGATGTCCTCTACACCTGCTCTGGCCACAGGAGGCCCATCAGTCACATCACTCCGGCTTGGTAGGCGGTGGCAGAGGTGGTCAGTGTCAATACTGCACACAAGAGGTCGGCCATCCAGTGCAGAAAATGAATGAATGAACTCATCTATACCGCCAGGGTGAGGCAACCATCTCATCACTCTAAACTCACCCACTCACAAGGCCATCACACATTTACTGGCATCTCATTCGCTGCCAGCTCAAGGGACATCACCACTCACTCTCTCACACACACCCTTACCTCTCAATCTGGCCTCATCTGCTCTGGAGACTGCCTCCTCAGCCCTCACTATCTTGAGGCCACTTGCACAGATCAACATGTGCCCCCACACATACCCCGGGACACCCTCCTTCCCCAGTACAGCCCTTGCCCTGCAGCCTCTTCCCTTGCCTGAGGCCACTTCTCCCTCTTCCCCAAGCAAGCCATAGAACTGAAGCCATTGAAAAGCCACCCCCGTCTTATGGCTGGTCTGGTAGGTAGAGACCTGCCCATGTGCCTCCCTAAAAGTGAAGTGGTGTTGCCTGTGAAGCCTGGCATTGATGACTGCGAGTGCTGCCTGAAGCAAGGTAGGCAGACAAATTTTGAAGTCCCAAGTGAAGTGTAGCTCGCCAGGTGCATGTTGCTTATGCGAAAACTGAAAAAGTGACGTCACAGGAAAGCTGTGACCTGATTGGTTGGTAGGAAACCTGCACCAAATTTGAAAAAAAAACACTGCAAAGCTAATTAATAAATGAATTATCTAAGTCGAGATGGCTGGCCAGGTGATGTGCTGTAGCTGTATGATGTGGGAGCTGGCAGATCCCATTGCGAGCAGCAGTGACCACATCTGCAGCAAGTGTTGGTTGCTGCAGGAGCTCCGGCTCAGAATTGATGAGCTGGAGTCCGAGCTCTGGACGATGTGGCACATCCGGGAAGGGGAGAGTTACCTGGACGCTTTGTTTCAGGGGGCGGTCACACCCGGTAGATTAAGTACCTCAAGTCCGGTCAGTGGTCAGGGTCAGCAGGGTGTGACTGCAAGTGAGGCAGGTAGAGGGATCCTGTGTTCAGGAACAGAGGAGTCTCAGCTCTTGACCTTGTCCAACAAGGTTACAGTGATCATGGGGGATTTCAATATGCAGGTAGACTGAGAAAATCAGGTTGGTAGTGGATCCCAAAAAAAGGAATTTATGGAATGTCTACGAGATGGCTTTTTGGAGCAGCTTGTGGTGGAGCCCACTAGGGAACAGGCAATTCTAGATTTAGTGATGTGTAATGAGGCAGTTTTGATAAGGGAGCTTAAGGTGAAGGAACCCTTAGGAGGAAGTGGCCATAATATGATAGAATTTACCCTGCAACTTGAGAGGAAAAAGCTAGAATCAGATGTAACGGTACTGCAGTTGAATAAAGGCAACTACAGAGGCATGAAGGAGGAGCTGGTCAGAATTGACTGGGAGATGAGCCTAGCAGGAAAGACAGTGGAACAGCAATAGCAGGAGTTTCTGGGAGTAATTTGGGAGACATAGCAAAAATTCATCCCTAGGAAGAAGAAGCATACTAAAGGGAGGACGAGGCAACCATGGCTGACAAGGGAAGTCAGGGACAGCATAAAAGCTAAAGAGAAAGCATACAATGCGGCGAAGAGCAGTGGGAAACCAGGGGATTGGGAAGCCTACAAAGACCAACAGAGGACAACTAAAAAAGAAATAAGGAGGGAGAAGATTAAATATGAGGGTAAACGAGACAGTAATTTAAAAAAAGATTGCAAGAGTTTTTTTAGATATATAAAGGGTAAGAGAGAGGCAAAAGTGGACATTGGGCCGCTGGAAAATGACGCTGGAGAAGTAGTAGTGGGGAACAAAGAAATGGTGGAGGAACTGAATAGGTTCTTTGCGTCAGTCTTCACAGTGGAAGACACGAGTGACATCCCCAAAGTTCAAGAGCGTCGGGGGGCAGAGGTGAGTATGGTGGCCATTACCAAGGAGAAGGTGCTAGGAAAACGGAAAGGTCTGAAGGTGGATAAATTACCCGGACCAGATGGATTACACCCCAAAGTTCTGAAGGAGATAGCTGAAGAGATAGTGGAGGCGTTAGTGGTGATCTTTCAGGAATCACTGGAGTCAGGGAGGGTCCCAGAGGACTGGAAAATCGCTAATGTAACCCCCCTGTTTAAGAAGGGAGTGAGGCAAAAGATGGGAAATTACAGGCCGATTAGCCTGACCTTGGTCGTTGGTAAGATTTTAGAGTTCATTAGTAAGGATGAGATTTCAGAATACTTGGAAGTGCATGGTAAAATCGGGCAAAGTCAGCATGGTTTCATCAAGGGGAGGTCATGCCTGACAAATCTGTTAGAATTCTTTGAGGAGGTAACGAGTAGGTTAGACAAAGGAGAGCCAATGGATGTTATCTACTTGGACTTCCAGAAGGCCTTTGACAAGGTGCCGCACAGGAGGTTGCTCAGTAAGATAAGAGCCCATGGTGTTAGAGGCATGGTACAAGCATGGATAGAAGATTGGCTGTCTGGCAGGAGGCAGAGACTGGGGACAAGGGGGTCCTTCTTAGGATAGCGGCCGGTGACTAGTGGAGTTTCGCAGGGGTCAGTGTTGGGACCACAACTTTTCACTTTATACATTAATGATCTAGATGAAGGAACTGAGGGCATCCTAGCTAAGTTTGCAGATGATACAAAGATAGGTGGAGGGACAGGTAGTATTGAGGAGGCGGGGAGGCTGCAGAAGGACTTGGACAGGTTGGGAGAATGGGCAGAGAAGTGGCAGATGGAATATAACGTGTGGAAGTGTGAGGTCATGCACTTTGGTAGGAAGAATAGAGGCATAGACTATTTTCTAAATGGGGAAAGAATTCAGAAATCTGGAGTGCAAAGGGACTTGGGAGTCCTAGTCCAGGATTCTCTTAAGGTTAACTTGCAGGTTGAGTCAGTAGTTAGGAAGGCAAATGCAATGTTGGCATTTATTTTGAGCGGACTAGAATATAAAAGCAAGGATGTGCTGCTGAGGCTTTATAAGGCTCTGGTCAGACCACATTTAGAATATTGTGAGCAGTTTTTGGGCCCCGTACCTCAGGAAGGATGTGCTGGCCCTGGAGAGGGTCCAAAGGAGGTTCATGAGAACGATCCCAGGAATGAAAGGCTTAACATATGAGGAATGGGGGGTGGAGGGGTGCCAGAGGGGATCGAAATAGGCTAAAAGGTGGAGATAAAACAATATGGAAACAAATTGTAAAAATAATAATAGAAATAGGTGGGAAAAGAAGATAATATATATTCAAAAAAATATATCAATTATTAGAAAAAAGGGGATAAAAGAGGGGCGAGGATTGAGGAGAGAGTTCATGATCTGAAGTTGTTGAACTCAATGTTAAGTCCGGAAGGCTGTAAAGTGCCTAATCAGAAGGTGAGGTGCTGTACCTCTAGTTTGCGTTAAGCTTCACTGGAACATTGCAGCAGGCCGAGGACGGACATGTGGGCAAATCTTCCTTCTTCTTTAACCGAGGTTTCCCACCCACAGTGGTTGACAGAGCCCTCAACCGTGTCTGACCCATCTCCCGCGCATCTGCCCTCACACTTTCCCCTCCCTCCCAGAACCATGATAGGGTCCCCCTTGTCCTCACTTATCACCCCACCAACCTCTGCATTCAAAGGATCATCCTCCACGATTTCCGCCAACTCCGGCATCATGCCACCACCAAACACATCTTCCCTTCACCCTCACGGCATTCCATAGGGACCATTTCCTCCGTGACACACCGGTCCACTCCTCCATCACCCTCAACACATGCCCCTTTACTTCCCCCCTCCTCACCGTCCAAGGGCCCAAACATTCCTTTCAAGCGAAGCAGCACTTCATTTGCACTTCCCTCAATTTAGTCTACTGCATTCGCTGCTCTCAATGCACTCTCCTCTACATTGGAGAGACCAAACGCAGACTGAGTGACCGCTTTGTGGAACGCCTTCGGTCTGTCCGCAAGCATAGCCCAGACCTTCCTGTCGCTTGCCATTTCAACACACCACCCTGCTCTCATGCCCATATGTCTGCTGCAATGTTCCAGTGAAGCTCATAGACAACTGGACGAACAGCACCTCATCTTCTGATTAGACACTTTACAGCCTTCTGGACTGAATATTGAGTTCAACAACTTCAGATCATGAACTCTCTCCTCCATCCTCGCCTTTTTTTTATCCCCTTTTTTCTAATAATTATTATATATATATATATTTTACATATATATTTTTTTTTCCTTTCCCGCCTATTTCTATTATTATTTTTACAATTTATTTCCAAATTGTTTTATCCCCACCTTTTAGCCTATTTCAATCCCCTCCTCCCACCCCATCCCCACTACGGCCATCTGTCATTTGCTCATCCTGCTTTCTACCCTTAATGTCACCATTAGCACCTCCTTTAGCTAATATCACCACCTTCAACACCCCTTTGACCTTTTGTTTATGACATCTTTGGCAATCTCTCATTTGCCTCCACCTATTACTGGCGCTCTATCCAGCTTCATCTGTCCAACCCACCTTAAACAGCTTTTATTTCACCACATTTCTATTTCTCTTTAGTTCTGATGAAGAGTCATACGGACTCGAAGCATTATCTCTGTCTTCCTCTCCACAGATGCTGTCAGACTTGCTGAGTTTTTCCAGCAATTTTTGTTTTTGTTTCAGATTTCCAGCATCCGCAGTATTTTGCTTTTATACTAATGTAGAATGTGGATTGGAAGAAGGAAACATGTGGATTTCTTTATGTCCATCACTGGCAACAGTTTTGTTAGCTATTCCATGTTAGGCAGAACTAAAGAATATTGTACTTAGGCCATGTAACTTCCAAAATTGTCATGACATTTAAATATAATTATTCATTACTGCATTGTTTTGTTTAGGCTTAAATTTTGAAAATGCCACAGGAAATGGTTTTTAAGAATCAATACTCACACTGTATGCCTGTGGTGATCCATTTCAAGTCACAATGTCAAGTAATGTTCCCATTGTACAACATTCCAGAAATGGGCTATGACAGAAGAAGTTTAACACCTAAGGGATAGGGTGAAATATTTTCTGGCTTTGGCATTGTGCTCATGCATGTAAAGCCTGGTCTTGATGTGGAGTGACATCCTCTGTATCTCCATTGCACTGATGCTCATTCACTTCGAAACTCTTAAGCTTAGTGAAGTCAATGTGCATCTCAAATAAAAATTATTTTCTAAGCAACACAGCTAACCTTCTCCAGTGGCAAATAGGGAATAAAAACATGACAGTTCCAAATTTTCTGCACTAGGTTTAAGAGGTTCAGGCATTAATTTGGAGGCGGGTCTCCTCCAAGGAGGAATCAAATATCATAACACCTTTCAAGTAATAGCTTCAGTTTTAGAATAGTTATTGGAAAGGACAAGTTAAAGTTAAGTGTAAAAATACAAAACTGGAGGAAGGCTAACTTGAGTGAGTTGGCCCAGGTGGTTTGAAGTCAAAAATTGAGGCCAGTTTTTTTTGACTTGTTTATAAGATGTGGGCATCACTGGCTAGGCCAGCATTTATTTTCCATCTCTTACTGCCCTTCTTCAGCGGACATTTAAGAGTCAACCACCTTGTTTGGGGTCTGGATTCACATATAGGCCAGAACAGATTATTCAGGTACAGAGGAGACAGATTCCTATGAAAGGGAACAGAAGGGTATCCACAGCTAGAACTCCTTGATAGATGAAACATATTGTGATGAAATCTGTTGTTTCCAAGCTTGGTTTTTTTTTAAGATGAGCACTGCTTGAAAGGGAGATTAAGGGAAACCGAGAAAGGAAACTAAAAAAGGAAACCTACCCTCCCAGTTTCTAAGGAAGGTAAAACTGAAACTGAGATTGGAAACCAAAACTTATGTGGAGACTGAAACTGGTTGAGGCTATATAAAAGGATACAGAGCCATTCCAGCTTAAAGGGACAATACTAGCTCAGTAGAAGATGACAAGTCCAATGGTGCAGTACAGGCAGGCTATAGAAGACAGAGAATAGATCCAGAAGTTGAGTATAAGCAAACATAAGAGTTACTGCAGCTGCTCCTGTTATTTGAAGATAACATTGATGGATCTACACTATCCAGACTGAGTTGAAAAAGTTCTGCAGATGCGTGCCATTTTTGGTGAAGACCTTTCTCATGGAATTCAGTTGGTTGTGCACTGCTATCAGCTAGGGATCCAGGTACACCCTAGAAGAATAGAGGCTGAAATTCTTCATAAGGAAGACAGTGTTTTGAAGGACATTGTGATTGAGTTTGATGGCCTATATGCTGAGTAGATTCCTGAGCCAATTTGTAAGACCTCTCTTAGTTGCATCTGCTATTTAATGTGAAATTTTTATTGTTTATAATTGACTGCAATTTACCAGTTTATGCATGTTTAACTAATGTTGACTTTGGGTTTTGGAATATAGGTGATTAACTAAGGTAGTATGTAATGTTAGCTTTGATTAACTCTTGTATAGTAAAATTATTCTGTTTCAAATTGTGGAATCTTATAGCTTCATTCTTTTAGTAACTAACTAGGATTTTAGATTTCATCTTGAAAATTACTGGTCATGACAGAGATCATATCAATGTAGAGACAGAAATGAAGCAGAGAAAAAGGAGGCTTATGACAAATGTAAGGTTCATAAATCAGTACAGAACTAAGCTGAATATAGAAAGTACAGAGGACTAGAGACCAAGAAAGTGGAGCTTCTTGTGGAAGGCTGAGGTAATTCACAACTTAACACTTTGTATTTGGCTTCACTAAAGAAGAAGATGCTGCCAATGTAGCAGGAAAGGATGAGACAGTAGTGATATTGGATAGGACAAAAATAGATAAAGAGGATTTACTTTAATGGTTGGCAATCTTCAAAGTAGAACGCAGAAAAATCACTAGGTCTGAATGGGATGTCTTGTCGGCCACTGAGAGAAGAAAGGGTGGAAATTGCAGAGCCCCTGGTCACAATCGTCCAATGTTCCTTGGATACGAGGACTGACAAAATGCCTGAGGAATGGAGGATTGCAAGCATTACACCGCTGATTAAAAGAGGGATAAACCTATCAGCTACAAACCATTCAGCGCATCTTGGTATTGGGAAAAATTTTAGAGGTAGTAATGCTGGACAAAATAATTGACAATGGAGAAGCATGTGTTGATAAATAAAATTCAGCATGGATTTATTAAAAGAAAATCATATTTGACAACTTGATTAAGTCTTTGATGTTGTAATATAGAGGGTTGATAAGGGTAATTTGGTTGATGTTGTTCCATAGACTTTCAAATGGCTTTTGACAAAGTACCACATACAGTAATAGAGTTGCAAGTAAAATTCAAGTCCATGAGATTATAGGGACAGTAGAAGCATGGATACAAAATTAGCTAAGGTACAGAATATTGTCAAGACCTTGGAAAGGATGCAGAAGAGATTTATGACAATGGCACCAGTAATGAAACACTTCAGTTATGTGGAGGGGCTGGAGAAGCAGGAATTGTTTGAGCAGATAAGGTTAAGAGGAAATTTAATGGGAGGTGTTCACAATATGAAAGGTTCTGATAGAGCTACTGGGCAGAATCATCCTAACGGTGGGACCGGGCGGGAAAAATAATATTTTACCTGCCGGCCGCAATGGTGGCTTTTCACACCATATCATCCTAGCCCCGTCTCATTAATCATGCATTTCCCAGAAACACGCCATTTCACTGGCAGGCGCCATCCAATTTGCCCGCCATGCCATCACCTCGCCGCTTCCCCATGCTGGGCGCCATATTTAAAATGCAGCCTCACGCACACCTCTCAGTGCTTCCAGCCCAGGACTGCTGCACAGAAGACATGGCTCCGAAAGGCAAGAAGACTGCAACCCCCCAATTCAGTGACATGCCTTTTGGACAATGTGGAGGCACACTGTGATGCCCCCTACCCCTCTTCTGGCTACAGGAGGGATAGCAACTTCACCAATGCAGCTTGGGAGATGGTGGCAGTGGTGGTCAGCCCCAGCGCCCTTGCAAAAGAGGACAGCAACCTCGTGCCGAAAGAGGGTAAATGATCTCTTCCATTCCGCCAGGGTAAGTCACTCTTCTCATCATTCTCAACTCACACACTCAGAAACCAATCACACATCCACAGGGATCTCACTCACTGCCAGTTCAAGGGATATCACCATTCACTCTTTCACACATACCTTCATTGTCCTCATCCCATCCATGGCACCACTCACCACCCATAGATACCAGGCATACATATCATCTGGCCTGGAAGGTATCCTGCTTACACTCTTTCCACCTGTCTTCATGCAGGACAAGCTGGCACACAACAAAAGGGAGATGTCACAGATTGGTGGAAGAATGTCTGAAATCAAGATCCTCACTGATTTCGAAAATAGAAGGTGGAATCATCCCAAATTTGCACTAAGTGCGGTAGCAGGCGTTTACCTACTGGCTGAAATGGCGACTTTTCATGCCGTATCTCCCCAATCCCACCTCATTAATCATGTATTCCCAGGAAAGATGCTGTTTTGATGGTGGGCTGGATCCGATTTGCCCATCCGGCTGTCACATCGCCACATCTGCATGCCGGGTGCCATATTTAAAGTACAGTCACGTGCACGCCTCTCAGTGCTTCCAGAAGACATGGCCCTGAAAGGCAAGAGGACTGCGGCTCCCCAATTCAGTAACACGTCCCTGGAACGCCTTTTGGATGATGTGGAGACCTGCTGTGATGTCCTCTATCCTTGCTCTGGTGGCAAGCGGTCCAGCAATCGCACCACTCCGGTAATGTAGGCGATGGTAGTGGTGATCAGTGCCAATGCTGCACAGAAGAGGTTGGCCATCCACTGCAGATAGAGGATGAATGATCCCAGGGTAAGGCAGCCTTCTCATCACTCTAAACTCACAAACACAAGACCATCACCCATTCACTGGCATCTCACTCACTGCCAGCTCAAGGGACACCACCATTCAATCTCTCACACACACCCTCACATCTCCATCTAACCTCATCTCCTCTGGAGACTGCCTCCTCAACCCTTGCCATCTTGAGGCCACCTGCACAGATCAACTTGTGCACCCACACACACCCTGAGATACCTCTCTTCCTCAGTACAGCCCTCGCCCTGCAACACCTTCCCTTGCCTAAGGCCACTTCTCCTCCTTCCCCAAGCAAGCCCTAGTCCTGCAGCCATTGAAAAGCCACCCCTACCTTATGGCTGATCTGGCAGGTGAGTCCTCCTAAAAGTGATGTTGAGCGGCCTGCGAAGCCTGGCTCTGATGACTATGAGTGCTGCCCGAAGCAAGGTAGGCTATCAAACCTCAAAGTGCAGCTCGCCGGGTGCACACTGCTTATATACAGTTGTGAAATACATAGGCATGCAATCACGCCGATGTGCTCGCCATTGATGGGCTGAGTGGACTATTGCAAATTTGTTTCACGACGTCTTGAAACCAATCTTTAGCCTTCTTGCCATATTGCCCACTCACATTGCCAAATATGCCCAGCGTCAACGGGAACAGAAAATTCCACCCAGAGTCCTCCAGTTGGCCAGCAAGGATCTGGACCATTCCTGTGCTGATGGTGAGGTCGGCAGTGCTCAACCAAGTGAGGATCCAGCAGCGCAACATCCACCAGACAACCATGTTTTGGGAGAGTTCCCCTGTTTCACAGGCCACTGTCATGCACTAATTATCTCTCCTTGCTTTCGCAGGCTCATCTGGGAAACAGCTGAGGGGGCCCATGACCCAGGCCCTCGACTCAAGCCCCGAATATGCCTCAGAAGAGGTATCTGCTGAAACCCTCATTGAAGACTCACACCCTCCACCAATGCAGAGACACACACCTCGGTGGGACCAAGCTTTAGAGTAGCCTCGGGGTCACAATCTGGTAAGCCAATCGGATTGTCTGATCCACAGCAGGTGGCCGAGTCCGAGTCAGATGATGAGTCTCTGGACTTGGTCATACCTCAGTTGCTGGAGCTGCAAAGGCAAGTTCGGGAACATCAGGAAGGGATGTCCACTGCACTCCTCAGGTTGCAAGGCACGATGGAGGAGTCCGTCCGCCTTCAGTCTGAGGTGATGGCGCTAGCATGTCACCACAACGAGGTCAACAATGGTAGGATGGTGGCTGCCATGGAGACCTTGGTCCAGGATATCAGTCTTGCACTGCTGTGCGGGCTCAACTCCATCGCTGACACCATAGTTGGCCTCCAACAGTGTCAACGCAAGCGGGGTATGGAGTAGCTTAATTTCACTCCAGCTTCTCCTTCTCCTCAAGGAGTCAGCCAGGGGCCTTTGGCCATCCAAAGGGAGGAGGATCAGCAGGTGCACACCCCGGGGCCATCCATCCAGCTGACTCCGGGAGTGTTCGGCCCCTCCAAATTCCCCCCTTCTTTTGAGCACAACATCTCCAGCTCCACAGGCCGAGAAGGGTGCCACTGTCACATGGCAGGACCCCAAAAGCAGGCCGGGTCTCAATCTTTCAGAGGATGCCCGCCAAAGTCATAACAGGCAGGGCGTAGCAGTCAGCAAGCTGCTTCCACCTCTGGTGTAGATGTCGGAGGAGAACCAAGACGTTGCGGCAGGGTGAGGAAAGTTAAGAAGATATAGTTGCACAGCCTGGCCACAGATGCTAATCACTTGTACATAATGTTCACTTTGTTAATAAACTCCCAAGAATATCTCCTTGCCTATGGCTGCTTTTTCCGATCACCAGAATTTGTGTTGCTGGGATGTGAAGCCTTTGTCCCTGCACAAGATAAAGGCAGGTGTCTCATTCCAGGGACACTTCCCTGTGTTTTGTGCAACCTTCCCAGCACTGATGGTGCGCCTTCACTGTCTTGGTCACATCAGTCATGCCTGCACCTCAATGGGGCTTATTATTGCTGCCAGAATGTCCTGGGCCGGCAGCACAGAGTTCTGTAATTCTCTCTGTGTGCCCTCAGCACTCTTGAGGCACGGCGGCCCCCATATGATCAGCATCTGTGTCCGGCGACAGTGTGGTCCTAAAATGTTCAGCTCATGAAGGGTGCAATACGATCGAGAGAAGTTAAAATTTCCCTGCTGTGTCTCCATGATATAACCGTGTTCACAGTACATAAGCAAGGTGCCATCACCCAGACAGGAGTCAGATATTCACAGATGCCATGTGAGGATCTATGGTGTCTCCTCACTGCATGTCATCATCATCCTCCACAAATCTAGCAGCCTTGAGAGCCTCCTTAGCGTGCCTGCATCATCTGGCCAGTGATGGCCTCATTGCTGTCCTCGCCATTGAGGACCTCCTCAGCCTCATTCCCATCGACGCCCTCTTCATTGGAGGAGATGTGCAGCTCCTTCATCTTCTCCTCAGCCAGCTCCTCTCCCCATTGCAGCACCAGGTTGTAAAGGGTGCAGCAGGTGACGACGATGCATGAGACCATCCATGGACTGTATTACAGGGCTCCACCAGACCGGTCCAGGCACTGGAGCCTCATTTTCAGAACTTCGATGGTTTTCTCCACCAAGGTGCGAGCTGCAGCTGAGCCTCATTATACTTTCACTCTGCTGCAGTCTGAAGCCGGTGCACGGGTGTCATCAGCAACGTCCCCTGTGGGTAGCCCTTGTCCCCGAGGAGCCATCCCTGCAGCTTCTCTGGACCCTGGAAGACGTCAGGGATCTGAGACCAACTGAGAATGTAGAAGTCATGGCTGCTCACTGGGAACTGTGTGGAGACCTGCAGGTTGCATTTATGGTGGTCGCACGCCAGCTGAACATTCAGCGACTGGAAGCCGTTGCGGTTGATGTAGTTGATCGCTTGTTGCCATGGAGATCTGAGCGCCACATGAGTGCAGTCGATGGCATCCTGTAACTGTGAGAAATCTGAGATCTGAGCAAATCCAATTGCTCTTGCACCCTGGCCTTCCTGATCCCAAGCGAAATGCACAACGTTGTGTGCCTTCGCAAAGATTGTGTCCATGACCTCATGGATGCATTTGTGGCTGGAGGCTTGTGATATCCCACACAGGTCACCTGTGGAGCCCTAACAGGTGCCACTGGCATAAAAATTGAGCACCACAGTCACTTTCATGGCCACAGGCAGTGGATGCCCTCCATGACCCCGTGGCGCCAAATTCTGCAGCAAGGGGCAGAGGTGACAAACCAGTCCCTTGGACATGTGCAGCCTTCGACAACACTGGTTCTCAGACATCTGCAGGAATGACAAGCGCCATCTATTGAACCTGGCTCTAGCTAGGTGCCGACCAGCAACGGCTCACTGTGGCTCTTCAGTGGCATGCGGGAGCCCCAGCCACCCCTTCTTCTTGAGGGTGCTGCTCCTCCCTCTGCCCAGCCAGGGACGACCTCCGTTGTTCACTTCTCCTTCATCTCCACTCTCTACAAGCCACGAGGCATACAGCTAGGCACAAGGCTCCCTGTTCCTGATATATTCCTCCTGCAGGATGAAAGAGAGAGATGTGTGGTTTAGTACAGGTGTACTAAGAACATCTCTCGGTTAAGTCTGAAGGCCCCTTAATGCATCCAAGAGAGTTCTGGCCACCACTTGGATGGCCAGGGTTTGGTGCACTGCATGGCTGCCCAAAATCCCACCCACCTCCGCCCCACTCAACTTGACCGATTGGCAGCAGCTTTGCCTGCATGCTGTGCTCTCAGCTCAGGCGCAGGCATTCTCCTAACCCACACTGCAAGGCTGCACTGTTAGTTTGGACTATGGGGGAGACTGTTCCAAATATGAATGAGGACATTTTGAGGGGCTGTGAGCTCCTCCACCAGTGACTGCTCCATGGCCAGCTTCTGCAAGGAGATTGTATAACGTGAACAGGTGTCTAATTGTTCTGCAGTCCACTCAAACACTCAGTAGTTTGCAGTTTGTGCTTGAGGGCATTTGGTGGCACTTTCAGGCCTCTGCTTGCTTAAGTGGACAGATAAGCTAGGGGCCCGACTCCAAGAATGTCAGCGTGGCTGCGCCTAAACTGTCTCAGCTGTGGAGGAATGGTCACTTAATATAAGATTTCCCTAATGCATGGCTGCTTCCCTCCCCGCCAGCCCACGCATGCTTGTGCATTACCATCAACCGCAATGCAGCACTTGCCCTGCTCCACACTCTCAGCTAGCTGGGAAAATGACTTACTTGTGCTCTCGTCTGAATGCTTGAATGCTCAACCTTGAAGTTCAACAGGCGACCCTCGCAATTGCTACACAACGTTACTGTGCACTCACCTCCGAGTTCCCCTCGAAGTGCAACTCGCCAGGCGCACACCGTAAATGCTGTTGTGAAACACGCCAGCATGCAATCATGCCGGCATGCCCAGATGATCCAGCATGAGGGGATGATTCTGTCGAGCTGGGCTTATAATGATATGCAGATGTATTACAATGAAGTTCCCGACGTGAGGCAGTGGGAAACGCAGCCCGCCATTTACAAGCAGAACAGACAATTGTAAACTGGTTTCATAACGTCGGGAAAAGTGAATTTTGGCCTACCCGCCATATTGAATGCTCACCCCCCAGCCATGACACCCGACGCCAATGGGCACAGATAATTCCACCCACTGTTTTCAGTGGCAGAACCCAAAGTCACAGATTTAACGTGATTGGTTGAGGTAATGTGAGGAAGCATTGTTTTAATCAGGAATTTGTTGTGATCTGGAAGACACCACCTGAAAGGATGGTGGAAGCAGATGCAACAGTAATATTCAACAGAGAATTGAAATGAAAACAATAAATTATAGGGCTATGGGAAAAAATCAGGGGACGGGGAATAATTAATGGGTTTTACCAAGTAGCTAGCACAGGCATAATAGAGCAACTGGCCTCCTTTGTGCTGTATCATTCTATAATTTTATGATATCAGGACAGCAAATGATTAGTGACCCTTAAATAGCATTATTCTCTCATGCGCATTTCATTTCCCATCGCAGCATACTGTACTGCAGCATATCTAAAATACAACTAAAACCCATTAGGAAACCTGTCCCAATTCATCAGCTCTAAAGTTACAAGATTCTCCATTCCTTAACTACATCCAGGGCTCACAGGGCTTCTCAAAATTCTTTGAGGGAGTCAATGGCTTTCTAAAATAATATTTGAATGGTCTGGAAGTAAATGAGCTCTTGTTAGCAACAAGTGAATAAATGTACAATCAAAGCAAAAGGCAGATAAAAGTAAAAAATGCTGAAAATACTCAGCAGGTCAGGCAGCAGCTGCGGGGAGAAAAATAGAGTTAATGTTTTAGGCTGATGGCCTCTCATCAGAACTGGAAAAATGGTATGGCTAATGACATTCACAGTTCTTCGCAGCATTCACGCAGAATGTCCAGTGAAACTCTATCGAAATCAAGGGCCTTGATGACCCAAGAATAATGGCCTAGGTTACATGTTACTCAGCAAGTTTATTATCTTAAATAGGGTAGAAAGAACACTGGGGGAGAAATTCAATGATATCAAGAGGAAAATGCACTTCCTCTCCCCAAAGATTCAATGTAAGTTTGCATAACATAGCTTGAAGTGAATAAATTTCTCTCCCATTGTCTGTTTCTTTAGGCATCTTTTTCCATGAGCAACATGGCATAGGATATTGCTCAAACTCAACAATAGGGGATTTGTGCTTAAATGTCTTGTCAGAGACTTTCCTTTCAGGGCAATTGCTTAGTTTCCACAGGGATGCTACTCTGTAACTACTTCCACATGATCTTGTCTGAGAAATCAATGCAGTATGTAGGACCTTCTCAGCCATCCCAGCTCAGCTGTTCATGGCAATACGTACATCAGCGAATCTTCAACTTCAATAAACTTTCTACATGGGGTTAAAAATAATGAGGCATTGAGGCAAATGCACTACCTTGACAAATTGAGCAAATGAGACTTGCGAACCATGGGGTGTGCAATTATTAATGTAGCTTTACGAAACAGTGTGGGACACTGAAGATATTGGCCCAAAGAAATCCAGTGTTGAATAGCTGATTGATTGAAGAAAGAATTGCAAAATAACCATGAAGCTAGGCGCAAACTGGTACACCATTGGTGAAGGAGCACAGATCATAGACATGGCAGTGACACTGCAGACACATACTAGGCTTAAGCTGTCAGTTATATGTTCAGATATTCAAATCAAATTATAATTGCCTTCAGTATCTGTCAGTTGTTTGAACAGTGCATGCCAGGAACTTATAAATGTGACAATAGTCTGAAATCTATTTAGCACTGTCATGTATGATCTGTAACTGCCCAGTTTTCTAAATTGACTGATAGTTTACTATAAACTGCAATTAAATATACTTTGCTAATATCTTAAGAATTGAGGCACTTTTCTATGTTAAAGGTGCTGTATAAATGCACATTACTGTTGCTGAAAATATATTGGGTTGCCGACCTTACTGGATTATCCTGGAGTCTCCTGAAATTAAAGATTAATATCTCAGGTGCTGCTGCAAGCAATCTGGTGGAAAAATCTTTGAGACATTTTCTTCATTTGTTTCATGTGCCCGCCTCTCAATCAGCAGCACGGCCACAACGTGACTAGGATGCAAACCAGCCAGACTACGTGATGAGTAAGGCAATTTCTGGGATGAAAATCGTGGATATTATAGCTGCCATTATTGGATGGTTGACTTGTTGGGCGAACAACAGAGAAAGCATGGGAGTAGGTGCTTTAAGGTAATGGTCACGTGATGAAACCTGACCTGGTCAAGCAGAGCTGGTAATCCTAAACAGTGACTATACCATCACTTTAAATTTAACAGTTGAATTCTCCTCTTTGAAGCAGAGTTCTGGCAGGGCAGGACTTCCAGTTGCCCGCCTCCCCGAAACCCAATTGCAACCCCAACTCCCAACCACCTCAATTTATTTTCCTGGATCAAGGGTTATTCACTATAGCTAATGGGCCTCTGGTATACTACCCCACTAGGGAGTCCATCAGGCTATCCCAAATTATTGTAGCGGAGATATCACTGTTGTAGTAGTAGAGGCAGTGGAGAACCGTTCAAAGGACAGAAGACAGAATCAAGGATCCCATGGAAGGCTTTGGTCAAGACCAAGGCTTTCACGATGTAAATGCTAAGACTGATTTGGAGGAATACGAGGTTGCTACAAGACCCCCTTCCTCCAAGGGGGACTTTTACCATAGTTCCCAAGGACTACTTTCACCTTAGACTTGAAATGGCAGGAAATGAACCAGGCACAAGATGGGTAAAATTCCACAGGGATTCTTCTGCTTGTTCGCTGGAACACCATGGTCTGGATTTTTGCCAAGACGGGATGACTCGGGAGCCCTTTAAAAATGGCGGGTAATTCCCGATTCTAAGATTCCTGATCCTATCCTCAGGGCTTTCAATATTCCAGAATGCCTTTTAGGGATGCGGGCTAGTTTGGGATGTGAACCCACACCCTGCACTCCCAACCTGGCCGCAATTTTCATGGAGTCGGGCAGCTTTACAAAGAGTAACCTCAGGAGTATCATGAACCATAGTGTGCATGAGAGAACCTTTGAAGGGTAAGTTCAAATGTTCCTCCTCATGTCCCCAATGCCAAGGGATGCACCCGACCCACTAACATGGTCCCTCATGTCCCCCATGACAAGGTTTTCCACCCACCCACCACCTATGAACAGGAGCAGAAAGCCCTCAGACCATCCTGGTGGGGGATGGAGGTGTAGAGGGATTGGACGTCCATGGTGAAGAGGAGGCTGTTGGGGCCAGGGAACTGGAAATTGTTGAAATGATGTCGGGCATCAGAGGTATCGCGGATGTAGGTGGAAAGAAACTGGACAAGGTGAGAGAGAGCGTAGTCAAGACATGAGGAAATTAGTTCTACGGGGCAGGAACAGGCTGACATGATGGGTGTACAGGGACAGTCCTGTTTGTGGATTTTGGGGTGGAGGCAGAAGCGGGCTGTCCAGTGTTGGGAGATGATGAGGTTGGAGGCTGTGGAGGGAAGATCTCCAAGGAGATGAGGTCCATGACAATCCTGGAAACAATGGCTTGATGTTCAGTGATGGGGTCATGGTCCAGGAGGAGGTAGGAGGAAGTGTCTGAGAGCTGATGCTCAGCCTCTGAGAGTTAGAGGTCAATATGCCAGACAACAACACACCACCCTTGTCGGCAGGTTTGATAACAAAGTCAGAGTTGGACCTAAGGGAACTGAATGCGACAAGTTCAGAAGAATACAGGCTAGGGTGATTGAGAAGAGCAGAGAAATTGAGACAGCCGATGTCACGCTGACAGTTCTCAATTAATTACCATTACCATTAACACCCCCTTTGTCCTTCTGTTTGTGACATCTTTGCCAGTCTCTCCTTTGCCCCCACCTATCGTTGGCCTTCTATCAAGCTTCACCTGCTCCAGCGCCTTAAACAGTATAAATTTCATCACATTTTTACTTCTCTTTAGCTCTGAAGGAGAGTCATACGGACTCGAAATGTTAACTCTGTCTTTCTCTCCACAGATGCTGTTAGACCTCCTGAGTTTTTCCAGTACTTTCTGTTTTTGTTACGCCAGTACGTAATGCTGGATGTGAGTGGCTCTAAACTTTATTGCACAGGCACTGAATCGACTTTGGGTTCAAAATGAAAGGGTCATTTCAGACATCCTGGATGGAGGCGGCACCCCTGGCCTGAGGTGGAAGCAGATCTTTGGCAGCCTAGCTGAAGGAGCGTTGGATCAAGGCGCCCCTGCAGAGGCCTGCCTCCATGCCCTCGGCGTTCTCCTCACTTCTGACTCAGTACCTGATTCATTCTCTGTGGCCTGTGGAGCTGCCTTAAAATCCTCCTCATCTAGTGGATCCCCCCTTGCCAGTGCCAGATTGTGGAGAGCGCAGCATGCAACCACTATCAGTGACACCCGCTCTGTGGGGGGTATTGTAGCACTCCCCCGAATGGTCCAGGCATTAGAAGCGTATCTTCAGAAGACCTATGGTCCTCTCTATCACTGCCCTTGTAGAGGCATGCCTCTGTTCTTGAGTGGCGAAGAGGCGTCATAAGCCACCTTTTCAATGGGTAACCCTTGTCAACCGTCAGCCATCATTCCAGTCAGCTGGAGCACTGAATAACTTTGGCAGCTGGGAGTGTTTGAGGGTATAAGTGTCATGGGAACTGCCAGGGTACTTTGCACAGACTTGCAGAACCTGCGTCGCGTGGCCACAAACTACCTGGAGGTTCATCAAGTGGAATCCCTTCCTGTTGACGAAGGCACCAGGCTGACCTGCTGGCGCCTTGATGACCACATGTGTGCCGTCGATGGCACCTTGGATGCAGGGGAACCCAGCAATCACTGCAAAACCTCTGCCTTGCTCAGCTTGGCTGGCCTTGCTTGTACGGATATAAATAAAGTCATTACCCACCTGAACAGAGCTTCTGTCACCAGCTTGACACAACTGTGGACAAGTGATTGGGACAATCCACATACATCCCCTTCTGACCCCTGGAAAGAGCTGGAGGCATAGAAATTGAGGGCCACTGTGACTTTCAGAGCCACTGGCATGGGATGTCCACCCACACAGTTGGAGGTGATCTCAGGCCCAATCATCTGGCAAATGGAGGTCACACCCTCCCTGGAGAGGCGGAGCCTCCTTCGGCATTGCACCTTGGACATATTGAGGTAGCTGCATCGCTGCCTGTAAACCCTGGCAGCAGGATACTGGCATCTTCTGTGGCCCCTTCCACCTTTGACTACCTGCTGGCTCTGCACCCCTGGTGCTTGCGTCTCTCCTCCCACAGGTCACTCCCTTGGAAGCTCAACTGGGACATCTGGTCTCCCTTCCCTTCTGCCCCTCTCTTCCTCCTCAGAGAGGTACCTCCAGCGGAGAGCACAATCCCCATTACCAGGGATACAGAATGCTGTTAAGAACATAAGAACATAAGAAATAGGAGCAGGAGTAGGCCATTTGGCCCCTCAAATATGCCCCGCCATTCAATAAAATCATGACTGATCTGCCCCTGGCCTCAACTCCTCTTTTGTGCCAGCTCCTCATAGCCCTCAACTCCCCGATATTTCAAAAATCTATCTACCTCCTCTTTAAATACTTTCAGTGATCTAGCCTCCAGAGATTCACCATCCCCTAAGAGAAGAAATTCCTTTGCATATCAGTTTTAAATAAGTGTCCCCTTATTCTGTAACTATGTCCCCTAATTCGAGATTCTCCCACTGGTGGAAACATCTTCTCAACATCTACCCTATGTAGCCCCCTCAGAATCTTGTACATTTCAATAAGATCACCCCTCATTCTTCTAAACTCTAATGAATAAAGGCATAACCTGTTTAGCTGTTCTTGATAAGTCAACCCCTTCATTCCAGGAATCAGCCCAGTGAACCTCTTTTGAACTGCCATAGAACCATAGAACACTACAGCACAGAAAAACAGGCCATTCGGCCCTTCTAGTCTGCGCCGAAATATTATTCCACTAGTCCCATTGACTTGCACCCAGTCCATAACCCTCCAGACCTCTCCCATCCATGTATCTATCCAATTTATTCTTAAAACTTAAGAGTGAGCCCGCATTTACCACGTCAGATGGCAGCTCGTTCCACACTCTCACCACTCTCTGAGTGAAGAAGTTCCCCCTAATGTTTCCCCTAAACCTTTCCCCTTTCACCCTAAAGCCATGTCCTCTCGTGTTTATCTCTCCTAATCTAAGTGGGAAGAGCCTACTCACTTTTACTCTGTCTATACCCCTCATAATTTTGTAAACTTCTATCAAATCTCCCCTCATTCTTCTACGCTCCAAGGAATAAAGTCCTAACCTGTTCAATCTTTCCCTGTAACTCAACTCCTTAAGACCCGGCAACATCCTAGTAAATCTTCTCTGCACTCTTTCAATCTTACTGATATCCTTCCTGTAGTTAGGTGACCAGAACTGCACACAATACTCCAAAGTTGGCCTCACCAATGTCTTATACAACCTCACCATAACATCCCAACTCCTATACTCAATGCTTTGATTTATGAAGGCCAGTATGCCAAAAGCTTTCTTTACAACCCTGTCTACCTCCGACGCCACTTTCAGTGAATTATGTATCTGAACTCCCAGATCCCTTTGTTCCTCCACACTCCTCAGTGCTCTACCATTTACTGTGTATGTCCTACCTTGGTTTGTCCTTCCAAAATGCAACACCTCACACTTTTCTGCATTAAATTCCATCTGCCAATTTCTGGCCCATTTTTCCAGTTGGTCCAGATCCCTCTGCAAGCTTTGAAAGCCTTCCTCACTGTCCACAATGCCTCCAAACTTAGAGTCATCAGCAAACTTGCTGATCCAATTTACCACATTATTATCCAGATCATTGATATAGACAACAAACAACAATGGTCCCAGTACAGATCCCTGAGGCACACCACTAGTCACAGGCCTCCAGTCTGAGAAGCAATCATCCACTACCACTCTCTGTCTTCTCCCACACTGCCAATTTCGAATTCAGTTTACAACCTCTCCATGGATACCAAGTGTCTGAACCTTCTGAACTAACCTCTCATGTGGGACCTTGTCAAAGGCCTTACTAAAGTCCATGTAGACAACATCCACAGCCTTTCCTTCATCTACTTTCTTGGTAACCTCCTCGAAAAATTCTACAAGGTTCGTTAAACACGACCTACCATGCACAAAGCCATGTTGACTATCCTTAATCAGCCCTTGGCTGTCCAAATAATTGTATATTCGATCTCTCAGAACACCTTCCAATAATTTACCTTCTACTGACGTCAGGCTCACTGGCCTGTAATTACCTGGTTTACTTTTGGAGCCTTTGCCTCCAATGCCAATATATCCTTTCTTAAACATGGGAACCAAAACTGTACACAGTACTCCAGGTGCAGCCTCATCAACACCCTGTACAGTTGTAACAAGACTTCACTATTTTTAAACTCCAACCCCCTAGCAATACAGGCCAAAATTCCATTTGCTTTCTTAATTATTTGTTGCACCTGCATGCTTACTTTTGTGTTTCATGCACAAGAACACCCAGATCCCTCTGTGCTGTACTTTTTTGGAGTCTCTCTCCATTTAAATAATAGCCTGCCTTTTGATTCTTCCTACCAAAGTGCATGACCTCACACTTTCCTACATTAAACTCCATCTGCCGAGTTTTTGCCCATTCACTCAACCTATGTAAATTCCCTTGCAGATCCCTTATGCCCTCATCACAACGTGACCTCCCACCTATTTTTGTATCGTCAGCAAATTTGGATACGTTACACTCTGGCCCTCCAGAGTCATTAATATAGATAGTAAATAAGTGAGGTCCTAGGACTGATCTTTGTGGCACTCCACTGGTTACGTCTTTCCAACCTGAGAAAGACCCATTAATCCCAACTCTCTTTTTTCTGTGTGTTAACCAATACTCAATCCATGCTAATACATTACCCCCAATACCATGAGCTCCTATCTTGTGCAATAAGCTTTTATGTTGCACCTTATCGAATGCCTTCTGGAAATCCAAATACATTACATCTACCGGTTCCCCTTTATCAACTCTGCTTGTTATAGCCTCAAAGAACTCTAGCAATTTTTTCAAACATGATTTCCCTTTTTCAAAATGATGTTGACTCTGATTGTGTTTATCTTTTTTAAATGTCCTGTTAATTCTTCCTCAACAATGGGCTCTAGCATTTTCCCAATGACAGATGTTAGACTGATGAAACCTATGGTTTCCTGCTTTTTGTCTCCCTCCCTTCTTAAACAGGGGTGTCACATTAGTGGTTTTCCAATCTGCTGGGACCCTCCAGGAATCCAGTGAGTTCTGGAATATTTCGACCAATGCCTTCGCTATCTCTCCAGCTACTTCCTTTAAAACCCTTGGGTGCAGGCCATCAGGTCCTGCATTTAGTCCCATTAGTTTGTCAAATACTTTGTCCCTTGTGATAGAGACCATTACAAGACCGTTCCTCCCATTAGCTCCTGGCTTATCTGATATCTTTGGGATGTTTATACTGTCTTCCACTGTGAAGAGCAATGCAAAATATTGGTTTAAATTATCTTCCATTTCCCTGTTCCCCGTTATCAATTCTCTAGCCGCATCCTCCAAGGGTCCCACGCTCACTTCAGCCGCTCTCTTTCTTTTTATATACCCATAGAAGCTCTTACTATTTGTTTTTATATTTCTTGCCAATTTACTTTCAAAATCAAGTTTCTCCCTCTTTATTAGCTTTTTAGTCATCTGCTGCTGGTTCCTAAAAAATTTCCAATCCTCTGGCCTACCACTAGTTTTCGCTGCTTTGGATGCCATAGTTTTTGATTGGATACTGTCCTTGACCACCTTTGTTAACCATGGGTGGTTCACCCTTCTCATTGAGTTCTTTTTTTTGACCAGGATAAATTTTTGCTGAGCGTTATGAAATATCTGCTTAAATGCCTGCCATTGCTCATCTACTGACCTTCCCCTTAGTCTATTTTCTCAGCCTGCTTTAGACAACTCTTTCTTCATACCCCTGTAATTTCCCTTATTTAAGTTGAGGACATTGGTTTGAAACGCAAGTTGCTCGCCCTTAAACTGAATTTGAAATTCTACCATGTTGTGGTCGCTACCCCGTAGAGGACCCTTAACTATCACATCTCTTATTAATCCCGCCTCATTACATATTACTAGATCTAAAATAGCCTGTTCCCGGGTAGGTTCTGCAACATATTGCTCTAAGAAACAATCCCTGATGCACTCTACAAATTCATCTTCATGTTACCCCTGCCAATCTGATTTGTCCAGTCAATATGCAAATTAAAATCACCCATGGCATTGTAGCATTCTTCCTACATGTGTCCGTTATTTCCTGATTTATAAGTTGTCCTACAGTAAGGCAACTCTTCAGGGGCCTATAGACGACTCCCACCTGTGGCTTCTTCCCCTTGCTATTTCTTAATTCCATCCAAATTGATTCCACATCACGATCTATTGACCCTATATCACTACTCACCACTGCACTGATACCTTCCTTTATTAACAAAGCTACCCCACCTCTTTTTCCTTTCTGCCTGTTTTTCCGGAATGTTGAATATCCTTGAATACTACAGCTGCAACACATCACCTGCCCAGCCAACTCTATTCTATTTAATTAATTAATTTGGATGTTAAATATTTTAAAAGTGAATTTCTTAACTGTACTCTTCAGCTGTAATAATGCCTCCTGTTTTAAACTACTTGGCCAATCAAAAGAGACATGGAAGAGATACCCACCAAACACCTACTGGTTTTCCTTTGACATCACACTTCTGCTCTAACAGGTAGAAACAGGTTCTCCTTTCATACTGTCCCCTAGGTGCTGCTGACTGCCTGTCATAGGGTCCTCCTCTCACACACTCCTCTAGGTGCTGCTGACTGCCTGTCCCAAGGCCCACCTCTTGTACTCTCCTCCAGTCACGTGGTCAAAATCCTCCTAGGGCTTTGGAGACACCAATGAGTCCTGAAATGAAGGCTGTAATTGCTAAGAATGAAGCTCAGAACAGAGATGAAGCTGTCAAGTTCCATTAAGCAATCAGCAGCAAACTATCTTCTAAACTCCTCACTACTCACAATGGTAATGCTGCTGACCCTTTTGATCCCATCCTTGGATGAGATTTCACAAAAAGTGGGTTGCCCACCTCCCTGTTTTGCCCATGCAACAGGTGCAAAATTGCACGGGCAATGTAAAATCTTGGTAAATTAGGTTTTTAATGGCCTTAAGTGGCCTTTTAATTGATGATGGGTGTGGCTCCAACACCCACGCGCACCTGCCAACCTGAAGATTGCACATGTGCAGGATGACGTCGGGACACTCGCCCCTCGTCATCTTGTGTGATTTTACACCCGATCGAGTCAGCCGCATGCCCGCCTGCAAGGCATAAAATTCTGCCCAATGATGAAGTTCTCCAAAGTGCAAAGTCAATAATCCAGCTGTTTGTGCAACAGGTCAAATCTACTGCTACTTGCAATTGCAGACCACAGTATACGTGTTCTTCTACCAGTTTGTGAGATCTTCAAAGTTGTCCCAGATGAGGCAAACTCTAGGAAATGGTCACAATAGGATACCTATTGTGACCATTACAGTTTGTATATTCTACAGTAACGAGGATCAGGAAAGAAGGGCCCTAGAGTAATTGACTTAAAAGGTTTAATTTAAAGGGATAAATCATGGCAGGAGAGTTCAAAGCCGTGGTGTGCTCCTCGTGCTCCATGTGGGAAGCTGGGGACATTTCCAGTGCCCGGGACTAGCATGTGTGCAGGACATATGTCCTGCTGCAGCTCCTGGAAGCTTGGGTTTCAGAGCTGGAACGGCGACTGGGGACACTGTGGAACATCCACGAGTCTGAGAGCATCGTGGATAGCACGTTTAGAGAAGTGGTCACACCGCAGCTGAAGCGACTTGAGGAAGGAAGGGAATGGGTGACCACCAGGCAGTCCAAAAGAAACAATCAGGTAGCTCAGGAGTCCCCTGGTGTCCCGCTCGCAAATCGGTATTCCGTTTTGGAGGCTGATGAGGGTGCTGGTTCCTCCAGGGAGTGCAGACAGAGCCAAGCTTCTGGCACCACAAGCAGCAGAATGGGAGGAAGGGAGGAAGAGAAATAGTAAAAGGGGGTTCCATAGTCAGGGGAACAGATAGGCGCTACTGTGGCCATCATTGTGACTCCAGGATGGTGGGTGCCTCCCTGGTGCCGGGGTCCGGGATGTCACTGAAAGGCTGCAGGGCATCCTGAAGTGGGAGGGTGATAAAGCAGAGGTCATGGTACATGTTGGTACCAATGACATAGGTAGAAAGAAGGATGAGGTCTTGCATCAAGAATTCAGGGAGTTAGGCAGTAGACTGAAAAGCAAGACCTCTCAGTATTTCTGGATTACTCCCAGTGCCACGTGTTAGCGAGCTCAGAAATAGGAGAATAGTGCAGATGAATATGTGGCATAAGAGTTGGTGCAGGAGGGAGGGTTTTTGATTCCTGGATCACTGGGACTGTTTCTGGGGAAGCTGGGACCCGTACAAGCGGGATAGTCTACATCTGAACCAGAGCGGGACTATCATCCTTGCGTGCGGGTTTGCTATGCTGTTGTGTGGAGTTTAAACTAATTCGGCAGAGGGAGGGGATACCGAATGTTAGCAGAATAGGGACACATCATAATACAGTAAAACAATCAAGTCAGAGGAGTACAGCTGCAATAAGTTTCAAAGGAGTAAGGCAAGGTTGGATGACTTCTACTTTAATGCCAGGAGTATTACAGGTAAAACGGATGAGTTAAGGATGAGGATTGACATGTGGAATTGTGATATAGTAGCCATCACTGAGATGTGGTTGAGAGAAGGGCAAGATTGGCAGCTCAACATTCTGGGATATAGAATCTTCAGGCGAGACAGGGGAGGGGGTAAAAGAGGAGGAGGCGTTGCATTATTAGTTAAGGAGTCAGTTACTGCAGTAAGGAGAGATGATATCTTGGAGGGGCATCGAATGAAACTTTGTGGGTAGAGTTTAGAAATAAAATAGGGGCAACCACATTATTAGGTATTTATTATAGACCCCCAGATAGTCAGTGGGAAATTGGGAGTAAATATGTGCACAATTTGTGGAGGTGTGTAAAAACAATAACAATAGGGTAATTATATTAGGTGATTTCAACTTTCCCAACATTAATTGGGATAGATATAGTGTTAAGGGCTTGGATGGAGTGGATTTATTGCAATGTGTACAGGAGAACTTTTTAGGTCAATATGTAGAGGGTCCAACAAGGGACGGTGCATTGCTGGACCTAATTCTGGGGAATGAAGCTGGACATGTGGCTGAGGTGGTGGTGGGGGAGCATTTTAGCGAAAGCAACCAAACATGGTACAGTTTAAGTTTGTCATGGACAAAGAAATCGACAAGTTTTTAAAAAATGTTTTGGACTGAGGGAGAGTGGATTTTAATAAAATAAGGCAGGACCTGGCCAAGGTAGACTGGGAACAGCTTCTTGTGGGGAAATCTACAGAGGAGCAGTGGGGGCTGTTCAAAAAGGAAATGGGGAGGGTACAGGCTCAACATGTTCCCTCTAGGGTGATAGGAAGGAGTAACAAGCCCAGAGAACCATGGATGACCAGAGATATTCAGGTTACAATGAGAAGGAAAAGAGAGGCTTTTATCAGGTACAAGGGAAGCAAATCAGCAGAGGCATTAGTGGAGTACAGACAGTGCAGGGTGGAGCTTAAGAAAGCAATTAGGAGAGCAAAGAGGGGATATGAGAAAGCTCTGGCTGGTAAAAGTAGGGAAAATCCCAAAACATTGTGTAAGTATATCAATGGGAAGAGGATAACCAGGGAAAGAGTAGGGCCCATAACGGACCAAGGGGGCAATCTATGGCTGGAGCCAGAGGACACCAGTAGAGTGTTGAACGAATTCTTCACATCCGTCTTCATCCAAGAGAATGAGGATGAAGGTATTGAACTCAGGGAGAGAGACTGCGAGGTTCTTGAGCAAATTGATATAGGGAGTGACAAGGTATTGGAGGTGTTGGCAGGCTTAAAAGTGGACAAATCTCCAGGTCCAGATGATTTGTGTCCCAGACGGCTGAGGGAGGCAAAGAAGGAGATTGCAGGAGATTGACCCGAATTTTTAATTCCTCTCTGGCCACGGGGGAGGTGCCAGAGAACTGGAGAACAGCTAATGTGGTTCTGCTATTTAAGAAGGGTTGTAGAGATAAGCCAGGGGACTACAGGCCAGTGAGTCTCACGTCAGCGGTAGGGAAACTATTGGAGAAAATTCTGAAGGAGAGAATCTATCTTCACTTGGAGAGGCAAGGTTTGATCAGGGATAGTCAGCATAGCTTTGTCAGAGGGAGGTCATGCCTAACAAATTTGATTGAATTTTTTGAAGAGGTGACCAGGTGTATAGATGAGCGTAATGCAGTTGATGTAGTTTATATGGATTTCAGCAAAGCCTTTGACAAGATCCCACATGGGAGACTTATGAAGAAGGCAACTGCACATGGGATACAGGGTAATTTGATAAGGTGGATTCAAAATTGACTTAGTTGTAGGAGACAGAGGGTGATGACAGAAGGCTGCTTTAGTGACTGGAAGCCAGTGTCCAGTGGCGTAACACAGGGATCTGTGCTGGGTCCCCTATTATTTGGTCATTTATATGAATGACATAGATGACTATGTGGGGGGTAGGATTAGTAAATTTGCAGTTGACACAAGGATTGGCCGGGTGGTTAACAGTGAGGTTGAGTGTCTTGGGCTACAGGAAGATATAGACGGGATTGTCAAATGGGCAGATAAGTGGCAGATGGAATTTAACCCTGAAAAGTGTGAGGTGATACACTTTGGAAGGAGTAATTTGAAAAGGAAGTATTCAATGAACGGCATGACATTAGGAAGTTCTGAGGAACAAAGGGATCTTGGCGTGTGTGTCCATAGATCTCTGAAGGCAGAGGGGCATGTTAGTGGGGTGGTGAAAAAGGCATATGGGACACTTGCCTTTATCAATCGAGGCATAGATTACAAAAGTAGGGAGGTCATGTTGGAGTTGCATAGAACCTTGGTGAGGCCACAGCTGGAGTACTGTGTGCAGTTCTGGTTGCCACATTATAGGAAGGATGTGATTGCACTGGAAGGGGTGCAGAGGAGATTCACCAGGATGTTGCCTGGGATGAAACATTTAAGTTATGAAGAGAGATTGGATAGACTTGGGTTGTTTTCGTTGGAGCAGAGAAGACTGAGGGGCGACCTGGTCGAGGTGTACAAGATTATGAGGGGCATAGACAGGGTGGATAGAGGGCAGCTGTTCCCCTTAGTTGAAGGGTCATTCATGAGGTGACACAAGTTCAAAGTCAGGGGCAGGAGGTTTAGGGGGGATGTGAGGAGAAACTTTTTTACCTAGAGGGTGGTGACGGTCTGGAATGCACTGCCCGGGAGGGTGGTGGATGCGGGTTGCCTTACATCCTTTAAAAAGTACCTGGATGAGCACTTGGCACGTCATGGGTGGATGGCCCCAGGCGGTGTGTGTGGGGGGTAGGGGTGGGGGGGGAGGTGGCACACCTGCTGATCCTCCTCCCTGTGGCTGCCCAAGGGCCCCTGGTTGACTCCTTGAAAAGAAGGGGTAGCTGGAGTGAGATCGAGCTGCCCCGCATCCCTCTTGCGTACACACTTTTGGAAGTGAACATTGGCACCAGTGATGGAGTTGAGCCCGCACAGCAGTGCAGGAGCGACGCCCTAGACCAAGTTCTACATGGTGGCTGCCACCCTACCAGTGTTGACCTCGTTGGCATGCTGGCACTATCACCTCAGCCTGAAGGTGGACAGACTCCTCCATTGTGCCTTGCAATCTGAGGAGTGCAGTGGACATCCCTTCCTGATGTTCCCGAGCTTGCTTTTGCAGCTCCAGCAACTGTGAAATGACCGAGTTCAGAGGCTCGTCATCTGACTTGGACTCAGCAAATTTCTGGCCTCCAGCAGTCCTCTGCGTGCCCGACACTTGGCAAGTCCCTGCTGCAGATCAGACAGTGCAATGTTCTCACCAGATTGTAATCCTGAGGCTACTGTAAAGCTAGGTCCCACTGAGGTGTGTGTCATGGTGCTGGTAAAAGGTATGGCTGAGTGTTGTGACGGGACTTCAAGGAGGGTGCCTCCAGATTCCTCTTCAGAGGTTTCTTCGGTGCTCAACTGGAGGCCCTGGGTCATGGGTTCCATCGGCTGTTTCCCAGATGTGCCTGTGAAAGCAAGGGGAGATAATTAGTGCATGGCAGTGGCCTGTGAAATAGGACACATCCCTCACGGCATGGTTATTTGATGGATGTTGCACTGCTGAATCCTCACTTGGCAGAGCACCGTCGACATCAACATCAGCAAGGAATGGCCCAGCTCATCGCTGGCCAGCTGAATGGCTCTGTTTTCAAAGTCCGTGACGACCTTGATTTCAAGCATTCCTCCATCAGTTTGTGACCTCTCCCTCTTGTTGTGTGCCAGCTTGTCCTGCATGAACAGAGATGGAGAAACCGTAAGCAGGACACCTGCCAGGCCAGATGATAAGTATGTCTGGCATGTGTGGGTGATGAGTGGTCCCATGGACAGGATGAGGATGATGAAGGTGTGTGAGAGAGAGTGAATGTTGATGTCCCTTGAACCAACAGTAAGTGAGGGCCCTGTGGGTGTGTGATGGGTTTGTGAGTGTGTGAGTTGAGAGTGATGAGAAGAGTGACTTAACCTGGCAGAACGGAGGAGATCATTCAAACTCTTGCGGCACTGGGTGGCTGACATCTTTTGGTCGGGCGTTTGTGCTGACCACCGCTACCACTGCCTCCCAAGCCACATTAGTGAGGTTGCTGCCCATACTGTGGGCAGAGCTCGGATAGAGGACATTATGGCGAGCCTCCACAGCATCCAAAAGGCGCCCGAGGGCCGCTTCATTGAACCTGGGGGCTACAGTCTTCTTGCTTTTCAGCGCCATATCTTCTTTGCAGCAGTCGTGGGCTGGAAGTACTGAGAGGTGTGCGCACGGCTGGAGTTTAAATATGGCGCCCAGTGTGCTGAAGCCGATAGCGTGGCAGGTGAATGAGAGCCCGCCCACCATGGAAATGGCGTATTTCCTGGAAATGCATAATTAATGCAGCTGATTTGGGACAATTTGGTGTGATGGCGCCATTGTTTGCCCGCCCGCTACCGCACTTAGTGCAAATCTGGGATGATTCCGCCCCATGTCTGAGCCCAGCTTTCATGCATGTTAGCAGAGGTGACTTTACAGCACATCGCATAAAATTCTGAACATGGCTTTGACCCTCTGAAGCTACTTCCTTATTGGTTGTTGCTAGTTATGTGGTGATGGTGCCTCCAAATATAATTGGTGGTATCCTGGTTGGAGTGACCAATCATGCTTTCTTTATTCTTTCATGGGATGTGAGTATCGCTGGCTAAGCCAGCCTTTGTTGACCCTCCCCAATTATCCTTGAGAACGTTGTAGTGAGCTGCCTTCTTGAACTGCTGAAGTCCATATTGGGTATTTACATCCACAGTGCTTTAGGAAGGGATTTCCAGGTTTTTGACCCAGCAACAGTGAAGGAACGGTGATACAGTTCCAAGCCATAATAGTGTGTGACTTGGAGGGAGACTTGCAGGTGGCAGTGTTCCCATGCATCTGCTGCTTTTGTCCTTCCAGGTGATAGAAGTCATAGGTTTGGAAGGTGCTGTCGAAGGAGACTTGGCAAGTTGCTGCGGTGCATCTTGTATATGGTACACACTGCTGTCACTATGCATCGGTGGAGGAGGGAGTGAATGTTTAAGGTAGTGGATGCGGTGCCGATCAAGCAATTGCTTTGTCCGGGATGGTGTTGAGCTTCATGGGTGTTGTTAGAGCTGCACTTATCCAGTGGAGAGTATTCCATCACACTCCTGACTTGTGCATTGTAGATGCACGAAGTGTTTAGGCAATCAGGAAGTGAGTTACTTGCTGAAGAATTCCCAGCATCCGGTCTGCTCTTCCAGAGATGCATTTATATGGCTCGTCCAGTTAAGTTTCCGGTCAATGGTAACCCCCAGAATTCAGCAATGGTACTGCCGTCGAACACCAAGTGGAGATGGTTAGATTCTCTCTTGTTGGAGATAGTCATTGTCTGTGTGTTGAGAATGTTACTAGGCACTTATCAGCCCAAGACCAAATGTTATCCAGGCCTTGCTGCACATGGACACGGACTGCTTCAATATCTGAGGAGTCACAAATGGTACAGTACATTATACAATTATCAGCGAATATCCACAATTTTGACCTTATGATGGACGGAAGATCATTGATGAAGCAGCTGAAGATGGTTGGTCAGAGGACACATTTCTGAGGAATTCCTGAAACAATGTCCTGGGGCTGAGATGATTGGCCTCCAACAACCACAACAATCTTCTTTACTGCTAAGTATAACTCCAGTCAGTGGAGAGTTTCCACCTTGATTCCAACTGACTACAATTTCTGGCAGATAACCATTCCTGTCATGCTAAGCAATGCTACATAATATATGAGGTGCTATGATTAGGGGCCTCTGCAGAGCTACCCACTAATCTGTGCCATTGTGCCTACCGCCATAATACACCTTGATAGTTGCATTATTTGTCTAACAAAGCAAAGTAACGTCTGTCTGTATATGCAGGTACCTGAAGGTAGCCACAGTGCATCTTTTGTGCAGCTCAGCCCTCCTATCAACCCTTTGTGAGCTCTGCTCTTCTTTCCAACATCTTAAATCCGAGGAACGATGACTGCATCAGTGCCACAGAAATAACAATTAGAACCATTGGCACAAAGAGCTGGATTCTCACTAGCAAGATGGAAAGCTCAAGTTGTGAAATGTTCCAACTCAGCAGGTCTATATCCATGGGAAAAAAACCTGCTCATACGACTTTCTCTCTGGCCAGGGTGGGGAGAGGGGTGGTGGGTGGAGTGGTGGGGGGTGAACAGGTGATTGAGTTGGGTCCGCCACTTCTGGAGGCAATCTGGAGGCAGTCATGGAGTTGGGCGAATGCCGAGACAGGCTGGTTAAAAGGCACACTTTGTTTCTCTGAGACTTCAGCCAGTTGTATAAAAGTCTATTTGGCCCTCTATCCCTCACCACTTAGCCACACCCTCCTCCCTTCCCCTGCAAACCCCCATATGGACCCTCATATCCCCAAAACCACCTCCGTGCCCTCCATACTCCACACCACCTCCATGCCCTCCCATGCGCCCGTACCACCTCCATGCCTCCTCATACCCCTCATGTCAAATCTGTACCCATTCACCCAGTATTCAGTATGACCAGACCTCAGGAGCCTAGTAGAGATGTAAAACAAATTAAACTTCTAACAATCTAAGATAGCTCACATTGATACACATTTGATACAAAAACAACCTCTCGTTCATGAAACCCATTCAAAAATTTAAAATCACCTCAAGTGGTCAATCTATTGTAAAAAAAAACACACTTCTATTCACTAACCAAATAAAAGACATCCAGGTCTTTAATAGCCTCTTAGAACCATCTCAGCCCCTCCCTCCCAACACTCCCCCCCACCCCGTCCACCAACGCCCCCATGCATTCATAATGGACTCAGCTGTAATAACAGCCCTTGGCAAATATCAGCAATGGTGCCTATTGAAACTGCAGGAACAGATGGGTTTTTCTAAGCTGCACTAAATAGTCTGTCAATTATTACACTACAGCAGCAACAGATGCTGCTTTGTTACTCAAACTGTGGCTTTTTTATCTTTAAAGGATTGGGGATTTAAATAACTTCAGACTTTAGTGCTTAAACAGATCTTATCCACACTTCTCAAGGATTTATGTCTCCTCCATAAATTTGTGATTCCCACACTGCAGGCTAAGTTCATTGGAACAGCAAAATTGGGGCCTGTTTGAACTCAGTATTAATTTCAAATGGAAAACATCTTTTGGCAATCTCCACCTATCACTGGCCATCTATCCAGCTCTACCTGTCCCACCCCCCTTAAAACAGCTTACATTTCACCTCTTTTCTATTTTTCCTTAGTTCTGGTGAAGAGTCATAAGGACTCAAAACGTTAACTGTGTTCCTCTCCGCAGATGCTGTCAGACCTGCTGAGTTTTTCCAGGTATTTTTGTTTTTGTTTTAGATTTCCAGCATCCGCAGTTTTTTGCTTTTATCTTAGTGATTAATTGACTGTCACTTCTCTTCAAGGAATGCCTACCTTGAAGAAGTATTGCTCTTCTCTCCGACAAGATTTCCGCCTCTCTCTCTTGCCCTGTTCACCTTCATTGCTTTCCATTTCTCTCCTGGTGTTTGACAAGGTGTTTACTAAAACTCACTTTCACAGCCATATTTCCTTCCTCAGTGACTGTCTCCGTCTTCGACCTACTCCACGTGGATTTCAGCTGAAGTTCCATCCCTCATGTTTCGAACCCACCCAGGATTACAGGTCTCTCCGGGACAGACAATGCTCCTCGGACTGCTGTTCTCATTGCATCCTGAGATCCGCACTCAGTGCCATGTGCCGCCATATGAACATACTCAACCTCTCCGTCCAGCAGCACCGCCGCACCCTATTTCTAAGCTGTCCTTGCCTCCACTTTCATTTTATTCTTCGTCTCATCCGACACCTCAACAAGAAACTTTGCCTCTTTCTTTCAGGCGCAAAGTAACACAAGCTCCAATAACTCATCGACAACAATGCCCATCCAGGACCCTCCACCCCTGCCATTCCCTCTGTCCCCATCCCATCTTCCAATCCCAGCTCCAGCCGTGTATTCACCATACCCCCTGACTTTCCCCACTCTGATGCTGAACATTCAGTGCTCAGAAAAGGATTTAGTTTCATACCATTACGCCCTCATCTCAATGAATTTTGGGCTTGGCACGATGCTGAACTCCTCTTCTGCCGCCTTCGTCTCCGTGCTCACTTCTTTGGGCAGGAGTCCTATCCCTGTTCAACGGATCCTTTTACCCGCCTCCAATATCCTCCCTCCACCTGGACCCCTCCCTCTGGATTCTTACCTTCTCTTGATCTTTTCTTTGAGAACTGTCGGCGTGAGATCAGTCATCTCAATTTCTCTGCTCCTTTTATGCACTCTAACCTGTCTCTCTCTGAACTTGCTGCACTCCGTTCTCTCAGGTCCAACCCTGACATTGTCATCAAACCCGCTGACAAGGGTGGTGCTGCTGTTGCCTGGCGCACTGACCTTTACCTCGCAGAGGCTGAGCATCAACTCGCAGACACTTCCTCCTACCTCCCCCTGGACCATGACCCCACCACTAAACATCAAGCCATTGTTTCTAGGACTGTCACTGACCTCATCTCCTCTGGAGATCTTCCCTCCACAGCTTCCAGCCTCATAGTCTCCCAACCTCGGACAGCCCGCTTCTACCTCCTACCCAAAATCCACAAACAGGACTGTCCCGGCCGACCGATCATGTCAGCCTGTTCCTGCCCCATGGAACTCATTTTGTGCTATCTTGACTCCATTCTCTCTCCCTTTGTCCAGTCTCTTCCCACCTACATCCACGATTCCTCTGACACCCTACATCATATCAACAATTTCCAGTTCCCTGGCCCCAACCGCCTCCTCTTCACCATGGACGTCCAATCCCTCTACACCTCCATCCCCCACTGGGATGGTCTGAGGGCTCTCCGCTTCTTCCTCAAAAAGAGGCCCGAACAATCCCCATCCACCACTACCCTCCTCTGTCTGGCTGAACTTGTTCTCTCACTGAACAATTTCTCCTTAAGCTCCTCTCACTTCCTCCAAATAAAAGGTGTGGCTATGGGTACCCGCACGGGCCCAAGTTATGCCTGTCTCTTTATGGGGTATGTGGAACATTCCTTGTTCCAGTCCTACTCCGGCCCCCTCCCACAACTCTTTCTCCAGTACATCGATGATTGCTTCATTGCTGCTTCATGCTCTCGCCTGGACCTGGAAAAATGTATTAATTTTGCTTCCAATTTCCACCCCTCCATCATTTTCACATGGTTCATCTCTGACACTTCCCTTCCCTTCCTTGGCCTCTCTGTCTCAATTTCTGATGATAGACTGTCCACCAATATTTATTACAAGCCTACCGACTCCCACATCTACCTTGACTACAGCTCCTCACACCCTGCTTCCTGTAAGGACTCCATCCCATTCTCTCAGTTCCTTCACCTCCATCGCATCTGTTCTGATGATGCCACTTTCAAAAACAGTTCCTCTGACATGTCTTCCTTCTTCCTTAACCGAGGTTTCCCACCCACGGTGGTTGACAGGGCCCTCAACCGTGTTCGGCCCATCTCCCGCACATTCACCCTCACACCTTCCTCTCCCTCCCAGAAACATGATGTGGTCCCCCTTGTCCTCATTTATCACCCCACCAGCCTCCGCATTCAAAGGATCATCTTCTGGCCATTTCCGCAACTCCAGCATGATGCCATCACAAAACACATCCTCCCTTCAGCCCCCCGGCGGCATTCCACAGGGATCGTTCCCTCCGGGACACCCTGGTCTACTCCTCCATCACCCCCTACACCTCAACCCCCTCCCACGGCACCTTCCCATACAATCGCAGAAGGTGCAACACCTGCCCCTTTACTTCCCCTCTCCTCACTGTCCAAGGGCCCAAACACTCCTTTCAAGTGAAGCAGCATTTCACTTGCACTTCCCTCAATTTAGTCTACTGCATTCACTGCTCCCAATGTGGTCTTCTCTACTTTGGAGAGACCAAACGCAGACTGGGTGACCGCTTTGCGGAACACCTTCGGTCTGTCCGCAAGCATGACCCAGACCTTCCTGTCGCTTGCCATTTCAACACACCACCCTGCTCTCATGCCCACATGTCTGTCCTTGGCCAGCTGCAATGTTCCAATGAAGTTCAATGCAAACTGGAGGAACAGCACCTCATCTTCCGACTAGGCACTTTACAGCCTTCCAGACTGAATATTGAGTTCAACAACTTTAGATCATAAACTCTCTCCTCCTTCCCCACCCCCTTTCCGATCCCCCTTTTTCCAATAATTTATATAAATTTTTCTTTTCCCACCTATTTCCATTATTTTTAAATGTATTTGCATCCATTGTTTTATCTTTACCTTTTAGTCTATTTCAATCCCTTTCCCCCACCCCACCCCCACTAGGGCTATCTGTCCCTTGCTCGTCCTGATTTCTACCCTTAATGTCACCATTAGTGCATTTCTTAGTTAATATCACCCCCATCAACACCTCTTTGTCCTTTTGTCTATGACATCTTTTGGCAATCTCCACCTATCACCGGCCCTCTATCCTGTTCTACCTGTCCCACTCCCCTTAAATTTTTCTATTTTTCCTTAGCCCTGGTGAAGAGTTATATGGACTTGAAATGTTAACTGTATTCCTCTCTGCAGATGTTGTCAGACCTGCTGAGTTTTTCCAGGTATTTTTGTTCTTGTTTTGGATATCCGCATCCGCAGTTTTTTGCTTTTATCTTAATTTCAAATTGCCGTGAAGAGTTTGGATTTCCTGCCTTTATGAATCATTGTGTGACTGTATGATTCCCTGCATCCTTTCCCCTGTCAGCAAAAATGGGATCTGCTGGAAATGGAGACAGGACTTTTGATTTTGTGTCCCTCCCACCTTTTTTAAAGGCTTTCAGAGACCTTGTGAAAATCTGGCTCAAAGTCTCATGAGGATCATAAGTCTCATAAGTGGCACACATGGAGCAATGAGATGATTAAAATTTCCCCCACAGCACCATGACAACATTTAAGGAATCAAGAGATCTAGTTGTCTTGATCTTTGCCTTTAGCACTTAAGGACAGCATTGTTGCCAAGCAAACATAAATGTCTCAAAACTTATGAGGTGGAAAGCCCAATTTGTGCTTGGGGAGGGGTGTTGGATGCTAGATGAGCCCAATTCCAATGAGATTCTTTCCTCATTTATGCAGGTCACATTCTAATCAAGTAGGTTGGGAGCCGATCTTTTGCCAACCTCCTTTCCCCATTGTAGGGATATGCCCGAGGTAGCTCCCAGACCTCTCTGAGAAATTCCACCTTTTACACCCTCTGACCTTAGGGTTGCCAACTTTCCAGGACTGGCCTGGAATCTCCAGGGTCTGAAGCTTAAATCAATATGACATTGCTGTGAGAAACCTTGGAGAAAAATAATAGGCATATCAAACATGTGTCTTTTTTTCCATTTTGGACACTTCTGTTCATTAGTTATAGAAATGTTGGACATGGGAAAAGGGCTGTTTGACTTGCAGTCAAGAATAATCCAATTATGAAGAGTTTATTCATTTCCAAGTTGGTGTGGGCAAGAAGTACACCACAGGAATGTACTTGCTGACCAACCAATGGCAGGAGAGAGGGATTGGGTGGGCTGAGACATGAGATGATGTGGTGAAACCTCCAGGGGTGCTTCTTAGCAACTTAGGAGGCTTACCCTACGCAGGCCCCAAAAAACTCAATCCACCTGCAAGTTTCAATGGGTGAGTTTGGTACAGGTGGGAGGTTGAAAAGTTAAAAATCTGAAACAGGAACCCAAATCACTTTGAAACTGCCGAGTTCTGGTTTCAACGGAGGCAGTGTTGAAGAGCGGGCAATCAATCCACTTGTACGAAGAGGGTTGGTCATTTAAATATTATGATGAGATTGATGAGATGCAGGCCTTCATTTTAACCGTGATTCTATGTTTAACCACAGTCAGCTGGGTTTCATAGGCCTTGGGGAGCCAAGGAGGTGGAAGAGGTGGAATCAAGGAAGTGAATACCTTTCCAGCACTGCTTGTGTCTCAGAAGTGTTTCCTTAAGGTCCGAGAAGCTCCCCAATAAACACCATCCTCACCCCCATCCCAGCAATCTGTCTGACTTCCCCCCCACCCTCCCCACTCCCCGATCATCCCAACAACCATCCTCTTCCCTCTTTGATCAGACTTTCTATCAGATCCCCTCACATCCCCACCCCATGATCTATCCAGTCATTGAACCTACCTGCTCTTAGCCAGCTCAGCTTGGATTTGTGCTGCAGGAATCCCCACTTGACAGGCAGGCTGTGAGCGGGATAGAAAAACTACAGAGAAATAAAAGAAAACAGCCCGACGTTTAGGAAACCAGTACTTCTTTGTTTCCGATCCTTAATTTCTCCATTTCACACCTCTATAAGCCCTGGTAATAAATGAACAATTGGGGCATGATAAGGGCCAATGGGTCCAACTAAAGCCTGCAAAAAGGGCTAAAACTGTTATTTGTGAATGACCAGTTGGATTGGGCCTTATTGTTTAGTGTAGGATTTGCAATTCTGCAGGGAAGAAAGGGAAACAACTGGTTTTAATTTAAATAGTTATTATATTTGCTTTAGTAAGGAAAACAAAACAATTTTATGGGAATAATTAGGGCTAAATAACAACCCCAATGGTTGGTTACAGTTTCAACAATTACTTTAGTATATATGTAGCTTGTCACACATTAACATTTATGTTTGTTAAATGCTACTGTATTGCTGTTTATTAAAAAATAATTACTTGTTTGGACAGTTGGATAAGTGTAATGCAAATAACAAGTCTAAAGAGCCAGCAATATACATTATTAATACTATAAGGACTAACATGGCCTTATGAATATAACGATAAATCAATAATACATTTCCCCTTCTTAATTTGACTACATTTCCCTTTGTTAAATAATGCATTAAAACACTAAAATCGTTTTAAAATAATAATGTAATTTCTCCCTCCCCACCCCCACATATCACTTACACATGTAGTCTGTGGGGAAAAGAATAGGTCTAAAGACTGATGTGCAGTGATTGTGATACTGTTTGTTTAATATTTAATATATTATAGCTGGCTCCCCACATTACTTTCGCAAAAAAAATTCCACAAATCATTCCCTGTTTAAAGTTTTATAAGTAAAGGAATATCATTTCTTTAATTCATTCTGAGGTAAAACATTTTATTACTTCATCAATCCGTCCATCATTGCATCCATCTTGGATGATGAGTTAAATCAGTTTGGAAATAACTGTCAGTGGAAATGTTTATTCCGGGCAGGAGTTAGCAACAAGCAAATCAGGAAAACAGCTTAGTGCAGGTTCCTAATTGCTGACTGCTCTGATGCATAGGGTGGGCAATGGGTTCTATGTACTAAAGTATAGAATGCAGTGGAAAAAAAACAATTAAAGATATAGCCTAGCATATATTTCATAGGAAGAAATTATTATTGAGCTATCCCACTGAGTACGCAACATATTCTTTCTGCCCATATAATTTGGGCACTAGAGTGGGTGATAATATCAGCAAGGAAAAAGTAAGCAGAACAATACAGAAATGGGGACTCCAGCAGTTGCTTTTAACAGAAAGTTCCTCCATCTAAACAGTCCAACATGCAGTCTGCACCTGACTGCGGAAGATGAACAGCTGAAGGAAATTTCTAAATGACAAATGACAGATGTACTGTGCAGATCCATTGCCACCCATCAACAGTACTGTCCTAGGTGCAATGATCTGGGATTGACTGAAGAGCCTGTCCCTAAGGGGTTTTGGCTTGGAAGTGATAATTTAGAGAGAAAAACCATCAATGTGTGCAATCTGGACAGCACTTGCAGTGAATGTCAATGTCATCATGGCCCTCAATTTTTATGCTTCATTGCTATAATTGGGAACATCCAAAGCCCCCCAGTTTGCTCCCAAAAAATCTTCAAGGGGATTGATATTTTAATCAGGAGAGCAAGTGACTAACTCTCTTCTGCAGCTGCGCAACGTCAGCAACTTGAGTGGGCAACATAGTTCTATTGTAATGCTGGCTTCTCATGAGTGCTGATTGACTGGACCACATAGGCAGTGGAGTTCTTGACCTTGGTGTTATAGCATACATGAGTAGAAAGGTGTTCTACTTTCTGAATGGATATTTGACACGCAAAAAGCCAAACAGATTCCTGTAGGTTAATGACTGCAGTCAGTTAGTTCCAATGCTATATTTGTTTTGCATCGGCTTCCTGTACTTTATACAATAGGAAGGTAGAGTGCACAAATAGTTCTTCGGAGACAAATCTGGCGAAAGACAATCTTGGCCATAAAGCAAAGAAGAATGAATATTTGACACAGGCTCTCAACCAGCAGGCTCATTATTAAGCACAGTTTTGAAGCAGTTTGAGGTGGTAAATTTCAGTACAGTATTCTCAGAGTCTCCAAAGTGAGCATTAACTGTTACATGCTCCATAACCTTGTTGTGCAAGAATCCTAATCATTGGAGGAAAAGAAGGCCAATGTGGAATCAAAGTCAGCTCTGGGGGAAACTATGCAAATGATGATGTACATCAAGGAAACAGTGCAACCTGGACTTGCTAATGCATCAGATGTTAATACAGGAAACATCAAGCTAAGTGCCTGATCATCCCTTAAGTAACCCTAATGTTCACTAAAACAATTTCATTAATACTGCCTTTGACACCTTTCAAAAAAGAGAATTTCACAGGATGTGGGCATCGCTGGCTAAGCCAGCATTTGTTGCCCATCCTTTATTGCCCTTGAGAAGGTGATGTGAGCTGCCTTTTTGAATCGCTGCAGTCCATGTGGTGTTGGTACATCTACAGTGCTCTTAGAAAGGGAGTTCCTGAATTTTAACCCAATGAAATCAAGAAACAGAGAGGTAGTTCCATGTCAGGATGGTGTGTGGCTTGGAGGGGAACTTGCATGTGTGATGTTCCCATGCGTCTGCTGCCCTTGTCCATCTAGAGATTTCATGGAAAATGTAAAGGCCGCCTGGCTGATTCGCCTGTCCGCTGACCATAAGGTTGGACAAGATACACAAAATGAAAGACAATTGCACCATTAATGGGCTTAATTGCCCTCTTAATTGTCGGCGGGCATACTTCCAACATTTGTGCACGCGCTCCAACCGAAGTATCGTGCGAGCGCAGGATGACGCTCACCCAACATCTTCTCATGCCCGATTGGGTCGGGTGCGAGCCTGCCCAATCAGCCCTGATTGGAGCCTTGTAGGTGGTGGAGAGAATTTGGGGAGTCAGGAGATGAGTTACTCACTGCAGAATTCCTAGCCTCTGACCTGCACTTGTTCATACAGTATTTATGTGGCTGGTTGAGTTCAGGTTCTGGCCAATGGTAATTGCAGGATGTTGATAGTGGGGGTTTCAGTGATAGTAATGCCATTGAATGTCAAGCGAGATTGTTAGATTCTATCCTGTTAGAGATGGTCATTGCCTAGCACTTGTGGTACAAATGTTACTTGCCATATATCAGCCCAAGCCTGAATTTTGTCTAGGTCTTGCTGCGTATGAACACAGACTGCTTCAATATCTGAGGAGTTGTGAATGATGCTGAACATTATGCAATCATCAGCAAACATCCCCGCTTCTGACCCTATGACAGAGGAAATGTTATTGATGCAGCAGCTGAAATGGTTGAGTCTAGAACACATTTCTGAGGAACTCCCACAGTAATGTCTTGGACTGACATTATTGATCCCCAACAAGCACCACCATATTCTTCTGTGCTAGGTATGACTCCAACCAGTGGAGAGTATTCCCCCTGATTCCCATTGATTCCAGTTTATCCTTGATGCCACAGTCAGTCAAATGCGGCCTTGATGTCAAGGGCAGTCACTGCACCTCTTGAGGACAACACTTTTATCCATGCTTGGACCAAGGCTGTAATGAGGACAGGAGTCAACTTGCCTTGACAGAGCCCAAACTGAGCATCAGTGGGTGGATTATTGCTGAATAGATGCTGCTTGATACCACTGTCAATGACACATTCCATCACTTTACCGATGATCGAGAATAGAATGATGGGGCGGTAATCAGCTGAGTTGGATTTGACTTTGTATATGATCATCTTTTGCTCTGATGCTGCATTATTGTGCACAATTGTAGAGCTATTCTGAGCATAAAGCAACTAGATAAAACTTATTGAATAAATTGTGTGATGCATGAATATTGTGTTTTGCCACTCTGCTGTGTGTTGGCACTAATATTGTTTCAGATAAACATCCAACCTGCAATCTTTCAAAATGAGTTGCTTGTAGAGGAGTAACTATGTTGATTAGCTTTGGAGGTTCACAGATAGCCTGCTGTGATTCCAGCAGACCTGGATCTCCCTGGATTGATGGCCTTGGAGGTAAGTCAGTCATATCTGAGACAATGGTGCCTCACTGGTATGGCAATTTTTAAAGTACCTCATCTTTTTGCTGTTGCACTTCAGAAGGGAGAAGATGGAGTGGGGCGAGGGGCAGTTCAGTGGTGGGGGGAGGGGGTTTGGGTGCATTGTTTCTCCTTTACATAAGGGTATCCAAGTCCTGTCAAATTGACTTTTCTCAATCAGTAATATCCAAAACAAAAACAAAAATAGCTGGCAAAACTCAGCAGGTCTGACAGCATCTGCAGATTAATTAACGTTTACCACCTTAACAGTTAACGTTTTGAGTCCAAGTGACTCTGCATCAGTAATATCCAAATAGAGGGCAATTTTGTGAAAAAGAAACTAGCTTTCCTAATGCTATTTCAGGTGCTTAACTGACTTAAGTTGTCATTCATGCCCACTTAGAGAAATTGCACTGTCCCATAAAAATTGTTTGTATATAAAATACCACAACACTGCTTGGAATATCAACAGATTAATAATTTGAATGATGGTACCATTTAATATTTTATTCAATCATTTGGGTACTGAAATAGTGAAACATTATTTGTTGCTTCACATTAATGAGCATCATAACTGGAAAATATATCCTCAGCTTAAATATGTTACATTGACTAAAATAGTATGAAAGATTAATCTCAATAACCAGCCCTCAATATATTTGCAGGAAACTGGTCCATCCAATACTAGTTTCAAACAGTTTGCACTCATCCTTACCGTGAAACTGCAGTCCATAACATTCCTTGCATGGTACCTTCCTTACATTTTTTAAAAATGGGACTTTTTTTTGACATTAACTGTTTTGTTTCAGCCTCAGTAAGTCATATTAAATATGAAACAGCAAATGTAGAGTTACACAGTTAATGTACACAGTACATTAACATAACTTTGAAACATTTTCTTTAAAATGTGTTAAAATTGTTTACTGATGATAATTATTGGACCTAAGAAATAGGTACTGGTTCAATAACAGCTAGGAGTTTGTTAGGAACATATGCAACAGCAATGAACATGACTGGATGAACATGAGAATTTCATCTTCTTATAACTCCACTTCGGATGAAAGGTCATCAACCTGAAACATTGGGCCCGATATTAACTGGGAGACACACTAGAAGCAGGTGGAAAGGTAGTCTGACATTGCACTGAAAACCCAGAAGTAACCACAGCCACCTTATTATCATTTTACTTATGGTTTTCCTGTCCAATCAGCAGCAGCAGGCATGATGGGGTCCCACCATGACATGATCTCAATTCAAATATTTAAAGAAAGAAGCCAAAGGAGCAAGTTGGAGGAATTGGAGTTGGCAGGACAAGAAAGGGAAGCCTCACAATGGAGTCCAGATGCTCAAAGGCTGCGACCCACTTTGCTGTCACCTTCTTCGTTGTGCTGCTGGGGGCGATGAAGAGTACGAGAGAGATACTCTTCCCTTGCAATGAAGAAGCCTGCAACTGAAACTAAGGTGGGATGGGGGTTAGAGGAGGTCAAACAAATGAAATATATTCAACTGCATGGCAACTTGCAACGTATTCTTACCTTAACAGGGCTAATTCACGTCTTCGATCTCCCACAGGGCCTTTAAACATGCAGCAGGAATCAACGGAAGTGGCTGACGATGATTCCTATGGGGAGGTGGTTCGCTCTGAGGGATGCACCACCACAGGACTCATGCATACCATGAACAACTCAAACTCACACTTTGGTGGGACAAGTAAGCCAGATAATTGGGTTTTCGTCTGGTGACTTACACTTCACAATAGAGCAAGAGCGGACAGCAGAGACAGGGACAGCAGTGGAGAGTCCATGTCAGAGGGTACAGCTCTCTCCATGCTTTGTTCTGGGCATATGTGCTGCACAATGGGCACTGTTGATGAAGAGGAAAATCACTGAGCAGCAGCAGCAGACAATATGTGATGCACTGACAGACCTTCAAAGTGGAATTACTATGATTGCAGGCAGATCAGAGGATCCCACCTTATGAGGGGGATAATGTCATGAACCAATGAAAGGAAGAATGACTTGCATTTATATAGAGCCTTTCATAGCCTCAAGGTCTCCCAAAGTGCTTTGCAGTTGAAGAATCACTTTTGAAGATTTGTCATTGTTGTAGGAAACATGACAGACACTTGCACACAGTAAACCCACACAAATAGCAATGTGACAATGACCAGACAATCTGTCTTTGTGATTGAGGGATGAATATTGGTCAGGACACTGGCCATAACTCTCCTGTTATTCTTTGAAATAGTGCCATGGGATCATTTACATCCACCTGAGAAGACAGAAGGGGTCATGGCTTAATCAGGTTAATGTCTCATCTGAAAGATGGGAAAGATGGAGTGATGATAGAGTGACCAGTTCCATGGATCAAATGAGTCAATGCATGTCCGTAACCACTGTCTTTCAGACTTTGGGTGCCAGCATGTCTACCACCTTAAATCAAATGACAGATACTGACCCACATGGAAGTGCTCTCCATCTCAGTGGCAGTCGCATGATTCAGCTGGACCATCAGAGGGACAATGGCAAGTGGCAACTCTACTCAAAATGCTTCCAATTCTGATTTTTTCGTTACTGCACTCTTCCCTCAGTACCCAACATGTTTCATCACCTCCCAATGCCCCGTACACACTACAGATGGTGCAGTCTTGGGGGTTACCACCGACCAGAAACTGAACTGGACCAGCCATAAAAATACTGTGGCTACAAGAGCAGGTCAGAGGCTGGAATTCTATGGTGAGTAGCTCACCTCCTGATTCCCCAAAGTCTGTCCACCATCTACAAGGCACAAGTCAGGAGGGTGATGGAATACTCCCCACTTGCCTGGATGAGTGCAGCTCCATCAACACTCAAGAAGCTCGAAACCATCCAGGACAAAGCAGCCCACTTGGTTGGCACCCCATCCACCACCTTCAACATCCAATCCCTCCATCACCGACGCATAGCGGCAGCAGTGTGTATCATCTAAAAAATGCACTGTAGCAACTCACCAAGGCTCCTTCAAGAGCATGTTCCAAACCTGCAACCTCTACCACCTAGAAGGATAAGGGCAGCAGATGCATGGGACACAACCACATTCAAGATCCCCTCCAAGCCACACACCACCCTGACTGGGAACTATGCCACTAGACCAAAATCCTGTCAGTACATTGTCAGAGTACTCACCCCACATGGACTGTAATGGCTCAAGAAAGAGACACATGTTCTCAAGGACAATTAGAGATGTGCAACAAATGCTGCCTAGCCCATGAAGCCCATATCCTGTGAAAGAATAAAAAATAAGTTTTTGGCAGGGCCTGCACAGACTCCAAAGCCCAGAATGCATCATCCATTTCATCCCAGCATTCAAACGAGGGGTGTGAGCAGCCTGCCTCTACTCTGCTGAAGATACAGGGGCTTTACTCTATAAGCGGAGCAGTAAAAGGAAGAGTAAGATTTTGTAGTTGCACAAGGGCATGCACCTAGATACCTTTGAACATGTTGTTTATTTAGCTCACATAAATGTTATTCTATTTCGCCACATTCCTATCCTGCGCATTCTTGGGTGCCAGGTGCTAAGTAGCCTTTTAACTTGTTTGATGATGAATGAGAAGGCATAAATTGATGAGGAGCAATGGCGGGGCGTGTTCAAAGGGTGTTTGGTTAGTTGCATGACTGCTTTGTGTCAGTAGTATTGGTTGTGAAGTGGAGGGGAAGGAAGAATGGCCATTGCATTTTCTGGTGATACTAGTGCAACTTTAGTAAGGCATGTCAACAACACTGCTTGGATGCCTTGTTAAAGAGGTCAGGTAATTCCACTTGCTTCATGAGCTCAGGCTTCTCTTTGATTAGTTTTTCTTGAATCTTGTAAACATGCATTATCTCTTGCTCTGTTAAGCTACATTGCTCTAGGGCATTAATTAAATCTTCACACATTTTTCTACATCTGTCTACTTGATCCCATCATCATCATTACTGTCTTTATGTTTTTCCTCTGGACATAAGACCATTTCCACAATTTTGCCATCTGTAATTGTGTGAACAACAGGAGCATCATTGTCTATGTTAATAACTTCTTTGATATCTTGCTCAGCCAATCATTCTACAGCTCACGCAGACAACACACGCACATAGCCTGACAATTCTGAAATAATAACAAAATACTGCAGCTGCTGGAAATCTGAAACAAAAGCAAAAATTGCTGGAAAAACTCAAGCAGGTCTGGCAGCATCTGTGGAGAGAAAGACAGAGTTAACATTTCAAGTCCGTATGACTCTTCAGAACTAAAGAGAAGTAAAAATGTGGTGAAATGTAGACTGTTTAAGGAGGGTTGGATCAGGTGAAGCTGGATAGAAGGCCAGTGATAGGTGGAGGCAAAGGAAAGATTGCAAAAGATGTCACAAACAAAAGGTCTAAGGGGTGTTGATGGTCGTGATACTGGCTAAAGGAGGTGCTAATGGTGACATTAAGAGTAGCAATGAGCAATGACAGATGGCCCTAGTGGGGGTGGGGTGGGGAGAGGGAATGGTGTGGGAGAAAAGATTGAAATAGGCTAAAAGGTGGGATAAAACAATGAATGGAAATAAATTTTAAAAAAATAATAATATAGATGGGAAAAATATATATATAAACAAATAATAATAATATTTGAAAAAAAGGGGATCAAAAAGGGGTAAGGATGGAGGCGAGAGTTCATGACCTGAAGTTGTTGAGCTCAGTGTTAAGTCCAGAAGGCTGTAAAATGCCTAACTGGAAGATGAGGTGCTGTTCCTCCAGTTTACGCTGAGCTTCACTGGAACATTGCAGCAGGCCAAGGACGGACATGTGGGCATGAGAGCAGGGTGGTGTGTTGAAATGGCAAGCAACAGGAAGGTCTAGGTCATGCTTGCAGACAGACCAAAGATGTTCCGCAAAGCGGTCACCCAGTCTGCGTTTGGTCTTGCCAATGAAGCGCTGCTTCACTTGAAAGGAGTGTTTGGGCCTTTGGACGGTGAGGAGGGGGCAACTAAAGGGGTAGGTGTTGCAACTTCTGCGATTGCATGGGAAGGTGGGAGGGGTTGAGGTGTTGGGGGTGATGGAGGAATGGACCAGGGTGTCCCAGAGGGAACGGTCCCTACGGAATGCCGACGTGGGGTGGGGGGGGGGTGAATGGAAGATGTGTTTGGTGGTGGCATCATGCTGGAGTTGGCAGAAATGGCAGAAGATAATTCTTTGAATGTGGAGGCTGGTGGGGTGAAAAGCGAGGACAAGGGGGACCCTATCATGGTTGTGGGAGGGAGAGGAAGGTGTGAGGGCAGAGGCGCGGGAAATGGGTCAGACACGGTTGAGGGCCCTGTAAACCACCGTGGGTAGGAAACCTCGGTTAAGGAAGAAGGAAGACATGTCAGAAGCACTGGTTTGGAAAGTGGAATCATCGGAACAGATGTGACGGAGGCGAAGGAACTGAGAGAATGGGATGGAGTCCGTACAGGAAGCAGGGTGTGAGGAGCTGTATCCGAGGTAGCTGTGGGAGTCGGTGGGCTTGTAATGAATATTGGTGGACAGTCTATCGCCAGACATGGAGACAGAGGGGTCAAGGAAGGGAAGGGAAGTGTCAGTGATGGACCATGTGAAAGTGATGGAGGGGTGGAAATTGGAAGCATAATTAATAAAGCTGGACCTGGAAAAACACTTGTTGGTGCCATTTCATCAGTTGTTGCTAAGGTTTTCCATTGTGTGTAAGACTAAAGTAGGGATGTTTCATCAGCTTTATAGATTTGTTCAGCTGAAAGCTTTTCATCAGCAATTAACTTGGCAAACTCATCTATATAATGTTCAGCTGCCTCATGATCTGCTGAGGCTTGAACTCCATGAACTTTTTGCCTTAATCACCTTATTCTATGACGCTTTTTAAATTTAGTTAGCCAACCTGAACTACATTTGCATGGAGTTGAAATATTCAGCTCATCACTAAAAGCCTTGGCTTGCTTAATCAACAGTGGCTCACTCAATGACACCCTCTCACTCCTCTGTTGAAGTCATTCCATCATCACTCTGTCAAACTCATCACTTTTTGGTTTATGCATAGTTTTTAATTTATTAATTTCTTTCTGAACATCACTTTCAGCATAAAACTTCTAGATCTGGTCTTTCTGTTTCTTTTAATGGTAAATGGTGGAGGTACCCACCCCTTACTTCTCAGTCAATTTTCGTGCGTACCTCTATCCAATTCTGCAATAATTCCACTTTCTTAGCTATAGACAGTGAATTACACTACCTTTTTGCTTGGCTGCCCATGGGGGTATCTGCTGGCTTTTTTCACATGATTGCTTTAACTTTATTGCCCTGCACAATGTATTGCTCTCACTATCAAGACTTATCTATCTTATTAGCTGTTGGGGTCGGGTTGGGCGGTTGATTGCGGGTCGGGGAGGAAGGGGAGGGTCAGGTCAGGCAGATTGGGGTCGAGTGGAGTCAAGGGTCACTCAATCCACTCAGAATGGGAAAAGATGGTGCGTAAAGCCAATAACTAGTCAGCACGCCACCCCGCCAATGCAACACCTAGCCGAACAAGACGATAAGCTATTTTACTCATCTAATAAGAATTAAAATTCATGCATGTCAACGTAAAAAATGTCTAGTTTTCAAACATCACTGGTTTTTGGGTTGCAGGATTTGAGACACTGTAGTGTATAAATATTGCTCTAATTGATCAACTACTGTATGCTAATTGGCAATCTGCCTCTGCTAGAGGTTGCTCATTTGCAGCCGAACATGAGAGAGTGAAACTTGGAAGTAAGCAGGTTGGAGTTGGCTTTCCGATGTACTCTTAGGGCAGAATTTTTTGCTTGTCACGCAGGCGCGTGCCCAACATTCACAATGCCCTTCCACCGTGAAATTCAGAGCCTTAGGGTGAATTGTCCCAGATTTGCACAAAGTGCGGTAGCGGGCAGGAAAAAAGTCATTTCACCCATCGATTGCAATGGCAGGATTCCGTGCCGTGTCATCCCATTGAAGCCGTAGGAAACATGCTGTCTTGCTGGCAGGAAGCCTCCGATTTGCCTGGCATGCTATTACCTCGCCACTTCCTCATGCAGGGCACCATATTTAAACTGCAACTGCACCACACTTCTCTTCACACTTGCAGCCCAGGACTACTCCAGTGAAGACATGGCCCCAAAAGCCAAGAAGAGTGCAGTTCCCCGATTCAGTGACGTATCCCTGGGACACCTTCTGGATACCGTGGGGGCCCATCCCAATGTCCTCTACCCCTGCTCTGGCCACAGGAGAACCATCAGTCTCAGCACTCCTGATTGGGAGATGATGGCAGAGGTGGTCAGCGCCAGTGCTGCACACAAGAGGTCAGCCATCAAGTGCAGAAAATGGATGAATGATCTCACCCATGCCGCCAGGGTAAGGCAACCATCTTATCACTCAACTCACACACTCACAAAGGTCATCACACATTCAATGGCACCTCACTCACTGCTAGCTCAAGGGACATCACCACTCACTCTCTCACACACATACCCTCACATCTCCATCTGGCCTCATCTCCTCTGGAGACTGCCTCCTCAGCCCTCACCATCTTGAGGTCACTTGCACAGATTAACATGTGACACACCCCCCACACACCCTGGGATATCCCCCCTTCCCCAGTACAGCCTTCGCTTTGGAGCCTCTTCCCTTGCCTGAGGCCACTTCTCCCCCTTTTCCAAGCAAGCCCTACCCCTGCAGCCATTGAAAAGCCACCCGGCCTTACGGCTGGTCTGGTAGGTAGAGACATGCCCGTGAGCCCACCTAAAAGTGATGTGGTGCTGCCTGCAAAGCCTGGCGCTTATGACCGCGAGTGCTGCCTGAAGCAAGGTAGGCAAACAAACCTCGAAGTCCGAGCGAAGTGCACGTCGCTTATGTACAGTTGTGAAACGCCGATGTGTCCTGACGATCCAGTGTGGGGGAATGATTCCAGTAAGGACATATTATTAGATGCAAATGTATTAAAATGACGTTCTCAACATCTGGCAGCGGGAAACCTGGCCCACCATTGACGGGTGGAGCAGACGATCGCAAACTGGTTTTACAATGGCGCAAAGCCGGTTTTTAGCCTTCTCACCATACTTTTCGCCCAACCTCCCACCCCAACTCCCCCGGCCATGATATCTGACAGCACAGAGCCAGGAAATTCCAGCCTTAGCCCCAGTTTTAATAAATCTCTATTTTTAAAGGTTTAGTTGAGGTTGCCAGCCGATGGATTAAAAGTCATTATTTGATATAAAGCAAAATTTTGTGACAGTATGTAGTGAAAATGAAAATTTACTGCATTGTTTCTGCACTTGGAATATCGGTCAGCTCCAGTTGACATTTGATCAATAGGTAATCAAAATCTAAACTTATAAATTATAATTATAAAATCAGAAACACAAAATACTTGTAAGTTACAAGTTTAGAATTTTATTGTGCAAGCATTTTGTATACCTGATTTAGATTTCAACATGATATATATATTTTTTGTTCCTTACTCATAACGATCCAGAATTTGCTGGGAAAATAAAAGCACATGCTGTTATTATCATGGGGGAAAATGGGGGAAAATGGTGAGAGATATACAGTAAGTTGCAAATTGATGGACAATTTGCATAGCTCCAATGTTAGTTTGGAGCACACCATCAATCTTCCCATGAGGTTCAAACAATTGCTGGACTTGTGCCAGAACTACAAATTCAGCTCACCACAGAAAGTTAGGGTTGGTATTAAATGATTTAAGGACCCTTTTAGTCCCGAGATGTATGCTTCTGCAAATGACACCCAATCTCAGAAGCCCAGGAAGGAAACAATTGAAGTTATGGACTCTCACTATTGCAGAAAGTAAATTGTTCCTACAGATTTTTAAAATGTAACATTTTATTTTTTTTTTTGTCTTTCTTTTCCTTTTTCACTCTATTTCTCTCTTAATCCATCTTTCTTTCCCACTTTTTATTTTTATTTTTGTATCAAATTTGACTCTAATTCACCCCATTTCCTTATCTGCTGTTCCTCTATTTCTTTCTCCATCTTTAAATGTAATTGGTTATAGTGATAGTCTTTTGGTCCCATCCTTTACCAAGGTACCACATGCCCCTTGACATTGTTGCATCATTATTAAGTCTCAATCAACAACTTACAGCAGAATTTATTGAGCTGTTGAAAAAGGGTCAGGGAAATAAATTCAACCCATGCCTCAAAGTGCCCCATACCAGCAAATTCTGGCCCATTGGGTAATTAAATTATTGGCCTTTATGGAATCCAGGCTTTATGGAAAGCCAGGCTACTTTGTGGCTTCTAATCAGACACCTATGATCATTTAGGACTGATCAAGCTCTATTGTCTAAAAAGTATTGGAAGCTGGAAATCCCACCTAAGTAATGTAAATAATTAATAGGGATAATCAAGGTATCAAATGTTCATTGCTCAGGTCCCTTGCCGTTACAATTTCAGGCATATGAAAGATTCATTACAAACATGGCTGCAATCTCATATATATGGCTAGCATGTGAAAATTAACAAGCCATTGTCTGTAATGGTGTTCACTCTGCGTGTTTTGCTAGCTTGATTCTCACAGTTTTACTTTGTTTTGAATTAATGCATATTGTTTGTATCCACAGAGCCAAAAAAGCATGCCCACACAGGCTCAAGCCAGCAGTGTGATGGAATACTCTCCAATTGCCTGGATGAATGCAGCTCTAACAACACCCATGAAGCTCGACATTATCCAGGAGAAAGCGGCCCACTTGATTGGCACCCCACGCATCACCTTTAATATCCAATCCCTCCACCATTGGCACATGGTGGCAGTCTCCAAGATGCACTGCAGTAACTTACCAAGGCTTTCAACTGCAACTCCCAAACCCACGAACAAGGGCAGAGATGCAGGGGCACACTACCAAGTCATGCACCATCCTGATGTGGAAAATTATCACTGTTCCTCAACTGACACTGTGAAAATCCTGGAGCACCCTCCTTAAAAATACTGTAACTCTTTGAGTCAAAACCAAATAAACTAAATTAAAAATTAGGGGACAAATTAAAAAGCAACCCCCTAAAGGGAGACTGCAAAAACAAAATACAAAATTGAAAGGAAACTTACAAACATCAAACTAAAGTGTGATTAAGAGGGTCCATAAAACACCTCAGTGCCATGAAGGTATTAATATATATAATGTTATTGGAAATTATTTTAAATTGGACCTGTAGTAAGGTCTGAGTCTGTGGGTGTGTCTGTGTGTGCCTTAACTGAATTAAAGATAGCTAGTCTGGGTGCTTTGATGTATAATAGTTTTGAGATGTAAACAGCAAGGTAGAGGGTGCATTTGCATTTTGTTGAATAAACCATTCAAAGACTGGAGATGAAATCTTGCACCTAGCTAGGAGACACCAAGCAATATGTTTATATTACTAATAAAATTGGTACTATGAAAGGGTTTTTATTGTTAGAAGAGCCTGGTTATACAATGTTAATTTACATTCAAAGGGAAGGTTAGGTATATACAGAAAATAGTTGTGTGTGTGGAAGTTAAAGGCATGTAATATTTAAGCAGCCTGTAAGCCTACCACTGTGTCTGCAAGGGAACAAATTGAAAGGAACCTCATTTTGAATTTGTAAGATAAAATATGCTTTGCCTGGTGTCTGCATAGTCTATGGGTTATTGTTACCTTGGGGAAGATTTGCTTGGGAGTGATTAATTTGGAGATTTGTTTAATAATTATTATGATAGTAATTTGTAGATATGTGTATGTGTTTAAATTTGTTGTAAGATTAATAAATGTTTAATTTAATTTATATAAAAAACCTCTGGAGGCTTGATGGTTTCATTCTGAATTCAGAGCTGCATCTCAAACATACCAATTAAAAATATAGGTTATGACAGTTGTTTAAAGTTTCCCTCTGGGATTTTAAAAAACTCAACCCTTACCGACTGCTGTGTCATAACAATTGGAGGCTCTTGCCGGGATAATATTTGTAATTCCTTGATTGGTTTGGAATTGATGAATCTTAAGGTTATGAGTACAAGAAGCACATTGAATTCAGGAGTTGGTGAATTTAGGAATTGGTGAGGTTTATTAGAAGTGGTGAGAATGCAAGGTGGCTTTGGAATTGCTAAGACTTGTCTGGGAATAGAAGATATAACTCTGATTGGGTTGCAAGAAATAAGCAAGAGTAAGTTAACAGACTTGGCAGATAAGTTAAAATTGGGGTTACCTATGGGGGCTAGGAAACTAAATATAATTAAAAGTATAACACAGCATTTACAGTTGCAAGTGATACCTGACACTAGTGAGTCACAGCTGGAGGTAGTGAGACTTCAGTTTGAAATGAAGAAGCTTGAATTTGAACAAGCAAAGGAACTGAGAAAACTTGAATTAGAAGCAAAGGAAAAATAAATGACATATAAAAGGGAGCAAGCAGAAAGGCAGGAGCAAGAAAGGAAGCTGGGACTAGAATTTCAGGAAAGAATCCATGAACCAACACAACCTACGATTGCCAGCCGCAGCCTCCTGGGTGGTACTGGTGGCTTTTGAGGTGGGGCAGTTCTTCCTAAAGTGCCCCACCTCTTTGTAGGCGTGGCACCATGTACTGTCCGCTGTCCAAACTACCTGGCAGGCGGCCCCCTCATGCTCAAAGGAGCCACTGGTGTAAAAATTGAGCGCCACGGTCACTTTTACGGCCACTGGCAGTGGATGCCCTCCATGTCCCCGTGGCACCAATTCCTGCAGTAGCTGGCAGATGTGACCTACCAGTTCCCTAAACATGCTCAGTCTTTGGCAACACTGGTTCTCGGTTATCTGCAGAAATGAAAGGCGCAGTCTATAGACCCTGGGTCTAGCTAGGCACTGAACGACGATGGCTCACTGTGGCTCTTCAGCACTGTGTGTAAGGCAGCCCCAGCCATCCCTTCTTTCAAAGGGCGCTGCTCCTCCCTCTATGCAGCCAGGCATTTCAATCGCTCTTTTAGTTGTCTTCACTCTCATTATACCATGAGGCTAGGCCACCATGTTCCATGCTCCTGATGTATTCCTCCTGCAAGATGAAAGAGAGAGACGTGTGTGTTAGCATGTGTATACTAGGAATCACTCTTTGTTATGTCTGAAGGCCCCTTAACGCATCCCAGAGAGTGCTGGCCATCACTTGGATGCTCAGAGTTTAGTGCATTGCATGGCTGCCCAAAACCTCACCTACTTCTGCCCCACTCTATCCGACCGACTGGCGGAAGTATTTCCCACTGGACTGCATGCTGTACTCTCAGCTCAGGAGCAGGGATTCTCCTAACCCGCACTGCACTGGCTGAACTGTTAGCTTGAACTGTGGGGGAGACTGGTCCAAACCAGGATGATGACATTGCAAGGGGCTGTGAGCGCCTCCAACAGTGACTGCTCCACGGCCAGATTTAGCAAGGAGATTGTACAACATGCCCAGTTGTCCAGCTGTTCTGCAGTCCACCAAAACGGTTTGCAGCCTGTGCCCAAGGGATGAAAAGCTCTGGAGCACTTGGTGGCACTTTGATGTGTTGCTTGAGTGGGCAGATAAGCCAGAGGCCCGACTCCAATCATATCAATTTGGCTGTGCAATTTTTGGCCTTCTCGCCATATTGTCCGCTCACACCACCGAACATGCCCAACACCAGCGGGCATAGACGATTCCACCCTATGTTTGCCTCTGCATAACCTTACCTCATAATAAACCTGATTTGTAGTTTTAACTTGATCTGTGTGGTTCAATAATTTATTGTTTTCCATTGGTTCACAGTGATCTGTAATACAGTGTGAATATGGCATTATTTCCACAGCCTATCGCAATGGTGAAGGTGTTCATTGTTTAATCTATGGCAGCTGTTTTGTTTATTGAGGTCAAGTACTTGTTCATTCGATGTATAGAATTAGTGACGGAAGCCAGCATTCTTTTTCTTCAACACAAGTAAAACATATTGAAAAGGAGCACAAAATTTAATAATGGTCCGAGCTTTTAAGATTTAGCAAGGGTAGAGAATATACATATAACTTCGATGGAATAAATGAACATTGAATAAATTGAACAAAAGCAGTCCATGTTGTGTTGTTTCACTTCTTTAAAAATAACTGGATGAATATCTAATTATGGGCAAATTTGAAGGTTTACAGAGATAAGGTTAGTGTAAGAAATGAAATATTCTACAGAACACTATGATTCCAGAACCAAAGTCACCAATGTTACACAATGCAGATTGTAATGTAAAGATGACAACCTGGAGTCTTATTTAGTTGTCTTTATGTTCAAGGAGAAAGTTCAAAGAGATTTATCAACTTGAAAATATTTGGTATCTCAAAGGAAATATGTTGGCTGGAATCCATGACCGTATTAATTGTGCTTATTCTGTTGGAAAAATTAGGCTCGATCGGTTGAATGGTCTTTCACTTGTTCCATGTTTTTCAGTGTACTTATCTCACCATCTGATTTTCCTCTTTCTAATTCATATCATTGTCAGTTAGATGCTGCTTTAAACCTTGCCTAGAATAATTTCCCTGAATTCCTTACATTCATTACCCAGCAAAGGATTTTGTTATTACCAAGAGCCCTGCTGTGCTATTCTCTATTATTTTCAATTAAAAAAGAATGAACATATTCCCATCTGTCATCTCTCCCAGACAGAAAAAAAACTTTTCCCACAGATTAACAAACAAACAATGACACTTTCGTATAATTGAGGTCACTGCAACCCACAAAAATAAGACAACATTTGAATTCTTAAATATACTCATCAATAGAAACAACTGCTAGAAGTAACAAATGTAGGACTATCACTGTCATTTGTGGTGGAAAAGCATAAATATTTGGTCTTTATACCATTTCACTTCACAAACAAATTCAAAGGGCAGAATTTTACGCTGATCGGGTGGGTGCGTGCGTCGGGTTAGCGTCCTGACATCACCCCGTGCTCACGCGATATTTCGGTCGGTGGGCGCGCGCAAAAGTCGGAAGCATGCCCGCTGACAATTAAGAGGGCATTTAAGCCCATTAATGGAGCAATTGACTCCGATTTTTCGTGGGCCATCCAACCTTATGGTTGGCAGACAGGCAAAGCGGCCAGGCGGCCTTTGCATTTTTCATGAAACTACATCCATTTAATTAAATAAAATAAAAATAAAAATCTATAGACATTTTTATCATCTATATGTTCAGGTGCCTGCTTGTGATGCTTGGACATTTTTTCCCTGATTGTCATAACTTTGGGCAGAATTTTCCCTCCGTTGGGGGGGAAGTTCAGGAGTGGGCGCATGCAGGTGCGCTTCTAATTGGCACCCCCGATTGGGGGCGTGCCGCCATTTTACATGGGCGGGCCAATTAAGGCCCACCCAGCGTGATGTCCACCAGGAAGCGCTGTGCGCTCCCTGTGCTGCCGGGTGGGGAGGGTTCCCGGGGGGTTTCCTAAGCCGAGAATGCACTCTTTCACGCATGCTTGCAAAAGAGCGCACTCCTCTCCCTGAGGCTAAGTGCTGCCTCAGGGAGATCGGCGCCAAATTCAAAACTATTAAATATAGAAAAATAAAATTTCCCTGACTGTCACATGAGTTGGGACATGTCCATTACTTTTAATTAAACTTTTATTACATTTTTAAAAACCTGCATGAAACCTCATCCTGCCCGTGGATGAGGTTTCATGCTTTTTCTGAAGCCCACCAACCTTAAGGTTGGACGGGCAGGTCCTTTAACTAGTGCAATTACTTTTTAAATGGCCTCAATTGGCTGTTGACAGGCTGGCGGGCACACTGCTGATTCGGCAGCACCCCCGCCGACTTGAAGATTGAAATGAGGTGGGGTGATGTCAGGAGTTCCGCCCAATGTAATCCCGCGTTATTTTATGCGCTGGCATGCGGGTCCCACCCCTGCACCCGACCGGGAAATCCTGCCCTTTATTTCATGGCTTTCAGGTCTGCAGCTCCCTGAGGCAGCTCTCTGCCTTCAGGGAGCTTTCTCTCAGCGCTCGCCCGCATCCGCAGAAACGTCATCGCCCGTCCCCACACCGGCAGCACTGAGCATTTCAGTGCTTGTTTCACGCTGGCTGGCCGTTAATTGGCCAGCCTGTGTGAAATTACAGTCAGGAGCCGATCGCAGTTGGCGGACCGTTTCTCGACTGCTCCCGGGCCCACCAATTGCGCCCCCCTCTGACAAACTGAAAATTCAGGCCGAAGTTCCATTAAGTAAGTTATGTATTAAATTGCTGTTATTCAACTGTAGCCTTTAGAGAGCCTCGCTCATTCTTCTTTCCTCCCCAATAAAAATCTATCTATTCTTTCCCTTTGCCAGCCTGTGACACTGCTGAAATTAATGTTTGCTATATATTCATAATGTTGGTAGTGCAATGGGTATTAAACTCTAGCCCAGAAGTTTTAATCAAAATAGAACATAGGATATAAATGTGTGCTATTCTAACATAGCACAATCTGATGCCATTTAATTGTAACAAATGATTTCTGTATTTTTCTTTCAGCTTGCTGTATGTTCTACTCTTCAGCTTTCTGTCTTCTTTCTCCTTTGTCTCGATCTCTGTTTCTATCCCAAAGTTTCTCATTCTGCAGCTTCTGCAATATTTTTTGTCTCTCTCTCTGATCTCTCTGCTCTTTTCTACAATTTCTGTTACCCCACATCCCCCACCCCCTACCCTTGCACCTTTATTGCCCACCTACAGGCTGGAATTCTATGGCCCCATCACGGTGGGGATGGGGCCGTAAAACGTGACGAGCTATTCTAAACTCCATTGACTTCAGCAGCACCATAAAATCCCGTTGGCGTAAAATTCCGCCCACAACCTCTTCCCCACCTCACCCCCAACCATATCTGTGCATTTTCCTCTCTTTTTTCCCTGTCTCCACATAAATTAATTGAGCTCAGGAGTTATTGCACATGTGTGTAAATTTAAACATTGCTAGTTATATTAATGGTCACAAACCTTTCCTGGTTGAGCTTCATCTTTTCAATTTATTTTGGACCAGGTCTCAGCAAAGAATCCCTTGAACCCCCTCGAACTAATCATTCTGATCAATAAGACTATAAGGCAAAACACCTGTCTCTCTCTTCACCTTCACTTGTTTGTGCTTCATTTTCCTCATTCACTTCTATTTCTCTTACTCTCCTCTTTCTCTTCTGTTTCTCAATCTTCCCCTTTCCCTTCACTTATTTGTCACCCTGCTTCACTTCTTGTCATTTTCTGTAATCCTCAACATACAAAACAGAACAACCTAGCACAACCTGATCTTTGCATCTTGATACATAATATAAGTAAACATGCAATATGTATTTAGCTGTTTTTGTTCTTTTCTATTTAGTTTAGATTGTTTGGAAAAAAGGGACCCTTGACAAAGTTAAGTGCAAAGCTGTGAGAGGTCTTCTCAAGTGCAAACTCAGGTACCAAAGTAAAACTAATTATCGAGGCTTATAATATTCTTATTAGGTTCACAGAACAACTGTGCTTTCCTGTGGATTCAATTGGTGTATGGGGATTGACTACTTTAATGGGTAAGACATCTCAGGAACGTTAATTCAAACCCAGCTCAGGTTGATGGGATGAAAGTTTTTCCTCTCTGTGAACCTCTCAGTCAGATTCTCAGTCAGCAAAGCTCACAACATAAAGCTGTCTAAATCAACGGTAAATTAGCCACCCCACTCAGAGAGAGAGGAAGAGAGAGGGAGAGTGAAAAAATGTAACATTTGGGTCTGACAGTGAAAAAATGTTACATTTGGGACTGAGATCCATTTTGGAGTGAAGTAAGGAGAAGAACTTACTTTGCATCTCATCACTGTACACTTTATTCAGGTAAACTTGATAATGACATTGAGTGCATCCCTCACCTTGAATATAACAATAAATAAAAGAAAAATGCAGTGAAAGTGGTAGAGATATAACAAGGGGCCAAATGGGAGGTAAATCTAGCATAGAATGTATATTCATGAATGCTAGATACATCAGAAATAAGGGACGGGATTTAATGGAGGCAGGGCTTGTCCAATCGAGTGCAAGGAAGGTGGAAATCCCAGTGTCAGCTGATGGCAGTACAGATATTGGTGGTATTTTTAAACACCAGCCAGACCTGCCTGCAGTGCTCCCAAGGTCTCTGATTGTTTTTCTGGCTGCAGCTGAGAGGAGTCGCTGTTCAATTCAGGATACTAGCCTACAGCGCCAAGTCAGAAAAGGTTGAGAAAGGGGATCTTGATCCATCAGTGGCCACACCAGAGTCTTACATTATAAGTGTCTGCAGCCTTCAGTGAAAAAAGTGTGCAAAAACGCTGAGCACTGGGGAATGGCACAGGCCAGACAAAGGAAGTGATGCCTCCTTGCAGGTTCTCCTCCAGACGGCCTTGTTCCCAACCGATGGTAAGAAGAGACTCTTCAGCCTGACCAAGGGAGCTTGGACAGAGGTGGCAGCAGAGGTTAGCAGCCATGCGGTCCAGCAGTGCAACTGGGTCCAATGCTGGAAGCAGGTCAGTGAGCTCCTCTATACTGCCAGGGTGAGGCTGAGTGAATGGTAAGCATGCTGTGGCTGTCAAATGGGGAACACGCGATGGGTCTCAGGTGGGGCAGGATTGCCTGGGTGGGTGAAAGCATAGTCTGCCCCAGTAGGCTGCTGTCTTAGGAAGAATGGCTGCATGTGAGAGACAGGCATCTGCCTCTCTGTGCCTGTGTCCAACAAATCCTGTGGGAGTGGACATGAGTGAGAAACATCTTTGACCTGCCATGGCCTGAGGGATGACAGGCAAGGTTGGGTCAGTTGATCATTGACTGGAGATTCACTTTCCCCTCCTGCCTGCAGGAGAAAATGGCCCCCAACACCAGGGAAAGGGTGAAGATGGGTGGAGATGTGCCAGACCTGAGAACCCTGAGAGCCGCTGAGATGGACCTGGTCATGTAGCTGGACACCTAGGCCATTGCTGATGGAGAGATCAGAGTATCAGAGCGGTGGATGATGAGACTGAGGAGGACTAGAACTTGGGGTGGAATTTTCCATTCTGGAGATGAAGTGCAGTGGCGGGCGGGATTAGCGGCGAGTTTCCCACTGATCAGCGGGTCCGGTTCTCACATCCGACCCTCCGCTTGAAAACTCATTAATTATGCATATGCTCGCTGAATCATGTGGCGAGGCAGGCACTGATTCGTCCGCCTGCCGTCACCTCATGGGGTCGAAGTTCCTGGCGCCATATTTAAACGCCACCCAAACACACACATTCCTCTCTGCAGCCCAGCTGTGTGGTCAGAAATTCCGGAGATGGCCCCAAGGAACAAGGAGAGTTCGCCAAGTTTTAGCCACAGCTTCCTGGAGACTTTATCTGAAGGTGTACACCAGCACCGGAAGGTTCTTTTCCCCAGGGATTGATGCAGCAGGTCCACCAGCCTCACCTCGCTAACCTGGGAGGCAGTCACCAAGGGTGTCAGCTCCGCAGGCAACCACCAGAGAAATGCCATCAAGCACAGGAAGAGGATGAATGATCTCACCGCAACACCAGGGTAAGTCAACCTTCAGCTCACTCAAACTCACACCCCATCATGGAATTATGCACTCAAAGTGTCACACAGCTCAAGGATCTCACACAATATTAGCGGGGGAGGTATCAGCATTAAAAGCCTATTCACCAGCATCTCAGCTATCATCCTGCACAAACAGCATCTTCAGTCCTTACTGGGGATGTGGAGAGGGTGGGGCTCAGCGCACACAGCAGGTATGCATGCTTCCCAACCTCTGCTTCATCCCTTCTCATCACATCCCATTCATTTGTCTTCATGCAGGCCAAGAGGGAGAGATCCCAGACTGGAGGAGGGACGGCCAACATACAGGAGCTCTCCAAATTTGAGGAGGATGCCGCCAAGTTGGCAGGGGAGGGTAGAGATCACTACTGTGGTGAAGGCGTGATGAGCCTCTCCCAGCAAGCCAGTAAGGATGAACTCTCCATGTGTTGATCACATCCTGACATTCTCAGTGAATGACATGCAGTGTTGTATTCAGCCTGTTCATGAACTAAATCTATCTTCTCTCTCTCACAGGCAGTTGTAGGCCTAGACAGATCAGCACAGGCAATATAAGCCCCAGCTCCCAGGCGACCTCAGAGGAGGATGATGAGGATCCATTTGAAGAAGATCCATCACAGCGTTCGCCTGCACCCTCCACCAGCGCAGAGACTCACACCCCTGTCGGTCATAGTTCTAGATTAGGCTCAGGGTCACATCCTGGGGAACACCTCACTGACACATCTCTGCAGCATGCGAAGGCAGTGACAGCCCAGGTCTCTGGGACTCAGAGGACTGCTGGAGATCAGGCACATGCTGAGCCTGAGTCAGATGATGAGCCTCTGGAAGCAGCTATCACAAACATGCTGGAGATGTAAAGACAGGTGGTGGAACATCAGGCAGAGTTGCGAAAGGCGATCAACAGGCTACAGTGTGGGGTGGAGAAGTCCATCCCCATTCTGTCTGATGTCTTTGCTCCAACATGCAGGTGCCTCAAGGTCTCCATGGGAAAGCTGGCAGCTGCCTTGGAGGCCTTGATCCAACAAGTCCTGCCAGATTTGCGCTTGGACCTGCACTCCATCGCTATAGGCATTGGTGGGATCCATCAGTGGCTAGGTGGGGTGGAGGGAGTAGCTGCTGGGCACCTAGATCTCCCTCCAGGTGCCCCTTCCCCTCAAGGAATCAGCCAGGAGCCCTCAGACAGCCAAAGGGAGGAGGACCTGCAGCTGGGGCAGCCCAGGGCCACCCACTCAGGTGACTTTGAGTATGTCCAGCCAATGTGACCCCCTTACCTCGAGCTGCACAGCCTGAGGAGAGTGTACATGAATCACAGCAGGATATCTAAAGCAGGCTGGGGCCCTCCAGGTCTTTGTCCTCCAGAGGACACCTGCCAAGGTTATCAAAAACAACAAGGCATAGCATTCAGCAGGCTGCCTCCACTTCTTCTGCAGATGTCAGGGATGAACCAAGATAGAGCAGTAAGGTTAGAAAGATTAAGAAGCTTTGATATAACTCCTGGCTCATGGGTGTTCCATCACTATTTATAACATGTATATTTGTAAATACATTTGTTGTTCCTGACAATGGTCTCGTCATTTGAATGTGTTGATCATATGCATCTTATTGTAAGGTTGACCTAAGCTCCCACCTTATGATCACCTCCATTTGGGAGCCTTACATTCATGTGATGTCTAGCTGACTGATTTCAGTTACTCACCTGATGTGTATTGTCAGGGAGGTGTGTCAGGCAAATTGCGTTATGAACTTTTATCCTTACAAGACACTGTGAAGTTATGTGTTCACAATTGCATTCATGGGTCACCAGTAATGTTGACTCACCTTTATATAGCTGTCTTCATGGCTTGTGCCAATGCACAAAATCTGCAGCGATGGTGGTGTCTCCAGCCGTGTGCGCATCTCTGTGACTGCAAGAAATCAGGAGGCCGCGATTGCATAAAATCCACTTGACACAGGCTGTGCGCTAGTGTGCTGCCTTTCACTTCACAGAGTGACTACATACAGCTTTGGCTGCTGACCTTCTCAAAGATTAGGGCCTGGTGAAACATGAGGGTTGGATGTCCAAGGCCCGTTGCTGACCTTGCTCTTGATGTTAATGGTTGTAAAAGCCTTTCAGATCACTGGCATGCCACTAATGGACAGAAGAAATGCGCTGGGGTATCCTTGCCTGCACCTTGCTCCTCCTGGAACCATTTGGATATCAGTGTCTCACAGGAATGTCTTCCACACCGAGCCGCTTTGATGGTATCCTCTCATGGAAACTCCTCATCATCTACCTCCTCAGCTTCATGCCTTTCCAGGTCTTCATTGTCCGAGCAGTTCTCAGCCTCCTCCAAGTCTCCATTCAGCAAGTCACCTCCCTTTTGAAGTGCCAGGTTGTGCAGTGCGCAACAGACCATATTATGCGGGATAGCCTCTGTGGAGAGTACTGAAGTACTGAAGAGACCCACCTGAGCGGTCCAAGCATCGGAAGCGCATCTTTAGGATCCTGATGATCTGCTTTGATGGATCTTGTCAAGTTATGCACGGCGTTGTATCTCTCCTCCAAGGTGCTTTGAGGATGATGGTCGGGTATCAGTAGCCATCTTTGCAGTCACTCAGCAGCCAATCCTGTAAGCTTTGCAGTCCTTCAAATATCTGAGGCACCTGGGGGTGTCTCAGGATGTATGAATCATGGAAACCTCCAGGGTTCCTGGCACAAATGTGCGTGATGTGCTTCTGATGGTCGCACACCAACTGAATGTTCAGGGAGTGGAGCCTTACTGTACAGGAATCATGTTGAGCCTGCACATTCCCCATTTCCTTTTTGAATGCCCCCCACTGCTCTTCTGTAGATTTCCCCACAAGTAGCTGTTCCCAGTCTACCTTGGCCAGATCCTGCCTTATTTTACTAAAATCTGCTCTCCCCCAATCCAAAACATTTTTTTGCAACTTATCTATCTCTTTGTCCATAACAAGTTTAAATTGTACCATGTTGTGGTTGCTATCACTAAAATGCTTCCCCCATCACCACCTCAGCCACCTGTCCGGCTTCATTCCTCAGAATTAGGTCCAGCACTGTGCCGTCCCTTGTTGGACCCTTTACATATTGACCTAAAAGTTCTCCTGTACACATTTCAAGAAATCCACTCCATCCAAGCCTTTAACACTATGTCTATCCCAATTAATGCTGGGAAAGTTGAAATCACCTAATATGATTACCCTATTGTTATTGTTTTTATACACCTCTTTGAATTGAGCACATATTTGCTCCTCAATTTCCCGCTGACCATCTGGGGGTCTATAATAAACACCTAACAATGTGGCTGCCCCTTTTCTATTCCTAAGCTCTACCCACAAAGCTTCATTCGATGCCCGCTCCAAGATATCATCTCTCCTTACTGCAGTAACTGACTCTTTAACTAATAATGCAACGCCTCCTCCTCTTTTGTCCCTTCCCCTGTCTCGCCTGAAGATTCTATATCCCGGAATGTTGAGCTGCCAATCCTGCCCCTCCCTCAACCACGTCTCAGTGATGGCTACTATATCACAATTCCACGTGTCAATCCTCGCTCTTAATTCATCCATTTTACCTGTAATACTCCTGGCATTAAAGTAGAGGCCATCCAGCCTTGCTTTACTCCCTTGAAACTTAATGCAGCTGTACTTCCTCTGACTTGATTGTTTTAATGTATTATGATGTGTCCCTATTTTGCTAACATTCTGTGTACCCTCCCCCTGCCGAATTAGTTTAAACTCCTCCCAACAGCACTAGCAAAACCGCCTGCAAGGATGATAGTCCCGCTCTGGCTCAGATGTAGACCGTCCCGCTTGTACAGGTCCCACCTTCCCCAGAAACTGTCCCAGTGATCTAGGAATCTAAAACCCTCCCTCCTGCACCAACTCTAAAACCACGTATTAATCTGCGCTATTCTCCTATTTCTGAGCTAACTAGCACATGGCACTGGGAGTGATCCAGAGATTACAACCCAAGAGGTCCTGCTTTTTAGTCTACTGCCTAACTCCCTGAATTCTTGATGCAAGACCTCATCCCTCTTTCTACCTATGTCATTGGTACCAACATGTACCATGACATCTGCCTTATCAACCTCCCCCTTCAGGATGCCCTGCAGGCGTTCAGTGACGTCCCGGACCCTGGCACCAGGGAGGCAACATACCATCCTGGAGTCACATTGACGGCCACAGTAGCGCCTATATATACCCCTGATTATAGAATCCCCTATTACTATTGCTCTTCCTCTCTTTCTCCCCCCCTGTACAGACAGGCTGCTTGTGGTGCCAGAAGCTTGGCTCTGCCCACACTCCCTGGAGGAACCAGCGCCCTCATCAGCCTCCAAAATGGAATACTGATTTGCGAGCGGGACACCAGGGGACTCCTGAACTACCTGCCTGTTTCTCTTGGATTGCTTGATGGTCACCCATTCCCTTCCTCCCTCAAGTCCCTTCAGCTGCGGTGTGACCACCTCTCTAAATGTGCTATCTACGATGCTCTCAGACTCGCGGATGCTCCACAGTGTCCCCAGCCGCCATTCCAGCTTTGAAAACCGAGATTTCAGGAGCCGCAGCTGGACACACTTCCTGCATACATGCTGGTCCCGGGCACTGAAGATGTTCCCGGCTTCCCAGATGGAGCACGAGGAGCACATCATGGCTTTGAGCTCTCCTGCCATGACTTATCCCTTTAAATTAAACCTTTAAAATCAATTATTCTAGGGCCCTTCTTTCCTGATCCTCGTTACTACAGAATATACAAACTATAAACCACAAAAAGACCTTAAACTATAAGCGATAAAAGTAGTAAATACTTACCTGACCTTACCCACTACTTACCAGTCATTCCTCTCCGTTGTAGCCTCTACTGCTGCAGCAGGGCAAGACCACTCTCTGGAGAGTTAAGAAGTTGGATAGCACGAAAAAAATGCAAAGAGCACCTCTTCCCCTCTGCACCAAATTCCCACTGTACACCAAATTGCCAATACCCACACTCACTCTGGCTGTGTCTCACTCAGGGTGAGGCCTCTCCGCTGCTCATGTGCAAGCACACTGTAGATATCCACATTCTGGAGGGATAGGTTGCTGCCTCAACAAAGACCCTGCAGTGCACCTCTGAGGAGGAGGGCATCGAAGCCACTGTCACATCGATCCCCCACACCCTCCACCAGCACAGATATATTCACCTTGGTGGGTATACATTCAAGACTTGATTTGGGATCACAAGCTGGTGAGCACCTCATAGATGCACAGGAGCAAGTGATGGAGCTTGTGAAAGCTGAGGGCACTGACAGTCAGGGGACTGTAGGAAGTCAGGCCCATGCTGAGCCCCAGGCCTCAGGTGTTGGCAACATGGTCCCTGCTGGAGTTGCAGCAAAGAATAGAGGAACATCTAGTAGAGCTGCCAGATGTTGTGCTCAGCCTTACAAGGACTATAAAGCAGTCCATCCAGGCCATGTGGGCCATGTGCGCTCAGGTGTGTGTGTGCATGGTTTCCTCCATGGAGAGGTTGGCGACCTTCATGAAGAGCCAGATTCACTAAGTGGCTGCTGCTTTGTGCACAGACCTGCATATCATTACTTTGCCCATGAGCTCTAGGCAAGAATAGCCAACCAAGAGGGAGACAGGGTCCCTGCCATGCCCTCCAGGTGCCCTTCCATCTCCGGTATAGGTGTCATTGATCACAGAGGGGAGGGCTTGCAGGAGCCTGCCACATCTCAGGCTCATCTCAAAGTGCTCTGAGGGTGGACAGGCACTCCTCAGCCGCTCTGCCAGTGATTTGGCTGTCTTAGTGGAATCAGCCACAGAGAAGGTTTCTGCACTTGTGTAAGAGCCCCTAAGCATGCCAGGGCTCTCCAGACCTCGGGCACCCAGGGAACAACTGCCAAGGTCATTTAAGGCCACAGGGCACCATGCCCAGCAGCCTGCCTCAACTCAACTGCAGATGTTGGGACCACACATTGTTGGAGCACTTGGGAGCCCATTGGAAAGAGCACTTAGACCCACCATGGTGGCCTGGGTATTTAAACCTTTGATGTTGAATATTGGTCTTTCTGTTTGATTAAAGAGTGTTGCTGCCTTTATTCCTGTGTCTTCTATCCCTGGCTGATCTGTTATGAATGGCTTTATGAATCCTTAGATGTTCAGAGACCTATCTGAAGGGCTGAGGGCAGAGTCTGTCCATCTTGGTGGAATGGAGCAGTGTGTATGCAGAGACAATGGTCACTGATAAGTAACATGTCAGGTGACATGTGGGAGTGACATGGTAAAATGGAGATGCAGCTGCCCCTCACGAGAGTATTGCCTACTGGAATTGGCTGAGAAAGGTTCACTTAAGCCTCCCTGGCTCATATTTCCAAGCCCCTGCCTTCTGTTCGAGGTAATTGATATAACACTCCTGCCCCCTCTCTCTCCTCTTCCACATTATCCTTGTCTGAGGAGGACTGTGACTCCACCGTGTCCTCAGGGGCACAGCCTCATCCCTCTGCTGAACCACGTTGTGCAAGGACAATAATGATTTGGAAACCCTCACTGGGTCCTATTGCAGAGCTCCATTGGAACTGTCCAGGCAACAGAATCACAACTTGAGTAGTCCTATTGTCTGCTAAATCGTGGCTCGTGTCGATCCATGTCTGGCATTGTACCATTCCTCAGCCTCGCTGTGAGGATTCCTCACTGACACATCAGCTAAGTCCAGGGAGGGTATCCCCTGTCACTGGAGTCATGCATGTGGCTGGAACAAGTGAGGCATCTGGGAGTGTCAGAGCACATATATGTCATGGCTGCTCCCCTGGAATCAGGCACGTCCTCAGAATTCACTTCCTGTAGTCGCATACCAGGTGAACATTGATGGAGTTTACTCCTTTCTGGTGATGAAGGCTGCAGGCTGGTCTGATGGATCTTTGATGGTCCATTGTATGCAATCGATGACAGCCTCCACATGTGGAAAACCTGCTATGGCCCCAGATCCAACGTACTTCTCAACCTAGCTTTCCAGGCTTATGCGGTATCAAATAAACTCTCCAACCCTCTTAAACAGGGCATAGGTCACCTCTCTTATGCAGAGGTGTGCAGCTTCCTGCAATATACCGTAATTGTCTCTGATGATCCCGTGGAATAAGCCGGAGGCATAGAAATTCAGCGCTGCGGTCATTTTGAGCACCATTGGTATCAGGTAGCCTCTCAGTCCCATCGGGCACAGGTCATCCTAGAGCGTTGTACAGATCTCGGTGACTGTCTCCCTGGAGAGCTGTAGTTTTCTCTGGCACTGGTGCTCAGGCATCTGGAATAAATTCATTCTCATTCTGGAGACTCTGGGAAGCATTACCACCCATCTTCTGCCCCACTCGTGCCTGCTCCCAGATGCCAGGGGATAGATTGGGAAACGTTGATGTACAAAGGGACCTGGGTGTCCTTGTACACCAATCACTCAAAGCAAGCATGCAGGGGCAGCAAGCAGGTAAGGAGGCAAATAATATGTTGGCCTTCATTGCGAGAGGACTTGAGCACAGGAGCAACAATATCTTGCTGCAGCTGCACAAGGCTTTGGAGTATTGCGTGCAGTTTTGGTCTCCTTAACTAAGAAGGGGTATGCTTACCAAAAAGGGAGTGCAGCAAAGGTTAACAGGCTGATTCCTGGGATGGCAGGGTTGACATATGAGGAGAAATTGGGTTGACTAGGCCTGTATTCGCTCGAGTTTAGAAGAATGAGAGGGGATCTCATTGAAATGTATAAAATTCTGAACGGGCTGGACAGACTGGATGCAGGGATGATGTTCCCCCTGGCAGGGGATCTAGAACAAGGGGTCACAGTCTCAGGATACAGGGTAGGCCATTAAGAACTGAGACGAGGAGAAACTTCTTCACTCAGAGGGTGTTGGACCTGTGAAATTCTCTACCACAGAAAGGTTTGGAGGCCATGCCACTGAATATATTTAAGAAGGAAATAGATACATTTCTGCATTTTAAATGTGTCAAGGGGTCTGGGGAGGGAGCGGGAGTATGGTGTTGAGATAGAGGATCATCCATGATCATATTGAGTGGCGGAGCAGGCTCAGGGCCAAATGGCCTACTCTTGCTCCTATTTTCTATGGGCGGAATTGTCCCAGATTTGCACTCAGTGCGGTAGTGCGCAGGTAAAACGCTGTTTCCATGCCGGGCGGCTCCGATTCGCCTGCCATGCTTTCACCTCGCGCTTCATCATGCCAGGCACCACATTTAAAGTGCAGCCATGCTCAGTGCTTCCAGTCCAGGTCTGCAGCAAAGAAGACATGGCCCCAAAAGGCAGGAAGACTTCAGCCCTCGAGCACCTTTTGGAGGCCCACTGTGATGTATATAAAATGCTAAAGGGGATAGTCAATGTGGACGTGGAGAAGATGTTTCCCCTTGTGGGACATTCTAGAATGAAAGGCCATAATTTTAGGCTAAGGGGTGGTGGATTTAAATCAGAGATGAGGAGGAATTACTTTTCTCAAAGGGTCGTGAATCTGTGGAATTCACTACCTCAGAGTGCAGTGGATGCCGGGACGCTGAATAAATTTAAGGAGGAGGTAGACAGATTTTTAATTAGTAACTGGTTGAAAGGTTATGGGGAGAATGCGGGAAATTGGAGTTGAGGCCGAAATGAAATCAGCCATGATCGTATTGAATGGTGGGGCAGGCTCGAGGGGATGAATTGCCTACTCCTGCTCCTAGCTCTTATGTTCTTATGTCCTCTACCCCCACTCTGCATGCAGGAGGGGCAGCTACATTACCACTCCAGCTTGGTAGGCGATGGCAGTGGTGATCAGTGCCAATGCTGCATAGAAGAGGTTGGCCATCCAATGCAGATGGAGGATGAATGATCTCATCCGTGCAGCCAGGGATATGGCATCCATCCCATCACTTTAAACTCACACACTCAAGCCCATGACACATTCACAGGCATCTCACTCCCTGCCAGCTCAAGGGACATCACCACCTATTCTGCACACACACTCTCACATCTCCATCTGGCCTCATCTCCTCTGGAGACTGCCTCCTCAGCCCTCACTATCTTGAGGCCACTTGCACAGATCAACATGTGCTCCCACAAACACCCTGGGAAACCCTCCTTCCCCAGTACAGCTCTCACCCTGCAGCCTCTTCCTTGCCTGAGGCCACTTCTCCTCCTTCCCCAAGCAAGCCCTAGCCCTGCAGCCATTGAAAAGTCACCCACATATGGTTGATCTGGTAGGTAGAGATGTGCCCAAGAGCCCCCCTAAAAGTGATGTGGTGCTGTCTGTGAAGCCTGGTGACTGTGAGTGCTGCCCAAAGCAAGGTAGGCCATCATGAGTGAAGCGCAGCCCACTAATTGCACGTCGTTTATTTGCCGTTGTGAAACATGTTGGCGTGTTTTCCCACCGATGTGGGTGGAATATCTAGCGGGAGTGGTGGGGGGGGGTGGTGGGTGGGGGTGGGGGGGTGGGGCGATGGTTCCGGTGGGCTGGCCTAATTATAATATGCTGATGTATTACAGTGAGGTTCCTGACGTCCAAAAGTGGAGGATGTGGTCTGCCATCGGCGGGCTGAGCGGACGACTGCGTCGTGAAACCAATCGCACCATATTGTCCACTCGCCACTGAACACGCCTGATGTGAGCGGGCACGGAAAATCCTGGCCCATGTTTCTGTTTTCCTGGTGTCAGGAATCCGATTTGGGTCCTCCTGTGTGATTATGCACAACCCGCTGCCCTGACTCCCGCTCCAGTGGCCTGCATTAGATTGTTCCCAAGGAGGGTCTAATTGGTCTTCTGCCGAACCGTGGAACACACTCATGCTGAATCACAGTCAATTATTCTCGCACTCATGGGAAGTCGACAATCCTGAGGAAACTCCTCGGGCTCATGCTTGCTCCAACTGGAAGGAGATGAGGTTATCCCTCTTTGAATACAGAGCCTTGGTGATGTCCTTGATTGAGCAGTGAACTCCACTGTGTCACTGATGTAACCTGTACAGCTAACACCAATGCTGTGGTATTGAAATTCAGGGCCATGCTGACCTCTGCAGTGCTGTCCTTTCTCTTGCTTGAGGCTCAAGTTTGTACTGTAAAATGTAGCACAACTTTATGATCACTTGTCTTGTGAAGAGGAGACTCCTTATGCACACTGCTCAGTAAGGTTGAAGTATGGCACTTGATTCCTGAAGACCATGTGCAGTCGGACATACTGCAGCCTCCAACTCCCAATGATCAGATTCAGGATCCTTCGTTTCATTTTAAATTGGCTCCATGTTTAATTAAGCAGGCATTTGGGATGTCTATAGGATGCACCAATATGCTGACCGACACACTTCCAGTTTTTCCGTCACATGCAATCAAAGTTAGAAAGCAATATGTTGTTGACCTAAACAAAAACAAAAGTAGCTGGAAAAACTCAGCAGGTCTGACAGCATCTGCAGAGAGGAATACAGTTAACGTTTCGAGTCCGTATGACTCTTCATCAGAACCTATACTTGTTGACCTATACTTAATGCCTAAGAAACAGACAAAATGAGGTCTAATTTCATCCCCATTATTTCCTTTTAACATTAATAGTGCTGAAAACTGACAAAATAATGCTCAGTTGGAAAAGACTCTGATTGACCAATTGCTTTGAAATGTTTAAATTTAAAATGTGAGATTCAATTGTGTCTTACGATGCAGAAAAAAATTATGTTGCCGTAAATAGAGCTTTTCTTGACTGGGGACTTTTGTGTTAAAAGGTTTTTAAGCAAGGTTTTACAGTAACGAAATTGAATTACGAGGGCTGGCTGTACTGTGTACTCAAAATTTATAATTAATGTTAAGTTACTGTTTACAAGCTCTGTTTGAAGAGCATAATTTTGTACACATCATTGATTCATTAATTATGTTTCTGGCATATGTACTCAAACCCCTACCTACATTACAGTTTATTGCTTTGGTAAAGGAAAATGCACTCATTGAAATGTCTGTGCCAAATTTTAAGGACACCTTGAAATAACACAATTATCAGGAATGCTTGAAATGGTAAACTATTGACAAACCCATAAAAACACTTTCAATTACGTGGCAATAACCTCTTTCTCTCGATGGAAATACAACACAAAAGAATATATTTTATTTGCTGCATTGACTGATGTATTCTTCAATCTGTGCAGCTGAACGTTTATCTTCCTTTTCTCCCAACAGAAAAAGAAAATCCGACCTACAGCTGGAACCCATTCATCATCACTGATAGTTTGGTAGTATGACAACTGTGTCCATACTTTAGTGTGACAAAGCCTCAATCTGATTGTGAGCTAAACAGGAATAAAGGATTTTCAAAGCAGAAAACTTGCTGCACAAAGCACAATTGTTCAATTCAATGAACTGAAATGTTACTTTTCTATAAAAATGAAAAGTAGCCGAAGACTGATTGATACATGAAAGTTGCAAATGCTTAATATACTTTCTGATACAATTTTCATTTTTTCAGCTTTACACTGTGCTAGATTTCAGCAATGATAAACCACTGAGCTGGCCAGAGTAGCACATGCAGCTTGCAAGCATGAATCCTCTGCCAGACTGAATGGCAAACCACAATCAAAGCTCTTCTTCCACTTTCTGCTGCATTCAGCATCTCTGCTTGGCACCAGGCCATGCCTAAAATATGCATTTCATAACATGACTCAACCATTGTTCAGCATCAAAATTAGCACCAATTAAAGCCTCATCGTATTAACTAGACTTCATCAAGTTGAAATTTACCTGAAGCTTCTTTGTACATTTTCAATCATAATGTTGTTGAGCTGTCCAAATAATCAGCTGCTTACAAAACAACTAGAAGACTGGAACAATGAAATTAATAGTATATCCTAGCCATTTAAAAAATGATCTGCTCCCCCCACAACAAGGATATGCAATGATTCATTTTGTGAAATCAATTGATGTGCTACTTCAGCTATGGATCAAAACAGGATCATGTTAATTGAAAAATATTTATATTTTCATAAAGCATCTCCACTATCAACTTCCTATCAGTTTACCACTATCCTGTCATTGCATTATATTTGTAGTCCTGATTTAATCTTGTCTTATGCTATACGAATTCCTGTTTGAAATTGCTTTAATATCTTTGGCTTTATTTAAAGATGTCTCTGGTGAAAGGGAGAATCTAATTTTTCCACTTACTTGGAAAACATAATATAAATAACAACATAATGAAGGAGAAAATGAAGTTAATGCCTCGGGTGAAACCCTTCATCAGAACTTTGTTGTTACATAATCTTTTCCTTTTTGCTCATGACCTAAATACAATCCACAAATGGTTGTGCACTCACTTCCATTAGGGAGGCGATTGTCTGCCGAACATATTCTGCATGAGATTCTAATGCTAACCATAAGTAAAAATGTCAAAATGTCATTGATGCTAATTTCAAACCCATCTGTTACAGACAAAAAACAAGAGTTTTATAGTACGGTGTTACCCAGTACCCTTCCATTCACTGCGCTCTGTGGCGCTGCAGTCTATTTATCATGACAATCTGTTCATACAACGCAGAGAAATGGAACAGTTTTTCTTGGTCTTATTTATCTTGGAATTGCAGCTAAACCATAAAGTGTTGTTTAATGTTTCAGCAGCATTGCACAGTAAACAGGAACAATTACTTGCAATCGGAGCAAGAATGTCTGTAAATAAAATGATGTAACATAATTGAAAGCATTACCACTAAACATGCAAACATTTTCTGTTGGTTTTATTTATATTTTTAAATGTAGTTTTTACATGATTACATTAAGACAAAAACATATTTTTTGCAAATAATCCAATTTTTCACAACTTAGCGTAATTATTCAATTGGATGCACAATTGAAACAGTTCAAATTTAGGTTGAATTGTCAATTATTGGACCAAATCTTCTGGTCTCCAGACCAGATATACGACAAAAGATACATGTCAGGACTCTGTGGAAGTCCTGATGTGCGGACCTACGTGAGCATTGCCCGGGGTGTTGAAACTTCCGATGGGCACTTCCCCAAGACCTTTCACAAACATCTCCGACACTGAGCTAGAGTTGGAGACTTTGGACAGTTTTACAGCACTTACCTGGGTAGCTACCCAGGCAATGTTAGCTAGATTAAAACCCAGTCTAACACCTGGGTAATACTCAACTGACCCCCATTCCCAACTGCTCCCCTGACCACCCGGCTACCACCTGACTACCACCCTGACCACCAAACTACATATTTGACTCCCCCTCAACCTGACTAAGCCCCTGAACACCTGACTAGGCCCCAACCCCATGACTACCCCCCACCCCGACCACCTGGCTAACCCCAAACCTATCTACCCCAGCCCCCCGATTATCCCCCTGACTGCCCAACTATCTTCCCAACAATCTGACTATCCTCCCAATGCAACCTGACTGCACCTCCAGACCTGGCTAACCATCCTGACCCAAACAGACTGTCCTCCCAACCACCTACCACCCGCTTACCTAACTACCCCTCCTGACCCAATGCGACCACCCTCCCGACCGCCCTCCCAACTCGACTAATTTACCGACCCAACCACACCCCAGACCTGAAAACCATGACCCCCCCGACTACCCAACTTACACCTTGACCTCAACCACCTACCCGCCCCACCCGCCTCACCCACTTACCCAACTACTCACTTACCCACCTCTGCCACTTACCCACCTATCCACCTCATCCATCTACCTATTCACTCACTTGCTCACACACTCACCTACTCACCCATTCATCTACTCACCTGTTCAATCATTCACTCACTAACATTCAAACCAGACCTTTAAACTTACCATACGGTAGCTAGTGCTGTAAAAGGAAACATGTTCCATCTTCATCTGACTCTACTCCGCTGTGATGGAGTTCCCCGAGGAATGGTGCACTGCACAATTCGCTGAAAGCCTAGCTCGGAAGACATCCTCGGTAGAAACGTGGGGCAGTGCCGAGTCAGGGGAATACTTGAGCTTGCTGAATAATGGTAGGACCTGATTAACAACTTTTGTCTCTAGTTCCCAGACTGAGAGATTTGCTAGCTTGCAGGTGGATAGGTCTTCAGCACCAGCCTGTAGGCAGAAAGCAGAGAAGATGGAGGCATCAGAAAGATCAGAGGGGAGATCAGAGGTTGGAAAGGAGTGGGGGGAGATTGGAGGCTGGAATTGGGGGTGTGGGGTAAATCAGAAAGGCCGAGTCAGGTGAGAGATTGTGGCTTGAGGAGGGGAACCAACTGAGGGATCAAGGGGGAGGGTGGTGTGGGGGTAGGTGGGGGGGGATAGTGGTGGGAGTGAACATGGGAGTACTTTTCACAAAATCTTGGGGGGGTCAGGGGGAAACACTGCTGCTTCTCCTGGCCCACAAGCAGTGCTGGGTGGGCACTTCCCTGTTGGTTCCAGGTGTCCTCGCCTCCCTTTAGCTGCTGGCTTCCAGGAGCCGTATTAATATATTTATATCAGCCACCCAGCTCCAGGCCAGGTTAGCTAACCACCCCACTTCCTGTCTCTGTTAAAACTGGTGGTGGGTGGGTTCGAGGGAGGTCAGAGGTGGGTTGGGTTCAGGTTTGAGATTTTAACATTTTAACAATCCATGTAAACTAAACCTACTTGGCTTGGGAGTTAAAACATTGCATTTGAGCTCTTAGAATTTTCATTCAGTTTATCCTTTTTCACATATAAACTTAGATCATAATCTAGTATTGTAGCAGTTTGCACATTGAAAGTGCTGGGTCCCGTTAATTTTCCTTGCTGAAACTGCAGCCTATTTAAGATTCCCAAAGGGCATTTCTATGCAGCAGAAAATAGTTTCTGTTGACTATAGCCAGATAATAAATTTTATTTTATTGGAGAAGCAGGCTAATTAATGCAGTATATTGTGAGAAGATGCAGCAAATAAATATAAAATAGCAGGAAGGTTTTCCTTTTCCTCCTGAGTCATTTTCCGTTGCAATTGGATTAATGAGAGATGAAAAAAAGCGGGGATGGAATATTCAAGATAAAAAGAGAAACTACTAACACTATAATCTGAGATCAAAACAGAAAATGCTGGAAATATGTAGCGGCTCCATCAAATTATTAAAAGGAAGAGGGCAGGTTAACAGTTTGAGATGAGATGTTTAATCAGATTAATCAGTATTGGCCAGTTCATAGAGTGGTTTTAGGATTTCAATTGCAAACTGTGGATGTGCATTTTTATACTGGGTTGAAAACAGCAATTAAGGCCATCACTGGGTGGGAACATTCAACTCATTCTAGCCATGTCGTAAGAAACCATATGGTGTGCAGACATGTAGATATAATATCATATGTCACATCCATAACAGGATTAAAACAGGATACATAAGAAAGCAAGGGTACCAACATGGCATTTACTACTATTGTGATAGTCCATGTCCTTTAACTGCAAGGGTGGAACAGGAGATTAGAAGAACTAGATCGTAGTTAAGAGAGTATCTGGTGCCTGTCTAGACATTTTGTCCTACTATGTCATCCTTGTACCTACATGAAAATTCACACTTGTATTATAAGATAATTCAGTGCTCTGCCTGGTCTTTGGCTCATTGTTTGCTGATGCTTCATTCAGAGCTGCTTTCTTAGCTGTTTTTTTCTCAGTGTTGATTTGCTATTGCCTTCCACTCTCAAAGGCAGGCGAGGAGGCAGGCCCTGTTTGGGTTTTGAAATGCAACAGTACTATATGTCCTATCTGGCTTGCTGTAGTCAATATGAGCTCTGCCATGAGGGTAGCTCTCTGGAGGCTGCCACTTTACATCAGTTCAATAAAGACCTACAGCGAGAAAGTACTTCTGTCTTTGAACTCGACACATGCTCCAAGTCTACCTCAGCTGGAATGGGAATCAAGCCCATGCTATTGGTTCTGAACCATGTGCTAGCCATCCAGTGAACTGAGCTAAGGTCCTGCAGTACTGCTTCAGAAAACTTTGGAGCACACCTTGTGTCTCGTTGCACCATTAGTCAGTATTCTTCCTGGTTGGAATGTGTTCCCCACCCACTTCCAGCACCGTTTCAGCCAGAATGCACCTTCCCTTTAAGCTCAGTTAGTTTAAAATGGTGCTAGTCTTGGGCAAACTTGGGCTCCCTGCTGTGGCGAGGAGCCACTTAGCAGCATATCTAGTGCTGGACTGCATGCAACTATTATGTAAATCAGCATACAGCATGAAGTTTGGTTGCTGCCTGCTTCAGAAGGAACAGTCTCAGATTAACCACACATTGTGATTCTTGTGCCTGTTGTCAGGGATCTATTTCGCCCGGTCTGGCATTCTAGACCATCAGCTGCTGGGGTGTTATTTAAACACCGTTTCTTTCCTCTCAGTGATCTGACCGTGGGATGATCACTAGGCGTGCTAAAGATCGCAGAAATTTTCTCTCAGTTGATTGCAATCTCTCATCAGTTAGACATTTTAAAATTGGTAACGCATATTACCATAATTACATAGCTTTCTCATATTGGCATCAGGAGAGCATTTTGAAAATAAATTACTCTTCCTACACTTCATTCTTAAATATTTTTCCTTCCTTTCCAATCTTTTTCATCCTTTTGCGAATGGCCTTAAGGAGGTTCTTGCAATGTTGTAATGACCTCACGGTTATTTCTTTGAACCAGTATCTTCCTATTTTTCTTGTGATGACTGTTTTTTTTACTGTTCAAGAAATGCTTTAATAATAGCCAAAATAATTTACCATACTGCTGAATGTTCTCACCTCAGTAACAATGGTGAAAAATATGGCTAATTTCTGTTCCATTGTAGTCAATATTTATTTAGCTTTGGTTGCACAGCTCCAATTTTCCATTCATTATAGACTTCATGAGCTGCATGTGCAACATCCATTTAAATAAATCAAGATTTTTTTTTAACACTTACTCCTTTAGTATTGCCGAGAAAAAGAGACATGGCGACGCTTTACCTTGACCAATCAGAGTCAAGCTGCCCAGTTTAAATTTCAAACAATGTTTGGCAGTTAACTGTCAGTCACCATCACTGGTGCATCCTCCATCTACCAATCAGAATGCACTTGCCAACCAATCAGCACTCTCTTCAAATACAGTATAAATTGTTGTTTTCCCCTTATATTGGTATTCTTGCAAAGTGCCCTGAAGAGTGCAAGACAAAAAGCTTCGATATGTCTCTTTTTTCAGCAACACTCAAGTTCTGTACAACCAAATTACTATTTATTACTTTATATCACTGGGGCTGGATTTTACATTGTGCAAGTGGGTGATGCGGTTGGAAGTGGAAGCAGTAGTTGAACAACAGGAGCCTCAGTGAATGAAGGCCCAGAACAGGCTGGAAGGCTGCGACAGGCGCGGGTGCACATGCGGAAGCAGCTAACACCAGTATGAGTGCAAGGGAGGGCCTGGAGGAGAAAGTCAGAGAACAGCACAGGGTGCAATGCAATGCGGGGTAAGGCACTGAAAGGCATCTGCAGGCGGATGCGCTATCGTGATCCTGCCAGCCCAAGTTCTCCTGAAGTCCTCAAAACCATTGGTCACTGAGGATCAATTTTTGTAAACTGCAAGGGCTTGAAGAAAGACTATCAAACCATCCAATGGCAGAGGCATGGCCACAGACAGTCCCCCAGTTTAATCTGACTCCCTTCATATCGACCTCCAGGCTGTCACTGAATGGCGGAAGGTTCTCCTCCCATGGGATGGCAAGAGGAGATAGCCCCATCTGACAAAGAAAGTTTGGATGGAGGTGGCAGAGGAGGGCAGTAGCTATGGGGTTGTCTATAGGACCAGGCAGCAGTGTAGGAAAATGGTGAATGACCTTTAACATTCTGCTAGAATGAGTGAGGATCCAAACTCTGTTGTGCTCGCATAACTATGGGAAGGTATGCATGTGGTGTGCATGGGAGGTGTCTGCCAGGGGTGTGGATTAATGGTCTCTGCATGCCACAATGCCAACTGGATGAGTCTTGGCACCCTGCAAGGTTCTCAGGGGCTGGAACATGATAGCTGGGAAGGTTACCTGTGGCGTGCAGTACAGAAGGACCAAAGATTTGGTTGCCAACCTGAAGGTTGATCCATCAAGATATGGAACTCATCATTCTCCTATTGTCTTTGCAAGAGGAGAGGGCCCACATTTCCCACGAAAGGTTGAGGACAGGTGGCAGAGTGCCAAACTTGGCAGTGCTCTCAAAGATGGAGGAGGATATCCTGGACCTGACCAGTCAGCAGGGGGCCAAATTGGTTGAAAGAGGAGGGGCCAGAGTTAGTGCTGGGGGTGGTGTGTTTTCTGGGGACACTTTATTAGCAATAGGGGCGAGGGAGTGTGGTTGGGATGGGGTTTGGGATGCATGTGTGTATTGCAATCAGTAGAGATGATCATCTTTGAGACAAGTGTGTCATATTGTGGGTCTGTGTCTGAGATGTACTCAATCTTCTCCCCAATGTTGAGTTGCACTCATTCGTGTTATTCCTTTAGCAGGTCAGTCATTGGTCCTAGCAGGCACCGATCCTGAAAGACTGGTGTTTACCTCTGAGGAAGATGAGGGGACCTCAGAGGATGCATCATCTCACCCTTGCTCTGCACCTAACACCAAATACATGCATCTCGGCAGGTATGCATGCATCAGACAAATTGGTAGCACCCATTGGTTAGAGCACTGTATAATTGCTGCACCAACTGTTAGAGGCTGTGACACTCCAGGATTTTGACACTCAGAGGAGGGTGAGAATCCAATTCCATGCTGAGCCCCAGGCAGGGGATGAGCCTCTGAAGTTGTCCATGAGGTGGCAGATGATGGATGTCCAAAGGGAGGTGCAAGAAGATCTGGCGGAGATTCTAGAGGGTATGTGCACCATGGCAAGGATGGTGGAGGAGTCCATGGCCATGAGCACTGCGATCCTCCTCTCTTGTGAACATGTGTCTTCCTCCATCAAGAAATTAGCGACTCTCATGGACAGCCAGAGCCAGCAGCGCAATCAGAGAATTCTGAGTATACACCCAGAACTACAAGCCCTCAAATTGTCAATGACCTCAAGCAGGAAGTGCCAGTGTGAGAGATGAACAAGGCACCTTGTATCCCTACTAGGTCCTTGTGCATCTCAGGTAAGTTGCCAAATAAGAACCATCAGAGAGTGGAGACAAGGGAGGCCCTGATAATGGGGGGTTTCAACTAATGGGCTGGAGGCCTCTCTCAACAAGCATACTTCTCTTCCACCAGCCTCTTAATTCCATCAGGAAAGATAACGGCATTGCTGCCCTTATCACCACCAGGAAACCTCGAAACTCTTCATAAAGATGACACCTTTATAAAAAGTGACAGTTATTTAATAAAGAAAAACATAACACTCAGCTTTACGTATCACCTGTGATACCATTTCTGTGTCAGAAGTGATTCCTTCATTCATTTACCAGTGCTGTGCCGTGGTTCTCTCCATCACGGCCAGCTGTGCTGGAAGCAGACAGCTGACCTTGATGCCTCTTTAGCTTGCATGACCTTGGCGGGTGTCCTCTGATCACCTGAGGTCTGAGGCCGTGATGGCCTGGCATTGTGAGGGACTCCGGGGCTTCCTCTGTTGTCACAGCATCCCTGAGGCACTGGTGTTACTGTCAGAGGGACAGAGGGGCCACTGTCACCATCAGGAGTGCCCTGAGAGGAGCCCCAGTCGCAGATAGCTGCTGCTTATCTGCCAATGTGACGTCATTGTGTTCCTCTGTTGAAACATTTTATCCTGCCCTTGTGCTCCTTAGGCAACCCTGCCGCAATTGCCTCCCACCTGTGGAGCCTGTGCAACAACTGTTAAATTGCATGGGCAGGGCATATTATGGTGAATTGGCAATTTTATTGCCACAACAAGCTCTTAATTGGCCTGTATCGGAAAGAGGACGAGCTGACTTTTTTACTCCCCTCGCCTTTTGTAATATTCCAGTCGGGCATAATGCTACCGGGGACCTGAACCGACGTCACCACTCCCAATTTTAAGGTGGATCAGGAGAGACATCTGCCCACTGTGTGAATGTAAAATTCTGTCCCTGGAGTTTAGAATGTTTACAAACGTCTTTGTGTTACTTGAATCCATGCATGATATTATACTTTAGAATATAAAGCTTAATTTTGTCACACAAAAATTTTCCATCTTTTTTTTCAAATAGTTATTTAAATAAAATGTTAAGTTATCATTCTGGAAAGATAATTTATGTGTCAGTGTGGTTTTGCAACCTACTTTCTTACCATTACCTTAAGTGGTAAGTGAACCAGTTAATAGAGGTCAAGTGGATCATTTCTTGTGAATGAACATTTTAATTTTCATGAGTCCATCTAATGTTCTATTTGATGACTTAACTAAGGAATAAATCACTACATGTAAAATTCTAATGGCTATCTGCCAGCAACACAATTATTAGGTACTTGCTAAAATAATCTTATTGTTCACAGACAAACTAGTGAATGAAACATTTAGACAAATGAAAATATATAACAAGTGTTAGGAATCATACAAGTACTGCATAAGTGGAGAAAGCTATTTAATATTAATTTATTTAAAGTGTCAATAATGCTACTGTGAGGCTGAAAGACACAGTTTAGATGTGATGATCAACATCCTGGGGGCTCACTATTGACCAGAAACTTAAATTACTTGGCCAGTCCCCTGACTCCCCAAAGCCTGTCCACTATCCACAAGGCACAAGTCAGGAGTGTGATGGAACACTCCCCACTTGCCTGGATGAGTGCAGCTCTTAACACTTCTCTCCACTGATCCATGCCAACTTATTATAACATTGTGGTGGCTGACCTCGACTGCCATCTCCTCCCATGCTTCTTTGGTCTGGTGCGGTAGCCTCCTTCTGCCATCCCTGGGTACGAGAGTGTCCCGCCTGACTCCGACCTCCCCCACGAGGACCGCGAGGCACTCGTCCGAGAAACAGAGGGGGGAGCCGAGTCCCCGCCCGACTTGCCCTCCTGCTTGACATTTCTTACCACTGGTGAAACCAGACCGACTCTAAAGATTCTCCCTGGAAACCTTCAAGGAGCTGCCTCTGCCAGTTTTAAAGCGCCATTGGACCCGGAGCCCGATAGACCCTCGCCTCCGCCTGGCCCTTCCTGACCATTCAGAAGACGTGTTTCACGCTGGGCGGACCTTAATTGGCCATCCAGCGTGAAATCGCATTTGCAACGCGACCATGGCCGGGAGCGGATTCCGCATTCTGCTCTCGCCGACTTGGCACATATGCCAAGCGTGAAATTCAGGCCTCTGGTTTGGAAAAGGAATATCCTCATAAAAAAGAAACTTAAACCTTTGTTATGACCAATGGAGGAGGTTGAATCGAGGGGAGCCCATTTACCCCTTCTCAAGTGGCTGGCTCACCACGTCCTTCTCAAGGACAATTAGAGATGGACATTAATACCTGTCATGCACACATCCCATAAATGAGTGAAAGAAAAGATACTTCATTTTTTTCCATTTTCTAGTCCTCTATGGGCTTTGCACAATGGTAATTGGCTGCTTCAGACACAGGCCATTCAGTCCAAACAGTCAGTTTGAAAACCAATAAACTGAAAGTATCAATTTATTTAATTAACTTAAGCAAGTTAAGTAACATTGTATTTCAACATTTCAAAAAACAAATGTTATCTGTGTAATGCATGACAGTTGAACCCCTCTATCAAAATAGAATGGGAAGAGGACAATGCACAGGAGCAGGACATAAATCACTGAAATCCATCGAAGTGTTCTCAAAATTAAAAAAAAATCATCTCTTCCACATTTCATTTGCTTTGGCCCTCAATAAATTACCCTATTCCCTCTTTGCTGCTATAGCCTGCTTCCAGTGTTTCCCTGGACAGTCTGTTCCACACATACCAGTATCTCGGCAAAGTAGTTATACTGCCTGTTCCTCTTCCCCCTGAGTTTGAGTCCCTATATTCAGTTACAGAGGTTGCAGTTACTGTGGCAAAAATAGGAATTCCTGTCTTTCATTTTATATTATTCCAAATAGCTCAGGTTACAATGGAAACATCACTCTCTTTAAGAGATATAAAATGGGAGACTCATATTCAGTCTGCATAAACCAGGAATCTGAGAAAGGTTTCCTTTTGTGGCTCTGATAGCATATCTAAAATATTAATGTATGGAATTTGACAAATGGAAAGCTAAGGGTATATTTTACGAACTTGAACTCCCAGTGCAGAGCCTACTTTGCTGAGGGCAGAATGTATATGAGCCCACTGGAGCGGGCATGATGGTGGGGGGCTGGGTTGGGAGAATCGGGTGGGAGTACCCACATTGGGCATCAGGAAAACTGTCCCCATTTAAGCTGGGGGCGGGAAGGGATTCCGTCCACTGGTTGCGGGCTGTCAATTAGGATCATGAATGAGCCATTTGACTCCAGAATTTAGTGGTGGCTCAAGGAGTTAATAACAGCCACACAATTTTCCTGTGCCTCAGGCCTTCCAGCATACCCTGCTGAGTTAGCTAGTAGCCTCGGAGCGGGGGAATCCCTCATTGACAGACGCTCAGTGTCCGAACAAGGGATCCAGCATTAGGAAAGAGGAAAGCTGAAATCTACCCCTCTGTCCTTGCCTCCAAGCCACTGACCCCCAGCGTCCCCCACCACACAACACCCCCCTCCCCCTCACTGACCCCCCACCCCCAACTCTGGCAATCACCTCCCTGTGGTCCCGATCCTGCCCAAATCACCTGTGTCCAGGAATCCCACAATGATCCCTCCTGGATCCCTTAGAGCATTATTGGTAGCAGCCACTACTCCCTGTGGCACTGCCGACAATAGAGAGCTGCTAGTTGTGTCCGATTGCCCAGCAGCACTTGGGGATGGAGATTTCCGCCCCAGGGGCACTAAATCCCATGGGCAGCCTGACGCTAGCCAGTTCACTGCCTGATGGGTACTTAATCATGTTGGGCCTCCCCCATGGATGTGGGGTTCCCACTGCTTCTCCAACCGGGACCCCCATTGCTGGAACAAAATCCCAGCTTGAGAGTGCATATTGGGAATTTCGGGCATTTAGGCCAATGGACCACATCAACTGTGTGGACGGAAAATCTGTCAGGACAACTGACCTCTAACCTGAATTTTAGATACACAGTCCTGGCAGGTAAAGCATCGTGTTGGAAATGTAAGTTCATAAAATATGCCCTGTACTTTTGTTATGACCCATTTGTGAAGATCACTCTAGGAGAATTAAAGAAGAAAGACTTCATTTATACAGCACCTTTCACAACCACCGGATGTCTCAAAGCACGTCACAGCTAATGAAGTACTTTTTAAAGTGTAGTCACTGTTGTAATGTAGAAAACATGTATGAAGGAATTTAGAAATTACAAAGCATTCTCCCTTTGCCTGCTAACAATCAGAAAGATTGCTTGATTGTTAAAGATTGTTAAACATTTTTTTGTTTGTCCGTTGTTGTTGGGTCAAAATCCTGGAACTCCCTTCCTAACAGCACTGTGGGTGCTGCAGCACTTGTCCACATGGACTGCAGCATTTCAAGAAGGCAGCTCAAGGGCAATTCAAGATGGGTATTAAATGCTGACCTAGCCAGTGAAGCCCACATCCCATGAATGAATAAAAAAAATTAACAGCCAGGACATTATTTCTTTGGTCACAACTGACTGACTGCCCTTCTTCAAAGGTAAAAAGGATAATATAGATAGAATGTGTATGGGGATGGATGGGGATGGGGTAGTGGTTTTAATGATCTTCCCAGCATAATAACATCATTAAAAGATCAGCAGAAACTTGGACAAATGGTCTGAATAATCATTATCTAATTTCTCTAAAGCTTTTCACTTACCTTATATCAGGATTACAGTAAGAGATTGAGAAGGCTGAAGTAAAAATTACTGTTGATTATTTTCAGTGGTTCCCTAATGCTGCATTTAAATGTGGGTGCCTGCATGTGGGGCACAAGTATTGATTCAACTTTTGTAAAGCTTCATAATAAATTGTAATAAATTTTCAGCCTTTGCTAAAGCTTGGGGTGGAGGGGGATAATGAGGTGTTAAGCAGAACTTAAGTGAAGTGAACCTAAAGTGGAAGAATGAAATGGAATTTGTACAGAACCTGATCTCCTAGTTGGTAGCTGCAAAAAATGTGTGTGTCACTACTTTCGGTGAACATGAGGAGAATTGCCCTATTTGGCACTTGAAGGCATCCTGACCAGAAGACAGCAATGCACTTTATTTGACAGGAAGTGAGCCTCCACAGTGTGTGCATACATGGGTGCAATCCTATGGGAACGTAAGGAAGCATCTTGTGAAAAGTGAAATGAAAGTGCTGATAAGCCTTGATATTTCTTGTATTGCTTGAACTAGTTTAATCATTAAGAATACTTACACTTCTGTGCACATCTTAAGTATCAAGTCCATTTATATATTTTGTTTGGTTCCAGAACTATTTAGAATTAATTTACACCATGACATAAAAACTGGCCTCAAGTATTTGTTTTATTATTTCATTCACAATCAATACAATGAATTTTGGTTCTGTTCACCTTGGGTAGTTAAATCTCATGACTTATTCTGTTTTCATCAATAATTCCTTTTGTTTCTACTTCCTTGTTTTCTGCTAATACAGAACGAATGTTCCCTAACTGGGGAAAGGGAAATGCAAATATATGAATGGATCAATAATATATGCTAAAGGGATTACAGCTCAGTGGGCTTCAGTCCATGAGTGCATCATCAATGTGACCATTCACACATCAATTCCCGATAGTCTTGATAGAAGGCCCTTATGTGAAGAGTCAGGAGGTGCTTGAGCCTCTGTAATCCAGCAAGTCATTGGGTCTTGATAGAAGCTCTTTGTGTTGAAAGTTTCATTGTGTTTGAACTTCAGTAATCCATCAAAACCACAATGAACTCAATCTCAAAAAGAAAGGCAGACCAACATAATTATCCTTCTTTGTCTCTCAACTGCATTCCTTGTTTAATCTTTATATGTCAAATGGAAAGGGAGTAACAGGAATATGGACAACAACCATCAGACTGATTCAAGCAACACCACTAATATTTAAATTTGCCTTAAAGACCATCACTTGGGGCAGAATTTTCTGCCTGTCGGGCGGGCTGGGCGGGAGCAGGCGTGCGCCACCATTTTACATGGGTGGGCCAATTAAGGCCCGTCTAGTGTGACGCACATCCAGAAGCGCTGTGCGTTCCTTGTGTGGGCGGCGGCGGGGGGAGGTTGCCTGAGTTGGGATTGCGCTCTTTTGCGCATGTGTGCGAAAGAGTGCAGAAATCTCAATTAGTTTTAAATCCAAAAAGTTTAATAAAGAGGCGAGAAAATTTTTATGATATGTCCCCTCATGTGAAACTGTCACATGAGCTGGGACATGTGCATTTATTTCAATAAAAATTTTTGTCAAAATTTAAAATCATTCATGAAACCTCATCCCGGCCATGGATGAGGTTCCATGAAAAATACGAAGGCCGCCTGGTCTCTTCGCCTGCTGGCCAACTTTAAGGTTGGACGGGCAGCTCCGTTAATTATTTAAATTGAGAGTTAAGCGGCCTTAATAGGCCTTTGACAGTTTGGTGGGCACACAGCTGACTCGGGTGCGCACCCGCTGAACTGAATGTCATGCCATGATGTCGGGACACACACTCGCCATCACCATGCGTCATTTTACGCCTCGGCCTGTAGGGGCGCTGAAGATTCAGCCCTGGAATTTCTATTTCCATGGAGCTCTTGAAAATTCCCAATGTAACTTTGGTGGGAGAATAGCAGAAATCCTTGGGGAAAAAAAAACAGCAGTTTAGCCAGGTCTTCCAGCTAAGTTAAGGTGGATGGTTTGAGAATTCTCATGAAAATTAGCTCTTCCTTTTTGATAAAATTAGGAGCCTTAAAAATGTTTAAAAATCTCAAAATAAATAAACCTCCAGTGATAAATGGTATTTATCTGAAGGTGCTGAGATAGATAAGGAAAGAGATCTAAGTGGCGCTGAGAATCATTATGAGGGAGGCACTGAGCACTGGGTAACAGTAGATTAGAAACAGGTTAATGCGATCCAATATTCAAAGACAGTGAAAAAGTATGCACAGGTAACTATAGACCAGTCAATTGTTTGTATGTTCCATGTAAAACAATGGAATGGATTACCAAGAATTACTTCGGGTATCATCCGTACAAAAGTAACCCAACAGACATCAGTCAACATATATTTGGAAGGGAAAAATCCTGCCTAACCAAAATCCTCAATTTATTTGGGGGAGTGACGGCCCAAATATATCACAATGATCCCTATGGTGTGGTATACCTTAACTTCCATAGCAAAATCATCGAACTTACAGATGATAATAAACTGTGAGCTAAAGTAATACCTTTTGGAATGTGGTCATTTCTGTTACATAGGTAAGATGTGACAAAGGGAAATGAGCTAAAGGGTCAATTAATCAGTTATTTTTCAATGGAAGGCTAAATATTGGTTTGGGCATTGTTAGAGCTCAGACCATTTCATTGAATGGTGTTACATTATGTTTTATATCCACATATACAGGCACGAAGTAGGTTGGTTTAACATTTCATCTGAAAGACATGCCTCCAACAATACAGTGCACTGAGGAATCAGGCTAGAATGTGTCCACAAGTTCTGTAGTGAGGTTTTAACTCACAACTTACTCATTCGGAGGGAAGGATGTGTAGGCTATCCCATTCCCTGGATCAGCTATTTAACCCTTGTGGCTTACAGGCATAACCTAGGGGATGAATTTTCCGCTCGTCAGGCGGGCAGAGCTGACCCAATCACGGCCGTGCCGCCATTTTGCGCAGGCAGGCCAATTAAGGCCCACCCAGCGCATTTCACACTCCCGTGGAGAGCGAGATTTTAAAAATTGCTGCGGGCGTGTACAGACTGCTGGTTCCAATGGGGAACTGGCAGTCTGTATAAAGAAAGGCCAGGCAGCCTCCTTTAGGCTGATCACCATGGCCAGCTCCAGATGCAGGGGGTCTGCACTGCAGGCTCCAGTGGAGGGAAGGCCAGAGGAGGAAGGCAGACCAGAGGAGGAGGGCAGGGTGCCGGGTAGGCCAGCGGGGGGCCAATGTGCCCCTCGCTTCTCTGATGACTGCCTTGCTGCCCTTGTTGAGGAGGTGGCTGCACGGCGAGAGGTCCTGTTTCCCCAGGATGGGAGGAGGAGGGCCCCCCACGTACGAAGTGGGCCTGGCAGGAGGTGGCAGAGGTGGTCAGCTCCATGGATGCAGTGTGGCCATCATGGACCCAACGCCGCAAGCGCTTCAATGATTTATTGTGCTCTGGAAGGGTGAGTTCCATGTTGGCCTTGGCCATTTAACCTAGCAGGTAGCCTTAGCCTTTGAGGCCCCCCCGCCACGTCTTAGTGTCGTTACTGCATTGGACATTTGGCGTACGCTGGGTGGGCAAACAGATAGTGACCATGCTTACATCAGCCTTGGTGGTTGAGGAGAAGATGGGTTCTCCCTGCAGAATATGTTGGTGTTTGTCGCATTTGAGTAGTCTGGGGGCAACTTGCAGGAGAGGCAGCTAGACACATACTCAGAACTCCAACACATGTCTTATTGATGGTGATGAGATGGTTGAAGGGGAGCCTCAAGGTGTCATGGCCAAGTGCCATCTGATGGCCTTGGCACCACACCTAGTTCCGCCTCCTTGCCATGGGCGCTAAGACTCGTGTGTTATTCAAAGTGATGGACACCGAATGTGTCCAAGGTGGCCGTTGGGGGAGAGGGTTGGGAGTAGCCGTACTATCTTTTGGTGACTGATCACCAGTAGTGTGGACAGGAGCCGCTGGAGGCCTTAAGATGGGCCACTGTGGTTGGGGTGCGGCGTGTGAGTGCAGAGTACATGAGTGATCAGCCCCAATAATTGGTGTCCTCTGTTCTGCAGGTGAAAACTGTGCACAACACCCATGAGCGTTTACGCACTAATGGTGGCCAGCCCATGCTCCACACACTGACCCAATTTGAAGAACAGGCCATGGAGCTGGAAAGAAGCCAAGCAGCCAGGTCGGCAGGTGTCGGTGAGGCTGGGGTGCAGCCACCAGATATTTGAGGCCCACAGTCCTATCCACTCTGTCTTCCCACCATCCAAAGCACTGATGATTGCTACAATCGTTAATGCAGCAACTCTGCTCATTCACAGACTGAGACAGTCAGACATGTGGGTCATACACAAAGGTCCCTCAGCCCCTTGAGGATGCTCATCTCTAGCACCTTCCAAAGTCGCCTTTTCCCATTTGTGACCACTATCCCCATGGCCTAACATGCCATGGCATCGCTGCTGCACATCCAAATACTTATTGCATCTTAGGAGGGTTTGTACCTCCACCACCCTTTCAGCCAGTGCGTCTCACATTATTCTGTCCAAAAGGTCCTCAGCACCTCACCTGTCAACCTCATGGCACTCAACTTAAATAAATGCCACCATGTTAGTCATCCCTCCGCCAAGGGGAAATGTTGCTTTCTGTCCACCTGGTCTATGCCCCTCATAATGGTATGAAGGTCAATAATGTGACCTGTCAATCTCCTGTGCTCCACGGCAAAAGTCACAAGTGTATGCAATGTTTCCTCATAACTTCAACTCTCCAGGCCAGCATGCATCCAGGTCAGGAACCTCTGCACTCTCCCCACTCCAATGCCATCCCTCCCATGAAGCGCAGATCACAACTGAACGCAGAAGTGTAGCTGTGGCCTCGACAGTGTTTTCTGCACTTGCAACATGACCTCCCTTTTCCTACATTCTATTCCACGGCTAATAAAGGCAAGTCTGGCTTTTACCTCGCTAAACACCTTATGTTCCTGTTCGGCTAACTTAACGGGTCTGCCCAGCAAGGTCCCTGTAATCGTCCTTACCTTCCACAGTCCTACCAGTTCTCCTGTATTCCCGTACCTTGTTTGTCTTGCCCAAGTGCATAACCTCACACTTATCCACATAACATTCCATGTGGCATTCCTTAGGCCATCTGACCAGCCTGTTTGTATGCACATGCAATGTTTGGGCCTCCTCTTGACTATTTAGCACCCAACCAATGTTTGTCTCCTTAGGTTCTTGAAGGTTGAGCGCATTATGAGCCTGGGGGATGGGATGAATTGTGTTACTGACTGAACGCTAACTGATCCACTGTCCTTGTTGTTAATTTCAGCATCACCACAGCATGGCCGCCAGGAGGACAACCAGAATCCCCTTTCCACACCTGAGGGGTGTCAATTGTCATGAGCGTCACACCATTTCAGTGAGCCAGGCACCAGTGCAGTGACTACCACATCGGTGGGGAATATAACGTCGGCTAGTGTACCGGGGCACAGTGGAGAGGGCACTTCATAATCGCTGGAGGAGATGGCACAGACAGAGAGTGCCGATGGTGCCAGCAGCTGGAGGACTGCAGGGGACCAGGCACATACTGAGTCGGGCAGTGATGATGTGCCTCTGGAGATGTTCACCATGCAGCAGCTGCAGAAAAAGCGGCCGGGTGCGCGGGAGCATCTGGCAGTGTTGCATGAGGATGTGCTTCACTTGTCTGTGGTGGAGGAATTCAGGCAGAGTGTCAGTGATGGCATGAACCTCATGTCAGAGTGTCAGGCTTCCTCCATGGAGAGATTGGTGACTCTCATAGAGAGGAGCTTCCAACGGATTGATCAGCACCTGATGGAGTTACGCTTGGACCTGCAAGCCCTCACAGTGTTACTGGCCACAGGTGGTCATTGGCAATGTGGGAGATGTTCTGGGCACCAAGTGTCCCAGTTCGTTGCCCATCCATCTGCGGTGAGCAGGGAGGTCCAAAGGAGGCCTCAAGTTACCCCGTGCAATGAGATGTTGGGTCCTTGGGGTCATCACAACTGCCCGCATCCTGATTGCAGCCTTCAAACCATGCTGGGCTGGTCCTTTGTCCCAGGGTCCTGTTTGTGTAGGTGCAGTTTGACCCATTTCTGCCTACATGTCTGGCCATGTTCTTTCTCTTCTGGTCATTGCCTGTCCACAACCTAGCCCTCTTCCCGTCAGCTCTTGGTCCACCAAGCAACCATTTTGTGTTATACTAAAAATACATTGTTCAATCTCTAATACTACATTTGGTATGACTTCTACAAAGAAAACCAGTACTTAAATTGTTTCAAAAATGTGGATCAAAGAAACAAACCAGAAAAATATCAATATCTTTAAAAATATCAATATCAAAATATCAACATCTGTAATAGCAAATGCTGGGCAAGTTTCATTCTGACAATTTCCTCACGATCTTGTTCTATCGCTATATTGCAAAAGTCACAGTCAACTTTGTTAAGTTACAAATGTTATTCTCTTTATTTGCTGACAACTAAACCACACTATCTGTTGTTTAACACAGTCTTATTAACACATCTGTGCCCACAAGTATTCTCACCGAGCCAAGCTATGTTAGTGGATGGAGGAATAGCAGATAAAGTTTAATAGAGGCAAATATAAGTTGCTAAACATAAGGCTCACAGGTGATAATTATTCTACATGAATGATGTTGAAACAGCTAATGAGGAATCTGAAAATTAAGCCTTAGCAGGTTTGTTATTAAATATATTTATCCAATTCAGAGCAGCAATAAAATAATTTTTTTTAGCAAAACAAACCTGTAGAATATAAGTAACATGAGGTAAAGACCAAACTGTACAGTGCCCTGATTAGTATGCACCATGAATACTGTATCCAGTTCTGGTCATTAATAAACAAGTGAATGTTAACTGAAGATAGAACCATGGACCTCATGCAATAAATCTGCTGCAGATTGGGAGATAATTTTAACCTAGCTCACCAGGCAAGAATCCCAAGAGATCAGGTGGAGCACGGGCTTTATAGTCTACCCAATTGACTTAAATGGAGAGTATTCAGATCAGGTATAAAAACAGTTTTGCACCCAATCTTGTCAGTTTCCTGATGAGTAGGTTGGGCTAAAATATATTGATGCATGTCCAAGTCAGAATGATGTGAGACTAGAAAAGGAACTTTGAGGTGAAAATGCTTCCATGACGTTTCTGCACTTGTCCTTCTTGGTGGAAGAGGTCACAGGGAAAGGAAGTGCTGTTATACATGTTTCAGATCCATAGCCATAACGCTGTCAGGGTCGATAGCTTTTTCTGTGTTTAGTGGACTTGACCCCTTCTTAATATCACAAGGCATCAGAGAGTTGCCGACCAATCTGATTGGCTGATTGCTCTCCAGTTACTGCAGTGACAGGAACTGCAATGGGCAGAAGAGGAAGTGCATGAGGATGCCTGAAACTAAGAGCGGAAGCATCCCAGATTTGAACTAAGTGTGGTAGCAGGTGGGTAAAATTATGTTTTCCCCAACGGCCACAATGGCGGGTTTTCACTCTGCATCGTCCCAAACCCACCGCATGACTCGTGCATTCCCAGGAAACATGCTATTTCCATGGCGGGTGGGCTCTCATTCGCCCTCCACGACATCACCTCACCGCTTCATCACGCCGGGCGCCATATTTAAAGTTCGGCCATGCGCACATCTCAGTGCTTCCAGCCCACAACTACTGCAGGGAAGATGTCCACAAAAAGCAAAAAGATTGCAGCCCACAGGTTTAATGATGCATCACTGGAATCCCACTTGGACGTCATGGAGACCTGCCGTGATGCTCTCTACCCCCACTCTGGCTGCAGTTCGGGCAGCAGCATCACCAATCCAGCATGGCAGGTGGTGGCAGCGGTGCTCAGTGCCAATGCTGCACAGAAGAGTTTGGCCGTACAATGCAGATTGAGGATGAATAATCTCATCCGTGCAGCCAGGGTATGGCAACCATCTCATCACTCTAAACTCACACGCTCAAGCCCATCACACATTCACTGGCATCTCACTCACTGCCAGCTCAAGGGACATCGCCATTCTCACACACACCCTCACATGTCACTTCTCCCCCTTTCCCAAGCAAGTCCTAGCCCTGCAGCCATTGAAAAGCCACCCACACATGGCTAATCTGGTAGGTAAAGACCTACCCATGAGCCTCCCAAAAGTGATGTGGTGCTGTCTGTGAAACCTGGCACTGATCACTGCGAGTGCTGAGCAAGGTAGGCAAACAAACCTTGTAGTACCGAGTGAAATGCAGCCCACAAGGTGCATGTTGCTCATGTGCTATTGTGAAACACATCGGCGGGAAAACCCACTGATGTGGACAGATCATCCAGCAGGGGGGATGAGTCTGGCGGGCTGGTCTTATAATGATATGCTGATGTATTGCAATGAAGTTCCCGAAGTCCAATGGCGGGAAACGTGGCCCACCATCGGTGGGCTGAGCGGACGATCGCAAATTGGTTTCATGTCGCCATGAAACCAGTCACGCCATTTTGTCCGCTCAGGCCACTGAACACGCCCAACATTCGCGGGCACAAAAAATTCCAGCCTAAGTCTGGGCACTGGAGGCCCAGGTAAATTTAAAGGGTCCCAAGGTGAGGAGGGTAGGAAGGCCTGGGGGGGAGGGGATGGGGGGGTGCGAAGGGAGCGATCGGGGTCTTGGGGGAGTGGCCAGAGGGTGGAGAGGGAGGTCTGGAGGTCACCAGACTTGAAGGTGGGCGTGGCTGACTTCACCTGACTTCAGAAGGTGGCATCCCCGCTGCCCCTCCCACCCCACCCCCCGCTGAACCGCCGCCCCCCCCACCCTCCCCGCCACCCCCCCACCCCCTTGCCCTCCCAGCCACTTCCTGCCCAAGATCTAAGTCTGCAAGGTCATGCAAGGTCAATCCTCCTGCCAGCCTAAAAACTGAGGCTGGGTGGGTGCATCCCTAAGTGGACAATAACTGGCCACTTACGAGTCACAATTGGGGCATGGGCGGGCTTCCTGTTCGAGGCCTTGCCCGTCCCAGCATAAAATTGCTGTGTGGTTGGGGCGGGAGGGAATCCTGTTCCTTCAATTTCATGCCCCCCGCCCCACTCCCACCTGAAAACCCGCCGGCGGGAGAGCATAAAACTCAGGCCCTAATTTTTAAGTCAGGATCCTAGCAATTATAAAACAAAAACAGAATTACCTGGAAAAACTCAGCAGGTCTGGCAGCATCGGCGGAGAAGAAATCAGTTAACGTTTCGAGCCTTCATGGCCCTTCGGCAGAACTGAAGCATAGTTAGAAGAAGGGAGAAATATAAATTGGTTTAAGGTGGGGTGGGGGGAGGGCGTGGTGGGGGGAGAGAGACACATTGAGGGTGTGGTGATTGTGGAGATGAGCAGGTAATCAAAAGATGTCACAGACAAAAGGGTCAAAGAGGTGTTTTGTCTGAGAAAAGTGCTAATTAAGAATGGAGGACAGGATATTCAAAGTACAGCTCTAGTGGGGGTGGGGTGGAAAGGCTAACAAGGTTTTAGTTTTAGATTTAAAAATAATGGAAATAGGTGGGGAAAGAAGAATCTATGTAAATTATTGAAAAAAAAGCCGGGCGGTTGGGTGGGGGGGGGGGAAGAAACGGGGTGGGGATGGGGGGAGGGGGAGTTTAAGATCTAAAGTTGTTGAATTCAATATTCAGCCCGGAAGGCTGTAAAGTGCCTAGTCGGAAGATGAGGTGCTGTTCCTCCAGTTTGCGTTGGGCTTCACTGGAACAATGCAGCAAGCCAAGGACAGACATGTGGGCAAGAGAACAGGGTGGAGTGTTAAAATGGCAAGCGACAGGGAGGTTTGGGTCTTTCTTGCGGACAGACCGCAGGTGTTCCGCAAAACGGTCGCCCAGTTTGCGTTTGGTCTCTCCAATGTAGAGGAGACCGCATTGGGAGCAACGAATGCAGTAGACTAAGTTAGGGGAAATGCAAGTGAAATGCTGCTTCACTTGAAAGGAGTGTTTGGGCCCTTGGACGATGAGGAGAGAGGAAGTGAAGGGGCAGGTGTTGCATCTTCTGCGTGGGCATGGGGAGGTGCCATAAGTGGGGGTCATGGCTTGATGTTCTGTGGTGGGGTCATGGTCCAGGGAGAGGTAGGAGGAAATGTCTGCGAGTTGACGCTCAGCCTCCGCGAGGTAGAGGTCAATGCGCCAGACAACAACAGTACCACCCTTGTCAGCGGGTTTGATGACAATGTTGGGGTTGGACCTGAGAGAACGGAGTGCAGTGAGTTCAGAGAGAGACAGATTAGAATGGGTGAGAGGAGCAGAGAAATTGAGACGGCTAATGTCACGCCGACAGTTCTCAATGAAAAGATCAAGAGAAGGTAAGAATCCAGAGGGAGGGGTCCAAGTGGAGGGAGAATATTGGAGGTGGGTAAAAGGATCTGTTGAACGGGGAGAGGACTCCTGCCCAAAGAAGTGAGCACGGAGACGAAGATGGCGGAAGAAGAGTTCAGCATCGTGCCGAGCCCGAAATCATCGAGATGAGGGCGTAAGGGTATGAAACTAAGTCCTTTGCTGAGCACTGAACGTTCAGCATCGGAGAGGGGAAGGTCAGGGGGTATAGTGAATACGCGGCTGGGGCTGGGATTGGAAGATGGGGTGGGGACGGAGGGACAAGCAGGGGTGGAGGGTCCCAGATGGGTGTTGGAGTCGATGAGTTGCTGGAGCTTGCGTTCCTTAGCACTTGAGAGAAAGATAAAAAGTTTCTTGTTGAGGCGACGGATGAGGCGAAGAATAAAATGAAACTGAGGGCATGCGCAGCTTTGAAAAAGGGTGCGGCAGTGCTGCTGGAGGGAGAGGTCGAGTGTGTTCATATGGCGGCGGATGGCACTGAGTGTGGATCTCAGAATGCGACGGGAACAGCAGTCCGAGAAACGTTTTATGTCCCGGAGATACCTGTAATCCTGGGTGGGTTCGAAACAAGAGGGATGGAATTTCAGTTGAAATCCACGTGGGGTGAGTCGGAGATGGAGACAGTCACTGAGAAAGGAGATATGGCTGTGAAAGCGGCTTCGGTGCTGCTTCATGCTCTCGTCGGGACCTGGAAAAATTTATTAATTTTGCTTCCAATCTCCACCCCTCCATCATCTTCACATGGTCCATCTCTGACACTTCTCTTCCCTTCTTTGACCTCTCTGTCTCAATTTCTGATGATAGACTGTCCACCAATATCCATTACAAGCCTACCGACTCCCACAGCTACCTCGACTACAGCTCCTCACACCCCGCTTCTTGTAAAGACTCCATCCCATTCTCTCAGTTCCTTCGCCTCCGTCGCATCTGTTCTGATGACGCTACCTTCAAAAACAGCTCCTCTGGCATGTCCTCCTTCTTCCTTAACCGAGGTTTTCCATCCACGGTCGTTGACAGGGCCCTCAACCGTGTCCGGCCCATATCCCGCGCATCCTCCCTCACGCCTTCTCCTCCTGCCCAGAAACATGATAGGGTCCCCCTTGTCCTCACTTATCACCCCACCAGCCTCCGCATTCAAAGGATCATCCTCCGCCATTTCCGCCAACTCCAGCATGATGCCACCACCAAACACATCTTCCCTTCACCCCCCCTGACGGCATTCCGTAGGGATCGTTCCCTCCGGGACACCCTGGTCCACTCCTCCATCACCCCCTACTCCTCAACCCCCACTTATGGCATCTCCCCATGCCCACGCAGAAGATGCAACACCTGCCCCTTCACTTCCTCTCTCCTCACCGTCCAAGGGCCCAAACACTCCTTTCAAGTGAAGCAGCATTTCACTTGCATTTCCCCTAACTTAGTCTACTGCATTCGTTGCTCCCAATGCGGTCTCCTCTACATTGGAGAGACCAAACGCAAACTGGGCGACCGTTTTGCGGAACACCTGCGGTCTGTCCGCAAGAAAGATCCAAACCTCCCTGTCGCTTGCCATTTTAACACTCCACCCTGTTCTCTTGCCCACATGTCTGTCCTTGGCTTGCTGCATTGTTCCAGTGAAGCCCAACGCAAACTGGAGGAACAGCACCTCATCTTCCGACTAGGCACTTTACAGCCTTCCGGGCTGAATATTGAATTCAACAACTTTAGATCTTAAACTCATCCTCCCCCCATCCCCACCCCGTTTCTTCCCCCCGCCCCCCGCCCGGCTTTTTTTTTCAATAATTTACATAGATTCTTCTTTCCCCACCTATTTCCATTATTTTTAAATCTAAAACTAAAACCTTGTTAGCCTTTCCACCCCACCCCCACTAGAGCTGTACTTTGAATATCCTGTCTCCATTCTTAATTAGCACTTTTCTCAGACAAAACACCTCTTTGACCCTTTTGTCTGTGACATCTTTTGATTACCTGCTCATCTCCACAATCACCACACCCCTCAATGTGTCTCTCTCCCCCCACCACCAACGCCCCCCCCCCCCCCCCCCCCCCCCCAACATCTTTAAACCAATTTATATTTCTCCTTCTTCTAACTATGCTTCAGTTCTGCCGAAGGGCCATGAAGGCTCGAAACGTTAACTGATTTCTTCTCCGCCGATGCTGCCAGACCTGCTGAGTTTTTCCAGGTAATTCTGTTTTTGTTTTGGATTTCCAGCATCTGCAGTAGCTTTTAGCTTTTTGTTTTTATCCTAGCAATTATAGTTTGACAGCTAGTTTATTTACACTATCTACAAAATATACAGGGTGGGTTACTGAGAAGGCACATCTCCTTCAATAGCTGCCTGACTGTTGCACACAGTGTCTCACATATGACTGACTGAAGTCTGTGCTACATCATCATCTACATCACAGATTATCATATTCGTTCTGTTAACCCTCTACACTACAATTTATCATGGGGAAATATTGGAATCCATTTGAAGGAAGACAATACTGGAGCCAATATTTGGTGAAAGTAATGATAATAAATACAAACCATCATGGTTTATGGAAGGCTTATACCTTAAAAAATTATAATTCTTAAAGGATGTAAGTTGAGGAAGATAAAGAAGCAGATTTACCTTGATTTTCAGAAAACTTCTGATAAGGGCTCTCACGGATGTCTCTTGTCTAAAGGTAATCCCACTAGAGTAAATTGTAAATTGTAAATTGGATTATTAATTAAATTGGTAGTGATTCAGAGGATGCAGATTTAAGCCGTCTTTTAACAATTTGTGGACATATGTTTCTCTTACCTGTACTATCTGTACCTAACCACAGAAAGGCGAATCATTACCATAGGTTGCTGTCCCAGTCTGTGCACTTGTTTGTTATTTTAAACAAATTTCTTTGAAAAAAACAAATTACATGTTTTATGCATCAGTGAAGAAGTAACCTGTTTGTTATTGCAGATTCAGATATTGTAAAACAGTTTCAACTCGATTTCTTTGACTGTAATATGCACAGAAATACTCATTATGAATTCTGTTTTATATTGGAATAAGCTATTTACATTATAAATAAAACACTTCATAGTCAAGAATAAGATTGCCATAAGAATCACCACTTATGAGGCACATAGCTGATATTTATCATGTTTGCAACCAAAATCAAATGGATTCCAGCAATTTCCTAAATTACAGCTAAAGACTGAGTAATAAGCATATGAAATATCTTGGATTTCCTGAAGATTTCCAATTAAATTTGAAAAAAATATTTCACCAGGATATCCCAATAATCTCTCCCGTGCCCCCTCCCCACCTTTGTTGTCCACTACCTCCCTACCCTCTGCACCCTCACCCTCATACACACAGTCACACACAGCTACATTTTTCAGTGAGTTGCTACCTGTAGGTGACTTACCCCAGGTGGGAATAGGAAATGTGGTGGACAGCCACTGTACTGGCACCAAGCCTCTGTCCCAACTTCCAGCATTTTACAGTCAAAGGAGGTGGGTTACTTTCTCAGAATTAGTCGGCGGACTTAACGTTAGGGCTGTAAATTTGTCAGGCTGCTCCACCAGCAGAAGAGTGGCTAATCCGAAATCCCATCTGCTCACATGCTTTATCACCGGTGCTATCCGAAACTGTAGGGTCACTGTCATTTGCGTGGCCAAAGTAAGCCACCAGTCCCTGCAATATTGTTTCAATGGTGCTGCCCCAGTGCAGCCTATAAGGCTGAATTATCCACGGCTGCTCCATTCGATGTGCCCAGGATGAAGGACATAAAGTACCTGCAGCAGTCTTTTGGTTCCAACAGGAGCCATGTTGTCCCAAGGCAAGTAATTGCCTTCAAGATCGATTTTTTTTTAACTCATTCATGGGATGTGGGCATCTCTGGCTAGGCCAGCATTTATTGCCCATCCCTAATTGCCTTTGAGAAGGTGATGGTCAACTGCCATCTTGAATCGCTGCAGTCCATGCGATGCGGGTACACCCACAGTGCTGTTAGGGAGGGAGCTCCAGGATTTTGACCCAGCGCCAGTGAAGGAACTTTACTCTGGTGGGTGCTTGGAATCTTTCAAAAGGCCTCACAGGGACTCAAACCAACTCTTAGCTCGTTAAGTTCCACTAAGGCAGAATTCCTGTGTATCCTGGGAAATCCTCCCCTGCACGTCCCTGGAGGAACCAGCTGGAGGAACCAGCAGAAGAACCAGAGAATGGTAATCTGGAAAAAATGGGAAAGAGTCTTATCAGAACTATTCCTCACCCCATTTTCCATCCTCTGACTCAGAAATCAGGCAGAGTTCACCAAGGTCCCGACTATAATTTAGGACACTTAAGAGTAGAAAATGTGTTGGATGAGGATTCTTTTTTGTATACTTTTATTAATGTGCACCCACGCCAGTACAAGTTTTTTTCTGAGCTCAGATGCATTGTAACTAATGTATATCTGAATGGCTATAATCAAAATACACCAGTAGTAACGGTTAAATAATGAACAAAACAGCCAATTAACTGATAGGTATTACAATGTAAGCTAATTCTGCTCGGTGGATTTTTGATGGAAAAGGACAGAATGTGCGAAACTGAAAAACCTGGCTCTCACAGAAGGTAAATTACTGTGGTAGTGAAGGATGCCAGTTTCTGGTGGTGTCGCTTTCAGAGTTCGTTATACCAAATATATAATGTTCAAAATGTACAAAAACGCAGATCACAGCAGGCGTGGGAGGCAATTACACAAGTGGCAAACATAATGATTTGGATCCAATGCACTTGGAAGGAGATCCATCGGAAGCTGTCAGACCGGAAGAAAAGTGCAAAGTGAGTAATGAATATGATTAACACCAGGCTGCTTTATTTGAGTTTCCAATTTAATAGTTGTTTGCTTGAATAGCTTTACTAAGAATATATTTAACCTGAATTAAGCCAGCAGGATGAACACCGAAGGAAATGAATATTTTTGTGAAGTATTAGACTAAGCTAAATATGTGAAATCTATAAACCTACCAATGAGAAAGTTTGATGTCTGGCAGATATTATGCAGGTATTTAAAAGACATTTCAATACATGTTAAAGATTCAGCAGACAAGGTCCTATAAATTCTATTGTACTAAGCATATGGTCATATATGATGTCCTACTACCTTACACATTGCTAATAAGGGGGGATTTTCTGAGTTTGCATCATAAGTGGTGTTGCATGCCCGCAGTATGCCCAAATTTAAATACTCAAAATTGCTCATCCCACAACTGGATGCGGTGTCAGTGTGCCACCACCAGGGTCTCAGAAGTTCCCTCTTCTCTTTCACCATTTATGCCAAAAAAAATAGGAGGATCAGGTACATTTGCAGTGGCAAACCTCTATTCAGTAACATCACCATGGAAGGAAGTCAGCAACAACTCAGCAATGGACATTATTTAGTCTGAATTTAATGGTGTCAAGGCACAGGTGCCGCATGAGTCACACATCATGAGTAGGGAAAGGCCATGGATTAGGGTTAAGGTTAGCTACTGCTGGCAGGAACATAATGTGCCACTGAGCCAGGTGATTCAAGCATCTCACTTATCATAAAGATGCTTTTTGAATAGGAACATGTAGGGAGGTCTGTGCCTAGCTCTCCATCTTGTATAATTTAATAACGAGGATGTCAAAATGGGCCTCTGTGACCACTATACCTCAATGGTTAGCTCTAAACTGGCTGATTATTGTCGAGTCTCCTGCAATTTCCTGAATGGGTCCTTGGACATAAACATTTCATGCTGTTGCTATAGTTTGAGTATTTCAATGTGAAAGGTACACTGCGATTTGCATTGCATGCTTATTATACACAGCCTGTTTAAGGGTTTGCATGAGTGAAATTAAATATTACTGATCATCAAATTGGTAAGTGTGTAACAATGCACAATTAGCATCCTGTTTTATGTTGTCCCAAAATTGCTGTATGATTGTGAAGACTAAAATGTGTTGTTCTACAATTCAATAGCCTAAATGAACAGAAAGAGTTTCCACATCATTAATGTATCATTGGCCTGTGATCACCAATATTACATAATGCAGGTCAAAACCTGCTTTCCATACAGTGCCAATCGTGTGTGTTGCATTTGATAATGTGAGAGGAGCGGCGGCATTAAAGAACGAGGGGAACCAGGCCCGAGACCAGAGCGGGACCAGGAGCCAGCGTGAGAGGAGCAGCAGTCTTGATAAGTAGGACCTGGTGAGTATTTCTACTGTCCTTAATATCCTTTAAACTAGAGGAAGTAAAAGTAAAGGGAGTAATTTAAGGTAAGTCTTGGCAGGGAAGCTCGGCCACATGGAATGTTCCTCCTGTGTCCAGAGCAACCACGTGTGCAGGAAGCGCCTCCAGCTGCAGCTACTCGAAATCCGCATTTTGGAGCTGGAGCCGCATCTGGAATCATTGTGGAGCATCTGCACATACAGTGAGATAGTCACGCTGCAGATGAAGAGTTCAGGGGCAGAAAGGTAATGGGTGACTGCCAGACAGAGTAAATGCACTAGGCAGGTAGTGTAGGAGTCCCCTGGATCCATCTCCCTCTCTAACAGATTTTCTGTTTTGGATACTGCTGGGACAGATGGTTTTCAGGGGAATGCAGCAAGAGCCAAGTCGGTGGCACCATGACAGGAGAGGAGAAAAAAGAGTGGGAGAGCAATGGTGATAGAGGATTCTATCGTAAGGGGAACAGATAGATGTTTCTGTGGCCACAGATATGCCACTAGGATGGGAGGGTTTTAAACCAGCATGGCAGGGGTATGGGAACCTGAGCGGGGAGACGCAAGAGATGGAAACAAAGATAGAAATGAAAGACAGAAAACTAGAAAGCAAAAGTGGAAGGCAGAGGAAACAAGGACTAGCAGAAAATAGAGCCATATCACAAAAAAAATGTGTAAGAATGTTAAAAAAAGACGTCTAAAGGCATTGTATCTGACTGCAGGGAGCATTCACAATAATGTAGATGAATTAACAGCGTAATTAGATGTAAGTATTTATGATATGATTGCAATAACAGAGACATGGTTGCAAGGTGACCAAGGCTAGGAACTGAATATCTAAGAGTATTTGATATTTAGGAAGGACAGGCAAAATGGAAAAGGAAGTGGGGTGGCATTGTCAATTAAGGATGAAACCAGTGCAATAGTGAGAAAGGATATTGGCTCAGAACATTTAGATGTAGAATCAGACTGGGTAGAGCTAAGGGGCAACAAGGGGTAGAAAACATTAGTGGGAGTTGTCTATAGGCCTCCAAACAGTACTGGTGAGGTAGGGGATAGCATTAAGCAGGAAATTAGAGATACATGTAACAAGGGGTGCTATAGTAATCATGGGTGACTTTAATCGACATATAGACTGGGCAAACCAAATTAGCAATAATACTCTGGCAGATGAATTCCTGGTGTTTGTATGAGATAGTTTTTTAGACCAGTACGTCGAGGAACCAACTAGGGAACAGTCGATTCTAGATTTGGTATTGTGCAATGAGAAGGGCTTAATGAATAATCAAGTTGTGCGGGGTCCTTTAGGGAACAGTGACCATAACATGGTAGAATTCTTCATTAGGAGGGAAAGTGAAGTAGATCGGTCCTAAACTAGGGTCCTAAATCTTAGCATAGGAAACTACAAAGGTATGAGGTATGAGTTGGAGATAGATTGGGGAACTTCATTAAAATGCATGATGGTGGATAGGCAATGACTAATACTTAAAGAACAAAAATATGCATTGCAACAGTTATATATCTCTTTCTGGTGCAAAAACACAACAGGAGAAGTAGCCCAACCATGGTGAGCAAAATTAATTAAGGGTAGTTTTAGATCCAAAGAGGAGCCATATAAAGTTGCTAGAAAAAGAAGCAAGCCTAAAAATTGGGAACAGTTTAGAGTTCAGCAAAGGAAGACCAAGAGATTGATTAGGAGGGGAAAAGTAGAGTATGAGAATAAACTGGCAAAGAACATAAAAGCAGACTGCAAAAGATTCTGTATAAGTGTGTAAAAGGAAAAAGGTTAGCAAAGACAAATGTAGGTCCCTTGCAGTCTGATTTGGGAGAATATACAATAGAGAACCAGGACATAGCAGAGCAATTAAACAACTACTTTAATTCTGTCCTCACAAATGAAGACACAAATAACTTCCCAGAAATGCTAGGGAACCAAGGGTCTAATGAGAAGGAGGTATTGAAGGAAATTAATATTACTAAAAAAATAGTGCTGGAGAAATTAATGGAACTGAAAGCCAATAAACCCCCAGGGCCTGATAATCTACATCCCAGGGTATTAAAGGAGGTGACCATAGAAATAATAGATGCATTCTAGAACAGTCCATGCAAATTGGAGGGTGGCAACAAACCCCACTATTTAAAAAAGAGAGGGAAGGAAAAAACAGGGAATTACAGACCAGTTGGCCAAACATTGGTAGTAAGAAAAATGCTAGAGTCTATTATAAAGGATGTGATAACAAGACACTTAGAAATGTGGATTTATGAAAGGGAAATCATGTTTGACAAATCTACAGGAGCTTTTTGAGGATGCATCTGGCAGAATGGATAAGGGAAAACCAGTGGATGTGCTGTTTTTGGATTTTCAGAAAGCTTTTGATAAAGTCCCACATAAGGGGTTAGTGTGCAAAATTAAAGCACATGGGATTGGGGGTAATATATTGGCATGGATTGAGAATTGGTTAGCAGACAGAAAAACAGAGAGTTGGAATAAATGGATCTTTTTGGAGTGACATGCAGAGACTACTGGGGTACCGCAGGGATCAGTGCTTGGGCCCAGCTATTCACAATATAGATCAATGATTTGGATGAAGGAACAAAATGTATATTGCCAAGTTTGCTGATGACAAAACTAGGTGGGAACGTATGCGACGAGGAGGATGTTAAGAGGTTTCAAGGCGATTTAGACAAGTTGAGTGAGTGGGCAAATACATGACAGATGCAGTATAACGTGGATAAGTGTGAAGTTATCCACTTTGGTCAGAAAAACAGAATGGCAGAGTATTATTTAAATAGTGATAGATTGGTTGATGTACAAAGGGACCTTGGCGTCCTTATACATCAGTCACTGAAAGCAAGCATGCAGGTGTAGCAAGGAGTTAGGATGGCAAATGGCCTGTTGGCCTTCATTGCAAGAGAATTTGAGTAGAGGAACAAGGATGTCTTACTGCAGTTGTACAGGGCCTGGGTGAGACCACACCTTCATTTGCTGTAAAGCACTTTGAGATGTCCACTTGTCATGAAAGGCACTATACAATCTTTCCTGTTTTCTGTTGCCCACATGCACCCAATTAAGTTTCCTAGAACATCTTTAGCAAATGCACCTCTTGTTCTCTCAAATAATATCCATGTCCATCCTTTGCTGTGCCGCTGCCTTTTGCACAATGTCATAGAGTTGATTTTCCAGGCAACTTTTCTTGGTGGAAACGTTGAACTTAATTTACAAGGCAGCAGCAGCAGCTATATGTGTGCATCTAACTCTATGGCCAGAATTTTACATTCGGCGTGCGGGGGTGGGCCTGACACGCTGGAATATAAAATGACGCGCGATGATGTCAGGCATGCATCCCGACGTCACCGCGCACCATCGCGATATTTCAGTAGGTGCACGCGTTGATGATGGAGGCGCACCCACCATTAATTAACAGGCCAGTTAAGGCCGTGAGGCACCAATTGTATTTGATTTTGCACAGCCTGTGTGATTTTCAGGGAGTCACATGGACGCAACGGGCAGGCCACATTTTCAAAAACCTCATCCATGGCTGGGATAAGAGGGGTGAGTGAACTCGCTAATGTGAGTTGTTAATACTTTAGGTTATAACTTACTGCTGCTTGCTTGTGTGAACAGGACAACTTCATTTCATTTCAGAGCTGCTTTGATAGAAATAACATGCTTCAGATTAGGACTCCGGAGGAGTCATATCACTTGAGGCCGTTCAAGTATCAGACAGCCTTCCCTCACCATGGGAGTGGGGATTGTGGTCTCCATTGGAGGCACCTCCTCTGAGGAGGAAGAGAGGGCCAGAAGGTGGGGGAGGCCAAGTGTCCCTGTTCCAACTCCAGGGGAGCGACCTGTGGGAGGAGAGGCGCAGGTACAAGGCGCGCAGGATTAACAGGAAGTCCAAAGCGGAAGGGACCACAGAAGATGCCACTATCCTGCTGCCAGAGTTTACAGGCGGCAATGCAGCTACCTCAATATGTCTGAGGTGCAATGCCGAAGGAGGTTCCGCCTCTCAAGGGAGACCGTGACTTCCATCTGTCAGATGATAGGTCCTTAGATCAGCTCCACCTATGTGGGTGGCCACCCTTGCCAGTGGTACTGAAGGTTACAGTGGCCCTCAGCTTCTATGCCTGCAGCTCTTTCCAGGGGTCAGTGGGTGATCTTTGTGGAGTCTTCCAATCAACTGTCCACAGCTGTGTCAAGCAGGTGAAAGACACTCTGTTCAGGTGTGCATTGACTTTCAGTCACTACCGTACGGACAAGGCCAGCCAGGTTGAGTAAGCCAGAGGCTTTGCAGCGATTGCTGGGTTCCCCCACATCCAGGGTGTAATTGACTGCACGTATGTGGCCATCAAGGCGCCAGCGGGTGAGCCGGGTGCCTTCGCCAACAGGAAGGGCTTCCACTCCATGAACGTGCAGATAGTGTGCGACCATAGGATGTTGCAAGTCTCTGCAAGGTACCCAGGCAGCTCCCATGACGCTTACATCCTCAGACACTCCCAGGTGCCGAGGCTCTTCAGTGCTCTAGCCCGGCTGGATGGATGGCTGCTGGGTGACCCACAAAAGGTAGCTCATGACGCCTCTCTGCCAACCAAGAACAGAGGCTGAGCAGCGGTACAATAGGAGCCACGCCTCCACAAGGGCTGTGGTAGAGAGAACCATCAGTCTTCTCAAGATGCACTTCTGATGCCTGGACCGCACAGGGGGCGCACTCCAGTATCCCCCAGATCACGTGTCACTGATAGTGGTTGCATGCTGCGCCCTCCACAATGTTGCGCTGGAAAAGAGGGACGTGGTGGAGGAAGAAGATGTTGATACAGCTGCTCCAGCAGCAGACAATGATTCCAGCAGTGAGTCTGAAGACGAGCACGTTCAGGAGAACACTGAGGGGATAGACACTGACTTGGGCAACCTCCAGGGAGGCAGGGACACCCGGGAGGCTTTGATCCAACGCTACTTCAGCTAGCCTACCAAAGATGAACCTCCAACACATGCCAGGGCTGCAGGCTCCATACTTGATACCTGACAGGAACATTTGCTTGATGAACAACATGCACTATGTGCCATTTCAATAAAGTTCAATGACAAACAAGTCACTCATAACATCATGGGTTACCCTGCACCTGCAGAATTAATGAAGCACCCAGAGGCTTGTTGAAAACAAACACATTTAATGGTGTGATGCCTGGCATACATAAAACAAATCTCTAGCACACCTGCTAATCAATAACTTAAAGTGGGGCAAAAAAATTTCATCAGTGATAAGCCTGTGTTGTGCCTAAGGTGCTTTATGTTTGCATTTACAGGTGCTACATCTGGGTGCTCCCCCCATGCTGGCACTAGCATTGGAGACAGCCTGCTCACTCTGCTGCCCTGTTGGCCTTGATGACCTTGGCGGGCTTCCTGTGCTGGCCCTGCCTAGGAGGGAGCGGCCAGTGCCATGGCTGGCATCCCCCAGTCAACACAGCCTCATTGGATGCCACGGTCATTAGCAGAGGAGCAGAGGAGCTGCTGGCATCATCTGGAGGACCCTGAGAGGAGCCCGCAGAGACAACAGGCAGCTCATGTGCCAACATCAGGTCGCTTTGGACCTCCCTGCTCACCATTGATGGTTGGGCACCTAGCTGGAATACTGGGTGTCCAATTCATCTCCCACACTGACACTGACCACCTGAAGTCATTGCCAGTGTGAGGGCTTGCAGGTCGCAGTGCATCCCTAGGAAGCCCTGATTGATATACTGGAGGAGCCTCTCCATGAGAATTACCACTCTCTCAATGGAGGAGGCAGTGCGATCGGCCATGAGGGTCCTTGCATTGCTCATGCTCCACGTGGACTCCCCCACAACGGAGACCATGGCACGCATACCCTCATGTATCTCTTCCAGATCCTCCCACACACCCTGCTGGACTTCCAGCATCTTCTGCCTCAGGGATGACTCCAGAGGCCCATCATCAGCCACCAACTGAGCATGCTCCTGGTTCCCAACAGGCCTCTGACTGCCGGCGTCCTGGGCACTCTCTGCCTTTGCCTGCACCTCAAGCGAGTGTGAAGTGCCCTCACCGCTGTGCACTGAGAAACTATCCGCCGATCTAATGTCCACCGAGGTGCTGGTATCTGCGCTGGTGCCTGCCTGGCTAAGAGGGTGTGATGCTGGTGCGTTTATATCGTCTGTGTCCTCTGAGGTTAGCAGTGGGCCTTCAGGCTCCTGATCCCGGTGGGCTGCTGGTGAGCCTGAAAGGAAGAACAGGGACATGTCATTAGTTGAAGTCATTACACTGTTACTGTGCATTCCTGGCACCCGGATCAGGGTGCCCTCATCTTCCCATTATCAATGGGGATTCCATGATCGAGGTTCACATCAATATAGAGACAACAGTGGAATGGTTGCTCTTACAGACATTCTGACCTCAGTTCACTGCACTCTTACCTCCCTGAGGCACCCCAACCTCACCATGGCTGGTTGACCTAGATGCATGGTGCCTTTCCAGCCCCAATGCCTCCTGCTCGTATCTGTAAAGGATTAGAAGGTGAGGTACTCCTCCGCCAGTCCGCAACCTCTCTGCATTATCGTGGGCTGTCTTCTCCTGAAAGGAGAGAGGAGCATTGATTAGTCCACCCTGTACCTGCAGCGCCATTGCAGCCTGGCCAACCCCACCTGAGGAACACCTTACAGGGCTCATCTGATTTGTGACCCTGGAGCCGCAAGACACTCATTCCAAGCAGCCAGGACTCACCCCTTTGACCAGGTGTTGCCTTATTGACATTTGCCACTCACACTCTAAGAACTCTGAGGTCCAGGATGGTGGGGCAGGAGCAGGGGGTGGACACTCCAAACTGCTGTGCTAAATGACCTATGCCAACACGGTACTCACCCTTCCCAATCATCGGAGATCATTGAAGAGCTTACGGCACTGCACCCATGTGCACCTCACCACATCATGGGAGCTCACCCTGGGTGCCACCTCCTCTCAGGCATGTTTGGTGAGGTGAGGGGGCCTCCTCCTCCCGTCCCTGGGGACAAGGAAATCCCAGTGTGGTGCCACCTCCTCCAGGAGGGCAGTGAGGCAGTCGTCTGAAAACCGTGGGGCCGACTCCCGCCGACCTGCCCTCTCGCCTGCCGTGTTCAGCACTGACATTCTGCATGACAACAGAACTCCGAGTCAATGGCAGCCTTCGCATGGCTGTCTGCGCCATGTTTTAATAGGCCGCCAGGCCGCCATTGGACCCGTAGACATTGGGCTCTCGCCCGCCCCCTCACTCTGATGCCAGAGTTGCACATTACGCTGGGCACGGCCTGCCCGCGTAAAATGGCGGTGCGGACCAGGTGACAGGCGGCGGTCGGGTTCCCGACCTCCCCCATCTGCTCCTGCTGAGCCCGCCCGATGCAGGAAAAATTCAGGCCCATAACTAAAGAAGAACTCCCTCCTAGAGGCTCCCCGTGCTGCCAACTCATTGGTTTACACAGATCATGTGATCTTACAATAGAGGATTATTCTTAAAGATACAGTACTACATTTATCGGAACTATAATTACTACACACAACCACAATCAAAATCTCTGGACCAAGTTCAAATGCAATAAAGTCAATTTACTACACTACCTGTGTGATGTATGTGTCTTTTTCCAGTCCCCTTAGTGGTGGCTATGATGTATGATATCTACATGTCTGCTAAATCTACTTTCACTTGCACAAGAATAGTGAATATATGGACCTGATTTGGCTTCTTCTAAGACATAACATATTTCTCACAATCCTCAGGTCTCCATCTCTGAGCTCAACGATCATACTCTGTGCCGATTTGGTGTTTAAAAACTGGCCTGAATGAATTCCTAGGCCTTGGACTCTTCCATGTACCTTGCCAGACTTTCCAGGGTATTTTGCACAAATCAAAGTGATTTCTGCTCATTGTATAATCTCCTTTTATCAGCAGACACAATAAGATCAGAATACCCTAGGAAATGCAGCACAGGCATGAACTTTGTTTGCTCTTTGATCATTAGGAACCATGGTCCACAACTGGCAACACCATTTTCTTCTCATTTTGTTCTTTACCTCCTTAAGCTCACCATTCACATCCTTCAGAGTTTGTGTAGCGGTATTGATATCTGGCAAAGTTGGTGTGGGTGGCAGAAGGTTTTACGAGGTGCTGACTTTTTTCAGGGACTCTGGCTATCTTGTTCTCCTGGTCTAGGTTGATAGGAACAGAAGAAAAATATTTGTCAAATATTGCCCAAAGACAAGGTCCCTCATGGCAGACTGGTACAGAAGGTAAAGTCGCACAGGATCAGAGGTGAGCTGGCAAGATGGATACAGAATTGGCTTGGTCATAGAAGACAGAGGGTAGCAGTGGAAGGGTGCTTTTCTGAATGGAGAGCTGTGACTAGTGGAGTTCCACAGGGATCAGTGCTGGGACCTTTGCTGTTTGTAGTATACATAAATGATTTGGAGGAAAATGTAACTGGGCTAATTAGTAAGTTTGCAGACGACACTAAGGTTGGAGGAGTTGCAGATAGTGAAGAGGATTGTCAAAGGATACAATGGGATATAGATCGGTTGGAGACTTGGGCAGAGAAATGGCAGATGGAGTTTAATCCGGACAAATGCGAGGTAATGCATTTTGGAAGGTCTAATACAGGCAGGAATTATACAGTAAATGGCAGAACCCTTAAGTGCATCAACGGGCAGAAGGATCTCGGTGTACAGGTCCACAGGTCACTGAAAGTGGCAATGCAGGTAGATAAGGTAGTCAGGAAGGCATATGGCATGCTTGCCTTCATCGGCAGAGGTATTGAGTATAAAAGCTAGGAAGTCATGCTGCAGCTGTATAGAACCTTGGTTAGGCCACACTTGGAATATTCCGTGCAATTCTGGTCGCCACATTACCAGAAGGATATGGAGGCGTTGGAGTGGGTGCAGAGGAGGTTTACCAGGATGCTGCCTGGTCTGGAGGTTATTAGCTATGAGGAGAGGTTGGAGAAACTCGGATTGTTCTCACTAGAGCGACGGAGATTGAGGGGTGACTTGATAGAAGTTTACAAAATTATGAATGGCATGGATAGAGTAGATAGTCAGAAGCTTTTTCCCAAGGTAGAAGAGTCAATTACTAGGGGACATAGATTTAAGGTGAGAGGAGAAAACTATAGAGGAGATGTGCGGGGCAAGTTTTTTATGCAGAGGGTAGTGAGTGTCTGGAATTCGCTGCCAGAGGAGGTGGTGGAAGCAGGTATGATAGTGGTGTTTAAGAGGCAGCTTGACAAATACATGAATTGGATGGGAATAGAGGGATACAGACCCTGGAAGTGCAAAATGTTTTAGTTTGACAGGCAATATGATCGGCGCAGGCTTGGAGGGCCGAAGGGCCTGTTCCTGTGTTGTACTTTTCTTTGTTCTTTGTTCTTTGTTCTAAATGCTGTAAGGTAGCCCTAGCTTAGCAATATGTTGTGTGTGATGTTTTTGTGCCTGAGTCATTGGTAGAGAGACTATTGTGATTTGTCCTCATTCCAGGTATTTTTCCCCATACACCACATATCAACTGAAGAACTACCTTACAAATGAATTAATCTGGGATATTGACTGACAGGGTGAATTACAAACAATTTTAGTAATGAGGTATATGCAGGACACCACCATATGCCCCAAAACTGGTAGAAAATATGTTAAAAGACCATATGGTTTAGATTGAAAATCACTAATTAGTTGTTACTGAGACAGGAATTACACTGATGCAAAATGCATTAATTAGTAGAATGGATACAAAAGCGGAATACTTGATTCCTTGTGAATATTTTAAATCTTTTTCAAAACAATAATACTGAAAACATTGTATCACTCATAATTATACACATCCAGGGTGAAAAGCTTAATATGAAAGAAGCCTCCATTTGTCAATTCAGCCTTTTTTAGCAGCACAGGAAAAATAAAACTAAGATCTCAGCCCAGTTGATTAGTTTATAAATATCTTTTTCACTTTAAGCTGCCACAAAAGGAAGATAAAATGGTACTTTCACAATTAATCACAACTGTCAATCAAGAATGGATAGTAAAAGGCACGAAAAAGCCCCTAAAGATCCTTACAAGCATTTCACACACTGTCAGGGCAAACAAAATTCTGAGGGGGTTATTTTAGTGAAAGGGTGAAAAGAAGTACAAAATGGGTTCTGTGCTAATAAGAAACACCTGCTTAAAAGTGGTTGCACCCAATTTTGGAGCTATTTGAAGAATATAAATTTGATTTATATGTACCTAGTGGTGCTAAAAGGGATACCTGTTTACCTGTGAAGCAGTGATTGGAAACAATTTTCATGGAGCTGTATACATAACCTTCACTCACCCACTTCAACTTAATGTGTGGAGTGTGCTGGCTGGGAGACAAGCCAAAATTTAATGATGGCTTGTGAACTGAGTGAGAGGGAATCCAGGGTCTCGGAAGTGGTGCTGGAGGTCCTGGTGGAGGAGGTCAAGAGGAGGAATGTCCTGCAGTTGCAGTGGGGAAGGAGGCCATAGAGGCAGCTAATATAGTGCATGTGGAAGGGATTCACCCAGAAGATGACAGTTTGGGCCCCAAGACATAGCTCCAGTGTCACAAGAAGTTCAAAAATATGACACAAATAGTCAAAGGAAAATTCTATTTCACAAACACACTTCTCAATAACTGCACCATCAGCAGCATCACAACCTCAACATACTGCATCTTCCATGTAACTATACACTGATATTCATACACCCCATACAGTTATATCCATCACAGGCACTAACACACCTTAGATACATCTCACACCTCTTTGGCCCTGTGAGTCATCATGCACACACAAACACTCATTGCAGGACAAAATAGTACATAACAGGTGGGAGCAAGATCTGATTGGAGAGGGGGAACATGTCTGCATTATTTTACTCATCTTGAGGAGATAGTGCTGACGGTAATAAGGAGGAAAGTGAGAGATGTTGTAGCTAGATACAAACCAGGGGATATATTGCCTACAGCTATGTGTGCTTACATATTCACAACTATTCCTGATCCCTAAACTCCAAGTCTATCCTCACTCAAAAGATTCTTATTGTATCATCACATACATCATCCTATAATGGCCACAAGCGCTGTACTCTAATCCTTCTCATGTTGTAATTGTAACTCCTAGGGACAAAATCCACCTTGCCCCACCTGTCCCACACACCAGAGGAACTAGAAGAGGCACCTCACCACCAAAACCCCCTCCACCCTCTCTGGAGTTAGACGAGGAGAAGGAGGAGCAGGAGGAGAATGAGGAACAATTCATTCAATAACTGGCTACCATTGTTGCAGGCACTAGTGCAAAGACTGGCAATATGCATAACTTAAAGGCTAGGATAGAACCCGGATCCTCATTGTGGCACACATGGGCACTAGTGGGCAGCAATCAGGCCTGGAAGGTCATCACAGTTGTCATTTTACTTGGTGGGGGATGGGGGATGGGGGGTTGTGGGGGTGGGGTGGTGGGGGGGGGTGGGGGGTGGAGGTGGGGGGGGCTGGGTGAAAGGCAAGGCCACATACTAGTTCTGCTGTAGAGGAGCCAAGTAAGGGCCTTGTAAATTCAAGTTTCAAAAGAAGGCTGATGGGTCTAACAAGTTAAATGCTTGGTGCAGTGGACAATCAGCCTAAAAGTTTGTAGGTTGGTGGGGGTGGGGGAAATGGAGGAATATTTTGCTACCTTGGTTTGTGGCTTGACAAAGAGTCTGGAATCTATTCTCTACAATTTGGAGAGGCTGGAACCCAACATCACAAAGCCCCTGATGACTGAGATCTTCCAATGCAGCCATTGCAACTCCCATGGAATGACAAAGTGCTTCAATGGAAGCGTAATAGCTTCTATTGTAATACTTGTGTCTTCCATGGAATGACCAGTTGCTGCAATGGAAGCACAGGTAGCTGCCATTGTGACGCCAGGCTCCATGCTTAAAAGGGACTTGTAGTGTTTTTGATACTCAATGATCTGTTCCCCTGCAGATTATTGGGCTAGCTGAACAGAGGCCCTGAGATAGTGATGTGGAAAACGTGAAGCAGCAACATACTGGCCTCTTTCTGGATGCCAACATTGTTGATCCCTCCTCCACCACTTTACCATTAGACGTGCAGGGACCACTGTTGCCTGGTAAATCATGACTTTATTCTTAAGTTTGAGATACTGGCCCTCAAATACTCTTTCCTTCAGTCACCTGAAGACTGAGCTGGCACATTGGAGGTGATGATGGATTTTGTCATCCATGTCTGCCTTCATTGTCAAGGGGTTCGCAAGATACAGAAAATGGTCCCCATTTTCCAAGATCTTGCATTGATCTTATTCGATGGGGGGAGGTGTTGTGCTCTGAGAGTTTTCCTTAGTTGTCCAGGTGTTTAGTGTTTCAGAGAAGGAGTCGACAATGACTTGGAGCTCAGTTTCTGACTGAGTGCGCACATAAGCTTCATCTGCATACTGAAGCTCTATGACTGAGGTTGGGGTGATTTTGGTTTTGGTTTGAAGATGGCATATGTTGAACAGTTTCCTGTCTGTTCTGTAGATTATCTCCATACCTACGAGCAATTTTCTGCAGTAAGGTGCAGGATTGCAATGAGGAAAATGGAGAAGAGGGTTTGTGCAATAACATAACCTTGTTTGACCCCAGTCTTCACTGATGATCCTTGTGCTCCTTTATGCTTCGAAGACTTGGACAATCTACAACAGGCACCTCAAAGCACTGGAGAAGTATCATTAGTGGTGCATTTGCAAAATCCTCCAAATCCAATGGCAATAAATGGTCCAATAGCAACATCCTCTCCCAAGCCAACATACCCAGCATCATGCCCAGCTAATTACTTAAAACCAGCTCCTGGGTGCAGTGCCAGAAGTGCTTCAATGACTTGTGCACACAGGAAGGGTGAGTACCATGTTGGCATGGGTCAGTGTGCAGATGTGTTAAGGTCTGGCCGTCCCCTCGTGGACCTCAGGGGAGCTAGAGTCTGAGTGCTAATTGTCAATCACGCCTTGGCTAGCCAAGGGGGTGGGCCCTGGCTGCTTGAACTGATGCCTTGTGGCTTGAGGGCCACAAGGATGTGCCCTGCTAGGTGGTCCTCAGCTGAGGTTGGCCAGGCAGCAATGGCACTGCAAGTTGCAGAATGGATTCATCAATGTTCCTCTGTTGTTTCAAGAGAAGGCAGCCACAACAATGTAGAAAGGTCACGGACCACTGGAGGCCCCACTAGCCTCCTAATCCTCTCGAGGTATGAGCAAGACACCCTAGATCCCACATGCAACCGGGCATGGAGAGGCGGGAGTGCTAGACGAAGGTAAGAGTGCAGTGCACTGAGGTGAGAGTTACGGGTTGTGCAACCATTCTAGAGCAGTCTGTTCAGCGATGTGAACCTCAAACCTGGAGTCCCCATTGATCATTGGAAGATGAGGGCACCATGATGCGGATCACCATTGTCTCACCAGGGTACCTGGCATGCACAGTGGCAGTGTGATGACTTTAACTAATGACATGTCCTTCTTCTCCCTTTTAGATTCGCCAGCAGGCGTTTGGTCTCCGGACCCCAAAGGGCCACCCCTGACACCAGAGGACCACCGGGCATCATTTCCACCTGTGTCACACCCGCTGTCTGAAGCACTGATATCAGCACCTCGGCGGGCATTAGAGCGGCGGCTAGTATCTCGGTGCACATTGGTGAGGGCACTTCACAATCGCTTGAGGTGCAGGCGGAGGCAGAGAGTGCCCAGGCTGCCGGCAGTCGGAGGACTGCTGGGGACCAGGACGATGCTCAGTCAAATGCTGATGATAGGCCTCTGAGTCATCCATTAGGCGGCAGATGCTGGACGTCCAGGGAGATGTGCGAGAGGATCTGGTGGAGATCCACGAGGGTCTCCGTGCCATGGTTTCCGTGATGGAGGAGTCCAAGCGGAGCATGAGCACTGTGTTGAACCTCATGGCTGAACGCAATACCTCTTCTATTGAGAGAGTGGCAACTCTCATGGAGAGGCAGCTCCAGGGACAGAATCAAGGGTTCTTTCGGTTGATCTCGGACCTGCAAGCCCTCGCACAGGCAATGACCTCAGGTGGTCAGTGCCAGTGTGGGAGATGGATGAGGTGCCCAGTATCCCAGCTAGGTGTCCGCCTATCAATGGTATACAGGGAGGTCCAGAGCAACCTCATATTGGCGCACAAGCTTCCTGTCATCTCTGTGGGCTCCTGTCAGCAGCTCCTCCACCCCTCCACCAGTGACCATAGCATCTGATGAGGCTGTGGTGATGGGGGAGATGCCAGCCATGGCACTGGTCACTCCCTCCCAGGCAGGGCCAGTCCCGGTTCCACTGGCCAGAGGATGACTGCCAAAGTCATCAAAGCCAACAAGACAGCAGAGTCAGCAGGCTGTCTCCAATGCCAGTGCCAGTGAGGGGGAAACACCTTGATGTAGCACTCGCAAATACAAGTTAAAGGCACCATGAGCACAAGAGGGGCAGGTCACGGGTGATTTCATGTTCATTTTTGTTTACTTTATGCATACTGGTCTGGTGTTGAATACCAGAAACATTTCTGTTAAGATTATTGAACTGTCAGAATGACATAAATTGAGTTTCTATTGTCATGGCCTGAGTATGCTTCACCTTTTTATTTCATTGGTGTGGGGAACACCAGTATATAATGCTGGATGTCGGTGGCTCTTAAATTTATTGCACAGGCAGTGGGTGCTCTTTGGGTTCAAATGGAAAGGACCTTTCAGACATCTGGGATGGAGACGGCAGCCTTGGCATGTGTTTGAAGCTGATCTTTGGCAGCCTAGCCGAAGGAGTGTTGGATCAAGGCATCCCTGGTGTCCCTGTCTCCCTGCAGGTTACCGAAGTCTGGGTTCTCCTCACCATGCTCCACTTCCAACTCACTACTGGACTCATCATCTGTAGCCTGTGGAGCTGGTTCAAGATCCTCTTCCTCCAGTTGGTATCCCCTTGCCAGTGCCAGATTATGGAGAGCGCAGCATGCAACCACTATCAGTGACACCCACTCTGGGGGGTATTGAAGTGCTCCCCTGAATGGTCCAGATTTCAGAAGTGCATCTTGAGAAAACCTATGGTTCTCTCTATGGCCACCCTTGTGAAGACATGACTCGTATTGTAATGCTTCTCTGCCTCTGTTCTTGGGTGGCGGAGAGATGTCATGGGCCACCTCTTCAACAGATAGCCCTCGTCACCGAGCCACCATTCATCCAGTTGGGTTGGAGCCTCGGCACCTGGGAGTGTCTGAGGATATAGGTGTCATGGGAGCTGCCTGGGTACCTTGCACAAACTTGCAGAATCTGCATCCTGTGGTCACACACTATCTGCACATTCATGGAGTGGAATCCCTTCCTGTTGACGAAGGCACCCAGTTGACCTGCTGGCGCCTTGATGGCCACATGTGTGCAGTCAATGGCATCTTGGACGCATGGGAACCCAGCAATCGCTGAAAGGCCTCTGGCTCGCTCAGCCTGGCTGCCCTCATCCATATGGAAATGAAGGAAAATCAGTACCCGCCTGAACAGAGCTTCTGTCAGCAGAATGACGCAACTGTGGACAACTGATTGGGAGACTCCACACAGATTCCCCACTGATCCTTGGAAAGAGCTAGAGGCACAGAAGCTGATGGCCACTGTGACCTCCAGAGCCACTGGTATGGGCTGTCCACCCACACAGTGGGAGCTGATCTCAGGCCCAATCATCTGACAAATGGAGGTCATGGTCTCCCTTGACAGGCGAAGCACCTCAGACATACTGAGGTAGCTGCATCACCACCTGTAAACCCTAGCAGCAGGATAGTGGCGTCTTTTGCGGCCCCTTCCACTTTGGACCACCTGCTGGCCCTGCGCCCCTTGTGCCTGTGCCTCTCCCCCCACAGGTACCTCCCCTGGAAGCTGCAGAGGGACACCTGGCCTCCTCTGTCTTCTGCCTCTCTCTTCCTCCTCAGTGGAGGTGCCACAATGCTCATTACCAGGGTAGGGGAAGGCTGTCTGATACTGGATGGGTCCACACTGTCTGAATCTTCTGGGGGCCTGGCGGCTGACAGCAATGAGTCCTGAAATGAAGCCTGGAAATGCTAAGATGAAAGCTCCGAACAGAGATGAAGGTGACAAGTACCAATAAGTAACCAACTGCAAACTATCTCCAAAGCTGCTCTCTACTCACACTGGCAATACTGCTGACCCTTTTTATCCTGCCCTTGGGTGAGGCTTGTGAAAATGTTGGCTGGCCGCCTGCCCATTTTGCCCGTGTGATTAGCAGAAAATCACACAGACAAGGAAAAATCACAGTCAATTAAACTGTTAAGGGCCTTAAGTGGCCGCTTAATTACTGGTAGGTGCCGCTCCGGCATCCACGTGCGGCTGCCGAGTGAAATATCACCCGGGTATGTGATGACATAAGGACGTTCGCCTGACAACATCGTGTGTAATTTTAAGTCCGATCAGGTCGGGCGCGCGCCCGCCCAAAGGACATAAGACTCTGCCGCATGCAATAATCTTTAAACACAGTCTCCTACCTAATGGAAATTAACCACCATGAGTCCACAGCAGCTGGGTTTTCCTAGAATCATTGAGGTCCATAGTTTACTTAGAATAACAGTTATATAAATGTTCTTAGAATCAAGAAGTGCTGTCCTTAAGTAGAAATTAATAGTAATCCAAACCAAATTTGGGACATAAAGGGACAGAACCTAATTACAATTAAGATACCACTCCCAAACATAAGAAATTAGCTATACAGCCTCAAAAACTACTATAAATGTTGAGAACAGACGTGAGATTTTCAGATTCTCTTAACTCATTTAGGCGTCTCTCACAAGTGAGACTCAATGAAGAAGATTCTCTCCCCATCTGCAACAGAGTCATTTCATTAACTCTGTAGTCTTCACTTGGGGAATTAAAGAAAATGCTACTTTAATATTTGAAGGATATCCTGCTTAAAATATTTAACTGTAACAATAATTGAAATTTAAAACTGGATTCTCTGTTAGAAGTAGATTGTACTTTCATGATTCATATGTTTTAGGAGTGTAACTTTCAGTCTGGGAGTGAATTTTTGAAATGTAAGATTAAGGAAAATTCCTGGTTTGAGAAGCTGGTAAACAGATCTATGATAATTTTGCCATTCAAAGGATGGTCCATGTTTACTTTAAAAGTTAGAGGTGAAAGTGTGAAAATACTAAGTAATGGGCAAACTGTCTGATAAAATCAAAGGGGTATTTTAAAGGTAAAATTAATTGGTTTGGATCTCTATCTGGACTATCCCAAATATGCCACATTTGCTATGGAAATAGGTTATGCTTGAGGTGTGCTTTTGTTTTGGGTTTATCTGTGAGTTCTCACAGAAACAGACAGTCAGCTTGGGAGCAGTTGTAAGACAGGCAGTGAAGACTGTGTCCGGCACTTTAAAGGAGCTGTGGACTAGGAACAGAAGGCTATCACAAATCAAGGGTATTTCTGAGTTGGAATCACAAAGAAAGTACGCAGTGAGGCCAACGCTTGAGCTGGGATGTCCACGAATGTGAGGTGCCTACGGACAGCTGAAGGGTCATTTAGCTAAATGCTGGTGGAAGGATCCCAAGAAATCTCATACATCAAAGAATAGTGGGGACATAGAGGAGAATCAAAGTGAATTCCTGAAAGCTGTGGCATACTTTGGTTTGTTCCCAGGAGAAGTGAAGGACCCTCAAGATCCAATGAAGTGTAGGGGAACTCTTGGGCAGAAAACAGAAGAAGAAAAAGAAATGGCCTGTTGAGATGTTCTGATGAAAGAATAAGTTGATAAGTTATAACACAATATAATGTTATTAGTACTACTCACTTTGTTTAACTCATGTACAATAAAGTTACTTTTTTGTTTAAAATGTGAAATCTTGTGGCATAATTCTTTCAGTTAATAACTGGGACTTCAAATGTCTTTTTGAAAAAGCTGCTGGTTCCTCTGCCTCTGGTCTTCTCTAGCGATAGGGAAGCAAATATAATCACTCCTCAGGGTGTTTATAGGTGCAATAACCTCCCATATTCAGAAGTGGACAGAAGATTATGATATGTGACTTCTATCACCTGTTGCAGCCTGGAAAGGTATGGGTTAGGATACCACATGTGCCAGCTCAACGGAGGACAAGATTGTACACTGAAGAAAATTTGGATGCTGAATTCATTAAACCATGCTTCTGAAGAAGGCTGTAGGATGTATAGACCCAAATGCTTGGTGCACTCGAAAGCCTACCAGTCTGTGTTCAATGTGAAGGAGCATGGAGAAACCCAGCAGCAATTTGGCACAAGGTCTTTTGCAAAGCTTGGGAAGCTGATCCTTTCCAACATGGAATGGTTAACCACTTCCAGCAATATGCCTCAGAAACAAACCATGATGCAGCGTCTGATGGCCGATTTTTCAGTTTTCCTTGCAGCACAAGCAGTATCTGCCCAATATCTGAGTGCTGCAGAGAAAGTTCAGACTGACTGCCATCGCAGCTCTGGAAACCAATGCGTTTTCAGGGTGTCACAGAACTCCTGTAATATGTTCTCCAATGATCTACTCGCTGTGGATATGGCCTCCTGCTGAGACCACTTCTCCCCCACCTCATCCTTCCTCTTCTAGAGGCTTGTCCTACTCTATGTGGCTTTTTCTCGTTCTCCAAGTCAGGTGCAATATTAAGAGGAAGCCCTACTTGGCCACCATTGCCTGCAAACAACTGTTTTATGTGCAAGTTACAATAAAGATACTTCAGCACCAGTCCTGTAGACTATTGGAACTCTTAACACATATGGAAAAGCACCCAAAAGGCATGTAGAATTGCAACAAAACCCCAGAAGAAATAATCTAGCATCTAATTTTTAAGTGGCATAGGTGGGGTGTTCCTCATGCCATTGAATGCTCCTTCATGGAAAGTTAAGCAATTGGCTGAAGCCTGAGGGCAGAAATGACAATGGAGGTGCCGAAATTATCATTGCATGCTGATTAATGTCATGATCTTCCTTCTTTGCATGCTGCCAGGAGAAGTTAGGTTGTGTGCACTAACCCCATGACCAATATAGTGTCCAATGCACATCACGTCAGGAGTGTGCATTCGCATCACAGATGCCAATATCGCCCAATAAATGGTTCCAATTTTGCTCCCTTGGCCAGCTTTCCATTGATTGGAAGAAGGTTCTTGTGCTCATATATATATATATAAACAACTTAGATCCTTGGAATTATAGGCTTGTGAGTTTGTTGTCCATTGTTAGGAAACTATTAGCTTTGGTATGGGTTGTGATCTGTAACCACTAAGAGAGCTCAATTATTATTAGAGGTTCACAACACGGCTTCTAGAAGTAATAAGTCCTGCTGACTAACCTGATTGAGTTCAGTGAGAAATTGGCTATTATGGTGCTTAATAGTACTCCTGTTGATATTAGCCATCATAATTTCTAAAAAGTATTCAATAAAGTGCAACACGGAGAGTTAACAGATAAAATTAGTCATATGAGATTATGGGACAGACATCGGGTGGGAATTTTCAGCCCTGCCTGCCGCCGAGATAGGCCAGTCCCTCCGAAAGTCAATGGACTTTTGGCTGGGCTACCGAAACTGCCACAGTGGATTGTGCCACGACAGGGCTGGGAAATCCCAGCCATCATGTTGGAAAGGTAGCTGGTTGAAATCTCATAGGCAGAGAGTTGTCATTAATAGGGGTGGAGTTGAGTTCAGCTTGGAATTTCACAAGACTCTGTCGAGATCATTACGTTTTGTCATTTTCATTAAAGACTCTGATAAAAGTATGAATAGAATCAACCATGAAGTAGGGGGAATAGATTTAATATGGTCACTTAAAAGAAAGAAATTTACGAGTTCCTGAGTGACCAGGACATATCCAGTTAATAAGAATAAGATGCTACTTCAAAAACAAAATGATGCCAATTCTGGAGACCTGAAATATAAGCAGAAAATACTGGAAAGACTCAACAGGTCTGGCAGCACCTGCAGAGAGAGAAAAACAGAGTTAACGTATCAGGCCAATGACCCTTTGTCAGAACTAGGAGTACTAAGGGATGTAACAGCTCATTGGCATTTCAGGGAAAGTGGGGGAAGGGAGAAAAGAGCCAAAGGGAAGGTCTGCGATAGGGTGGAAGGCAGAACAGATGAAATGATAAAAGGGATGATGCGCAGGGAATGTTCCTACTTTTTCTCCCCCCTCCCAAAACCATGATAGGGTTTCCTTTAGGCTTGCCTTCTACCTCAACAGCCTCTGCATCCAATGAATCATCCTCTGTCACTTCCAGCATGATGTCACCATCAAACACATCCTCCCCTCTCCACCCCTTTCAGCATTCTGAAAGTACTGTTCCCTCCACCGCACTCTGGTTCCCTCCTCAAGCATTTTCAATACTCCCTCCTCTTCCTGTAACATCTTCGCATGCAAGCACAGGGAATGTAATACCTTCCTTTTATATCCTCCTTTCTCACTGTCCAAGGACCCAAAAACTCCTTCCAGGGCCTTGGAATTTCCTCTTCCCCCTCCATATACTGTGCAGGCCTTTGTCTTCAGGCCTACCGGCAGCTTCTGTACTGTTCGCTGGGGTGTTTCTGCCCATCTAACTGCCAGTGACTTCTTCTGGTCCTGCAGTTTGAACTTGTTGCAGCATCACTGGGACTTTTCAGGACACTGGTGCGCTCTGTTTTGGCAGTGGAAATATCACCCTGAGATCCCCAACTTAGGGAAATGGGTTGGGTTAGGGCAGAGTTGGAGGTGCGGGCAGAAATCATGCCCACTTGAACTCAGCCACCAAGAGAAGTGTCCAATCCAAGAGGCCACACAGCATGTTCAAATCAGCTGGGAGCTGTGTGGGGCCAATCATTGCTTCAAATATTTTACAGTGCATCTGGGCTTGTTCTCATGGAGCTGAGAGAGGCACATGTGGTGTCAAATAGGTGTAAGTCAGGACTGGGAAACTATAGATTAACTTTAATTATAGACAAATTCTAGAGGGCATTCTTAAGGAGAAGTTGTGTTATCCTCCATAAAGACTATGGCCAGGATTTTACTGCCCCGCCGCGGCATGTCTCCCCCCGGTGGATGCGGTGTGCTATTTAAATCTCTATGCAGTTCGGCGGGAACGTAATATCCCGCTGGGCGGGAGGGCCCATAAAATCCTGGCCGATAGGTTATTAGAAATCACAGCATGACTTTTGCAAAATGGGGTAGGCCTCCACAACTTCCTGGGGGGAAAATTTGATAAGGTCTTTGGGGATTGTGATGAAGAATTGCCTCACATCAGGTTCTGTCAAGGCAGGCAAAAAGCAAGCTCAGTGTCCTGGGGCAGAATTTCCCTGTCGGCGAAGCAGCTACCTCAATATGTCTGAGGTGCAGTACCGAAGGAGGCTCCATCTCTCAAGGGAAACAGTCAACTATATCTGTCAGATGATTGGGCCTGAGATCTCCATGAACTGTGTGGGTGGACACCCCATGCCAGTGGCTCTAAAGGTCACAGCTGCCCTCAACTTCTATGCCGCTGGCTCCTTCCAGGGATAGGTGGGTGATCGTGCGGTATCTCCAAATCAGCTGTCCACACTTGTGTCAAGCAGGTCACATACGCCCTGTTCAGGTGTGCATTGACCTTCATCCACTTCTGCTGTGACCAGGCAAGCCAGACACAGTGAGCCAGAGGCTTTGCGGCCATTGCTGGCTTCCCCCGCGTCCAGGGTGCAATAGACTGCGCACATGTGGCCATAAAGGTGCCAGCGGGTGAGCCCGGTGCCTTCGTCAACAGGAAGGGCTTCCACTCCATGAACGTGCAGATTGTGTGTGGTTACAGGATGCTGATTCTACAAGTCTGTGCAAGGTACCCAGGCAGCTCCCATGGTGCCTACATCCTCAGACATTCCTAGGTGCCGGGGATCTTCAGTGCTCCAGCCTGGCTGGATGGATGGCTGCTGGGTGACAAGGACTATCCCTTCAGAGGGTGGCTCATGACGCCACTCTGCCATCCAAGAACAGAAGCTGAGGAGCGCTACAATAGGAGCCAGGGCACCACAAAAGCTGTGGTGGAGAGAACCATCGGTCTTCTCGAAATGCGCTTCCGATGCCTGGACCGCTCAGGGGATGCATTCCAGTGCCTCCCAGATCGTGTATCATTGATAATGGTTGCATGTTACGCTCTGCACAATCTTGCGCTGGAGAGGGGGGACACAGTGCACGATGAAGACGTTGATGCAGTGTCTGCAGCTCCACACGATGAGTCCGGCAGTGAGTCCGAGGATGAGCACGCACAGAGAAATGCTGAGGGGGTAGACGCTGACCCTGGCACATTCCAGGGAGGCAGGGATGCCCGGGAGGCTTTAATCCAATGAACCTTCAGCTAACACACAACATATGGACCTCCAGGACAAGCCTGGGCTGTAGGCTCCATACTCAATTCCTAAGCCCAAAATCTGCCTGGATAGGAACTTTAACTAAGGGCCTTGTTGATAAAGCTGAATGTCCCATAAAGCACTCTTAACATTATTGGTAACCATCCACCTGCATAAGAAAAGAGGCAACCTCAGCCATGGGGACATGTCTGAATTTAATATTACAACCAAAGGAACTTAAGAAAACAAAATGACAAAGGTGTTAAATATTACACCAACTCATAAAGACCTCATTGTGGGCCTACACAAAAGCACCAGTGATAAACCCGTGGTGTGCCTAAGGTGCCTTAAGTTTATGTTTTCGGGTGCTACGTCTTGGTGCCCCCTTGCTGGGAGTGGCATCTGAGACAGCCTGCTCACTCTGTTGTTCTGTTGGCCTCGATGACCTTGGCGGCCGTCCTCTTGTCCGTGGAGCCTGTGCTGGCCCCGTCTGGGAGGGAGCTACCAGTTCCACAGCTGGCATCTCCCCAGTTGTCGCAGCCTCACCGGATGCAATGGTCACTGGCAGAGGGGCGGAGGAGCTGCCATCCTCATCCGGAGCGCCCTGAGGGGACCCTGTAGAGGCGACAGGCAGCTGCTGCGCCGACGTGAGGTCGGTTCAGACCTCCCTGCTCACCGTGGATGGATAGGCACCGAGCTGGGAAGCTTGGTGCCCAGACCATCTCCCACACTGGCACAGACCAACTGAGGTCAATGCCGATGTGAGGGCTTGCTGGTCCGAGAGCATCCCCAGGCAGCCCTGACTGGTCTCCTGGAGGAGCCTGTCCACGAAAGTCGCCACTCTCTCCATGGAGGACGCATGGCGCTCAGCCATGAGGCTCATTGCATCGGCGATGGTCCGCGTAGTCTCAACTACCACGGAGACCAAGCCAGGCATAGTCTCATGTATCTCCCCCAGATGCTGCCGCACACCCGGCCGCATTTCTTGCAGCTGTTGACTTGCGGGTGACTCCAGAGGTACATCATCAGGCACCGACTGAGCATGTGCCTGGTCCCCTGCAGTCCTCCAACTGCTGGCGCCATGGCACTCTCTGTCTCTGCCAGCTCCTCCAGTTACTGTGGAGTGCCGTCACCTCTGTGCCCCGGGGCACTAGCCGATGTTCTGATATAGCTGATGTCATAGTTGGCCTCCAACAGTGTGTATGCAAGAAGGGTGCCGGGCAGCTCGATCTCACTCCAGCTACCCCTGCTCCTCAAGGAGTCTGCCTGGGGTCCCCAGGCAGCCATAGGGAGGAGGATCAGCAGGTGCACAACTCAGGCCCATCCATCCAGATGACTCCGAAAGTGTCCGGCTCAACTGAATCCATTCTTCCTGTGACCTCACCAGCTCCAGCTCCACAGGCCGAGGAAGGTGCCACTGCCACACAGCAGAACCCCGAAAGCAGGCTTGGGCCCTCCAAGTCTCGGCCCTCCAGAGAAAGCCCGCCAAGGTTATCACAGACTGGGCATCACAGTCAGCAGGCTGCCTCCACCTTTGCTGTGAATGTCTGAGGAGCACCAAGACGTAGCGGCAGGGTTAGGAAAGTTAAGGAGAATTAATTGCACAGCCTGGGCACGGGTATTATTCACCTGTACGTACTGTTCACTGTTGTCAATAAACTCCCAAGAATGTCTCCCTGCCTATGGCCCCTTGTTCTTATGAGCAGTGTTCTTGTCAATCAGATGTGAAACCTTTCTGCACAAGATAAAAGCAGGTGTCTCAGTCCAGGGCCTCTTCCCTTTGCTCTCTGCAGCCTTCAAACTAAAGTGATGGTCCGGCCCCACACCCCCTGGACACATTACTGATGCCTGCACCTTGGCGGTGCTGGTCATTGCTGCCAGAATGTAGTGGGCAGGCGCCACAGTGTTCTCTCATTCTCTCGGTGTGTGGCTGTCCCCCATGTCTTCAGCATCTGTGACCAATGACGCTGTGCTTCAGCTCCTGAAGGGGTCAGGTGCTGATGGCGGACAAAGCATCAGAACTTCTAAAATATAATGGCTGCGTCTCTATGATATGACCCTGATACAGGAGCATAAGTGAGCTGCCCTTGGCCAGACAGGAGTCAGACATTCTCAGAGGCTATGTGAAGCTCTATGGAGTGCCCTCAACGTTTGTCGTCATCATCCTCCTGCAATTGAGCAACTATTATGGCCTCCACTGCGTCTCCATGACAGGTGCATTTTCACAGAGGGTGTGTGTGCTGCCATAAGCCAGATTGGAGTGAAAGGTTCACAGATGGAATGTGAGGATCTACGGGGACACCTCAGTGCATGTCATCATCATCCACAAATCCAGCAGCTATGAGGACCTTCTAGGTGCACCTGCCTCGTCTATCCAGTGTGAGAGCCTCATCCCTGTCATCGTCACTCCGAGGACCTCCTCAGCCTTATCCCCATCAACGTCTTCCTCGTCAGAGGAAATGTGCAGCTCCTCCATCTCCTCCTCAGCCAACTTGCCTCCCCTTCAGCATCCCGATGGTCTGCTCCAGAAAGGTACGAGCTGCAGCATGAGCCTCATTATATCTTCGCTCTGCTGCAGTCTGAGGCCGGTGCACGGGTGTCATCAGCCACGGCCTCTGCGGGTAGCCCTTGTTCCCAAGAAGCCAAACCTGCAGCCTCTGTGGACCCTGGAGTGTTCTAGGATTCTGTGGCTGATTCAGGATATAGGCGTTGTGTACACTCCCTGGAAACCGTGCACATACCTGCAGGATGCATTTCTGGTGGTTGCATACCAGCTGCACATTCAGTGAGTGGAATCCCTTGTGGTTGATGTAGTCCACCAAGTGTAGCAATGGATACTTGAGTGCCACATGGCTGCAGTCAATCGTACCCTGCATCTGTGGGAATCCTGAGATCCGGGAAAATCCAATGGCCCTTGCATCCTCGCTGTCCCGGTCCCGGACAAAATGTACAAAGTTGTGTGCCATGGAGAAGATGGCATCCATGACCTCATGGATGCATTTGTGGGTGGCGGATTGTGAAATCCCACAGAGGTCACCTATGAAGCCCTGAAAGAAACCACTAACATAGGTCACTTTCACAGCCACTGGCAGTGGATGCCCTCCATGTCCCCTTGGCGCCAAGTCCTGCAGTAAGTGGCAGACGTGAGTGACCAGGTCCCTAGACATGCGCAGTCATCGGCAACACTGGTTCTCAGTCATCTGCAGGGATGACAGGCGACGTCTATACACCCTGGGTGTCGCTAGGTGCCGACCAGACACAGCTCGCTGTTGCTCCTGGGCAGCGCATGTGGGAGCCCCTGCTGCCCCTTCTGCCTGAGGTTTCTGCTCCTGCCTTTACATGGCCAGGTGCCTCAGTCACTCTCTCCTCCATCTTCTTCGCTCTCTGTGGGCCATCAGGCATACAGCTAGGTCACCAGGCTCCATGTTCCTGATGTGGTCCTCCTGCAGCATGAAAGAGAGAGAGGCGTGGTTATCATGGCTGTACTTAGCACCTTTCCTGGCCCTGTTTGACTGCTCCTTAATGCTTCCCGGGGAGTGCTGGTCACCCCTCGGATGGTCAGAGATGAGTGCGCTGCATGGCTGTCCTGTCAGCCTGTGACATGGGGGAGACAGCTCCTAACTGGGTTGCTGAGATTGCAAAGGGCTGTGAACACCTCCAGCAGTGACTGCTACATGGCCAGTGTTGGTGAGGAGATTGCACAATGTGTGCAGTCCAACTGCTCCACGGTCCAGTAAAGTGGTTGCGGACTCTCAGTCTGTGCAGGAGGGGCGGGGGTGGAGGGGGGCGGGGGATGCAGTTTGGTGCCTCCACGCTGCTTGTGTGGGCGGGCAGTCTAGGAGTCTGACCCTAATCATATCACGCGCCTGAACTATCTCAGTTGCAGAGGAATGTTCAGTTTATACAGGTGTCCATACTGCATAGTCACTTCCCTCACCTACCTTGCTCCTCACCTCGAGTTCTTGTGCGCGGGATCTAATTCCAGGGCAGCAGTTGCCCCCGGACATCCCCCCCTCTACTGACAATAGTCACCTCTGAAGCTGGGTGGCACTTCACCCCTGGTACCCCTGAAGCCTGCAAAGCAACAGACGACCCTGGCGAGCTCTACAGAACGTTGCTGTTCACTCTCCTCCAGTTCACCCAATGGCCGCTGAGTGCATGTCGCCTGCATGCTGTTGTGAAACACATTGACATGCTTTCCCGCTGGCATGGATGGATGACCCGGCAGGGGTCCAAGAGCCTGGTGGGATGGCCTTTTAAAGATATGCTGATGTATTACAATGAGCTCCCTGATGACCATTCGCAGGAAATGCAGCCCGCCGTGGGTGGGCTGAGCAGACAACCGCGGCCTGCCTTCCTGCCGTAGTGAAACCGATCGCACCATATTGTCTGCGCACGCCACCTATCATGCCTGCTGCCGTCGGGCATGGAAAATTCTGCCCTGCGTTTCCTACAAAAGAATCGGAAGTTGTGGAGCTACAACGTTCCACACGGATCAAGAAATCACCTGAGAGACTGAGCTTTTAAGTTCATGACCTGTGTATATATTGTAATGTCATGAGATAAATATTCTTGTAAATATAAAATGTACAGAAAGGGGAGGAATGCAGTAATAATAGTTTAGATAAATGTAGGACTGTAGCTTTAAGAATAATCCTGTGTTGTAAGATCACATGGTTGGTGTAAACCAATTAGTTTGCAGCATGGGGAACCTCTAGGCAAGAGTTCTTCTTCAGTTATGGAGTTTGATGCTCACGTATAGTTGCTGCTGCTGTCTCGTAAATAAAGTTAAATGTGTCCACTAAGAAAAGTTGCCTGGAAAATCAACTCTATAACATTATCCTTCCAGTTTCCCTTCACCTTGAAGCATAGAAGACTGTCTTCAAATTAAAGTACTGTGTCTGCACTCTCGGAAGTTGGCATTGTCCAGATAATATGGTAAATATGGTGTTTTTTACCTTTGAGGAACTGCACACTAATGCAGTGATGGAACACATTTTTGTTCATTGCAGGCCATTGTATTTTGGGAGTTCAGCAATGAAGCTGAACAGCCCTGGTATGCTGCTGTTGCCATTCCAGGGAAAAGAAGATGAAAGTGTGCATCCTGCTAAATAAAACATTGGTCACCCACCAGATGTATCTTCAAACAGGAAAATGATAGTTACTACTAACGTTAAAAACACACAAGGAGCCATACAGCTGCATAAAAAATAACCTTGGAAAAACTCAGCAGGTCTGGCAGCATCGGTGGAGAAGAAAAGAGTTGACGTTTCGAGTCCTCATGACCCTTCAGCAGAACTGAGTAAAGTTAGGAGAGGGGTGAAATATAAGCTGGTTTAAGGTGGGGGTGGGGAGAGAAGTTGAGGGGGGCGTGGTTGTAGGGACAAGCAAGCAGTGATAGGAGCAGATAATCAAAACCCGCGTTCACAGCCATATTTCCTTTCTCAGTGACTGTCTCCGTCTCCGACTCACCCCACGTGGATTTCAACTGAAATTCCATCCCTCTTGTTTCGAACCCACCCAGGATTACAGGTATCTCCGGGACATAAAACGTTTCTCGGACTGCTGTTCCCGTTGCATTCTGAGATCCACACTCAGTGCCATGCGCCGCCATATGAACACACCCGACCTCTCCCTCCAGCAGCACTGCCGCACCCTTTTTCAAAGCTGCGCGTGCCCCCAGTTTCATTTTATTCTTCGTCTCATCCGACGCCTCAACAAGAAACTTATTCTCTTTCTCTCAAGTGCTAAGGAACACAGGCTTCAACAACTCATCGACACCAACACCCATCTGGGACCCTCCACCCCTACTTGTCCCTCCGTCCCCACCCCATCTTCCAATCCCAGGCCCAGCCACGTATTCACTATACCCCCTGACCTTTCCCTCTCCGATGCTGAATGTTCAGTGCTCAGCAAAGGACTTAGTTTCATACCCTTACGCCCTCATCTCAATGAATTTCGGGCTCGGCAAGAACTCTTCTTCCGCCGTCTTCGTCTCCGTGCTCACTTCTTTGGGCAGGAGTCCTCTCCCCGTTCAACGGATCCTTTTACCCACCTCCAATATTCTCCCTCCACCTGGACCCCTCCCTCTGGATTCTTACCTTCTCTTGATCTTTTCATTGAGAACTGTCGGCGTGACATTAGCCGTCTCAATTTCTCTGCTCCTCTCACCCATTCTAATCTGTCTCTCTCTGAACTTACTGCACTCCGTTCTCTCAGGTCCAACCCCAACATTGTCATCAAACCCGCTGACAAGGGTGGTGCTGTTGTTGTCTGGTGCACTGACCTCTACCTCGCGGAGGCTGAGCGTCAACTCGCAGACACTTCCTCCTACCTCTCCCTGGACCATGACCCCACCACTGAACATCAAGCCATTGTTTCCAGGACTGTCACTGACCTCATCTCCTCTGGAGATCTTCCTCCCACAGCTTCCAACCTGATAGTCGCCCAACCTCGGACTGCCCGCTTCTAACTCCTACCCAAAATCCACAAACAGAACTGTCCCGGCAGACCGATCATGTCAGCCTTTTCCTGCCCCACGGAATTCATTTCTCATTATCTTGACTCCCTTCTCTCTCCCCTTGTCCAGTCCCTTCCCACCTACGTCTGTGATTCCTCTGACACCTTACGTCACATCAACAATTTCCAGTTCCCTGGCCCCAACCGCTTCCTCTTCACCATGGATGTCCAATCCCTCTACACCTCCATCCCCCACCAGGATGATCTGAGGGCCCGTAGCTTCTTCCTTGAACAGAGGCCCGAACAATCCCCATCCACCACTACTCTCCTCTGTCTGGCTGAACTTGTTCTCACACTGAACAATTTCTCCTTTAACTCCTCTCACTTCCTCCAAATAAAAGGTGTGGCTATGGGTACCCACATGGGCCCCAGCTATGCCTGTCTCTTTATGGGGTATGTGGAACATTCCTTGTTCCAGTCCTACTCCGGCCCCCTCCCACAAATCTTTCTCCGGTACATTGATGATTACTTCGGTGCGGCTTCATGCTCTCGTCTGGACCTGGAAAAATTTATAAATTTTGCTTCCAATCTCCACCCCTCCATCATTTTCACATGGTCCATCTCTGACACTTCCCTTCCCTTCCTTGACCTCTCTGTCTCAATTTCTGATGATAGACTGTCCACCAATATCCATTACAAGCCTACCGACTCCCACAGCTACCTCGACTACATCTCCTCATACCCCACTTCCTGTAAGGACTCCATCCCATTCTCTCAGTTCCTTCGCCTCCGTCGCATCTGTTCTGATGACGCTACCTTCAAAAACAGTTCCTCTGACATGTCCTCCTTCTTCCTTAACCGAGGTTTTCCACCCACGGTCGTTGACAGGGCCCTCAACCGTGTCCGGCCCATCTCCCACGCATCCGCCCTCACGCCTTCTCCTCCCTCCCAGAAACATGATAGGGTCCCCCTTGTCCTCACTTATCACCCCACCAGCCTCCGCATTCAAAGGATCATCCTCTGCCATTTCCGCCAACTCCAGCATGATGCCACCACCAAACACATCTTCCCTTCACCCCCCCTGACGGCATTCCGTAGGGATCGTTCCCTCCGGGATACCCTGGTCCACTCCTCCATCACCCCCTACTCCTCAACCCCCACCTATGGCACCTCCCCATGCCCACGCAGAAGATGCAACACCTGCCCCTTCACTTCCTCTCTCCTCACCGTCCAAGGGCCCAAACACTCCTTTCAAGTGAAGCAGCATTTCACTTGCATTTCCCCTAACTTAGTCTACTGCATTCGTTGCTCCAAATGCGGTCTCCTCTATATTGGAGAGACCAAACGCAAACTGGGCAACCGCTTTGCAGAACACCTGCGGTCTTACCGGAAGAAAGACCCAAACCTCCCTGTCGCTTGCCATTTTAACACTCCACCCTGCTCTCTTGCCCACATGTCTGTCCTTGGCTTGCTTCATTGTTCCAGTGAAGCCCAACGCAAACTGGAGGAACAGCACCTCATCTTCCGACTAGGCACTTTACAGCCTTCTGGGCTGAATATTGAATTCAACAACTTTAGATCTTAAACTCCCTCCCCCCATCCCCATCCCGTTTCTTCCCCCTCCCTTTTGTTTTTTTCAATAATTTATATAGATTTTTCTTTTCCCACCTATTTCCATTATTTTTAAATCTACAACTAATACCTTGTCAGTCTTTCCACCCCACCCCCACTAGAGCTATACCTTGAGTGTCCTGCCATCCATTCTTAATTAGCACATTTTCTTAGATAATATCACCACCTTCAACACCTCTTTGATCCTTTTGTCTGTGACATCTTTTGATTATGTGCTCCTATCACTGCTTGCTTGTCCCTACAACCACCCCCCCTCAACTTCTCCCCCACCCCACCTTAAACCAGGTTATATTTCACCCCTCTCCTAACTATACTCAGTTCTGCTGAAGGGTCATGAGGACTCGAAACGTCAACTCTTTTCTTCTCCACTGATGCTGCCAGACCTGCTGAGTTTTTCCAGGTAATTCTGTTTTTGTTTTGGATTTCCAGCATCCGCAGTAGTTTTTTGTTTTTAAAAAATAACCTTGTTGGCCTTGATGGCCACTCGCACTGCTATCCCTATGCTAGAGGTTGGCTGCATGGCACAGCTCCCTCCAATGAATCTTTAAACCAACATGACAGGGCAGGGGTAGTAGGTTAACATTTCAGAAATCTGAAACTTGACTCCAGCCCACTTCAAATAAACCCACTTCCGGTTTTAATGGCAGTCGTGCAGAGGCGACTATGTTGGTGGGTGCAGACAATCTTCCTCCGGTGCCATCTAACAAGCCTTCTCTGCCATTATTCCATTAAGTTAAACAACATTGCTCAATGATAGCAAACACCTTAGCCTAGAAATCTCTTCCAGCAATCAACAAATGAACATCGCTGTTGTAATGTTCCAGTTCCTGACGTGCAAGAACCGGGCAGGCCTCTTAACAAAATTAGCATGCTGCATGTGCGGTACATAAATACGGCAATATTGCAGGCACTACTGGTAAGTAATATTCATGAGCAGATTTGCATTAGTAATCAGCAGAATGCACAGCCTGTGCAACAGTCCGCTCATTGACCTGGGGTAATTTTGAGCAGTGCATTCATTGGGCAAAAAGCACATATGGGTTCAGTATGTCAATAAATATCTATTCTCCCCCTTACAGACAGGGTTGGCACAAGCCATTATGCTGAAGCAGCTTCCAGGTTACGCGGAGCCATTGTGCCGTTTAGTGACAACAAATTAAGGATCTTTACTACTCCTGTGTGGGCAGATTCCTTCTGACATGTATGCATGGAACTATATTTAGATAAAGCTTTATTTGCCACTAAATAATTAGCACTGTGCTAGCCCCTAATAGTTCCCCTACAGTGCTTCAGTGAGAATAAGCTGCAGATTTGCTACAAATCTTTTCTTTTACAATTTTTAGTGGAAATATTGATCATTAGCTCTTATCCAGAAGCTGACACTGCTACTAAAAAAGCCAGTACAGGCTGTATCCATGCTTCATGAAACCCCCCCACCACCCTCCTCCCCACCCACCCCCAGGAACATCAAATTGTGGTGATATGAAAAAAAATCAGCAGCCTGAATCTGTTCATGTGAGAAGATGGATGTAGTCACCGCGCCGACAACATAATTCTTTATGAAATGTAACTGGAGCATATAGAAAGCCTGCTCCTTTTAGTTTTTAGTACTGGGGAGAGGGGAGAAGGTTAAGAGACCGAATTAATAAAGTAAGCCACTGAAGTGAATTTTCCAAAGGATTAGTGGGACAATTGGAAAGGACTCTGCTTCAAAACCCCGCTTTGATTACTCTGGATTCTTAACTGTCTGACTGGGAATGTGTGATAACCAAATCTGGAAACTGCACAAAGGCATTGTGTGACTAAGCCTTTCTATCACTCACCATTCACCAGGGACTGTAGAATGATGGCAAGTGATAAAGATGGAGCCTGCAGCAGATGCAGCCATGTCACAGTTAGCATTGCACATGCCTCTTCAGATCAGCCCAAGGTTTCCGAATGAAAGCAATGCTCTGAATTAAAGAGCAAAATAAATTTATACATATAGCCTTATGTCAGTGTTTATTTTTCCAAAAGATACTTAAGAATTTTCTGCATAAGGAAAAGAATAATGTGCATTTTATAAAGCAGCATTCACTACTTCAGAATGACTCAAATTATTTATCAGCCAATGAAATATTTTTGAAGCCCAGCCATTGCACGGGCATATGAGATAAATGACAAGATCATCTGTTTTAGGTGTTGGTTTTGGGATAACTGTTAGTCAGTACATCAGAAGAACTCCCCTGCTATTGTGCAAAATTGTGCCTTGGTATCTTTTGTACCGATTGGGAAGACAGAGATGGCGTTGGTTTGATGTCTCATCCAAAAGAATGCACCTTTGACTGTACAGCACTTCCTCAGCACATCACTGGACCATCTCCAGAGTGAGGCTTAAAACTAATATCTCCTGATCATGGGATCACACAATCATAGAATGGTTACAGTACAGAAGGAGACCATTTGGCCTGTCATGTCCATAGTGACTCTCTACAGTATCACCCCACCCTTTCCCTGTGGTCCTACATTTTTCTTCTCTTCAGGTGCTTATCCAATTCCTTTTTGAAAGCCCTAATTGTATTTGCCTTCTCCACACTCTTAGGTCATGCATTCTGGATCCTAACCACTCACTGCATAAATAAGCTTCTCCTCATGTTGCCTTTTTTTTTGTCAATCGCCTTAAATTGGTGTCCTTTGGTTCTCAACCCTTCCACCAATGGAAACAATTTCTCTCTGTCTGCTTTGTCTAGACCTCTCATGATTTTGATCATTTCTATCTAGTCACCTCTCAACCTTCTCTTCCCTAAGGAGAACAGCCTCAGTTTCTCCAATCTATCCATATAACTGAAGTTCCTCATGCCTGGAACCATTCTTGTAAATAGTTTTTGCACCCTCTCCAAAATCTTCACACCCTTCCTAACGTGCAGTGTCCAGAAGTGGACACAATACCCCAGTTGAGGCCAAACTAGAGTTTTATAAAGGTTCATCCTAACTTCCTTACCTTTGTACTCTATGCCCCTATTTATAAAGCTCAGGATCCCGCATGCCTTTTTAATCAGTTTCTCAACCTGCCTCGTGACCTTCAAAGATTTGTGCATGTTCCCTACCAGATCTCTCTGTTCCTGCACCCATTTTAGAATTGTGCCCTTTATTTTATATTTCTTCTCCAGGTTCTTCCTACCAAAATCAATAACTTTACATGTATCTGCATTGAATTTCATCTGCTATACGTCTGCCATTCTCTATCCTGCAGACCCAAATCTAGGTCATTGATATATATTAAGAAAAGCAGTGGTCCGAATACCAGCCCCGGTATTAACCCCACTACCCTCTGCTTCCTGTCACTCAGCCAGCTATACATGCTGTCACTGTTCCTTTTATTCCATGGGCTTCAACTATGCTGGCAAGTCTATTATATGGCATATTATCAAATGCCTTTTGGAAGTCAATATACTGTACACTTTGACCACCTCATTGCATTACCCTCATCAACCATCTCTGTTGCCTCATCAAACCCTCCATCAAGTTTATTAAACATGATTCCATTTAGCAAATCCACGCTGCTTTTTTCAAAATTAATCTGCACTTGTTTGAGCGACTGTTAATTTTTCCATGGTTATCATCTCTAAAAGCATCCCCACCACAGAGGTTAAACTGACTGGCTTGCAGTTGCTGTGTTTAAACTTGTACCTTTTCTCAAATAAGGGTGTAACATATGCAATTCTCCTATCCTCTGGCATCCAGGGAGGATTGGAAGAATATGGTTTGTACCTTCACAATTTCTCTCAGTATCCTCAGATGCATCTCACCTGTCCCTGGTGATTTATCAACTTTAAGTACAGGCTAATATCTCCTCTTTATCAATTCTTATACCATCCAGTGTCTCAACTAACTCTTTTTTCACTAGGGCATCTCTCATTCATCGTCAATGTCTGCTTCATTGTACTCTCTATCTCTCTTGCCAATCAAATAGCTTTGGCATTGCTTGACTAACTTTTCCTCTTGAGGAAATGTACCTCGACTGTACACAAACTATCTCTTCATTAAAGGCGGCACATTGTTCCATTATAGCTTTTCTTGCCAATCTTTGATTCCAATTTACATGGGAAAAATCTGTTTTCTTTCCACTGAAATTGACCTCACTTCAATCTAATATTTTTACTTTAGGTTGCTTCTTGTCCTTTTCTATGGCTATGATCATTGTTCCCTAAAAGATCCTTTTGACCAACTCATTTCCCAGAAGCAGATCTCGCATTGCCTCCTTCCTCATTGGGCTGGAAGCATATAGATCAAGAAAATTTTCCTGAACTCACTTCAGAAACTCTTCCCAATCTCTTACCTTTACACTATTGCTATCCTAGTTTATATTAAGATAATTAAAGTCACCCATTATCACTACTCTATTGATTTCACATCTCTCTGCAATCTACCTGCACATTTGCTCCTCTATATCTTTCCCATTAGTTGGTGACCTACAAAATAGACCTAGTGGTATAATGGTATCTCTATTGTGTCTCAACTCTAACCAAATACATTCAAATTTTGACCCCTCCAGGATCTCCTCTCTGCAACATTGTAATAGTCTCCTTAATCATTTTAGCCACCCCTCCTCCTTTCTTTCCTGTTGTATCTTTCCTGAACGCCTTGTATCCAGGAATGTTTGGTATCCATTTTTTGTTATCACAGCAACAATATACTCTCATGTGGCTGTTTGCACCTGCAGCTCACCAACCTCATTTACTACTCATCATGCATTTGTATACATGTACTGTAAACCTTGTTTAGACTTTATTGCATCACCTCTTAGTCTAAGTCTTAGTCTGATTCAGAGACCACTTAGTTGGACACTGTTGACTTTGTTGAAAATCAGTTCCATAGGTCCCTGGCAGCAGTCTGAGGTCCCATCAATGTTGACTTCTGTCTACTAATGTTAACATCATTCTGGTAAACTTCAGGCAGGAATCAGATTGGAGAATGCAAATTATAGCTGGGAGTTAAAATCACCTCTTCCTATTTCTGTAATCCCCTGCAGTCCTAACCCCTTACCAACCCTGCTCTCCAACCTGTCCCTCTCCATCCTCTGACCTTGTTCTCATGTATATCCTTTTCTTTCTTTGTCCCACTATTGGCAGGCATGCCTTCTTCTACCCAAGTCCCACATTCTAAAATTCCCTCCCCAAACCATTCTGCTTCTCCATCTCTCCTCCCTCAAAGCTGGCCTTAGAACCATCTTGATTGTTGGCCCTGCTATTATTTCCTTCTTTGGCTCAGCATCGATTGCTTTGATTATTTCTCTGTAAAGTTGTTCTCATTAACAATGTCTATGTGCTCCATATAAAACTACAGGCTAGGATTCTACCCTCCCCGCACCCCCGACCCCCCCCGTCAGGGTGGAGCATCAGTGGGGCAGGACTCTCACTTGCTCTCTGAATCCACCCGAATCCTAATCCATTTCTCATGGTCATGGCCCCTTATAATTCACTATAGATTTCTGGTACAATTCCTACCACTGAAGGGGATTTCAGCAGTGAAGAAGGAAACGTAAGCATCAGTTTGTTGGAGGAAAATCAGCTGGAGCACATCCTTGTAGCCATTTACATGAAATGGGTGATGAAGCAGAGAGACAAGGTGCTGAATTTTACATGTCCCCAGTGGACATGTTTCCCGCAGGTGGGTGGGCACACAAAATGGGGTGGTCTCCTGGAATAAACTTGGAACGTAGGGCTGGTTTCTTGTAAGAAACAGTAAACTTTATTTACAGACTCCTGATGAGGTTACATGCTTGTTCCAAAACCAAGGCTAAAAAACGCTGCCAGTAATATTCCCCACGCTTAGGGGTGCTTTGTCTGTACAGTCACATGATCCCCATAACAGTAAGAAAGGATTTAACTTACAATTACTACATTCCTCTCCCTTTAATTTTCAATTTTTCAATGATTGCAGACAATGTAGGTGATCTTACTCCAAACAATCCATCCACTCTGAATGTTTGTTGATAATCACGAGAAACATGGTACCTAGAAACGGACCTACATAGTCTATATGTAGCCTAACCCAGGGTCGACCAAACCACTCCCACAGATGCAGTGGAGCTGAATTGGGCAACCTCTGCTGTTGCTGGCACTGGAGACAGTGTTTCACCATTTTTTCCAAGTCACTGTCTATACCTGGCTGCCAGAAATAACTTTGTGCAGGCATCTTCAATTTTAAAATACCAGGATGTGCACTATGAAGTTCTTCCAATAATGGTTCCCTTCCTTGCAAGTGGATAATGACTCTTGCTCCCCATAACAAAATACCATCTTGACAATTCAGTTCAGATCTGCAGGCAAAGAATCGCTTTAATTCTTCAGAGATTTGTGCATTTAACCATCCTTTTAATACTTGTTCATGGACTGTTGCTAAAACTGGATCCCAATTTGTCCAATTATTTATCTGTCTCGCGTAGACTGGTGAGGAGTCCAGGAAATTCAACACAAATACTATCTCTTGAGGTACTGGTACGTGTGTAATACTATCTGGCAAAGGGAGCAGACTGAGGGCATCTGTATTTGCTATATGCGCACTAAGGACGGCGCATATAAGTGTACTCGTATGCCAACAAAATTGAACCCATCTCTGAATTGTAGCAGAGGCAATCGGTGGGATTGCCTTATCTTCACCAAATAACCCTAACATTGGTTTGTGATCTGACACTATGGTGAAGTGTCGACCGTGCAAATATTGATGGAACTACTTCACTCCAAACACGATAGATAAGCCCCCTTTTTCAATTTATGAGTAACCTTTCTCAGCTGCAGAAAGGGTTCTGGATACATATCCTACTGTCTTTTCAGATTTGATTTCTGTTTTTACTTTTTGTGTTTGTCGTAGGGTTTTATCTCATCCTTCATTCTGAATTCTCAGTTGGCCAAATTTCTCTCTGGTGAAATCTTAACTTGGTTCAGTGTGGGGATCGAGCTACCAACTGGCATCTTGGAAAGTTCCATGACTTTTCCTTTTAATGCCTCTTTTGTCTCCATCAACTGAATCTTCAGTTCTTCTGTCTCTTGTTTGTATCTTTTAGCTTCCTCTTGGAACATCGAACACTGTTGAGTTTTTTCTTCCAACTGTTTCTTCAGTTGATTCAGAGTGGCACTGCATTTGTTTCGCCTCTTTTTGTGATTTTCCTGTGGACCCAACTCTGACCTGAGGGATCCTTGCTTCATGTGGATGCGCTCGGTTCTTCTATCTCATTCCAAAAGACACCTTCATCTTCTCTTATCAACTTAGGATTTCTTCTTGTTCTGACCTGAAAAAATTCTGAGCAGTTTGATTTCCTTCAACCAATCACAGCCCAGAAGGCTAGGTCCTTCTCCAGTTACAACAATTATTAGCAGCTGAGCCGTCTATTGCCTGTACGGTACAGGGACAGAGGTATTTCCAGGTATTTCTGTTTTTGTTCTGGATTTCCAGCATCCGCAGTTTTTTGTTTTTATCACAGGGACAGAGGTGATGCCTTTCACCTGTATTGCTTCTCCTGTGTTTGTTTTTAACTGAGCAGCGGTTTTCTCCAAACTCTATGACTGGATACCTTCTCTGAGATATTTAAAGATGTGTTTCTCCCACCACTGTGGTCAATGCTCCTGTGTCGACCTCCATGAGCAGAGGTTTTCCATTTACTTGAGCGTAACAGTGATTAGTTCAGTTTTCTTGGCCTTCACATTGTGTAGGGAATAAACATCGACTTCAGTAACTTCTGGCACATTTATATCGTGCAGTTCATTTAACTTGACCTGGTGTCTCGATGGCTGCCTTGATCTAGTCCTGCACTGTTTAACAACATGTCCTTTTGTGTGAAATAGTGACATTCTGCCTCTTTAAATCTGCAGACTTTGGGTGCATGATTTCCCCCACAATGGTAGCACTTTAACTTCTGGGTTGCTGGTGAGCTATTTCCAGCATTTCCTTTTATTTTTCTAGACCGTGTCTCGCTTTGCGGGAGCCTCCCTGATCTTCGTGCCACACCCAGCGGTAGGTTCCTGCCCTAGCTGCAGAATGGCGCCATGTTTCACACTCTGCTGAGCCTGCGAGTCCCTCTCAGCACTCGCCATCGCTAGGGCTATCTCCATGGTGCGGTTCAGGTCTATCTCAACTTCTGAAAGCAAATGGCGCTGAATGGCGTCACCATTTATGCTGCAAACCATATGACCTTGCAACATGTTTTTTGAAGTAACACCGCAGTCACAGTGCTCTGTTAACTGTTTTAACTTTGCGATGTATGTCGCGCTCGACTCACCGGGGGCCCTTACCCAAGACTTAAACTTGAATATTTGCATGATCACCGAGGGTTTAGGCTGAAAATGTCCCTTCATGCGGTCGACCAGCTCAGTGAAGGATCTGGAATTTGGTGTGTTGGGAGCCGCCAATCTATGGATTAGGTTATAGGCTTTGCTCCTGCAGACACTGAGGAGAATTGTCTTCTGTTTCTCCTCCATCATTATTTAGTTAGCCACAAAGTAGAAACCTAATCGCTCAATGTATTGACTCCAGTCCTCGATGGATGAGTCATACAGGTCAAATCTGCCGACGTAAGGCATTGTTGGTGAGTCTTTCCTTCCCTTAGAAACCAAAATACTCACAGTCATGAGGCGAGGTGCTGCGTTAGCACTATTTTCCCTCACCGCTAATAGTAATAAACTCGAAATGCAGGGCTAGTTTCTTGTAAGAAACAGTAAACTTTATTTACAGACTCCTGGTGAGGCTATATGCTTGTCCAAAGCCCAAGGCTAAAAAACTCCACCCCTAAGATTCCCCGCACTTAGGGCTGATTTGTCTGTACAGTCACATGCTCCCCATAACATTAAGAAATGGTTTAACTTGCAATTACTACAGTGCCCATCCCTTGAACTTCCTGCCCACCAGGGAGCTCACCCACATAATACGATGGGGGTGGGAGGTGGCCACCAGGCATGTGACAAATTGACAGTCCACCCACTATTTTAAAATCACCAATTAAGGGTCAATTAGGCTTGTTATTAGGCTATTGAACTGAATAATATGCTGCCCATGCCATAATACATTTGGTATGGGCAGCAGGATGGGAGCAAGAAGCCCAATTTTTAACCTGAGATGATTAAAAGGCAGGAAGGAATGGGAGGGTGGGCCCATCGTTCATCGGGGGCTGTCCTTTGCCGATTGTAGGATTATGGTACACCTTAGACTGAACATCCCCCCGCCACCCCCCCCCCCAACCCCGCCTTCATTCTTACCCACTCCCTCTCTTAAACCCACTCTCTCCTCCCCACACCCCCAGTTCCTAACACTCTTAAACCCTCCCGGCCCAAGACCCTGAACTTACCTTGTCCAGGAATCCTAGGCCTTGGTCTTCACTCCTCACCTGCGTTCCTGGCAGCTGCCACTGACAGCCTCCTGATGCTGCCGGGAGTGTTGGAGCTGCCAGCCAGTTGGATTGGTCGGCAGCTCCAGAGGATATAATTTCCACCCCAATTAGGGACGGAAGTCACACTCAGCCCTGGTTAAGCGCTTTACGACTATGGGCTGCTCAGTGTGGAGCCGGTCGGTTTCGTGCCAACGTAGTTTCTTGTGGGGGGGGGGGGGGGGGGGGGGGGGAGCGCGGGAGGGAATGCCATCAGCGTCCATCCCGCCCCCACCCTGTATTATTCTGCACAAGCATTGATCGGACAGGGAGGTGGGGAGTTGGAGAGGTGAGGCAGTGGTGGACCTCACTGTTCCTTTCTTCATTCTCCACTACAATCTCACCCCAATCAGGCAAAATTGCGGGAGGTCAATTTTAGCTACAAGTTTTGCTTCTCTAAGTGTTCCTCCACACACAGAACTTTCTATTTGCTCATTCAAAGTGGGCTGTGAAGCCAAAAAGTACAACATTGCACAAATGTACCAGATATTCAAAATGAAGAATTCTGGACCGTGAAATGATTCTGAGTACTTTAGCAAAAAAAATGTTACTAGCTTTAAAATTGCTGACAAACTGGAATTGAATGCAAAGCATGCGATAGGCTTGCTTGCCTCAACTTCCACTCCCCTTTGCCCTTTCTGCACTGTCCAACTGGTGCAGCTGAGTGCAGAATCTACCCTTTACTTTATGGCACTGCTTTCTCATGTTCCAGCCTTACTAATTGCCATTAATCACAAAATGATTGCTTTCAGCGTAAAATACTTTTATACCATTTCACATTAGTCTCAAAAATCTTCAGCGTGACAAATTTTAGCACAATTGTGTTGATGTAAAACAAGCCTGGGCCTCGTTGCTGACCCTCACCACAGTTTATGGTGTCAGGAAAAGTCCCGAAACTTTGATGACAATGGCAGACCAGGTGGGGATTGGCATGGGGGTGGGGGAGGCAGTGGTGCACCATTGGGAATCGAAAATCCGGCCTAAGGGCAGAATCGTCCCTGATTTGCAATAAGTGTAGTAGCTGCCGGGTAAAATGAGGTTTTACCCACCGGCCATAATGGGGGTTTTCACACCGTATCGCTCCAGTCCCAGCACATTATTTATGCATTCCCAGGAAGTAAGCTATTTCCAAGGCGGTCTGGCTCTCATTTGCCCACCCACCATCACCTCGCCGCTCCATGATGCCGGGCACCATATTTAAAGCGCAGCCGCGTGCATACGTCTCAGTGCTTCCAGACAATGACTATTGCAGGGAACATGTCCAAGAAAGGCAAGAAGACTGCAGCCCCCAGGTTTAGCTACCCATCACTGTAACGCCTTTTGGATGCCATGGAGACCCACCATGATATCCTGTACCCACACTCTGGCCGCAGGATGGGCAACAGTGTTATCAAACAGGCTTGGGAGGCAGTGTCAGTGCCAATGTCCTGCAAAAGAGGACAGCCACCCAGTGCCGCTACAGGATGAATGATCTCATCCGTTCCGCCAGAGTAAGTCACTCTTCTCATCACTCTCAACTCACACACTCACAAACCCATCCTGCAGGGATCTCACACCTCAAGGGACAACACCACTAACTCTCACACCCACCCTCACATCTCCATCAGGCTCATACCCTCTACAGCTTGCGTCCTCATCCTGTCCATGGCTCCTTCACCACACAAACACTCCACGCAGTGCCATGCATCCTGCTCACACTGTCTCTACCTGTTTCCATGCAGGAGAAGCTGACTCACATCAGCAGGGAGAGGTGCCAGACTGAGGGTGGAGTGGCCCACATTACGCCCCTTACTGACTTTGAGGATTGTGCCATCGCACTGACTGGTGAGGATGTGGTCCCTGCCTGTGGCGATGGTGAGGTCGGCGGTGAACACCCACGTGAGGATCCTGCACCACATCATCCCTCTCTCAACACATCTGTGAGTGCTCTCTCTCCTGCTTTTGACTCTGCTGTCATGCACTAATTATCTCTGTTTTGGTTCACAGGGAGCTCTGCCAAGCGACTGGCACCCTCAGTCAGCCAGTCTTTCAGTTCCATCCATGTCCTGATCTGCTGCCAAGAGGACACCTTCCCCATTGAAGAGGTGGAAATAAGCAGCCTGGAGGAGCTGCCACTGCAGAGCGGGCGGCCATTCATGAGTGATTCTGGAGGGAGAAGTGTGTGTGTGTAGCAGGGCCTTTCAGTACCTCGTGTAAAACACTCTCCCAAGCAAGTGGATCCTTTATATTTCACACTCATCTCAATGTCCTGAGCATTTTCAATGTTGCCTGCTGGGGTTCACTTTCAGCTTTCCATCTGAGCTGACCTGCATCTCCGCCCACCACTACTCTCATTTCACTTTAGATTTAGCAAGCATGGTCTGGTTTCAAGGCATTGTGTGCTCCCCTGTCTTTTACCCTCCTCGGTCACCAATTTCCTTTCCCCCATCACAGCTGATCCACCCGGTATCACCTTCCACCTCCCCACTGTCACCTTCCAGCCACAACCCTTTTCTTTCGGGGATTTCCAGGTGAACGTGTACGTTTCTTTCCTTTCCAAAAACCCCACCCGCATCCACATTCACCTCCCTGACCTCCTCCTTCCCACCCCCAGGGTCCATGGCTGCTGCTAGGTGCCCACCAACCACCCTTGCCATCCCTTCTATCATTACCGTAGAACCCTCACCCTCCCACCCTACCACCTCACTCTGCCCTCAGTCATTCTCACCCTTCGTCCGTTCCATGCTCATCCACAATTCACTCCCCAGGAGGCAGACATGGACATATCTGACCCCTCCCGTGCACGTTTACCTGCACATCCCCACCTCCGAACCCCATCCCCCCTCCCCAACCATTCCCTTCCCAGAGCCCCATCCCACACTGGAACCCCTTTCCCTTCCGCACCCCTTCCTCCCCCTGGACACCCACCGCTCTCCGCACTCCTTCCCTTGCAACTTCCACCCCCCCTTACACCTACCTCCCCGGTTGCTGTCTTCTCCCCCGTTACCCCCTCCTCCCCAGTTACCCCTCCCAACCTGCCCCCGATACTTTCATTTCCCCCTCCCAACCATACCCCACCCTGACACCTTCATTCCCCCCCTCCCAACCTCACCTCCTCCTGACACCTCCTCCTCTCCCAGCTGACCCTAGACCTTCCCCATCCACCCCCTCGACCATCATCCATTGTGAGCATCAACGGTGACCTTACAATTTCTGTGGGCTGCTTCGCAGCAGAGCCATGTCCATGAGAATCCACCCGGCATGCCATGGAAATTGTTCCATTGTGTCCTTGCTGTTGGGCTCCAGCATCTTCTGCTCCTCGGATGTCTGTGGTGTGAGTAAAGCCCTGGCTGGTAAGTCCCGACTTCTGCACGTCACAGTTGTCAAGATGTGTTCTACACCAGTGTACATTCCCGCCGACGTAGGCGGAAGATCCAGCGGGTGGTGGGGGTGGGGGAGAGGGGGTGGGGGGGGGGTGCGCGCGGGGAAGGGGGGATGGTCACTTCTGGTGGGCGGGCCTAATAATGATATGCTGATGTATTACAATGAGGTTCCCGATATCTGGTGGCAGAGAATATGGACTGCCGTCGGTGGGCTGAGCAGACGATCGCGAACTGGTTTCGCGCCGTTGTGAAGCCGATCGCGCCATATTGCCTGCCCAAGCCACCAAACCATGCCGACGCCAGCAGGCATGGAAAATCCTGGCCTAAGTGTTGAGGCTGGAGTACTGTCATTGGGTTTCTGCATCCTTCATCGCCCCCAGGGTTCCTTCAACATTGCTCCCAGGAACCCCATTTGCACTTTTTTAAAAATCCAGCTTTTTCTTCATGAGTCTAGGACACATCCCAAATATTGGACCTAATATGGGCTCTACCTTCACCACTGCAAGCAGTATGACCATGGAAGCCACTACAATGGCCGTGCTCATGGAGATCACAAAGCAGTACCTGCACTGCGCACCGTCCACTACCTGCAAACGTTCCCCCCCACCCCAACTCACCACAGCCCATCCTCTCCTTACATCACTGGTGTTATTTGGGCAGGAGTCATCCATAAGTGGGAGCACAAGACCAGGACTCAGTGTATCCAAGTTCAGGGGCAATTTCCATACTTTGCAGACAATTCCTCTCAATGTTACAATAGAAATACACCAGAATGGATGCAGAGGATTGACCCTTGGCATTTTGATCAGTCATTGTCTGAGGAAAGCGTACATTTTTTCTTATCCGTAGGTCAGTGATCGCAAAGCTTACACCAGGATCATGTCTGCTGGGAATACCGACAGTCGAGTATTAAGGAACTGTTCTTGGATTTTCCTATAACTGACAGGGGCCCACACCATTACTGTATTGAAGGTGACCATCACATCATACACTTACAGTAGAACTGTACAATAACATTAAAAGTAACAGAAAAATGCACATGAATGTCTGATTAAAACACCATTGATTTGTGCAAAGAAAATATTTACTGGTCCAAAGGTGTTCAAAATAATATATGATCACAAGGTCCAATCGAGATGTGGCTATAAAGTCATTAGGAAGCGCAAAGAATATTGTTTGTTTCGCTTATTTTATTGTCAGTTTGCAGTTGGATGAAGTACAACTCATTTTACAAAGCTGAAAGCCACCACAGAACAAAATGTTTAAAAATAAACATTTTAAATCAGAAGTTATGTAATGATAAATTGCATTTTCAGGAAAAAAAAATACTTTAATAAATCAATTATGCCAATCCCCATGAATAAAAGGCAATTATTAATTTATTATGTGGCTTCAACAGAAATGTATGTTGCGCCGAGTAATTCTAAATTGGCCCCTGCCTGAGTTATCTCAGCTTTACTTCATTACAGTGCCAAAACCACACGGCAGACTCAAGCCACTCTCATCAATAGCACTTCTTTGTCTAGCGAATGAGAAGATGATAGGTGCTTTGTGCAGATGATCAGTTGTGTGTAACACTGAGATATCAATCAAATTCTGAGCATCAATGGCTGCATTGAAAGGCCAGGCCACCCACGGGAAAAAATGGATCTGAGTACTGAATGTGATAGGCTCCAAAGTGGTTGCAACCTCAACTGGTGCCTGTTTGGCTGCAGTCTTGGTTTCTGTTGGTGCACCACAGGATTTATTTTTAATGGATTCGATATGCTTCACACAGCTGGATTATATTGTGCATCTTTACTCACACTGAGTACAGCAAAACAACTCTAATGACCTGTGAATGAACCATATGCTTGAGCTTCACTTTAGGTCACTGTCAGGCAAGAAATCTTTAGCAAACAAGGCAAGGTAACAAAAATTTCTGTGCACTATAGTTAGAGACCTTTTCTCCTAATACCAATAGTAGGCTTTCAATCTAAGTATCTTGCCAGCTTCTTATTTCCCCTTATGTGTCTTCAAAGAGACAATTTCATTCAAAAGTAAGATACACCTTAGCTCCAACATGCCATTGTCCACCACCAATGTGGTTTCAGTGCTCTACATTATCGCTGGTCTAGTAAAATAAAGCTCCTGGGAAATAAATGCAATGATCATAAACGTCAGTTTGTTTAATAAGCTTATGCTCCTATATTATTGGCACAAAGTTCTTTGCATTTTACCAAGCCACATCAATGTATGACATAGATTTAGGCAAAAAGTAAAACGTACATGTTAATTATATGACCAAATTCTCACTTTTAGGTAACAACATAAAATGCTGTGGCTGTTTCTCTGCAAACTAAAATGTAATTTCCATACAATGTCCTTAAAAACTTACAAGTGACCATTTCAGAACTCTCAGATTTGTGATGGACACTGCAAGCTGTAAACTTCAGTCAATTTTAATTCTGCATGCTGAAGTGAATGGTAAAATTATAAATGGCTAAAATTCCTGCTAAGTAGCTCTGAGTCCAGAGGAGTGGCGTAGATTTTTTAACATGTTAAACATTTATGAAATTACATGGAGGAGAGCAATTGTACAGTGATTGTGAATTGCAATACATGATGGAATATAGTTTTGTTCTGTCACATTGCTAAAATTCCAGTGTTACTTGTGGTCCCCACCTCCTTATCACCACTATGCCCCATGCCCCCATGCCATTTCATTAGAGGCAGAGAGGAACATTGGATGATAAGTTGTTAATGACTTCTTTTGTTTCTAATGACCAGCCCAAAATAACATCAATGAATTTTGATCTTCAAGTCATAGATTTGTCCTCACTGGAATTTCACTTCTACTAATTCCGAAGGAAGATTAAGTCTGGGCATTATGTACAATGAAATTGTAAACCCATTTATGAACTTGTTACACACAATGCACAGCAGAAATCATGGCCTGGATTTTTCCTATGGTGAGCGGGCTGGGCTGGAGCAGGCGAGGGCAGGCAAGGAGCCGATTGCTGCCCGCTATTGGCTGCGCGCCGCCATTTTACGTGCATGCGCACGAAAGAGCGCAGCAATCTCCCTGAGGCACCGAGCTGCCTCAGGGAGATTGAATAGACAATAAAAACTTCAAAATTATGTAAAAATTTATTCAAACATGTCCCCTCATGTGACTGTGTCACTTGAGTTGGGACATGTTTATAAAGGTGGGGAAATTTATTTAATTGTTTTATAAAAGCTTCAGGAAACCTCATCCCGCTCGTGGATGAGGTTTCCTGAAAAACGCGAAGGTGACTTGGGGTTTCTGCCTGCCCGCCAACCTTAAGGTTGGATGGGAAGTGTTCTTAAATACTTTAATTACATTCTAAGTGGCCTTAATAGGCCGTTGACATGTCGGCGGGCGCGCAGTCGATTCTGGCGCGTGGACGCCGAATGAAAAATCGCGACGACGTCGGAATGCACGCCCGACATCATCGTGCGTTATTTTACGTTCCAGCGTGTCAAGCCCACCCCCGCAAGCTGACCAGAAGATTCAGCCCCATCTCTTGCCAAGCCAATAAAAATAGAAAATGCCGGAGAAACTCAGCAGGTCTAACAGCATCTGTGGAGAGAAAGACAGGGTTAACGTTTCAAGCCCGTACTATTCTTCTTCAGAAGGGTCGAAACGTTACTCTATCTTTCTCTCCACAGACACTGTTAAGCCTACTGAATTTCTCCAGCATTTTCTGTTTTTATTTCAGATTTCCAGCATCCGCAGTATTTTGCTTTGCTTTTATCTTGCTATGCCAATCTGCTTGCTTATTCTGAACTGAAACTATCTTTCATAGCATTCATAACCCATCTTCACATAAAGATTTATTTGGTCAATGTACAAATGAAGTACTTTCTCTTTTTGAATAAACACACTTTGTATGGGAAGTACATTATCATATATCTTTGGTTTCATCAGGAAAAAATACATTGCTTCCATATCAAACATCCTCAAAACAAAATAACGTGATGATTCATTTTTACATTATTGCTTTTTTTTGTGAGAAGTTATTGATAACTTCAACGAATCAAAGAGTGAAGTGATGAATAATCTCGGTTACTTTGAAATGTGAAACTTTAATTTACTCTTGGAACACTGCACTAAGTTAGAGTTCAATTTTTCTCTCATTTTATTGTACATTACAACAGAATATAAGTTTGTTCATTGCACGTTTTTTTGAATTGGGATGCCAATGCACAAATTAGCAGCTGGTAGAAAATTTCCACAACAAAGGAGTTACATTACACACAACCAGTGATTTGGGTCTGGAATGCACTGCCTGGAAGTGTGGGGAAGGCAGGCTCAATCGAGGCATTCAAGAGAACATTAGATGATTATTTGAATCGAAAGAATTTGCAAAGGTACGGGAAAAAGGCAGCGCAATGGTACTAGTCCATAATGCTCATTTGGAGAGCCAGTGCAAACAAGATGGGCCGAATGGCCTCCTTCTGTGCCATTTAGATTCTGTGATTCTGTGCTCTTCTCTTTAATGGGCACATCAGAGTTATAAATAATGCTCATTATGTCTGTCCAAATCTGGACGTCACAGAGGAGATATTCCTGAGTATATGCTGAGGCACACGGGTCAGTTAGGTGCTGTGAATATCAGAAATCCTCACAGGTTGGACTGCACACTTGGTAAGGAATTTGTCTGATTTTTCTTTTGTTAATTCAAATGAAAAAGATGCATCTGGAGTCCAAATAGAAGAATTGGTATTAGAAGTCAGAACGCTCAATTTGTGGGGCTTCCAATTTTCCAGTCATTAAAATTAATCATTGGAAAATTAGAAGCCCTGCAAACTGCAAGTGCAGCTCTTCATGCAGTTTTACCAGTTCTCAATCAAATCAAATGTCCGAAATTCGGCTTCCCTCAGAAATTTGTCACCATCCTTCGCCTACTCCACAATGACATGTAAGCTGTGACCTTCACCAACAGACTAACCACAGACTCTATCTTAATGATGACTGGGGTCAACCAAGACACCAAACCTCTTCTCTATCTTCCATGCTGCAATACTGCACCTCACCTCCAGCAAATTATCCACAGACATGGAGATAATTTACAGAACAGATAGGAAGCTGTCCAACTGGTATCTTAAATCCAAAACCAAAATCACTCCTGCCTCAGTCATAGAGCTTCACTATGCAGATGATGCTTGTGTGTGCGCTCATTCAGGTACTGAGTTCTAGGTCATTATTGTCTCCTTCTCTCAAACATATGAGGAAATGGGCCTTTCACTAAACACACGGAAAACTAAGGCCCTCTTCCAACCAGCTCCCACAGCACAAAACCTGCCCCTATCAATTAAGACCAATGGCAAGATCCTGGAAAATAGGTACATTTTCCGTATCTTGGGAACCTCCTCTCAATGAAGACAGACATAGATGATGAAATACAACATAATCTCCAATGTGCCAGCTCAGTCTTCGGCCAACTGAGGAAAGAACATTTGAGGACCAGGATCTCAAGACTGGAGTCGGCAGGAGTGATCCCTGTGCTCCTGTATACTTCAGAGACTTGATCTCTACAATCTGCAGCAGTTACCTCAAAGCACTGGAGAAGTAGCAACAGCAGTGCCTTCACAAAATCTCCAAATCTGGAGTGTCCTCTCTCAAGCCAATGTGCTCAGCATGGAGGTGTTAATCACAGGTCATGTGCCTGATACCAGACTCCCAAAGAAACTGCTCTACTCAAAACTCAGTCGCAACAGGAGATTACTAGGAGAGCAGCTGTTATGATACCAGATGATGTTACTGTTGGACAACTCAGATCCCAGGGTGAAATGCAGCTTGATAGATCCTAACTTTTATTTTTTGTTTAGAATTGTGGAGGATGGCTACTGAACAGATAAATAAATAGATGACCTGTGGTCAGATACCACATGAGGGTTTCCAGTCTCCACCCTTGAAGAACACACTTTGGAATCTTCTCCCAACATTAAAGCTAAAACTCATTCCTAACACCCACAAATACAAATATAGCTTACTTAAACTATCTCCAGTTCTTAACGCAGCATAAATGCTTTAGGGATGTCCTCAAAGCGTTCCTGAAGAGGTCAAACATCCCCGCTGACTCATGGAAGTCCCTGACTTGTGACCGACCAAAATGGAGAAGGTTCATCCGTGAAGACACCGAACACATTGAGAGACTTTGCCAGGAACATGCAGAGGCAAAGTCGAGGCATTGGAGAGTGTGCACAAACCTCCAAATGACTCATCTACCCAACACACCATGCACCACCAATCCCACATGTAGCATAGTATGCAGATGGTGCATTGGACTTTTCAGCCATCTCAGAATCCATCCAACTGAAGTGATAGCAAGTCAACCCCCATCCGAAGCAGCTGCCTTAAGTTTATCAGTGTTATTGAATCAGTATAATCCTTACATTGCAAAGGACTATCTTGCAAGTAATTATGATGCTTTACTTACAATATACCTCTCAGAATTTTAATGTTTATTTACAGCACTCACACTTAAAATGGATAGAGATTCAGCAGGTCTGCATGTCGTGACATAAGTTTTGAGTGCTGTCCACTCTGGACATCCACTGCTGATCTTGCCACAATTCACAGAGTGAAGGAAAGGTCTCTTCAATTGTCTACCATGGTGGATGGGCACAAGGCAGATGAGTCCAGCACACTTATCTAGGCATATTGGCAAGTCCACCCAGCCTGGACCTGCTTATTTGACTGATTTGTCTGGTCTCATTAGGCATAATTGCTCTAACCATACTATTATTAGCTGTTCTAGTGTCTCATTACGAGACTGTCAATTTTAGTTTGTTAACACTCTTGTGAAACACCTAGGGGTGTTCTTTGTTGAATTAAATGCACAATTTAAATGCAAATATTCTGTTTTTCTATGCTTGCTACTAAAGTGAATAACCTCACACTTCCCCACATTATAGCCCATCTGCTAACTTGTTGCCCACTCATTTAATCTGTCGAAATATTTTTGCAGCTTCTTTGTGTCCTCCTCAGGCCTACACACCCACCTAGCATTGTATTGTCAGCAAACTTGGATTCTTACTCTTGGTCTGTTGGTCTAAGTCATTAATATAAAACAGTAAGAGAATTTTTTGAAATTGATGTATGATATTTAATTAAATCATTATTGCATTTAATTTTTCAATGTATAAGAATCAAGGTTACTGTACAATTCATCTTTTGTTAATAAGGAGGTCATTAGGCCTACTGCTCCTCCTGTATATAATTAAGTCACCAGTTAATTTGTATATCATTAAATTATTTTTCATTTTCATATTTTTTCCTGCCCGATCCTGCTGGAGCTTATCTCCATTAACTTTAAGAAGGCCTTAACCATCCTTATTGAGATGCCTCTCTAGGATGAGGAGAAATTTTTGCATGCATATTTTAACATAGAAGCAGATAATGGGCTGCAATTTTAGGGAAAAGACTTTGGAAACTGAATGGAATTGATGCTAAAACAAAAGCAGGGGACTTACTAAAGCATGTGGATGATGGTAATCTAAATTAAAAAGAGAAAATGTTGAAAATATTCACCAGGTGAGGCAGCACCTGTGGAAAGAGAAACAAAGTACACATACCACCCTTTTTATCACCTTGTGACTGTATAAACCCGAATTAAGCAAAAGCCTCATGAGTATCTCCAAATTGGGGTTGTTATGAAACAGCAGTTGGTAAAGCGGAGTTATGTAAAATCCCAGAGGGAAACTTTAAACAACTGCCATAATCTATATTTTCAAATGGTATGTTTGAGATGCAGCTCTAAACTCAGGAATCTGACCACCAGTTATCAGGAGATTTTTATATCAAACTGCATAAGGCATTTATTAATTTACACAGGTTGAATATATACATATGGCTACAAATTACTATTATCAAAACTTTTTAACAAATTCCCAAACTAATCTCCACTAAGACAACAACAACCCATAGACTATAAGCAGACACCAGGCAAAGCATTTTCACCTTACAAATTCAAAATGAGGTTACCTTTCACTTTGGTTTCTTTGCAAGCAGTTGTAGGCTTATGACTGCTTTGATATTACATGCCTCTGCCCTGCACAAAACTGCTTTCTGTTATACCCAGCACTTCTCTTTGAATGTAAATTCTCATTGTGTCACTCTTTGTACTCCACCTCTTCTAACAATAAAACCCCTTTCATGGTACCAATTTTATTAGTAACATAAACGTTGCTTAGCATCTCCTAGCTAGGTGCAAGATTTCACCCCCAGTCTTTGAATGCTCTATTCAACAAAATGCAAATGTACTCTTTCCTTCACTGTTTACATCTCAAAACTCCAAACATCAAAGCACCCAGACTAGCTGGCTTTAATCCAATTAAGACATACCTACAGGCTAAATCTCTATTTTTAAAAAATAATTTCCAATAACATTATATATATTAATAGCTTCATGACAGGGGTCCTATGACATACCAAGGACATGAGGACACTTTAATGGCCCACTCAGTGGAGTTTCTACCACAAGCACAATGCTGAGCAAAATCTGGTGGACCAGAAGTGGGTACTTCAACAAATAAGTGTAAAAATGATTTCTGTGGGGCCATGATGAGCGGAAGTGCCTGTATACAAGCTCCTCCTGCAAAATAATCCATGGTTTGGGCTCATGCAGCAAGCAAGAGCAGGTTTGTAACATGCATTTCTAGTTTTTGTGCCAATCTCTTCCTATTTCCTGCTGTAACTTTGGGGATCCCCAGCTGAACTTCTATCCCACGACTTTATATATTAGTGGAAAATTAAAGAATAACTACAGTCATTTGTGCAAATGTATTACCAAAGTTAAATTTTGTGCAACTTGAATGTTTCTCTGCAGTACTTGCAGATCAATGTCCAGCAAAAAAACATGCACTTTGAACTGCGCAGGTTAGGTAATGCTGCACAAGTTGGGAAAAAGAAGGGTTTGCCTTGTTCAGCCAAGTGTACCCTCTCCCCAAGAGAGGACGGTGTACCTGCATCATTAGGTGTTTCACGAGTGTTAACAAACAAACTAGCAATGGCAAATACTGACAACTATTCCCAGAGAATATAGAAGTAATGCAGAAAAAATGTTCAACCATCAATGAACACCTGCTGAGGGAAGGTTGACCTGTATTACTCTATTCCGAGTAAAAGGGTAAAGTATGCATGCCACAAAGTCTTCCCTTACAAACTGTGGAATGCAAAGTCTGTATACTACTTTACATATTTAACTTACATGTCCATACAACAGCAGGGCATACTTTTCAATTGCAACAGACAACTGGTGCCTTTGTCACACCCTACATCTTTAAATGTTCACCCAGAAAAAATTCTTTCAGTAAAACCTAACTGCATAATGTGTGTATATTTACTCTCATATGTGCTTGGAAGCCATATGGAGTCTTTGGTATCACTGTTTATTGTCTTGAAACTTCAACCTTCTTAACACTGCTTTTCTACTTACTGGCTAAATGAGAGCAGAAGTGCATAGGAGAGTCTGCAGTCATAAGTCCTTGAGCATGTTTGGCAAGTCAGCTGTTGAAGTTGTTGGCAATGGAAAGTCGAAGGCTATTCTTCTTTTCATGTTAATTCTTCTTCCCATAAGTACACCAATTCACTCCCATGTAAGCATATGGTTGAGCACAACTTATTTAAAGGACTGTCTTGCAACAGCATTCTTATATTTTTTGTTTCTTGTTTCTAGAGATCAGCAGCTTCCAGTGTCACAGAAGAAGCCAGGATTCCACAACACCCCGTGTCACTCCAGCTGTTGCATCTACTAGAAGGGGCCCATTTTTCTAGGTAAGATAGGCAGCCGTGGCATGAGTGATGTGGACATCGCTGTGGTCCCTTGCTTGAATGATAATGTAGTGGAGCAAGTGCCAGTGTTTGGACCCTGGGTGTTGCCATGAGGTCTTGTGCTTGTCTTGCTGTCTTGCCATGACAGGTACTGATCACTGCTGGACCCATCCCCTCCTTACCCAACCTACCATCTCCATCAGCCTGGTCCCTAATCAACGGGTAAACAAAAGCAGTGCCACAAAATAAATAACATGGAAGGCCACAAAGATCCCACCAAGAGAGCCCTTCTCAGTCAATATTTCATTACGAACCTTTCACCTCCAGTCACCAGGAGCTACAGTGTGCCCAAAATGCCTGCTTGAACTTAAAGTCCACCAATACAAGCAGCTGCAAAGAGGTCCTTGGCCTCTCTATGAGGAAACATCATGACGGGTTTGACGAAAATGTCCAAAAGATGTAGGATCTAGGTGAGCATAAGTGCAAAGCGTTTGCAGACTGGAAACTTAATCATGCAAAGTAAAGGAACAGTCCGACAGGAGACCAAAAGTAATGGTACAGGATAAAACCTTTGACATAAAGAACAAATGGTGGGTAGAAAGAGCATGGGAGATCCAACAGCTCGCAGACACCAATGACATGTATGGTTTCTTCAGCGCTGTGAAGTCAATCTATGGGCACTTCAGGGCCCACTCCATAGAGAGCCAAGCATGGGGGGGAGCTCATCAAGGACAGAGGGGCATTCATTGCTTGCTACAGAGAAATATTTGGAAGAGTTCCTTAGCTGTCTTTGACCTGAACACCCTCAATGCCATCCCTCAATGCCTCCTCTGGCTTAGCCGTGGTGCCACCCCTGTCCGGAGTGAAGTTCAAAGAGCCATTCAATAGCTGAAAAACAACAAATTCTCTGGAGCCAAAACAGCACATGCCAGGGGATCTCAGGGTCGCTGTGATTGTGACTATATTCAAGAAAAGTGACAAATCTGATTGTGGTAACTACAGAGGAGACTGCCTGCTGTTTGCCACAGGGAAGATCATTACAAGGATCCTTCTCAATCGCCTCCTCCCAGTGGCTGAAGAGCTCCTTCCAGGGTTGCAGTGCAGTTTTCGCCCATCGAGAGGCACCACAGGCATGGGGCAAAATTTTACGTTGAACGTGCGGACGGCGCCCAACCTGGAATCATGTGAAAACGTACGAAAAGACATTGGGTGCGTACCCGACATCATCACACTCGCATGCATCATTACGGTCAGCGGGCATGCGCGAGAGTTGGAAGCGTGCCCGCCGACAATTAAGCCTATTAATGAGCCACTTGTCAGTAATTTTCCATGGCCTGTCCACTTTAATGGTTGGCGGATGGGCCAATCAGCCAGGCAGCCTTCACGTTTTGGCTGCAAACTCCATCCAGGGTGGGATAAAATGTCCAGGGTAAAATAAAACAAAAGACCACATTTGAGGGATGAGGTGCAGTGTGGTTTGCTGTCGGGTGCTTGAATTTGCAGTATTGGCACAGTTTGCAGCAGTTCATTGACCTCATTTGATCTCTACAGTCCTGCAGCTCCCTGAGGCAGCGCCATAGCAGCCGTCAACCTTCAGGGAGCACCTGCCCGCACCCTCACTTCTCTCAGCGCCCACTCTCTTCCCATCCCCTCCCCAGCAGCGCTGAACCTTCCTCAATGCGTGTTTCACACTGCCTGCCAGTTAATTGGCCAGCCAGCGTGAAATCACGGTCAAGGGCCGATCGTGCATATCTTGTCCTCTTCCCGCCTGCTGATCGTATGCGCCCGACGAGCGCAAGATTCAGACCATGATCTTCACTGCTCAATAAATCCAAGAAAAATTCAAAGAACGGCACCAACAGCTGTAAATGGCCTTTCTCAACCTTACAAAAGCCTTTGACTCTGTCAACCATAAAGGCCTATGAAGTATCCGCCTCAAGTTTAGCTGCCTTCAGAAATTTGTCACCAAACCACTTCTCCATCTGCCTTGCTGCAATTATCACCTTACAGCAGACTACCCGCAGGAGTGAAGATAATTTACAGAACAGACAGGAAACTGTCCAGCCTATGCTGCCTTCAATCCAAAACCAAAATCACTCCAACTTCAGTCATTGAGGTTCATTATGTAGATAATGCTTGTGGGTGCACTCACTCAGAGACTGAGCTCCAGGTCATCGTTGACGCCTCTGAAGCATATGAGAAAATGGGTCTTTCACTAAAGACGTGGTAAACTAAGGTCCTCTTCCAACCAGCTCCCACAACACCTGCCCCATTGATTAAGATCAACCATGAGATCCTGGAAAATAAGGACCATTTTCCACATCTTGAGAACCTCCTCTCAACTAAGACAGACATAGATGATGAAATTAATCATCATCTCCAATGTGTCAGTTCATCCTTCGACCAACTGAGGAAAAGAGTATCTGAGGACCAGGATCTCAAATGCAAGATTAAGGTCTTAGTTTAACAGACAGCAGTGAACCCCATGCTCTCAGATGCTTCAGAGACTTGGACAATCTACAGCAAGCACCTCAAAGCACTGGAGAAGTACCACCAGTGTGCCTTTGCAAGATCCTCCAAATCCAGTGATAAGAAAGGCAGTCCAACAGCAGCACCCTATCCCATGCCAACATGCCCAGCATTTAAGTGCTTATCACTCAAAACCAGCTCTGTTGGTCAGGACATGTGCCTGACGCCAGACCACCAAAGCCATTGCTCTACTCAGAACTTGGTCATGGCAGGAGACTCCCAGGAGAATAGCAGAAATGCTTTAGGGATGTCCCCAAATGAAGAAACCAAACATCCCCGCTGACTCATGGGAGTTCCTGGCCTGACCGAGCAAAATGAGGAGGTCCATTCAGGAAGGCACAGAACACATCAGGAGACTCTGTTGCAAAAAAGCAGAGGTGAAGTTGCGACACCATAGACAGCCTATAAACCTCCAAACAACTCATCTACCCAACCCTTCAAGCATCACTTGCCCCGCAAGTGGAAAAGCCTGCAGCTCACACATTGGAATTATTAGCCATCTCAGATCCCATTGAACTGGAGTGAAAGGAAGTCATCCTCAATCCCTAGAGGCTACTTAAGAAGAAGAAGAAGTTAGGTAGAAAGAGAGCGAGCTATTATGGATGAGAATGAGTTAATGGAGGTGATTTAGAGGAGCAGGAACATATTCCCAGAAGGAAAAAACAGCAAAAACTGTGAAATAAGAATACTGGTCCGAGCTGGTCTTGTATACCTTAAACAGAACATCAGTAAAAACTGGGGAATAAGAGTACTGGTGCAAACTGTTTTTTCCCTCTGGGTTGGCTGTTTCAGCAGTGGTGTCCATGGTGCCCATTTTATTAATAATCCAGTCCAAAAAAAATAGTGCCAAAATCGCTGCCCTCCACACCCTGAGAATAATTGTTAAATTATGGCCAGAATTTTACCTTTGGTGTGCAGGCGCACGCCCGACACGCCGGAACGTAAAATGACACATGATGATGTCGGGCGTGCGTCCCGATGTCACCTTGCACCGTAGTGATATTTCGCTAGGCAGGCGCGCGATGAAAACAGAGGCGTGCCCGCCATTAATTAATGGGCCAGTTAATGGCCTTCAGGCACCAATTGCCTGTGATTTCACGCAGCCCGTGTGATTTTCAGGGCGTCGCACGGGCGCAACGGGCGGGTGGGTAGGCCACATTTTCAAAACCCTCATCCACGGGCGGGATAAGAAGGGTGAGTGGGCTCACTAATGCGACTTGTTTGTACTTTAGCTTATAAGTTGCTGCTACTTGCTTATGTGAACAGGACAACTTCATTTCGCTTCAGAGCTGCTTTGACAGAAATAACATGCTTCAGTTCAGGACTCCGGAGGAGTCATACCACTTGGAACCTTCCAGGTATCAGACAGCCTTTCCTCACCCAGGGAATGGGGATTGTGGTCTCCGCTGGAGGCACCTCCTTTGAGCAGGAAGAGAGGGCCAGAAGTGGGAGGTGACCAGTTGTCCCTTTTCAGCCTCCAGGGGAGCGACCTGTGGGAGGAGAGGCGCAGGCACAAGGGACGCAAGTCCAACAGGAAGTCCAAGGCGGAAGGGGCTGCAGAAGATGCCACTATCCTGCTGCCAGGGTATACAGGCGGCGATGCAGCTACCTCAATATGTCTGAGATCCAATGCCGAAGGAGGCTCCACCTCTCAAGGGACACAGTGACCTCCACCTATCAGATGATTGGCCCTGAGATCAGCTCCGACTGTGTGGGTGGCACCCCATGCGAGTGGCGCTGAAGGTCACGACTGCCTTCAACTTCTATGCCTCCAGTTCTTTCCAGGGCTCAGTGGGTGATCTTTGTGGAGGCTCCTAATCAACTGTCCACAGTGGTGTCAAACTTGTGACAGATGCTCTGTTCAGGCATGCATTGACTTTCATCCGCTATCGCAGAGACGAGGCCAGCCAGGCAGAGCGAGCCAGAGGCAATCAACAACAAGGTGCTATAGACTGTACACATGTGGCCATCAAGACGCCAGCAAGTGAGCCCGGTGCCTTCGTCAACAGGAAGGGCTTCCACTCCATGAACGTGCAGATAGTGTGTGATCACAGGATGCTGATTCTACAAGTCTGTGCAAGGTATCCTGGTAGCTCCCATGATGTTTACATCCTGAGACACTTCCAGGTGCCAGGGCTCTTCAGTGCTCCAGCCCGGCTGGATGGGTGGCTGCTGGGTGACAAGGGCTATCCCCTCAGAAGGTGGCTCATGACGCCTCTCCACCATCTAAGAACAGAGGCTGAGCAGCGGTACAATAGGAGCCAGGGCACCACAAGGGCTGTGGTAGAGAGAACCATCGGTCTTCTCTGAATGCGCTTCCGATGCCTGGACCATTCAGGGGGCGCACTCCAGCACCCCACAGATCGTGTGTCACTGATAGTAGTTGCATGCTGCACTCTCCACAATCTGGTGCTGGAAAAGGGGAGATGCAGTGGAGGAAGAAGATGTTGACACAGCTGCTCTGGCAGCACACGATGAGTCCAGCAGTGAGTCCGAAGACGAGCATGCACAGGAGAACACTGAGGGGATAGACACTAACCTGGGCAACCTCCAGGGAGGCAGGGACACCCGGGAGGCTTTGATCCAACGCTACTTCAGCTAGCCTACCAAAGATGAACCACCACCACACGCCAGGGCTGCAGGCTCCATACTCGATACCTGACAGGAACATTTGCTTGGTGAACAACATGCACTATGTGCCATTTCAATAAAGTTCAATGACAAACAAGTCACTCATAACATCATGGGTTACCCTGCACCTGCAGAACTAATGAAGCACCCAGAGGCTTGTTGAACAGAAACACATTTAATGATGTGGTGTCTGGCATACATAAAACAAATTAAATTGAAAGGTGTTATCCATCACACCTAATAATAATTAACGTAAAATGTGGGGAGAAAAAAAATCACCATTGATAAGCCCGTGTTGTGCTCAAGGTACTTTAAGCTTTCGCTTGCGCGTGCTATGTCTAGGTGCTCTCCCCACCCCCGCTGGTACTGGCATTGGAGACAGCCTGCTCACTCTGCTGTCCTGTTGGCCTTGATGACCTTGGTGGGCTTCCTGTGCTGGCCCTGCCTAGGATGGAGCAGCCAGAGTCAAGGCTGGCATCTCCCCAGTCGCCGCAGTCTCATTGGATGCCACGGTCACTGGCAGAGGGGCGGAGGAGCTACTGGTGTCATTCAGAGTGCCCTGAGAGGAGCTAGCAGCAATGATAGGCAACTTGTGTGCTAACGTCAGGTCGCTTTGGACCTCCCTGCTCACCATTGATGGATGGGCACCTAGCTGGGATACTGGGTGCTTCATCCATCTCCCACACTGGCACTGACCACCTGAGATCATTGCCAGTATGAGGGCTTGCAGATCCAAGCGCATCCCCAGGAAACCCTGATTCAGCTCCTGGAGGAGCGTCTCCATGAGAGTTGCCACTCTCTCCATGGAGGAAGCAGTGCGCTTGGCCATGAGGGTCATTGCATTGCTCATGCTCCACATGGACTCCTCCACAACGGAGACCATGGCACGCATTCCCTCATGTATCTCCGGCAGATCCTCCCGCACACCCTGCTGGACTTCCAGCATCTGCTGCCTCAGGGACAACTCCAGAGGCACATCATCAGCCACTGACTGAGCATGTTCCTGGTCTCCAGCAGTCCTCTGACTGCCGGTGCCCTGGACACTCTCTGCCTTTGCCTGCACCTCAAGCAAGCGTGAAGTGCCCTCACCGCTGTGCACCGAGATACTATCCATCGATCTAATGCCCACCCAGGTGCTGGTATCTGTGCTGGTACCTGCTTGGCTGAGAGGGTGTGACGCATTTACATGGTTGCTGTCCTCTGGGGTGATTGGTGGGCCTTCAGGCTCCTCAACCTGATGGGCTTTTGGTGAGCCTGAAAGGAAGAACAAGGGCATGTCATTGGTTGAAGTCATTACACTGTTACTGTGCATGCCTGGCACACGCATCAGGGTGCCCTCATCTTTCCATTATCAATGGGGATTCCTTGTTCAAGGCTCACATCAATATAGAGACAACAGCGGAATGGTTGCTCTTACAGATATTCTGGCCTCAGTGCACTGCACTCTTACCCCCCTGTGACACCCCAACCTCACCGCGGCTGGTTGACCTAGGCACATGGCGCCTCTCCAGCTCCAGGGCCTTCTGCTCATACCCACTTAGGATTAAAAGGTGAACCAGTCCTCTGCCAGTCCGCAACCTTTCTGCATTGTTGTGGGATGTCTTCTCCTCAAAGCACAGAGGAGCATCGATTAGTCCATCCTGTACCTGCATTGCCATTGCAGCCTGGTCAATCCCACCTGAGGAACACCTCACAGGTCTCAGCCAATTCATTATCCTGGAGCCGCAAGACACTCATTCCAAGCAGCCAGGGCTCACCCCCTTGCCCAGATGCTGCCTCATCGACATTTGCCACTCACACTCTAAGAACTCTGAGGTCCGGGGTTCGGGGTGGGGCCCGCTCCTAACTGCTGTGCTAATGATCCATGCCAACACGGTACTCACCCTTCCTGATCACAGGAGATCATTGAAGTGCTTATGGCACTGCACCCACGTGCGCCTCACCACATCATGGGAGCTCACCCTGAATGCCATCTCCCCCCAGCCATGTTGGATGAGGTTGGGGGCCCTCCTCCTCCCGGCCCTGGGGGCAAGGATCTCTCTGCATGCTGCCACCTCCTCCAGGAGGGCAGCGAGACACTCATCAGAAAAATGCAGGGCCGACTGCCCTGCCGACCTGCCCTCCCGCCTGCCATGTTCAGCACTTAGCTCCATGACGAGGTGCGTCTGCTTCACTGGCAGCCTTCGTGTGGCTGCCACGGCCACTTTTGAATCGGCTGCTGGGTCGCCATTGGATCCAGTGGACATTTAGATCCCGTCCCCTCCCCAGCCCCCGCTTGCCCCTTTTCCCTGTCTCCGCTGTCGCGTCTTATGCTGGACGAGCCTTAATTGGTTCACCTGCATAAAATGGCGGTGCGGAGCTGATCTCTTTCTGGGCAAAATTCAGGCCTATGTGATTCTGTTTCTCAATGACAAAAGGACAAGGCATACCCAGCTCTTGTATTGAATATGTTAGTGAACCAGACTAGAAGTTGTGGCAGGACCAATTGTACCAGGTTTACTCGGGCACATCGCCTCTGCACATCAAAGCTGCAAGCTGAGCACAAGGGCTAGATAATCCATCGTATCATTTTCAATGTTGTTGAATTATGCACTTGCATAAAATATGTATAGCTGTTGGGGACATGTTTTCTTTGTTTTATTTGTTTGTTTAATTGCATTAAATGTCTAATGGTATTGTAAACAAATGGAAGAACTATAAAGCACCTTTCATCTCCTCAGGCTGTCGCAAAGAACTCCACAGGTTATTAGGCACTTTAGAAATGGTATAAGTTATAATGTGGAAATAACAGCAACCAATTTGCACACAGCATGGTCCTTCAATGAGGTAAATGATCGGATGATCTACTTTAGTGATGCTGGATAGAGGGAGATAATTTGTTCAGGAATGCAGAAAATCCCTTACGCTTTTCAGATTATTTGCATTGACTTCAGATGGAAGAAAGCTTATCATTTTATCTGAAAGACAGCATGAATTTCCTCAGTACTGCACTGAAGCATTATCATTGATTATGTGCTTAAATCTCAGGGAACTCATATCCTTCTGATTTAAAGGGAGCATTACCACAGAACGAAGGTGAACACTCAATGGGTCAGATTTTGTTGTGAGGCTTTGGAGCTCATTGCTGCGTAAATGAGACATTAGCTTCAGGTGGGTGACAAATCCAGAGGTAAATGTGAATATTCAAAAGTTGCTGTCTGAATAGAGCTGCTTTGCTGTAAGCTTCACCTTCCCCATTACCACTGACATGGAAAAAGAGTTATGAAGCAGTTATACTTGTGTGGTAGATAAGAACTGAACCCATGCAGACATTCAGAAATAGTAAATGCAAACATAATGATAATTTTTAAGTACTGTCGATCAACTGTTCTGACACCAAAAATTAACTATGTTAAATGTGGGGTTTCAAAATGCAAATTGTTTTAGAAGTTGTATTTTAAGTTGTCATATTTAAAAATAAATACTGTCTCATTATTTAGCAATAGCTTTTTTGATCAGGCTTAGCTGTACCCAGTATGCTGTACAAGATTGCAACATGCTCATGATACCCATTTTTTCATTTTCAGTTGAAGGCTGACATAGGTGACATGCCCTTCTATTATGAGTCCTCATTTAATTTATTGTATGGAAATATGGTAGTCTGTCTGATGCCTGATTAATTTTAAGAATACTCTGTTGCAGACAGTAGAGGAATGATTATTGGTTCCAGACATCTCTGGTTATTCTTGCTGTAGTTTTAGGGTACCCAGTATCATAATAGAAATAGAAATGAACAAATTGCACCCATTCATTTCTGCTCATCCTAAAAGTTCTGAGATATCCTTGTCAATTAGTTGTCAAACCTATGAAGACCTTGAGCCTTGGTAATTCACTCTCCCCTGCATACTTGCTACAATATGAATAACTTCTGAAAGATATGTCCCCATGAGCAGACTGTCACGTTCCTTTTTTTGGTAATAAGATCAACTTTAGCTTGGACTAAATGATCAGCTTATATTACTGCAGTTTATCTTTGTAAGTTTTAACTGTTAGCATTCCCATCATTCCAATGTTTAATTATGAAATGTACTGATTCTGAATAACGATAACAGGCATTAATATTGATTAGAAACCCGTAAGTAATTTTGAGACAGAAAACAATTTTTTCTTTAACAATGTCATTAAATTTGGATAAACTCCAATGCTGACAGTGAAATTTAGGTCACACTGTTTTTATTAAAAACGACTCCTTTTCACAAGTTTGGGTGGAGTTTTTACCTTAGAACCATAGAACCATAGAAAAGTTACAGCACAGAAGGAGGCCATTCAGCCCATTTTGTCCAAGCCAGCCCGAGGACACCCAGCTGCCCTTTCTAATCCCACCTTCCTGCACCCGGCCCATAGTCCTGCAGCTTACAGCACTTTAGGTGCAGATCCAGGTATTTTTTAAAAGAGTTTAGAGTTTCTGCCTCCACCACCAACTTGGGCAGCGAATTCCAGACACCCACTACCCTCTGCGTAAAAAAGTTCTTCCTCATGTTCCCCCTACACCTTCTGCCACTTATCTTGAATCTATGTCCCCTGGTTCTAGAATTCTCCATCAAGGGGAACAATTTTCCTTCTATTTCCTTCTATTTTTATTTCACGCTGTGTTTTAAAACCAGTAGAATTTTAAAAAAGCTAAAAATTTCAAAATGGAGATTGTTTGATTGGTTGTCTGCCAGAGCCAGGCTAGATTATTTGTTCAAAGACAGGCTACAGGGCTCTTATCCAGCTGCTAATCAAATTATGCATGACCGTAGCAGATATGAAAGACCCGGATGAGGTCTGTTTTTGTGATCAAAGTCATCTGAATTCAGGATAGGCATGCCAGATTGTCACATATGCAATAGCCCTACGATTATAGCTTTAATCAAGGATGATTGAAATGTGAGGCTTCAGTCTGGGGAATATTCTATCTTTGATTCTGTCTGGAAACCTGAGCTTGATGGATTGGAAAATTTAGCCGCATGTCATATATACTGTGAAGGTCTGCAAAACAATGTTTCATCCTAAAGCCCTAACAATTATCCAGGTATGCACACAATACATTTCTGAGACACCTCAGCCTGTAGCCTGGAGGGAAGTAGAACTGGCGGTGAAGAGCTTGGACTGAATTTTAATCTGCAGGAGTATGTCGGCTTGGGTATGACGGGGAGAGTTAAAACTAGTGACATTGACAGCATGACAAGAAGTCAGTTCCAACTCTCTGGCTTCCACATTTAACTCCAACGCGTTAGACTGTTTGTGCCCAACCCCTTCTGGAGAGGCAGGTTGTGAATTTCCATACACTACTTAAATTTAACGTCAAGTTAAAGATTTCCTGAAACCAGGCAATAGAATGGCAACTGAGGGAGCCGAAATCAATCTTGGGCCAAGATGCCAATAAATACTCATAGCTGCTTTCTTACCAGCTGGTAGAAGAGGGTTAGTTCACAATCGTTTTGCCGAGAGTCTACTTGATATAATTTAGAGATTACCCTTTATAACTTGAAGCCTTGTTCTTTCAAACCTGGATGGGACTGGTCCACCTTAGATTAGACCTTAGATGAGGACCAAGATGACTGGCAATAGGATCCAAAACAGTCTGCTCCTCACAGACCTGCAACTACACAACAGAGAATGGTACAATGTGGAGGGGACCAACAGAGAGGGAGCCAACAGACGGGAGTGGCTCAGTGATACACTAAGGCCCTTTCTGCCAAAATCAATTCAAAAGATTTGAAGAACATAGGAGTTCCACTGCTTTCCTAACCAGATATGTATCTCTGAGTCAACATTGTGTTGTAGAGTTGATTTTCTAGGCAACTTTTCTTGGTGGAAACATTGATTGTTATTTACAAGACAGCAGCAGCTACATGTGTGCATCTAACTGTATAACTAAAAAAGAACTCCCTCCTAGAGGTCCCCTGCACTGCTAATTCATTTGTTTACACAAATCATGTATTCTTACAATACAGGATTATTCTTAAAGCTACATTTACGTTTATCAGAACTATAATTACTACATTCCTCCCCCTTTAACTTTTCTGTACATTTTGTATTTACAAGGATAAATATCTCATGACATTACAATATTTACACAGGTCATGAAATTACAAGTTCAGTCTTTCAGGTGATTTCCTGATCCATGTGGAACGTTGCAGCGCCATGACTTCCTATTCTTTGACAGGAGCCACATTAACATTATGTACCTCATTAGACATGGGCGATTCAGTGTCACCCACTCTGCCAGAGACATTGGGCATGTCTATCCTTGGTTGAGCAACTTCAACAGGAACCATATGTTCAGCAATGGTTATAGGTGGAACATCATTTTGTTGGGATGACTCCTTTTTCCTTAAATGATCCACGTGCTTACGGGTGATCTGGCCCAATGGTCCGGTCACAGGCCTTACTTTATCAGGTAGCCACTTCGGTGCTCCATCGAAATTCCTTACATATATTGCTTCTCCGGCAGTAAATTGTCGCTCACGACCATGCAAATCATGAGTCGCTTTTTAGTTCCCTTGACTTTTCTCCACCTTCCCCTCCAAATTGGGAAGTATCAGGCTTAGTCTTGTTTGAAGATGGAGCCTAATCAGTAACTCTACAGGTGTTGCTCCTGTCGTAGTGTGGGCGGGGGGCGGGGGATGGGGGTGGTGGTGGGGTGAGGGGGGGTTGTTCTGTCGTGAAATAGGAAACGAGCAAGTCTAGTTTCTGATGATTCACTTGTTAACTTTTTCATTCCTACCTTTTATTGTCTTTTTGGAACCTTCTTCCTTTTCGTCTTCTTCTTTCTACCACAGAGTTTAGCCTCGGCCTTCTTTTTGACTGCACTGTCGGCCGGACCTCTCTCAGGCGAAATTTCAACTTGTCTGAGTTTAATAGTTGAGCTACCCATGATCTCATCATCTATTCGCATCTTGGAAAGTTCTACGACTTTTACTTTCCCAGACTCTTTAGCTTCATTCAGCTGATTCTTCAGCTCTTCTGCGTCTTCCTTGTATCTGTTGTCTTCCTCCTGGGAGCTTGAACATTGCTGCATCTCCTCTGCCCACTCGTTCTTCAGTTTGTTCAGAGAGATGTTAAATTCTTCCTGTTTCTCCTGGGGCAGGGTTTTTACCTTGTCGGGTGGGCGCGGCGGGCAGGCCCGGGAGTGGCCACGAAACTGCCCGCCGCCCAAGGTTTGGCCCTGGCCACTGAAACGCGCAATGCTGCCTAGGTGGGGGTGGCGGGGCAGGGGGGGGGTGGTGTTGGGGGGGGGCGAGCGCGGAAGTCAGCATATGCATCTGGAGGCACTCACTGAAAGCTCCCTGAAGGCGCAGAGCTGCCTTAGGGAGCCGAAGATTTTTGACATGAAAAATAAAGACTGGAAAAATAAGGAAAACATATCCCCTCATGTGACATGTTAAAAATGAGTTTTAAAAGTTTTTATTTTTAATCAATGGTCAAAATCTCATTCCACCCATGGATAAGGTTTCGCAAAAAATGCAAAGGCCGCTTGGCATGTTCGTTGCCCACCAACCATAATTAATTAATTCAATTAATTGATTAAGGGCCTTAATAGGCCTCTTAAATTGTCGGTGGGCATGCTGCCGCCTCTCCCTCGTGCCCGACAACCGAAATATTGCACGAGTGCGCGATGGCATCGGAATGTTCGCCCGACGTAATCGTGCACTACTTTTCTCCTGTTCAGGTCGGGCACACAACCGCCAGACAAGGGAAAAATTCTCAAAGCTACAGTCCTATGTTTATCAGAACTACAATTACTACACATTGCTAAAGCAAATTATCTGGTTATTTATCCCATTTGTTGTAAGTGGGATCATGCTGTGATCAAACTAACTGTTGTGTTTTCTTGCATTACAACATTAGCTGAGGAAGAGGAAAGGTCCAAGGTTAAATCTTTAGGGTCTCACAAAGTGACAGTGAAGGGGTTGAGTCATTGCTCGAGATGATCTGTCTGATTGAATATGCTAGAGTGGATGAGTGAGCAACATTTGAAGGGTGCCATCACATTTATTTGATACCAGTTTATCCTTGTGCAAGAATAGTGCTCAGTGGAATGTAAAAGAATGTTAGGAGGCTGGATGTGAGCTTCACTAAGTGGATATTCTACCCTTTACATTTATTTCAAGAAATTCATTGAATAAAGCCTCGTCTTCTGCAGCTTTCCCTCGTTGTAATTTGGTCCATTTCTTCAAAGGATAACAGGAGGGTCTTGGGTCAGGCATACTGACTGTTGGATGTTCAATGCAGCCAATTTGCCTTTTGTTGTATAGGCGTTCCACCCTTACAGGAAACAAAGTATTTCTCAGTCAGGACATTTAGAGACTGCCGATGTGAATAGTAAATCCCTTTAGAAAGTTATTGGTAGCAATATGCATCCATTAAAATTGCCACATTCAAATTTTCTATACGTCAGAAAACTGCCCTGGTGTAAGGGAAATCCAGGTAGGCGGATCTCAATATATGGATAACCTGCTTGAAGAATCCATCTCCCCCAGAATCTGCCTCTGAGCATTCTTCAAACCAAATATGCATAAATATGAAATCAGGAAAATCAGAAAACACACAATCAAAGCTTCTGAGCAGATTCTGCCTGTCTGAGAGCATTAAACATACAGTGCTCAGCATCTCAGCATCTCAGACCTGAGCCTTTGCTGCAGTTGCTTGAAGGAGCCCAGCTGCTTGTCATCAGTAGGGGCAGCGGTCAAGCAAGCTGCTGGTTAACAATGATCAGTTGAAAACAATGTTTCCCTTTCATATCAGTTTGCTATATGCGAACTGCTCGTCGGACTGTGCGGCCCCTTTAAGGTTGCCCCATGGCTGTGCATGGGCTTCTTTAAGGGAATATTGGTTTAGTGTGGACTGCTTGTTCCCAGCATTCTGGATTCCTGAACAGCTGTGCACCCGTGCAGCTCAGAGGGAACGCTGGTTGAAATTATTTAATGCATTTAACTCAGAATACTAAATTCAGATGCAGATTGAATTCGAGTATGGCATCTAAAGTTGGTGCTCCTTTACATGAACAATTCATAAATCTTATTTCTTTGCATTGCACATGAGTCTGAAGAGAGACAGACTGCTGGCTGGAAGTAAAGGAAATCAATATGGGCCAAGTAGCTGATCTCCCTGTTCTTCAAAATCGTTAGGAATTAAGGGACTCTTGTATAGTGAGGTGACCTAACAGCTTTTTTGTGTTCCTAAAATTTAGGTTCTTATCCAGGTATTGATTAATATTCTGAATAATGGCCATTAGCATGTGCCCATGGACCAGAATCTAGAGACATGTACCTGGATTTTCAGTTTGCAACATGCTGGGAGCGGAGGAGTCCGATACTGTCCAGAAACCCAAATGTGCAGTGCGACTATCGTTGCTTATTACCTCAGCCACCTTGTTAATCAGTTTATTTCTGGGTTTCCCATCAAATCGGCAGCAGCTGGCATAATGTGTCCCCACATGATACAATCCCAACTACAGTATTTAAAGGGACCCTACAAACATGCACGTTGAAAGGGTTGGAGTTGACTGTCAGAGAATTGGGTATTTCAGAATGGAGTCCAATCGGACAAAGGCTAGTGCCTCTCTGGATATGCTGCTGGAGGCAGTCAGGAGTAGGAGGGAGATACAGTTTCCTAGCAATGGCAGGAAGAAGCCTGCTGCTAAGACCAAGATGCCATGGTTGGAGAGAGTAACGGTCATCAGCAGGCGTGTGGTGGTATGCTCCTGGACTCAGTGCAGAATGTGACTTAGTGAACTAAGCAGGTCAGCAAAAGTGAATACAGTGACACATTCAGCTACATCACCCCAGGCCCTCATACTGCCTTCTCAAACCTACTCCATCACATCATTCCAACACACACTTATCTTGTAATTGTAACCATCCTACACTTTCTATGCACTTTCTTGCATACCTGTCGATTCATCTATCACTCCAACCCACAATCATCTTTATGAAATGTCATGTGTTTTGCTCACAGTCATTCTCACCAACTGCACTCCATCCATCAGATGGAAATATGCCATTATACTCATTCATCATTCTGTTCTTTCCTTCTTTGATCGAAAGTACAGAACACCAGGAAAAGGGAGAGAAACAGAGGTAGCTCTGCAATTCACTCAACTGAAGACACCAGAGAAGATGGCACCAGAAACAAATGGAGTTCCAGCATCCCTGGCTGTTGGAAACAGTGAAACGAAGAGCTGCCAGCTATCTGATAACCAATTAAATAAATTGTCATACGGCATGTGTCGTACGGCACTCGGTCATGTTAACTTAGTTTCTACGGTGAATGAAATGTGATCATTTTTATCATGACAACTTGCAACATTCTAGCCTTGCCAAATTAATTCTTGATTTTTATCTCCCACAGGAGTTACACTTGCTGCATGAGTCCGCAGAGGAGCTGAGTTCTTCTGAGGGTGCATTGTTATAGGTTGCACTCAGACTGAGCACCAGCTCAGATGCTCATCCTCCAGTGATACGAGACAGACAGATAGTTTAAGCTTTCACCCGGTGACTCGCATTTCAGAAGCGAGCAAGAACAGATGGTAGAGACAAAAACAGGAGTAAAGAGTCCGCATTGGAGGGCACAAGTCTCTCTAAGCTCTGCTCAGCTTGACAGAGACACTGCCCCAGAGGCCATTAATGAAAATGACAATCAGTGAACAGCAACAGAAAACGTGTGATGCACTGGCAGACCTTCAAAATGAAATCACCATGATTACAGAGAGATTGGAGGGTTCTACCTCAAGTATGAGGTTGTTGATGTCATGCACCACTGATACGATCTATCATTCTGATGATAGAGTGATCAATGCCATGGACTGTCATACACTCCAATCCACTGAGTCCATTCACGCCTTCAGCACCAAGTACAGACTCTGGATGGCAAAAATCTGCCACCTTTAATAGGCTGACTGATGCCCTAGCCTTGGCCTTACAGCACTGCACTGATCTGCAACAAAGAGTTCTGCTGCACATTGGTAGCGGTGAAGTGTGACTGGGCCAAGAGAGGTGATGCCAAAGCAAAGCGGGGGAACTCCACTCAAAGCACTTTGACTTCTTACCCACAGCCCATCTCTCAGTTAGTAGCCTAAATGCTGCCTCATCTCCCGATGGCCTGGTCTGTCCCCGTACAGGTGGATCAGCCTTTGATAGGACACTCATGGGCTCGAAAACCCAAAGGACATCAGCCAAGAGCATCTCAGTGGTCAGAGCAGTGATGTGAGCAGTCGGCTTCTACCTCTGCTTACGTTACGTGGGCCGCACCAAATAGGAGAAGAAAAGGAAGAGGAAAGCTTTGTAGTTATACATGGGTTTGCACATGGGCATTTTGGTATCAAGGTCAGCACTTCCCTTGCCCATTCGTGGGTGCTGGGTGGTAAATGGCCTTTTAACTTGTTTGATGATGAATGTGAAAACATGAATGGATTGGTACCAATGGAAGGATGCTCAAGGGGTGGCTGGTGTTGCCGGATTGCTTTGTGACAGTGGCACGAGGTGCAGGGGGGTGGCAGTGTGGAGGGTGAAAGAGTGGACATTGCATTTCCAGGTGACATGAGTCCACTGATACAACCTGAGTGAATCTTGCATTAGAAGGGTCATCCGTTACATTCCAGGCAGCATCTGAGCAGCTGGAGGTCATTCTTCTCCTCCTCCTTTCTTCTCCCAACTGAATCGTCTGCAAAGCTCTTCATTTTTGCCCCTCCTGCAGGTCCAAGCCTCACTGTGTTGTGCAGAGTGCAGAAAACAACAACTATTTTGGAGACCCGGCTGCTAAATACTGAAAGGCACCTCCAGATCTATCCAGGCACTGAAGACCATTCTGATGTCCTGTTAAATCAAACATTTGGTGGTGACACTCATTGTAGTACTGTTGGATCTCAATGTTGGTGTTTTTGAAGGGTGTCATGAGCCAAGTTTGCAATGTATATCCCTTGTCCCATAACAGCCACCTCTTCAAGTCTGCTTCCATGTCATGGCGGCTGGCCAGGAATCTTGCGCACACTAAAATTTACATCTTTTTGAAAACCAGCTACTTATTGATGGAGTGGAAGCCCTTGCAGCTGAAAAAAATCCTTGCTTGTTCTGCAGTTGCCTGAATTGCCATGTGTGTGCAGTCGATAGTGCCTTGTGTTAATTCGGTGAACTTCCACCAAGCAAAGGAGGGCATTGGAGCCAGTCTGTCTTCAACATAGGTTTATTTGCAAAACCCAGTATAACATATATACGCAGACAACTTTTCCCCTTCTACCTAGTTCCCCACTCCACAGGTGGAAACTCATTATATATGAGCCCTCACCTTTCCCCAATTAGAATCAGCTTCTCTGAATCACACCTAGAGCAGGCTCTCGATTGTCACAACAGTTGCAATATTAACAGATTGCACCTGTGGGAAACCAATCAGAATGCCAAAGCTGATCGAGGGCCTGTTTATTTTGACTGGCATCATCACAGGAAATGTTGACATAATTGCTGGTTCTGCCAAACAACCCATCAATCACCTGTCTTTTACATTCATGGACAGCCAACTGGGAGATCCTGCATATGTCTGCAGCATAGCTCTTGAAGAATCCAGAGGCAAAAATGTTGTGGGCTGCATAGTAACTTTGACAGCCACTGATAAAGTGTGACCATCGGGTCTTGCCGGCCTTCTTCCATATGCTACAGATGTCTATCATATGATTTGACAACCTGAGCCTTCTGAGACATTGGTGCAGGACATGTGAAGGAAACTGAGCCTGAATGGATCGTGTTCTGTGGGTAATGCATCTTGTAAGCAGCAACTGGTCACCTCTCTGCTGCTCCCCTCTTTATTGCTGCCTCTCTGCCGCTCCCCTTTCTGCGCTGCAGCTCTGTGACCAGCAGGCTGCTGTGGTTGCTGCTGCTGGTGCTGTTGCTGGTCATCTTGCTTCTCATCTGAGGTCCAATGTAAGGCAGGATAAGCGGCATCCATCTTGATATGATAGAGTAAACCTCCAAAGTGTAGAAAGCAATCTCTCAGCAGAATTACTGTGAACAAACCTTTCAGACCCGATCGGCCATTTGGCTTACTTCTGCTACTGCGTCTTATGATTTAAACCCCTTTCCACAATTAGCTAGGGAAGCGACTATGAGTGATCGGGGTCTGGTGAATTGAACAGTGGCTGAGGTTAGTGGTCCAGTTGTTAGAATGTGGCATTTGAATTTCCATTCACTGACCTTGAACACTCAAGTGGGGTCATTAAACTTCTTGCGTCACTGCCTGCAGGTCCTCAGGGCTTAGCTGGCTTTGACATCCACAGCTATCTGCTTGTGTTTCCTTTTGCCCATTTTTCTGGAGGGCCACCTGGTCCCCCGCAAATACAGGACATTTTCACCTCCTCCACCACGAACTCCAGTGAAACATCCAAGAGCCATGGAGTTTGTACTCTCTCCATTGTGCCACATTGTTTCCATGGACTGATTCACTTCCTGTACAGCTCACAGAACCTGCTGCAGACGCAATGCTCCTCCCCTTTAAAGAATCCGGGTTAGTTTAGGGCAGCCTATATTGAAGTGGTGCTTGGAAAAGTTGCCATTTTGATTCCCTGCTGATTAGCGGAGCCAATCCCCAACATGGTTAGGGTTGGCTGCACACAATTCATTTTAATGAGTAGGCAGCACAAAATTGGCCTGCTCCTTGCATCCCATTGAATGGGAGCAGGTTAATCACACTTCACGATGCCTGTGAAGATTTTTGGGAGATATCGAATTTAGCCCCCCTCTGTCTGCCATAATAGAACACTTTCCATCAAGTGACGCATACAGCACTACTTACTAAAATTGGGGCACAGTTTTTCAAGTTAGTGTTCATTTCCAAAAACCACAGGCATGCCTTATTCCTGTCCGTAACACAAACAGAGATCAAAGGGTTGCAGCCAGCTGGCTGGCAGTTAAGAAAATTCATCAGGGAATATATGAAAACAGACTTGGTATGAAAGGTAACTCAGCTGAGAACATATGGAGTTGGTCACAGAAGGATAGGGAATTGGGTGGGAAATGTACAGAAACAGCCAGGAGGACAAGATAACATACGGAGAGTTCAGAAAAACGGAACATCAGAAAATAGATTCCTCATGCAGGTACTCCTGACAGCGAACTCTATGCAGATGGTTGAATGGTTCGAAATTAAAGCTTAATGCATTATTGTGGAATTGAACCTTAAGCTGTATTCAGAGTTGCAATACTCTTTTTGTCAAGGCCGAGATTGAAACAGAAATCTGCATCAATAATCTGGACATTGTCCATGTTTACTTTGAAAGACATTTTATCAGTGATCTTAGTTAATTTTTACACAGTGATATATTTATTGGGCATATCTGTGTACCAAATGGGGTCTGGTGCTCACAGGGCATGCACTGGGGACACTGTGAGTGTATTGCTCATGTTTTTTTGTCATGTAATCCCCTTATATGCTGCTCCAATTTAAAAGTATCAGATCACAGGATCACCTCTATAGGATTATTAGTCAGTTTATTCTGAAATGTATAGTCTGAAATGATTCAGAATCTACAAGTAGAAATTGGACATTTTTTGGTTCTTTGGTTGGCAAAATTCTACTCATAAGCTGGCCTTCAGCACAGTAAAGCTCATGTTGAATCGGCAGCCCATTTTACACTGGAATTAATGGAAAAGGAAATTAATTAAATTAAGACAGGCTTCTGGTTCATTTTAAGTACATTTTGCACGACTGACGAAGGCCAACTTCAGCCCCACAGGGTCAGTATAGTTCTGTAGTTTGCTCAGCTCTTAATATAAACAGTGGTAACACCCAGCACTGCACCAGATCAGAAGGATTATGGTAAAAGCATTAACATCATGCTGAGTGACCTGCTAGGGTCCATTTTAACACTTGTATCCAGAGGAAGCAGAGGGCAAGCCCATGTGGGAGTCTTTGTTGGTGGCCTTGCAAATTTGAACCACCAGGCCTCATTTTGATACTGCCAGGCAGCTGCTTATCCATTTATGCCGACCTGCCAACATTAAGAGGAGGCTTCCAGCTTCAAGGTAAAGTGTTGCCTATAGATCTCATGGCTGGAGGTGGGGAAAGCCTAAAAAACACTCTGGCTTCCCCAGGCCCCAAGGAGGACTGTATTTTTGTTTCATGCAACGTAGAGGGTTTTGCTGGCTTCCTGATAGCTTTGCCTGGTGGGCTGGTTGTGGTAGGTGACCCACTCAGAAGTGGTTTAACATGCCTTTGAGATGTCAATGTACATCATGGGACTCCAATTTGCATTTATTAATGAGACCCCCAATAAAGTTTCATCCATGCAAAAACCAGGGGTGTTAAAATGGTGAGGGAAATGGGAGGGAAATGAAACTGTTCAAGTTAATTGCTCCTCCACTCTTTCCCACCAACCTGGGAGAGTTAAAATTCACCCTGCTGCTTTTTTTCCTAATATTTCCTATTTTTATTTCAGATTTCAAGCACTTGCTATTTTTTACATATAAAGAGATTGTTAATTTACACTGATGAAGGAAAATAATACAGACGATTTTCACATGAAAGAAAAGCATTACAGGAAAAATGCAATGAAAAGACATTTGGCGGAATTTTCCCCTCCGGGACTAAAACCAGAGGTGGGAGTGGGAGTTAGAATGACTTCCACTGGAGAGCTGAGCAGATGAGCACGCTGAACCTTGCGTTGTTCAGCTGATTAATTAGACAGCTGTGAGGATCACATTGAACCGCATGATGGGTTGAGCAGGAAGCCGAATGCCCCACCGATATATCTGGCCACCACAGTTGAAAGGCACCTGGACAGCCATTCAATCCCTGTGGGCCAGGGCCCTCGAATTCCAGCAAAGAATATATATGAGAAGGCAGCAACCTCTGGCTCTGTGGTTCAGCGATACCTCCCTGGAAATTCTCCTCCAGGGGGTTGGGGAAAAATGGGAGTTCCTCTTTCCAAGAGATGGGAGCAGGATGCCCTCCCATCTGACTATGACGGTCTTGGAAGAGGTTGCCAGGGTGATCAGCGTCCATGGGATCCAAACGAGGAAAGCCCTCCAGGAAATGGTTAAATGATCTCATCTGCTCTGCTAAGGTAAGTCAAACTTCTACACACTGCAAACTCACACTTTCATAAGTCTACGGGTTAGAGTCCACAGGGATGTTACATACAGTCAGCAGGTGGGACATGAGCACTTCTTTTTTGTATTCTTTCATGGGATGTGGGTGTCGCTGGCTAGGCTAGCATTATTGTTGCCCATCTCTAATTACCCTTGTGAAGTTGGTGGTGAGCTGCTTTCTTGAACTGTTGCAGTCTATGTGATGTAGGTACTCCCACAGTGCTGTTTGGGAGGGATTTCCAGGATTGTGACCAAGCAACAGTGAAGGAACAGCAATGCAGTTCTGTAATAAACTTGATATACCAGGCAGGTTTCTTACTTGAAACAGATAACTCTATTTACAGAGCTCTTGTAGAAGTTACATGCTTGAACCAGGTCCACAACTTGAAATGCTTCGGGTTGATTCATCTGTACAATTGCATGACCCTTATAGGCAGTAATAAAGGTTTTACCAACAATCACTGCATTCCTCCTCCTTCATTTTTTTTTACATTTCTTATTTACAAGAATATCTTAATCCACAACATTTACATATATACACATGTCATGCAATTATAGATTAAGTCTCTGAGGAGGTTTTCTAATTCAGTTAGAGTGACGTAGCTTTACGACTTGAGATTCTTCCACTGGATCGACATGATCAGGAATTGCAGAATCAGGGACATCCTTAGACAATGACAGTTCAGAATTAGGTAATTCAACAGAGACATCAAGTATGTCTATTCAAGGTCGATCTGTCACCTCAGGGACTAAAGGTTTGACATCAATTACAGCTGGAATAACTGGCTGTTGGAATGTCTCTCTACTCCTTAGGTGATCCACATGTTTTTGAACAATCCGGTGTTCCACTTCCACTATGACAAAGGCCCAGTTTCAGAAACAGTTATACCAGGAACCCAATTAGGTCCATTTCCAAAATTTTGCGTGAAAACTGTATCTCCTACAGTAAATCTTAGAGATTTGCTATGAATATCGTGACTCAATTTCTGACTACTCTGGTTCTTCTCTGCCTTTCCCTCTAAGTTTGGAAATACCAGACTTAATCTTGTATGAAGGCGGCATTTCATTAGTAATTCAGGCAGTGTTGAAAACGTAGCTGCATGAGGAGTGGTACGATAATGGAGAAGAAAACATCAAATTCAAGTTTCTAACGTTCCTTCGGATAATTTCTTCATTCCTGATTTGAAAGTTTGCACTTCTCTTTCTGCTAACTCATTGGATAAGGGATGATATGGTGCTGTTTAAATATGCATAATTCCATTTAAACTCATGAATCTCTGGAATTCTGTACTAGAAAAGACAGTACTGTTATCTGAAACAATGACTTCCAGTAGGCCATGTATACTAAAACACTGGCGCAGCTTTTCAATAGTTGCACATAATGTCAGTGATCTAACTTCATACACATCCATCCACATAGAATGCACATCGATGATCAATAAAAACATGGTATCTAAAAATGGACCTACATAGTCTATGGGTAGTCTAACCCAGGGTCGACCAGGCCATTCCCAAGGATGCAGTGGAGCTGAAATGAGCAGCTTCTGCTGTTGCTGACACTGAAGATGGTGTTTAACTATTTTTTCTATATCACGGTCTATACCTGGCCACCACAGCTCCACACAAACATCTTCATCTTCAAAATGCCTGGATGCGCAGTGTGAAGCTCGATCAAGAGTGGTTCTCTTCCTTGCAAAGGGAGAACAATTCTTGATCCCCGCAACAAGATTCAAATTGACAACTTAACTCAGTTTTACAGGCATAGAATGGTCTAATCTCTTCAAAGACTGGTGCATTCGACCATCCTTGCAATACCTGGTCTCAGACGTTTGATAAAACTGGATCCTGGTATGTCCAATTCCTTGTTTGCTTTGCACAGACCAGCGAAGAGTCCAAGAAATTCAACACAAGTGCAACTTCTTGTGGCACTGGAGCATGTACAGTGCTATCTGGTAACGGAAGATGACTGAGTGAGTTTACATTTGCAATATGCACACCCAGACGGTGCATAAAGTTGAACTCATACACTGACAAAATCAAAGCCTGCTGTTGAATTCTGGTTGAGGCTATCGGTGGAATTGTTTTATCTTCAATAAATAAACCCATTAGTGGCTTATGATCCAACACTATGGTGAAATGTCAACCATGCAGATACTGATGGAATTTCTTTACTCCAAATATTACAGATCAACTTTCTTTTTCTAGTTGTAAACAACCCTTCTTGGCTGCAGAGAGGGTTCTGGAGACATACCCTATTAGCCTTTCAGAACCATTTTCCATCCTGTGTGACAACACCGCTCCCACACCATAGAGAGATGTATCACAGGTTAATATTAACTCTTTTGAAGGGTCATAATGTACTAGTAGACATGATGAGTCTAATAGTTTCTTGACTTTTATGAAGGCTTCTTCCTGTTGCACCTTCCATGACCATCAATGGTTCTTTTTCAATAATATGTGTAAAGGGGCTAACACTGTTGACAAGTTTGGCAAGAAGTGACTGAAATAATTTATCATGCCCAAGAAGACTTGAGTTCAGTGACACTGGTGGAAGAGGGCGTCTCTTTGATTGCCCTGACTTTCTCCTCTGCTATATGCAACCCCTGGGCATCCACTCGGTGACCCAAGTAAGTGGCTTCAATCACTTGGAAAGCACACTTCTCTTTTTTCAATCATACACCAGCTTTTGAAAATCTCCCTAAATACTCTTCTCGGTTGGCTGAATGTTTGGCTTCCATTGATCCTGTGATCAGCACGTCATCCAGGTACACTACTACTCAGGAAAGTCCTTGCAATAGGCCTTCCATGGTTCTGCACAGGCAGATGACACACCAATGGGTGGGCGTGTATATTGGTTCAGGCACTTGTGCGTGTTGATGGTTACATGCCCCCTAGATGTGCTGTCCAGTTCTAGCTGTTGGTATGTATGGCTCATGTCCAGTTTGGTGTGGGAATTTCTTCCAGCTAGCTTAGCATACAAATCTTCAATCCTCAGGATAGGGTATTTATCTAGTTTAGGAACCTTATTCACAGTTAATTTGTAGTCTCCGCAAATGTGAATAGTTTGATCTGGTTCCATCAGAGGAACAATGGTACTGCCCATTCCGAAAATTGGACAGGCTGGATGATGTCTAGCTTCTCTAAGCGGCACAATTCAGCATCCACCTTCTACTTTAAGGCAAACGGCACAGGTCTGGCCTTAAAGAACTGGGGTGTTGCCTCCGAATCTACATATATTTTTGCTTGTAGGCCTTTTATCTTTCCCAATTCATCACAAAATATGTTGTTGTACTTCCTTAACAGCTCAGGAATGCCTCCTGTTCTAACTTGAAAGATTTCTGGCCAGTTGAGCTTAATTTTTTTTGTAACCAATTGCAGCCCAGAAGACTAGGTCCTTCACTTGTTACAATGATCACTGGAAGCTGGGCTGTCTATTGCCTGTAGGACACAGGTACTGTGGTGATGCCTTTTACCTATATTGAATCCCCAGTGTACCACTTCAGCTGAGTCATGGCTTGCTCCAGATTCAGTGGCTGGGTACCTTCACTTAGCTATTTAATTGTATGTTCTCCCACCACTGTGGTCAATGGTCCTGTGTCTACCTGCATGAGTAGAGGCTTCCCGTTCACTTGAAGGGTGAAGGTTTACTGGCTCAGTTTTTACTGCTTTGATATTGTATAGGGAATAGATATCAGTATCAGCAGCTTCTGGTTCAGCTATATTGTGCACTTCAATCATTTTGGTCTGCTGTCTGATTGGCTGCTTTATTGCATGCCCTTTTTTGTGGCAGTAGTGGCATTCTGCCTCCTTAAAGGCAGAACCAGGTGTCCAGTACATGGTTACCCCCACATCTGTAACAGGTTAATTTCTGAATCGCTGGTGAGGTGCTTCCAGTGTACCTTTTCATTTCTCGAGCAGCTGAGAGTGTCTCCTGCTTCGCGGCTGTCTCTCTGGTTTTTGAGCCATGCCCGGCGGTGGGTTCCTGCCCAAACTGCAGAACAGCGCCATGTTGCACACTCTGCAAAGCCTGCGAGTCCCTCTCAGCACTCTCCATTGCTAGCGCTATCTCCATGTTGCGCCTCAAATCAATATAAACTTCTGCAAGTAAATGCCACTGAATAGCTTTGTTGTGTACGCCATAAACCAAACGATCCCACAACATGTCCTTGAGTGTATCGCTGAAGTCGCAGTGGTCAGTCACTGTTTCAACTTTGCGATATAAGTTGCTATGGACTCACCCGGGACCCTTACTCTGGAGCTGAAATTAAATCTCTGCATAATTACCAATGGCTTCGGCTGATGAGATTTACCAGCTCGTTAAAAGATTTAGAATTGGGCGCGTTCGGGGGCATCAGCCAGAGGAGGTTATATGTCTTGATCCCGCAGACACTTAAAAGAATTGCTTTCTGCTTCTCCTCTGCTGTAATTTCATTCACCATGAAATAAAAACCAAGGTGTTCCATGCACTGGCCATGAATGAGTCATAAGGGTCAGTTCTGCTGAAGAGTGGCACAATTGGTGAGTGTATTTCTCTTTTTTTCCTTAAGAATTGTATTCACATTCTCAAGGTGAGGTAGAGCGTCGGAGCTATTTATCCTCGTCGCCAATTGTAATAAACTTGGTGTACCAGACAGGTTTCTGACTTGAAAGAGATAACTTTATTTACAGAGCTCTTATAGAAGCTATATGCTTGAACAAGGTCCATGACTAGAAAGCTCCGCCCTTAAGATTACCTGCGCTTAGGGCTGATTCGTCTGTACAATCAAATGACCCCTAAAGGCAGTAGTAAAGGTTTTATCCACAATCACTACAAGTTCTAAGTCAGGATGGTGTGTGACTTTGAAGGGAACTTGCAGGTGGTAGTGTTCCCATGCACCTCCTGCCCTTGTCCTTCCAGGACATAGAGGTCATGGGTTTTAAAGGTGCTATTGAAGGAGCCTTGGTGAGTTGCTGCAGTGCATCTTGTAGATGGTACACTAGTGCTGCCACTGTTCATTGGTGGTGGAGGGAGTGGATGTTGAAGGTTGTAGATGGGGTGCCAATCGAGCAGGCTGCTTTGTCTTGGATGGGGTCCAGTTTCTTGAGTATGTTGGAGCTGCACTCATCCAGGCAATTGGAGAGTATTTTATCACACTCCTGACTTCTGCCTTGCAGATGATGGACAGGTTTTGGGGAGTCAGGAGTATTGTAGAGTGGCTGAGTTGTGCTATTAAGAGTTGATCTGCAGAAACTTGGGTGGAAGCATTAAGTTTATTTACAATATACTCAGCAGCAATTACACCTGTGCTTTCAACTCGCACTCTATCTCTATATTGACTCCTGATGTAGTCCCCGATACTCTCCTATTGGTTACTACAGATCATGTGTCCTTCCTTAACAAGTATTAATCTTAAAGGTACATTACACACTAAATAAAACCATAATTACTACATTCCTCCCCCTTTAACTCGGTTATACATGTTGGGCCATAACCTCCAACTAGCGTCGGCAGAAATTAGAAGAAATAAATGCACACTTACCTGGTCTTGAAAATTGCATTGCTACTTCTGTGCGCCTGCATCGAAAGAATCCTCACAGGCGCTAGCGAAGTCTACATCCAGTGTATTCAAGGAGGCCACACCCCCCTTTTTTACAGCATTTGCTGTCGTAAAGCAGGTGAGTTTAAAGGGCCAGGGAAATTGACAAGCCAGAGAAGGTAAGTGTGTAAGGTAAGTGGATAGGATTTGGGGGTGTCCGGAGGTCAGGGAGGGGTGGGGGAGGTCCAAGGTCTGGTTGTGGTGTCTGAGGTTGGGGGGGGGGGGGGGGGGGGGCGCGGTCCGAGTCGGGTGGGGTCCGATGTCGTGGGCGGGGGCTGAGGTTGGTGGGGTTGTTCGAGGTCAGTGGGGGGTATGGGGGTATCCTGTGGGGTCGGTCTGGGTCTTTACAATAGTTACCCAGAAATTAGAAGAGTTCTAATTTTTGTAACTTTTTCTGGATAACTACTGGTATAACCCCGGCGGAACCATCCGAAGTTTATGGTTTAGATCGCATTTTCGTATGGTTCCCAGTGCAGAGCAATTGTCCAGAGGAAGTTAGCACTTCTGGGCAATTGCCGTGCAAACCCTTACCTGGGAACTTCCCAGAGGATTCCCCAGTGCATCTTTGAGGTACCCCCAAATCCGATGCTAGGGGGTGTTACGGGCCATTATATTTACAAGTGCATATTTTTCAAGACAATATAATATTTACACTGGATAAGGAATTTACAAGTTCAGTCGTTCAGGTGGTTTCCTGGTATGTGTGGAATGTCGCAGCTCCACAACTTCAGCTTCTTTGTCAGGAACCTCCTTTTCCAGGGTTGCCTGAACACCAGGTGCTTCGGTTGGCACTTACAGTTCTGTATCCTCAACTCTTACAGGAACATCAGACATGTCAGTCCTGGGTTGAGTATCCTCAACAGGAAACGCAGATCCGGTCATGATCAGTGGTGGAACCAAATCTTGGTGATTTGTCTCTTCCTTAAATGGTCCACATGTTTATGGATGACCCAGCCTTCCACCTCCATGTGGTAAGATAGAGGTCCAGTCACCATTTATTTCACCCGGTAACCACTTTGGTCCTTCCCCGAAATTGTTTACGTATACTGGCGTATACATGGTAAATTTCCCCTCATGAATATGCCAGTCCGTGTCTAGTTTTCTGGCTTCCCTGACTCCTTTCCACCTTCCCCTCTAAATTGGGCATTATGAAGCTCAATCTTTTCCTGAGACTGCATTTCAACAATAACTCCAACAGGTGTGACACCTGTTGTTGTATGAGGGGTTGTCCTGTAATGAAAAATAAAGTGTGCTAGCTTGGGTGCCAAGGAATCGCCAGTTAGCTTTCTCATACCCACCTTGAACTTTTGAACTGCCCTTTCGGCCAGTCCATTTGAGAAAGGGTGGTACGTTGCAGTTTTCACACGAGTGATACCATTGAGGCTGATAAACCATTGAAGCTCAACACTCACAAACGCCGTGTCATTATCAGAAACAACTACTTCTGGTAGTCCGTGAATGGCAAAACTCTGACGTAGTTTCTCAATTGTAGCGGCCGACGTTGGTGACTTCAACTCATATATGTCCAACCATTTTGAATGGGCATCGACAATGAGCAGAAACATTGTTCCCAGGAAAGGCCCAACGTAGTCAATGTGTAACCACACCCAAGGTCCACCTGGTCACTCTCATGGGTGTAATGGAGCTGTCACTGGCAACTTTTGCAGTTGCTGACATTGCACACAGTGCTTTACTGAACTTTCTATTTTGCCATCCATCCCAGGCCACCATGGATAGCTATGTGCTGTTGTCTTCATTCGGGAAATTCCTGGATGGGCACTGTGTAGTTCAATTAAAAGTGGCTCCCTTCCCTTTGGAGGAACTATCATTCATGCTCCCAACAATAAGATGTCATCCTGGTTGGTTATTTCATGTCTTCTGTTGAAGTACGGTTTTATTTAATCAGATACGGGCTCCTGTGACCAACCATGTAGCACTTTTTCTCAAACCTGAGATAGGACTGGGTCCTGACTTATCCAGTCTCTGATCTGTCGAGCACATACCAGTGAGGAATCTAAAAAATTTAACAGTAAAACAAGTTCCTGTGGAACTGAGACGTGCTGATCATTTTCTTGTAAAGGCAAATAACTAAGGGCATCAGCGTTTGTGATTTGATAGCCAGGCCTATGTACGAAAGTGTATTCATATACTGCCAGAATTAAAGCCTATCATTGTATTCTTGCTGAGGCTATGGGTAGTATAGCCTTGTCCTCACTAAATAATCCTAGCAATTTATGGTCTGAAACGATTGTAAAATGGCGGCCGTGTACATACTGGTGAAATTTCTTGACACCAAAGGTGATGGTCAGGCCCTCTTTTTCTATCTGCGAGTATCCTTTTCTGCTGTGGTGAGCATTCTTGATATGTAACCGATTGGCCATTCTGTGCCATCGTCCATCTGTTGGGAGAGCACCACTCCGACTACTAACTCCGTAGGGAGATGTGTCACATGTCAGCACCAATTCTTTCGTCTGGTCATAATGCGCCAATACATTGAACGAGTGCAACAATTGTTTTACCTTTATGAAAGCTTCTTTCTGGGGCACCTCCCAAGACCAATGTTGGTTCTCTTTGAGGAGAGGATGCAGGGGAGCCAGCACTGTAGACAAATTGGGTAAGAAGCGTCCGTAATAGTTGGTGATTCCTAGGAACGATTTGAATTCTGAGGCGTTCTTTGGTGCAGGTGCCTCTATTATGGGTCTTACTTTCTCCTCAACTAGGTGGAGGCCCTGTGAATCTACCCGGTGGCACAAATAGGTTATCTCCCTCGCTTTGAACATGCACTTTTCGTTTTTTAAACACACTCCAACTTGCAAGAAACATTTTAAGACTTCTTCTAAGTTTGCGAAATGCTCTTTTTCGGGAAACCTGTCACCAATATGTTGTCTAAATAGATTACAACCTGGGGCAGTCCCTGCAGCAAGCTTTCCATTGTTCTCTGAAAGATGGCACAAGCAGAGGAGACACCGAAAGGCAATCGTGTATATTGGTACAACCCAATGTAGGTATTAATTGTGACAAATTCACAGGAGGCATTATCCAACTCTAATTGTTGATAAGCATGACTCATGTTGAACTTTGTGTACACTGTCCCTCCTACCAGCTTGACATACAGGTCTTCGATTTTTGGAATGGGATGCTTGTGTAGCTTGGCTACTTTATTAACCATCGGTTTGTAGTCTCCACAAATTCGAACACTTTGGTTGGGTTTAAGGACGGGGACTATGGGTGCTGCCCATTCTAAGAACTGAACATGTTGTATAACGCCCAGTTTCTCTAGTCTGTTCAGCTCAATGTTGACCTTTTCTCACAGGGCATATGGTACTGGTATTGCCATCATGAAGCATAGGGTTGCTTCCAGGTCCACATGAATCTTGGCCTGTAGGCCCTGGATTTTCCCCAGCTCGTCCTTAAAGACAGTGGCATACTTTCTAAGTAGCTCTGGTAGCCCACTTGCTCGCAACTGGAAAATTTCAGCCCATTCTAACTTAATCTCCTTGAACCAATTTCAGCCCAAGAGGCTTGGCCCTTCACCTGCTACCATCATCAAGGGTAGCTTTGCCGATTGGCTTCCATAATGGACAGTTACTCTGCTTATGCCTTTGTCTTCAATGTCTTCACCCATATATGCTTTTAGCTCAGCATCTGTTTCTTATAAACTTAATTGATGTTCCCCATTATTCAAACATCTGAAGGTATGTTCCACAATTACTGTAGTGGAAACTCTCGTGTCCACTTCCATTCTAACAGGTTTGCCATTTACTTTCATTGTGACAAATATTGGTTCTATATTTCCAACTTTCAGGTTAAACAACAAGTAAATGTCTGAATTTGTTGTTTCAGGCTCTTCTACATTGTACATTTCATTGGGCTTCTTCTTTTGTTTACAAGGCTGCTTGGATCTTTCCTTGCATTGCCCCATTATATGATAATTTCTTTGACAATGATAGCATTTGATTTTTTTAAACTGCCAATCGCTAAAAGACTCTTGTTTCCACCACTATTAAAATTATTCTTTGATTTTGCTGCTAAGTTATTTTTCTTTATTCTTCGGCTAGTGTTGTCTGTTTCCCGCTTCTCAGCGGAGTCTCGCTTTTTCACACCTCTTTCAGCTGAAGTTTCCTGCCCAATGTGGAGGATGGCGCCATTTGGTACACCCTGTATTTCTTTTGAATCTGTTACTGCACTTTCCATGGCCAGTGCTATCTCTAGCACCTTCTTGAAATCCATACTTACTTCAGACAATTGTCATTTCTGAATAGTATTCTCTTTCACACCACGCACTAAACAATCTCTGAACGATCTCTCGTTCAGAATCATACCGAACTCACAATGTTTCGGTAGCTGCTTCAAATTTGCCACAAAGCATGTAATTGTCTCACCTGGGGCTCTATTTCGTGAATTAAACCCAAACATCTGCACCACGACCGAGGGCTTGGGTTGAAAGTGACCAATTCATTGAAATTCTTCAAACCTGGGATACTGGATGCCATTAAACTTCAAATCAGACTATAGGTTTTGCTCCCACAAATACTCAAGAGAATCGCTTGCTTCTTCTCTTCCAACATAATCTCATTTGCTTGAAAAAAGAACGTGAGGAGTTCTATGTATTGAGACCAATCGTCTGTGGCTGGTTGAAAAGGATCAATTCTCCCAAATTGTGGCATTTTGAGAGGGGATAACTTCTTCAGTTCTAACGGAGCTTGCTGCTTACAATCACTAGGTGAGGCACAGTGCTGATTTTGCTCTAACTTGATTTCTTCTGTTCAATCCTGTTTTATCCTCATTGCCAGTTTGTTGTAGGGTGGCCGAGTTGTGCTATTAGTGATAGAATTGATCTGCAGATGCTTCTTGGGTGGAAATATTAAGTGTATTTACAATATACTCAGCAGCAACTACACGGGTGCTTTCAACTCCAATTCTATCTCTACACTGACTCCTGAGGTAGCCCACGCTACTCTCCTATTGGTTACTACAGATCATGTGATCTTCCTTAACAAGTATTATTCTTAAAGGTACATTACACACTAAATGAAACCATAATTACCACAAGGAGGTGAGTTACTAGCCATTGAATCAACAGCCTCTGGCATGCTTTCATCCAATGTGCTTGCACTAAATCCACCTATCTTCATGCAGGAGAAGATAGCCCACAACAGGAAGGAGAGAGAAGAGAGAGGAGGTGGAATTCCAGAGTTGAGAAACCTCTCACAATTTGAGCAGCAGGGTACAGAGGTGGCGGGGAGGGCACAGACTGTGCCTGCACCAATTGCGAGGTTGGCCCATCCCCACAACCCAGTGAGGAAGCATACAGAGAACTTCGGAAAATGAATATGAGTGATGTTTGGAATGTTTGAGCCAGCCTAAGCTGTCACTCGTTCTCTCTTTCCTCCATTCCAAATGCTAGCAAGAAGAGAATATCCTTCACAAAAGAAAGCCCCAGCCCCCCAGCCACCTCGGAGGAGGAAAAAGAGGATTTAACGCCTTTAGAACCATCACAGCATTCACCTGCACCCTCTGCCAGTGCAGAAGCACACAGATCGGTGAGTCATAGTTCTAGAGGAGGCTCGGGAGCCACTCACTGACACGTGTCCGCAACAGGCAGTGACATCCGAGGTCTCGGACACTCAGAGGACTGCTGGATACACGGCCCCTGCAAAATCTGAGTTAGATGATGAGCCTCTACACATTGGCCCTCGGGCACATGCTGGTGATGTGCAAAGAGACTCAGGGGGAAGTGTCAGAGGTCCTCAACAAAGTGGCACGAGAAATGTACGAGTCCCTTTGCATGCTCTCTGGTGTTGTGGCTCGCTCATGCGAGTAGATCAATGTCACCATGGGAAGGGTGGCGGATGCCTTGGTGATGCAGGTCCAGCAATTTCTGCCGGATTTGCCTCTGACCTGCACTCCATCATTCTGGCCATGGGTGCATTTCAGCAGTGGCTAGGCGAGAGGGGGATGGGGCACCCTGACCTTCCTCCAGGTGCCCCTTCCTCTTAAGGAGTCAGGGAGGGGCCCTCATCCCGGGGCCATCCACCCAGGACACTCTAAAGGTGTCATGTCTCTCCGAATCCCCTTTGCGTGTGACCCCATCACTCCAGCAGGTCAAGCCGAGGAGGGTGCGCCTGCCCCATAGCAAAAGACCCTTAGCAGGCCGGGGCCCTCCAGATCTCGGACCCCCAGAGGGCGCCCGCTAAAGTCATCTGAGACAACAGAGCATAGCAGTCAGCAGGCTGCCTCCACCTCTGCTGCAGATGTTGGGGGTGCACCCAGATGCAGTGGCAGAGTAAGAAAAATTAAGAAGTTTGAATGAACATTGGTGGCATGGGCATATTATCATTGCATATAGTTTTGGCGCTTGTAAGTATATGTTCACTTGCACTGTTTTGAAGTCTCCTGGATTCCATCTTGCTGCTAGTTGCTTTCATGGTCGTGCACACTCCACCCCTTCCAGGTGAAGGACATCCTGGAGGACTCAGGACAATGATGTGTCTTCCTCTCATTCATACATGCCTGCGCATGGAGACATCGCTAGAAGCCTCCCTCCCACACTACTCTACTTGCTTCCACTGCCCTCAGGACTCTGTAGAGAGATTTTTGCCTTGTCATAAAATGAATAACCCCATGAGCCCTTGTCAGGCATGACCATTCTCCCAGGAGTATGGAGATTTGCAGTCACAAGTTGGCTGCCATTCAGCAGCCATTTCCATTTTAGGAATCCAACTCCCTCTCTCCTTTCAGCCCTACCTCTGATTTCTGGCAAATGGCTCAGAATGAATGGCAGCTCAACACCTTCCTGGGATCTTGAAGTTATGAAAACCCTATGCCCTAGACCTGTTGCCATGTGGGCTTCACCAGAGAGTGAAGATTTCAACTGACCATAGCTCTCACACAGTCTCCTCATGATTTCCAGGGGATCCCTTTCGTCGGCCAATCGTCGTGACCTTGAGCTCCTTCCGCCCAAAAAGACCCATCTCCCACCTCGATATATGGGAAGCATGCTGTAAAGTATAAGTGTGGCATAGGGTTTTTCAATGCACTAAAACGCTAATAAGGGATATGTCACAGAAGCTTCAAGAGGTGTTTCCCTAAAGCAGCCCATGACCAATGTATTTGTATGTGTATATATATTTTCTTACCCGTGGAGTGAGAAATTCAATTTAAAATGATCCAGCAGCAAAGCCTTTTTACTTCAAAAAGAAAAGGCTAGTTTATTTCACTCTATTGCTCTGAAATTACTTAAAAGATAAAGTCACTAACACATAAAAAATTTATTTACAAATGAAGATAAAATGATACTTATAAAATTTGGATCAGTTTAGTCTATATTCAGTGGAGGCCTGATATTTTTGAAGTCGAGATGTTGCGTTGTGTGAAGTGAAGGTTCTGAAGTTGAGAGGATATCTCTGCAGTTGTGATGGCTTCCACTGTCGAATTTTCAGAGGTTGCTTTTTTTTATTCATCCACGGGATGTGGGCTTCACTGGCTCGGCCAGCATTTATTGCCCATCCCTAGTTGCCCTTGAGAAGATGGTGGTGAGCTGCCTTCTTGAACTGCTGCAGTCCATGTGGTGTAGGTACACCCACAGTGCTATTAGGAAGGGAGTTCCAGGATTTTGACCCAGCGACAGTGAAGGAATGGCAATATATTTCCAAGTTGGAATGGTCAGTGACTTGGAGGGGAACTTCCAGGTGGTGGCAGGAGCCCTTGCCCTTCTAGATGGTAGTGATTGTGGGTTTGGAAGGCGCTGTCGAAGGAACCTTGGTGAATTCCTGCAGTACATCTTGTAGATGGTACACACTGCTGCTACTGTGCGTCAGTGGTGGAGGGAGTGAATGTTTATGGAATGGTGCATATCAAGCTGGCTGCTTTGTTCTGGATGGTGTCAAGCTTCTTGAATGTTGTGGGAGCTGCACTCATCCAGGCAAGTGGAGAGTATTCCATTACACTCCTGACTTGTGCCTTGTAGATGGTGGACAGACTTTGGGAAGTCAGGAGGTGAGTTACTCGTCACAGGATTCCTAGCCTCTGGCGTGCTTTTGGAGCCACTGTATATATATGGCTGGTCCAGTTCAGCTTCTGGTCAATGGTAACCCCCAGGATGTTGATAGTGAGGGATTCAGTCATGGCAATGCCATTGAACATCAAGGGATGACGGTTGGATTCTCTCTTATTGGAGATGATCATTGCCTGGCACTTTTGTGACTAGAATGTTACTTGCCACTTGTCAGCCCAAGCCTGGATATTGTCCAGGTCTTGCTGCATTTGGACATGGACTGCTTCAGTATCTGAGGAGTGGCGAATGGTGCTGAACATTGAGCAGTGAACATTCCCATTTCTGACCTTATGATGGAGGGAAGGCCATTGATGAAGCAGCTGAAGATGGTTGGGCTGAGGACACTGCCCTGGGGAACTCCTGCGGTGATGTCCTGGAGCTGAGATGACTGACCTCCAATAACCACAACCATTGTGCTAGGTATACCTCCAACCAGTGGAGAGCTTTCCCCCTGACTCTATTGACTCCAGTTTTGCTAGGGCTCCTTGATGCCACACTCGGTCAAATGCTGCTTTAATGTCAAGGGCAGTCACTCTCACCTCACCTCGGGAGCTCAGCTCTTTTGTCCATGTTTGAACCAAGGCTGTAATGAGGTCAGGAGCTGAGCAGCCCTGGCGGAACCCAAACTGGGCGTTAGTGAGCAGGTCATTGCTAAGCAAATGCCGTTTGATAGCACTGTTGATAACCCCTTCCATTACTTCACTGATGATCGAGAGTAGACTGATGGGGTGGTAATTGGCCGGATTGGATTTGTCCTGCTTTTTGTGTACAGGACATACCTGGGCAATTTTCCACATAGCCAGTGTTGTAGCTATAATGGAACAGCTTGGCTAGGGACGTGGCAGGTTCTGGAGCACAAGTCTTCAGTACTTTTGCCAGAATATTGTCAGGGCTCATTGCCTTTGCAGTATCCAGTGCCTTCAGCCATTTCTTGATATCACGCGGAATGAATCGAATTGGCTGAAGACTGGCATCTGTGATGCTGCAGACTTCTGGAAGAGGCCGAGATGGATCATCCACTCAACACTTCTGGCTGAAGACTGCAGCAAATACTTCAGCCTTATCTTTTGCACTGCTGTGCTGGCCTCCTCCATCATTGAGGATGAGGATATTTGTGGAGCCTCCTCCTCCAGTGAGTTGTTCAATTGTCCATCACCATTCACGACTGGATGTGGCAGGACTGCAGAGCTTAGATCTGATCTGTTTGTGGTGGGGTCGCTTATCCCTGTCTATTGCTTGCTGCTTACACTGTTTGGCACGCAAGTTGTCCTGTGTTACAGCTTCACCAGTTTGACTCCTCATTTTTAGGTATGCCTGCACTGCATACCTCCCTGCACTCTTCATTGAACCATGTTGATCCCCCGACTTGATGGTAATGGTAGAGTGGGGGATATGCCAGGCCATGAGGTTCCAGATTGTGTTTGAGTACAATTCTGCTGCTGCTGATGGCCCACAACGCCTCACGGATACCCAGTCTTGAGTTGCTATATCTGTTTGAAATCTATCCCATTTAGCACAGTGGTAGTGTCACACAACACGATGGAGGGTATCTTCAATGTGAAGGCAGGACTTCATTTCCACAATGAATGTGCGGTAGTCACTCCTACTGATACTGTCATGGACAGATGCATCTGGAGCAGGCAGGTTGTTGAGGATGAGGTCAAGTATGTTTTTCCCTCTTGTTGGTTCCCTCACCACCTGCCGCAGACCCAGTCTAGCAGCTATGTCATTTAGGACTCGGCCAGCTCGGTCAGTAGTGGTGCTACCGAGCCACTCTTGGTGATGGACATTGAAGCCCCCTGCCCATAGTACATTCTACACCCTTGCCACCCTCAGTGCTTCCTCCAAGTGATGTTCAACATGGAGGAGCACTGATCCATCAGCTGAGGGAGGGTGGTACGTGGTAATCAGCAGGAGGTTTCCTTGCCCATGTTTGACCTGATGCCATGAGACTTCATGGGGTCCAGAGTCGATGTTGAGGACTCCCAGGGCAACTCCCTCCTGACTATATACAACTGTGACACCACCTCTGCTGGGTCTGTCTTGCCTGAGGGACAGGACATACCCAGGGATGGTGATGTAAGATATGATTCTGTGAGGATGATTATATCAGGCTGTTGATTGACTAGTCTGTGAGACAACTCTCCCAATTTCAGCACTAGCCCCCAGCTGTTAGTAAGGAGGACTTTGCAGGGTCGACAGGGCTGCAACTGCCATTGTTGTTTCTGGTGCCTAGGACAATGCCGAGTGGTCTGTTTGGTTTCATTCCTTTTTTGTAGCGATTTGTTACAACTAAGTTGCTTGCTCAGCCATTTCAGGTTCAAACACATTGCTCACATAGAGTCATGTGTTTCAGACCAGGTAAGGACAACAGATATCCTTCCCTAAAGGGCATTCGTGAACCAGATGGGTTTTTACAATAATCGACAATGGTTTTAGAATTTTAATTCCAGGTTTTTATTGAATTCAAATTTCATCATCTGCCGTGGCAGGATTACCCTGCGTCTCTGGGTTACTAGTCCAGCAACAATATCACTCACCTTAACAGGTGAGCTTAGTAGATGGAATCAGCTTTACAGGGAGTAGAGAAAGTTCCTTTCTTCTGGTTCTGCAGGCATGGCAGTTTCAAACTGCCTAATTACTTATAGCAGAAGCTGTGACTGTTTCTAGATGCCTTTCTCTGCCTCTCCCTGGGTTGAAGCTTCTTCAAGATGACTGTTTGTGGATCTGCCTACTTGCTGCCTTTTTCAATGCTTTTTGCAGATAAGGCAAGATTGCCGCCGTATCATGTGGCCTGTACAAAAATGCTGAGTCACTTTCCATATAAGGCAAGTGGTAATTCCATTATCGTTATCCAAAGTCTCCTTGTCCCCTGTGATGATCAAAAGGGTCAAGGTTTTTCACATCTTACAGTGGCTTATCAGTTAGTGTCTTTGTTTTTGGAGGAAAAGCCATCAAGTCAATGACTTTCTGTCCACTCTTTTGGAAGACTCATAGATGTATATGTCTGATGAATGAATCATTGTCTCCTCAGGAGGTAAGAGAAAGATGATTGAAATCCACAATTCTGAATGGTAGCCTGGAGCCACTTTGAGAACAATCTTTAAATCCAGCCCAAGGTTTTTTAAAATGTGAACTTCGGAATAGTTTTTTTCTAAAAATTGGTGCACCGCAACAGATGTCTTTTCTGTAGTTTAGAGCACTTGTTCCCTAGTAAGTAATGGCTGATTTTAGTTTGTTACAGTGAAAGTGTTAAAACCTGAAATTTTGTGGTACAATTCCTTTAAATTGGTTACTGGGATTTCAAATCTTTTTTTACATTATAGGTCTCTACAAGGATCGTAACAAATTAATTAATAAATCTGGATTTAAAAGCTAGTATCGATAATGGTGACCTTGAGACTATTGGATTGTCATTAAATAAACAATCTGTTTCACCATCTGGGAGAATCTGTCATCCTTACCTGGTTCAGCCTACATGTGATGCCAAATCCAAACAATGTGGTTGACTCTTAACTGCCCTCTGAATGGCTTAACAAGCCATTCAGTTGTACCAAACCACTACAGAAAAGTCAAAAAGGAAGAAAACTGGATGGACGATCCTGAACCAGGCTCAGCACCAGAAACGGCAATGGCACACCATGTGGCAGTTGCCCCTGCAAGGGCCTCCTTACTCAAATCTGGGGGCTGCGCCATAATTGGGAGATCTGTCCCACAGGCTAGTCAAACAACAGTCATACTCAATGAATCATAACTTGCAACCAATGTTCCAGACACCAACACCACCATCCCTGGGTATGTCCCACCAGCAGGACAGACCCAACAGAGGTGGTGGCGTAGTGGTATACAGTCCAGAGGCAGTTGCCCTGGATGTCCTCAACAATAAATGATCCTGGATCCCGGGAGTGTGGCATCAAGGAGCCCTAGCAAAATTGAAGTCAATGGGAATCGGGAGGAAAGCTGTCTTTTTGTTGGAGTCATACCTAGCACAAAGAAATATGGTTGTGGCTATTGGAGGCCAATCATCTCAGCCCCAGAGCATCACTGCAGGAGTTGCTCAGGATTGTTTCCTAGCCCTAAACATCTTCAGCTGCTTCAACAATGACCTTTTCACCATCTTAAGGTCAGAAGTGGTGATGTTCGCTGATGATTGCACAGTGTTCAGCACCATTCACAACTCCTCAGATACTGAAGCAGCCTGTATCCATATGCTTAAATTGATAAATGGCAAAAAGCATTCCTGCCACACAAGTGTCAGACAATGCCCATCTTCAATAAGAGAATCTAACCATTTTCCCTTGACATTCAATGCATTACCATCGCTGAATCCCCCACCATCAACATCCTGGGGATTACCATTGGCCAGAAACTTAATTGGACAGCCATATAAATACTGTGGCTACAAGAGCAGGTCAGAGGCTGTGAAATCTGCAGCAAGTATCTCATCTCCTGACTCCTTGAAAACTGTCCACCATCTACAAGGCACAAGTCAGAAGGATGATGGAATATACTTGTTTGGATGAGTGCAGCTTCAACAACTCTCAAGAAGTGCAACACCATCCAGGAAAAGCAGCCAGCATGATCTGTACCCCATTCACCACCTTAAACATTCACCATCTATAAGATGTACTGCAGCAACTCACCAAACCTCCTTAGACAGCCCTTCCAAACTCATGACTTCTACCACTTGGAAGAACAAATACAGCAGGCGCATAAGGACACCACCACCTGCAAGGCCCCCTCCAAGCCACACACCAACCTGATTTGGAACTAAATCGGCATTCCTTCACTGGCACTGGGTCAAAACCCTGGAACTCCCTTCCTAACAGCACAGTGGGTGTACCAGCAGTGGTTCAGCAAGATGACCTGCCACTACCTTCTCAAGGGTAATTAGGGATGAGCTACAAATGTTGGCCTTATCAGCGACGCTGACATCTCATGAAAGAATGAAAATAATGTGAGCAGCAGTGAATACATTCTCAGTTTAATCCCCTTTACAAAATTCCCTCACATTAGGTCTTGTTATTAACCTCCTGTTTCCAGATAATATATCTTTAATTTTCAGAATCACTGGTATATCCTTGAAAGCTTTTTATTTTGTGGTTGGCCTTTTCCCCTTTGGCACTTTTTCCCTAGTTGGTCCTATTTCAACTCTCATGGTTTTACAATCAGCTTTCCTGAAATCGAGTAAATTCATTTTATTATCTCTCACTCTTCACCATGTCACAATAACAAATCCAATATCATTGCATTCACAGCTGCTAAAGCAGTAGCAGGATTCTTGATTTTCCACCAGCCAGGCTCATTGCACCATTCTAACTGAAATATTGCCTCTTTTTCTAGTTCCTGTTTTAACCAACACAGTTAGGATCCTTATATTTCTAAAGTAGCAGGAGCACATAATTGACACCACAAAAGTTTTCCCAGTTAATTGGAGGATAAACATGGATATTTAAATAAATACTTAGACAATTTGGCATTGAAATCAATCAGGGACGTTAGCATACCAACCTTTAAACTTGCCATTGCAAAACCATCACTTTGCTTTTTTAATGGAGATAAAGCCTGAATTTTAAATTCATTCACTGTGTTAAACTTGATCATTTGCAGACAATTTGCAGAAAATACTCAGCTTTGTAATCAAATTTCAGGAACATTCTAAGTTAAAGATTTATTTTTTAACCATTCATTTAGAAGATGAGGTTAGTCATATGAAGCGCCTAAAAGGCCAGGTGGAACAAATGGATGGGGGTGGTGGTAGGGGGGCTGCACAAAACATCGGGCACAGCCAGACTTTGTTTTGCTGATTTCTTATTTTAGAAATGGGGGCAAATAGCCCAATTTTGCAGGGCTACATCCTACATTCCAAGGGTGCGTGAAATAATCTGATGTTATATTGTTTGAGCAGCATTCAGGCATCTTTGGCTGTCACTTTGAACAAGTATTAGGCACTTTTTCATGTATAAAAGCAGCCGTCTTCTTCAGTTTCTTGTCTCAATGAGAATCTTTATTGAACTAGTCTAATATCCACCTTCAGAGGCAGCCTCACGGCATAGTCACATGATCATGGAAAGCCAGTTGTGTCAGACTGGTTACATTTCAAAATCCAAACATTCCCCTTTTAATATCAAACAAAAGATACAAACATTCCCTTTTTCTTAACAAACAAAAGACAAATTTGCAGTGGGAGGACACGCGAAGCCTGTAAATGAAGCTGAAAGACACCATTACACATTATTCAGTGAAAGTGAATAGATTTACAGATAATAAAGTGACATAATGTGTTCACCCATTCAACCAACTATAATAAGAAATTTTAACTTTTCTAGGCATAACACTTCTAGCTGCTGCCTTGACATCTGCAGCAGGGGTGGAGACAGCCTGTGCAATGGTTGGCCCTGTTGCCTCTGATGACTTCAGCACGTGTCCTCTGGAGACCCAAAGCCTTGAGGGCCATGGCTTGCTTTGGCTGTCCTCCTGTGGGCCAGCTGCTCCCTCTGCGGTGACAGAGGATAAGGTTGAGAGGGGGTTACAGGTAAAGGGTACTCGGAGGGATAGAACAGCCTCTGAGATTCCTGCGTGGATGACCCAGGGGTGTCCAGCAGCTACTCCTCCTCCCTTCGGGTGCTCAAGGGCCCCGGTCTGGCTCCTTGAGCGGATGGAGCACCTGGAGGGATGTTGAGGTGTCCCATTGCATTGCCACTGCAGGAACTCACATATGGCTACCACAATGGAGTGCAGGTCTGCACACATCTCCATGATCAGGGTCTCCATGGCGTCCATCATCCTTCCCATGGAGACCTACATATGCACACATGTGGGCATCATTTCATCAGAGAGCAGGTGGACACACTCCTCCAACTTACATGCCACTCTGTTGAGGGCTTCCAACAGCTCTGCATGATGTTTGCCCGCCTTCTGCTGACTCTCAAGGATGAGTTGGAAGGCCAAATCCAGCACTTTGGCATCTGACTCGGGCCTCACAGATGTCTCTTCTCCAGCAGTCCTCCAAGTGCCGGGGAGCTCGGCTGAACCTGCCTCCTCCTGCTGTGGACATGTGTCCATGCAGTGACCACCAAGTTGTGAACCTGAGCCTTCTCTAGATCTAGGTCCCACCAAGGTGTGTGTCACTGTGCTGGCGGAGGGTGTGGGTAAGCGCTGTGATGGGTCTTCCAGGCTGCTTATTTCTAGCTCTTCAATGAAGGAGGTGTCCTCTTGGCTGGAGGTGAGGACCTGGATGGAGCCGAGGGACTGGCTGGCTGAGGGTATTCGTCGCTTGGCAGAGCTCCCTGTTATCCAATGTATAGGTAAGTAGTGCATGGCAGCAGAGTCAAAAGCAGGAGAGGAAGCACTCATATTTACATTGAGAGAGGGATGATGTGGTGCTGGATCTTCACATGGGTGTTCGCCGCTGACCTCACCATCACTTCAAGCACAGTTCCCGTCCTCACCAGTCATCATGATGGCACACTCCTCAAAGTGAATGAAGGACCTAATGTGGGCCACTCCACCCCTGGTCTGGGACTTCTCCCTGCTGCTTTGACCCAGCTTCTCCTGCATGAAAACAGATGGAGAGAGTGTGAGCAGGACACATGGCACTGCATGGAATGTTTGTGTGGTGAGCAGAGCCATGGATGGGATGAGGATGCGAGCTCAAGATGATATGAGCCTGATGGAGATGGGAGGGTATGTGTGAGAGTTAGTGATGTTGCCCCTTGAGGTGTGAGATCCCTGTGACTGCCTGATGGGTTTGAGAGTGTGTGAGTTGAGGGTAATGAGAAGAATAACTCACCCGGGCAGAATGGATGAGACCATTCATCTTCTTTTGGCACTGGGTGGCTGTCCTCTTTTGTAAGCGTTGGCACTGACCACCACTTCCCATGCTGAATTGGTGACCTTGCTTGCTGGCCTATACCCAGAGCGAGGGTAGAGGACATCATGGTGTCCAAAAGGCGCTCAAGGGACGCGTCACTGAATCGGGAGGCTGCAGTCTTCTTGCCTTTCGGGGCCATGGCTTCTGTGCAGCAGTCCTGGGCTGGAAGCACTGAGAGGTGTGCGTGTGGCTGTACTTTAAATATGACACCAGGCATGAGGAGGCAGCAAGGTGATGGCATGGTGGGCGAATGACAGCTTGCCACCCATCGAAACAGCATGTGTCCCAGGAATGCATGATTAATGAGGCGGGATTGGGAAAATATGGAGTGAAAAACTGCCATTGTGGCCGGCAAGCAAATATTCTTTTTCCTGCCTGCTACCACGCTTAATGCAAATCTGGGCCAATTCCGTCCATAGTCTTTAAATTGCGTGGGTCTCTTAACGGTACGCATGCGCATTGACATTGGCTGTTCGTCTGAGTGACGTTCCTTGTCCGGACAGTGTCATTCCCAAGGCCCTTGTTGCCTTGGTGACTGTTGTTGTTCCATTGGGGTTGTTGGGGATAGGTGTACCTCTGGTTTTGATGGCAGTTCTGTGCTCAGTACAGCTGTTGGGACCCCTTCTTCCTGACCGGCTGATTGCTGCGAAGGAACAGCTTGGCTAGTTGATCGTATATGCCTGCGGTTGTGCCGGTATATTTGGTCATTCACTTCCACCACGTATGACCGAGGTGACAATTTCTCTGTACTTGTCCCAAGTTTATATGTGGCTGACTCCTGTTAAGAGCATTGAGGGTTTGTATCCTGACTGGCTCCTCATGTTTTTTCATGACTACAATATTTGTCAAGGAGTCTTTCAAGGTTACAACTTTGTTGCGTTGCTTTGCCTGGCTGTACATTTGGTTGAGTTTTTTCAAATCCCGCTTTGAGTTGCCAACTGTGGAATTCAGGGTCATTCTTTCCTCCTGGTACCTATGTGTTGCCTCTGAAATTTGTTTGGTTTATTGAAGACTTCAGTTTATCGCGCGTTTTCAAAGGTATGGATGCAGCTGAAATCTTGCCCTTTAAATCTCCCAGTTCAGCTCTGAGGTGTACATTTTCCTATAGAACTGCTTCATTCACCTTCGGCTCATGCATTTCATTGCACTGAAGTGGTTGGCAGCCATCTTGTGGTTTACTTAAATATTGTCTCTCTTTCTCTGGGGTCTTTTGCTGCCCTTTCTCTTTTGGCATGTTCAGGGTTACAAGCCCAAGCTTTAGACTTGCTCCAACTGAGATGAGTGGCTGTTGAATCCCATCTATGATTTGGAACTCTAAATCTTCCTTCTTGCCAATGCACTGGGCTCTCGGACTAATTTGTCCTCTTGATGTGAGTATTGTGCCATCATATAGCCCTCAACCTTATTTTCGAGGGTTTCATTTTTGCATTGCCATGTTTGGATTGCATCAGTCTCTGAAGGTCATTATGTTGCAGGATGCACCTGTGTCTATCTGACACTTCTTGTTCACTTGATACTCTCTCTCTCTGCAGTCATCATTGTAACAGTCACAAACCATTTGTCGCCTATAGACTTGACTGAATCAACCTGTTGTATGGTGTATAGTTCTTCATCAGCCTCTTCTGCTGATGTCTCTCCAGTGGCCACCTTCATAGGCTTGTTTTGCTTCTTTCTAGGCAAACACTTGTGTGTGAAATGATTCTGCTTCTTGCAGTTAAAACACTGCTTTCCCCATGCTGGGCAATCCTCCTTTTCCATTGCATGCTGTCTTTCGCAGTATTGCATCCCGCTGTCTGTCTGCGATTGCTCAGCTCTTTCGGCTTGGACTGTCTCTCAGCATTATGTATTTTCTGATCTGCTCTGCCACACATATGCTCTAGCTGTTCTTTCACAACTTCTGCATTTCAACGCACTTCTATCACTTTCTTTAGCATCAGTTTCTCATATATCAGTTGACTTGCTCTCACTGAGGAGTCTCTCATGCCGAAGGCTAATCTTAATTTAATCAGATCATCTTTTAGCTGTTTGAATTCACATAACGCTGCCAGCTGCATTATTGCACTCAAGTACTGTTCAATGGTTTCGTATTCACAATGAACTCTAGTGTTGAATACATATCATTAATATGTAACATTCACTCGGGGTTCAAAATGTGCGTTCAGGGTGTTCAAAATCTCTGCCATCTGTTTTCTCTGCTTTTCAGTTAGATTTAGGATGGTCTACACTTTGCAGCAGTCCTTCCCCAGCAGTGTTAAAAATGTGGCTACTCTTATTGGTTATGGCTTTTTAATTAAGTCTGTTGCAACCTCATTGGCCAGAATCTTACGTTGATCGGCCAGGCATGCGCCTGACCCAAATGCACGTGACATTGCACAAAATTACATCGGGCATGCATCCCGATGTCATCGCGCACGCGAATAATATTGAGGTTCGGCAGGTGCACGTGAGAGTTGGAGCTGCGCCCACTGACAATTAAAGGGCCAATTAAGGCCATTAAAAATCCTATTGTCCATGATTTAACGTTGCCTGTGCGATTTCACGCTAATTGCACAGCCAAAATGGGCAGGCGGGCAGCCCATTTTTATTGAAACCTCATCCAAGTGTGGGATGAAATGTCCTGGGTGAAATATAATAAAAAATGATATCTGGGAACTGATGTTTTTTTGAGTTTGCTGGCAGGTGCTTGAATATGCTGCAGAGACACAGTTTGGTCCGTTATTTTCCTTTCATTTAATCTGTCCAGGTCTGCAGCTTCACAGCAGCTGTCTGCCTTCAGGGAGTTCGCTAGAGGCGCCCAACTGCACCCTCACTTTTGTCAGCATCTGCCCTCTTCCTGCCCCCCTCGGTAGTGCTGAGGCTTTCTCAGCACATGTTTCACGGTGGCTGGCCATTAATTGGCCAGCCAGTGTGAAATTGCGTTCAGAGGCCAATCATGGGTGGAAGTTCATTTCACGTCTGCTTTTGGGCCCACCAATTTGGCACATATGCCAAGTGTGAAATTCAGGCCATAGTTTTGCCATTGTAAGTAGAAAAACTGGCAGTTTGCCACATATCACCATTCATTTTAACTGGAAATGGAAGTGGAAAATTTACTGCAGCCATTTTCACTTGCTCAGTAATTTGCTTGCAGCCTTTGTTTGTGTTCCTTCAGTCCTTTCATGCCCACTTTTCCTTTGTCCTTTTGTAGATGCTGTTTATAGCCTTGAAATTTTCTCTGCACCTTTCTTAGCTGCATCTTCTCTGTAGCCAGTATTGTACTAGCTTGTAGCTTTGCTATTTGTCCTTTTTTTTGGCATTTTTTTTGCAGAGTTGAACCATTCTGTGTTCCTGTGTTCTCAGTGTCTTCTCTGCTTAATTTCCAAGGTTGAAAATTCTACTTTTTGCTCCACTTTTTGACACCATGTTTCAATGTATAACGACAGCAGTCATCTTCAGTGTCTTGTCTCAGTGAGAGTCTTTATTGAACTGGTCTAAGATGTCTGCCTCTATAGACAGCCACATGGCATAGTCATGTGACTACAGAAAGCCAGATGTGTCAATTAAACTGGTTGCATTTCAAAACCCAAACAGGTACAATGCATGTACTAGTGAGGGGCCTAGCACCTGCTTAAATGCTAGTGTCTGAAATTGGTGGGAAGCAAAAAGAAGACATACCCCTGTCAGTTTTCCTTGGTCTTTCTGTGGTCTAACCGGTGGTCCTTAAAGGAGCTGTTAACAGGAGGGTATTTGTTTCCTTTTTAACTTATCTTAATGTGGAGCCAGCAGAAGCAAGAATGCGTTACATGACTTCACATTTCTACTGTGGATTACCATCCTGTGCTTATCCTGATCCAATTCATCTCCCCTCAGGGGTGCTAATGGCCCAAATTGAAGAGCTGCTTCAAGAAGCGTATCGGAACTTGCAGTTCACCGGAATTATTCTGATGAGGCTCAAAGCCCATTTCAAATGAGCCTTGGGTCTCTGGTTTCCAACATATGTAGCAAACCCCTTGACCATTTTTGGGCCCAAAAATTGTTGAAGCAAATTGCTCCCTAAGTCTCACTTTTACCAATGGCATGTGCAGACACCTCAGTGTACACTAAAACTATAATGACGCAGAACTGTTTTGATGGGTTTTAGCTAAGAACACAGAGTTTATTTTATGTTGATCAATAATATTGATCCCTTGAACGTAATCCATTCACCAGCGCATTATTTTTAATTCAAGGTTGCTGCAGTGAGAAAACTATAGCATGTCATGAACAATGACCTAACTCACTTATGCAATAATTCCCCAGGACTTTTGTACTGGTAAATGAACTCAGTATCACAATTGCACCATTATAATGGTGCAAACCTTGAAAAGATTTAGTTTTTAGCTTCTTTTAACATAGCTCAATGAAAACAGAGCTTGAAACAATCATATGATAATACAGATGGCAATAATTTGCACGGTTATATGCCAAAGAGTTCTCTTCTTGAATTCTCTGCCTGAAGGCAGGTCCTTGCTGATTATTCGCCAAACCACAGCAAAGTCCCATGATTATTTTTTTCCTGCAGTTGGGCACAGATGCAGGCCTGAGTCTTCCTCACCTGGAACGGAGATCAAACACTATGTCCGGGATTTTCCGGCCCTGTCGCGGGCGGGACCCATCATGGGTGAGGTGGTGCCCCAACCAGAAGTCCATTGACTTGCAGCAGGACCGGAAAATTGCGGTGACGGGCGGGTGAGGAAAATCCCGCCCTATGATTTTGGTGTTAATTTGATTCAAACACTTGCTATCTAGCTAACTGAGCTAACCAGACCAAACATTTATCGCCTTTCAAAAGGGCAGGACATGAGAGCGTTGAAAATATTGGACAAGATTCTATTCTATTTATAATAATGTAACATTGTCGTCACGCCATGTTTTACCAATGTAAATTCAATCAAATCGGGGGATATACTGGGTCATGTTTTGGCTCTGTGTTAGCAACCCTGCTGGATGTTTACCTCAACTGCAGTATTACAGTTTTAGGAAGGATGTGAAGGCTTTAGAGCGGGTGCAAAAAAGATTTACGAGAATGGTTTCAGGAATGAAAAACTTCAGCTATGTAGATAGATTGTAGAATCTGGAACTGTTCTCCTTGGAGAAGAGATGTTTGAGAGAAGATTTGATAAAGGTGTTCAAAGTCATGAGGCATCTGGACAGAGTAGATGCAGGGAGAAACTATTCCCATTGTTGGAAGGATCGAGAATGTGAGCGAGCAGATTTAAGTTAATTGGCAAAGGAAGTGATGCTGACATGAGAATAACCATTTTCACGCAGCAAGTGGTTAGGATCTGGAATACACTGCCAGAGAGTGTGATGGTAATAGGCTCAATCAAGGCATTCAAAAGGAAATTGGATTATTCTCTGAAAAGGAAGAATGTACAGGGCTATGGGGAAAAGGTAGAGGAGTAGCACTAAGTGAATTGGTCCTTCAGAGGACCAGCGCAGACAAATTGGGCAGAATGACCTCTTTCTGTGCTGTAACTATTCTATGATTCTATGAGATACCATGGTTTTCATTTTATTTTGATATAGAATTGTGCCAGCAACAAATTGCCTTCCCTTTGATACACAGATTATCATGGAGTGGCATACAAGTGGCATTTTTTTAAAAATTCATCCACGGGATGTGGACTTCATTGGCTGGGCCAGCATTTATTGCCCACCCCTGGTTACCTTGAGAAGGTGGTGGTGAGCTGCCTTCTTAAACCGCTGCAGTCCATGTGGTGTAGGTACACCCACAGTGCTGTTAGGAAGGGAGTTCCAGGATTTTGACCCAGTGACAGTGAAGGAACAGCGATATATTTCCAATTCAGGATGGTGAATGACTTGGCGGGGAACTTCCAGGTGGCAGTGTTCCCATCTATCTGCTGCCCTTGTCCTTCTAGATGGTAGTGGTTGTGGGTTTGGAAGATGCTGTCAAAGGAGCCATGGTGAATCCCTGCAATGCATCATGTAGACGATACACACTGCTGCTACTGTGCGTCTGTGGTGGAGGGAGTGAATGTTTGTGGATATGGTGCCAATCAAGCGGGTTGCTTCATCCTGGACAGTGTCAAGCTTCTTGAGTGTTGTGGGAGCTACTCTCATCCAGGCAAGTGGAGAGTATTCTATCACACTCCTGATATGCGCTTTGTAGATGGTGGACAGGCTTTGGGGAGTCAGGAGGTGAGTTACTCATCACCGGATTCCTAGCCTCTGACCTGTTCTTGTAACCACAGTATTTATGTGGCTAGTCCAGTTCAGTTTCTGGTCAATGGTAACCCCCAGGATGTTTATAGTGGGGGATTCAGTGATGGCAATGCCATTGAACAACAAGGGACGATGGTTGGATTCTGTCTTGTTCGAGATAGTCATTGCCTGGCACTTTTGTAGCTAGAATATTACTTGCCACTTGTCAGCCCAAGTCTGGATATTGTCAAGATCTTGCTGCATTTGGACTGCTTCAGCATCTGAGGAGTTGCGAATGGTGCTGAACATTGTGCAATCATGAACGAACATCCCCACTTCTGACCTTATGATGAAAGGAAGGCCATTGATGAAGCAGCTGAAGATGGTTGGGCTAAGTGCACTACCCTGGAGAACTCCTGCAGTGATGTCCTGGAGCTGAGATGACTGACCGCCAACAACCACAAACATCTTTCTTTGTGCTAGGTATGACTCCAATCACCGGAGAGCTTTTCCCCTGATTCCCATTGACTCCAGTTTGCTAGGGCTCCTTGCTGTCACACTCGGTCAAATGCAATCACTCTCACCTCACCTCGGGAGTTCAGCTCTTTTGTATATGTTTGAGCCAAGGTTGTAATGAGGTCAGGAGCTGAGTGGCCCTGGCGAAACCCGAACTGGGCGTCAGTGAGCAGGTTATTGCTAAGCAAGTGCTGCTTGATAGCACTGTTGATGACCCTTTCCATTACTTTACTGATGATCGAGAGTAGACTGATGGGGCAGTAATTGGCCGGGTTATATTTCTCCTGATTTTTGCGTACAGCACACACCTGGTCAATTTTCTACATTGCCAGGTAGATGCCAGTGTTGTAGCTGTACTGGAACAGCTTGGCGAGGGGCGTGCAAGTTCTGCAGTACAAGTCTTTAGTACGATTACTGGAACGTTGTCAAGGCCAATAGCTTTTGCAGTATCCAGTGTCCAGTGCCTTCAGCCATTTCTTGATATCATGTGGAGTAAATCGAATTGGCTGAAGACTGGCATCCGTGATGCTGGGGATCTCCAGCTGAAGATTGTAGCAAATGCTTCAGCTTTATCTTTTGCACTGCTGTGCTGGGCTCCTCCATTATTGAGGATGGGGATATTCGTGGAGCCTCCTCCTCCAGTGATTTGTTTAATTGTCCACCACCATTCACGACTGGATGCGGCAGGACTGCAAAGCTTAGATCTGATCTGTTGGTTGTGGGATTGCTTAGCTCTGTCTATCACTTGCTGCTTATGCTGTTTGACATGCAAGCAGTCCTGTGTCATAGCTTCACCAGGTTGACCCTTATTTTTAGGTATGCCTGGCGTTGCTCCTGGCATGCCCCTCTGCACTCTTCACTAAACCAGAGCTGATCCCCTAGCTTGATAGTAATGGTAGAGTGGGGGAAATGCCAGGCCATGAGGTTACAGATTGCACTCAAGTGCAATTCTGCTGCTGCTGATGGCCAACAGCACCTCATGGATGCCCAGTCTTGAGTTGCTAGATCTGTTCAAAATCTATCCCAATTAGCATGGTGGTAGTGCCACACAACATGATGGAGGCTATCCTCAATGTGGAGGCGGGACTTCACCTCCACAATGACTGTGCGACGGTCACTCTCACCGATACTGTCATGAACAGATGCATCTGCAGCAGGCAGGTTGGTGAGGATGAGGTCAAATATGTTTTTCCCTCTTGTTGGTTCCCTCACCACCTGCTGCAGACCCAGTCTAGCAGCTATGTTATTTAGGACTCGGCCAGCTTGGTCAGTAGTGGTGCTACTGAGCCACTCTTGGTGATGGACATTGAAGTCCCCCACCCCGAGTACATTCTACGCCTTTGCCACCCTCAGTGCTTCCTCCAAGTGATGTTCAACATGGAGGAGCACTGATTCATCAGCTGAGAGAGGGCAGTACGCGGAAATCGGCAGGAGGTTTCCTTGCCCATGTCTGACCTGATGCCATGAGTCTTCATGGGTTCCGGAGTAGATGTTGAGGACTCCCAGGCCAACCCCCTCCCGACTGTATACCATTGTGTGCCCACCTCTGCTGGGCCTGTCCTGTCGGTGGAACAGGACATACCCAGGGATGGCGATGGTGGTGTCTGGGACATTTTCTGTAAGGTATGAATCCATGTGGATAACTATGTCAGGCTGTTGCTTGACTAGTCTGTGGGACAGCTCTCCCAATTTTGGCACTAGCCCCCAGATGTTAGTAAGGAGGACTTTGCAGGGTCGACAGGGCTGAGATTGCCATTGTCGTTTCCAGTGCCTAGGTTGATGCCGGGTGGTCCATCCGGTTTCATTCTTTTTTTTTTGACTTTGTAGTGGTTTGTTACAACTGAGTGGCTTGCTAGGCCATTTCAGAGAGCATTTGAGAATCAACCACATTGCTGTGAGTCTGGAGTCACATGTAGGCCAGACCAGGTAAGGATGACAGATTTTCTTCCCTAAAGGATATTAGTGAACCAGATACATTTTTACAACAATCAACAATGGTTCCATTGTCATTATTAGACTTTTAATTCCAGATTTTTATTGAATTCAAATTCCACCATCTGCTGTGGTGAGATTCGAACCTGAGTCCCCAGAGCATCACCCTGGATCTCTGGATTACTAGTGTTTTACACAATAGTGCAGAACTCACATTTGAAAGTGTTAAAAGTATTAAAACAAGAAATAAAGGTAATTGTTTCATTTTTAATCTGAAGATGGGAACTTACAACCACCTGCCAATCGAAGAAACAACCCTCACAAAATTAATTAACCTTTGATTGATCTTTGATTATCCTCAGGAAGTGCTTACTCACAGGTATTAAGCTTTGTAGCCTTAAAAATTAAGCCAGATAAAGTGCAGCAGCAGCTTAGAAGCAGGAGATTTCATGGTGCATTCCTATCATTATGAACCAGCACATCATCCAAGTTAATGTATGCATTTCCATAGCTGAGCTACTTGTTAAATGAAACAAATGGGGTGCTCAGCTTCTTGATATGCTTCCCAAAGGCCTTATTGCTCTTTCCTGGAAAGAGCGGTGAAATGATGGAATATGCTACCACAGGGAGTGGTTGAAGTGAACAGTATAGATGCATTTAAAGGGAGGCTTTATAAGCACAGAGGGATTAGAGGGTTACGCTGATAGATTAACATGAGGAAAGATGTGAGGAAGCTGGACTGGAGCATAAATGGACTAGTTAAGCCATATGGCCTATTTCTGTATCATATATCCTATTTACTATTTAAATCTATGGCTGTTTTATTATGAGATAAAATTACCTTTTTAACACCTATATGAGCTATATGAGGCACTAACATAAGTCAAAATTTCAGGTAAACAGTATCCCTGAAGCACATGTAAAGAATATTGCCATAGATGCCTGGGCCAATTACATAGGAAGTCTCAAGGGCAAGTAGCTTGAGAAAACTTTATAAATGCAGACTTAAAATATAAACCGTCATATGTGTGATACTGACATCTAACATCTTTTGGATAGACAATTATAGGATAAACAGTAAATGCTACACTTCTGCCAGCACCTTTACAGCCGACTAGGATTCCACTGGATTCAAAAAGAGGGGTACTGACATTGTTGAACTTTGCTGCCACAGTCCCACTGAAAGTTCAGCAGGAATCTGCCAGAACGACCACAAAGTAAGCTGGACCCAAACGTGTCAAGTACCGATCTGACACTACAGGTCTGGGTTGGTCCATTGGGGGCCCCATCACATGACCATTTTTAAAAGGCGTAGGATCTGGTGTAATGGCTCCTGAAGTTGGATGTTTCCAAACTCTGGTCCCTAGCCAGGACCTGACATTGCATTGGCTAATATAAGGCCAAAGCCAAGGAAAGTGGAGCCCAATTGGATGATCAAGCCAGTATTGGATCCTCAATCCATGAGGATGAATGGAATTAGGTTATTTAACTTGTGTAAGGAGACTGTGGGATCAGCCAGACTCGAACACGCCGATATACCTGGAACGGAAATCTTCTGTCAGCATTTCTAAGGCATTTACGTGGAATAAGATGCACCAAAGCTGCCGTGCAGTGACTCTTGGAGACCCCTCTCCAATCTCAGGCACTTTGGTGCATTTGTAGTGGAGTCTCATAATTTCCAGGATTGCATCCCCGTGAATTTACTGGGCTAGGACTTTTAAGATCCTATTTAAATGGGTATAAAGAATGACGTTTGAATTTGCTATTTATTGTTCTGTTTTATTTTGATCATTTTTAGATTTTTTTTTGCTTAAATAGTGAGCTTTGAGATATCCTTGGGGTAGCTGGTGGACTCCAAAACACCACCAAGCTAATTTCTCCCTTTGATGATTTCCATAGTCACTACTTCAAGAATGTATAAATTGGCAAAAACAGGAAAGCAAAAGGAAAGGAAAGAGGGTATTGATGTGGTGGTTCTGACTGAGAGATTCGGAACTAAATTTTAGTTCTACTTACATAGAACTCAATAAATATTGGGGTGGGCTGAGTGTAGGGGTTATTTTGAGAAAGGAATTTTGTTAACTTGCGGCTGTGCTAATAAGAAAAATCCGTTTAAAAGTCTAATTTCAGTTCACAATTGTGTGACTAATTGTGGATTACCTGATTTAAATGTGCCTCGACATGTTAAACCAGAGACCTGCATATTTAAAATTGAAGCGTTGATTAGCGGCAAATTTCGTGACATGATAAATGTTGCCTCTAGGGGTGCACTTCTACTGAAGGAGAAGCATGCACAGGTTAACAGACAAGGGAACTTGTCAGGTTAGCTCAGGGATCAGGGGAGAGGGAAAGTATGGGACATGCTCTGAATTCTGATGATGGAGGACATTGAACCATAGAAAAGTTACAGCAGAAAGAGGCCACTTAGCCCATTGTGTCTGCACTGGCTCCATATTTGGCAGAAAAAAAAAGTGTGCAGTCTCAGATGTTACATATAATTAAATGGCAGTGAGCATCTCTCCCAGGTGTATCTACCTATAACTCATTGGTACTCCCTCTGGTCCTCTGATCTTCTCTTCTTTTCCTTCTTCTCTTATGACTCCTGAGCTTGATTGTGTGGCACAATTGCTGTTGGTAATGGCTGATCTCTCATCATTGGCCAGATTGTGGAGCATGCAGCAAGTGCTATGAACCCTGTACAGCCCGATAACGTTTTAAAAAGAAAGCCATCCCCATGATACCAATGGAAAGTAAAACTGCTGGACAGGATTTCACTTTTTAAAATTTACTGTAATAAATGAACTAAAATCAACTTTATTCACAGGTTAATTAACAGCTAAAAGTTATTTCAAACAAAGAGGTAAACTCCACTTTTGATAGTCAATACAACAAAGATAGGCCTCATGTAGTTATAAGTACTTGCATTACTTCTTGCACAAATGTGGCACCATATGTAATTTCACAGTCTTTCCAACTTGGCCCCCAACCATGTTGGCCCTTGAATCGCATTTACCAGCAGCCATATTCCATTTGAAGGCCCTTGATACAGTTACCACTGACAAGGTGCATGTCTATGAACCCTCTCTCACTCGGGCCTTGACAGTCCTGATGGCATAGAATCCCCAGAAACTCGATTCTCTGAACTCTATAACCATGGACTCTGGCAACATTGAAACAGCAGCAATGGGTCTTGTTCAATCCACGATCCCTTTCCCTCCCTGTCTTCCTCTTTTTGCTTTTTCAAACTATATCACACACATGGTCTCTGTTCTATCCTCAGAGAACTGCTTCAACACCAGGATCTATTTGAAGACTGCAAAACAGAAAAATTTTCCAATCAGAGAGAACCTTGCTTGCTTCCTTTTTAGATAGATTTTCAATGTGTTCGGAACTTCTAGCAGAAAACGCCGGCTGATACAACTCCACTGTAATTAGCTTTCTATTTACTCTTTGCTTCTTAGCTATCAACCCCAGGTCATAAGAGTATTTCTTGGCACCTTCCTCTTCAGTTCTCTGCCTGAAGGCAGGTTCTGACCCACAGCGCCATAAACTCCACCATGGGTAAGGTAAGGAGGCAGCTCCTGAATCCACCCCAGACAGAACAGGGATTAAATCCATGCTGTTGGCACCAATCTTATCCACATCAGCCGACCAGCCAACTGCCCCCTCCCCCAGCCCCCACCCAAGGCATCTGAGTTGTTGTGTCACCATGCTCTTTTACATGCATGTTGCGTCCTGAAGCTATGGATAATGGTGTTAGAAACTTCTTGGAACCTAATGATGTCATAACCAAGAAACTAATTAACCATCTTTCAGAATACTCCCCAGTCCACTTTGGTCTGAAAGTAACATTGCACAAAAATAAAACACATACTTCCCAAAGCACATGGGTCATTACATAAATCACCACTAGCTTGGATCCCTCCTTGCCTTAATATAAAAGAAAAATGCTGTGGATGCTGGAAATCTGAAACAAAAATGGAAAATGCTGGAAAAACTCAGCAGGTCTAACCGCATCTGTGGAGCGAAAAACAGAGTTAACATTTCGAGTCCGTATGACACTTCTTCAGAGCTGAATACAGACTCAAAACATTAACTCTGTTTTTCTCTCCACAGATGCTGTTAGACCTGCTGAGTTTTTCCAGCATTTTCTGTTTTTGTCTCTGTTTGCCTTGCTGTCTTTTCTGTGTTTCTCTTGTCCTGCAGCTGGTGCTGCTCTGCCAGGGCTCATCATTCCTCCCATTTCTTCTCCAGACAAAGGAGGATTCCTAGCAATTTCCAATGTCTAAGCACTCCCTTTCTCCTGCTGACTCTAAGGTCTCCAATAAGGTACAATAACACAACACTTACTCTTTTTTGGTAAAATCTGCAGAGAATTTCCAAAATAAATGTTGTTTGAGTCTTGGTGAAGTCTTGACAAAGTGTCCCAGAAAGAATCCTGATGTGTATAAAGAATTGCCTCCCAACACAATGCATTCAGTCATTTTCAATCAGAAAGTGGATAGTGGCTGTTGAGGTAGCTTTAAGTAGCCTTCACAATCCTCACCAATGACATCTTTAGGACTGTTCATCTAGCCACCATTCGGAGAGGTCATTAAGTCCAGCACTAGCCAGGGAAAAAAAGTGTGCAGTCTCTTTAAAAATATTAGGAGCCAACTTAATTTGTCATCAGATTCATAATCATCCTTGGGGTGGCCGCTTATAGCTCTGGCTTCAGCTTCCTTAACAAGATGGCACCTTGTGCTGAAAGTGGGCTAACCAGGCATTGCAGCTCAAGATTTATCTTGACTATGTTGGATACTCTTTAGAGGCTAACGTATCTGGGAAAATACTCACCAAGGAAATAGGATTCCCACTGGCTTGGCCTGTGTCATGGTATAAATAAAGAGTTAAAATAATTTGCAGCAGTTGATAGATTATTGCACTGGCATAAACTACTGCCTTCCAGCTTTTGAGACTGAAATGAGTTCTTACAATCAGAATTGACTTAGCAATTGGCACACGCCCATGTCACAGGCTGCCCTGAGCATACTTCAAACATTAAATTAAAAAAGCTCAACAAAAATATATTAATATCACCTTTTCTGTTTAAAGAGTATTGTTTAACTATAAAGTTTTCTCCGAAGGCCTGCTTCGAAGAGTTGTAAAGGTTATTTTACCTGCATGCAACATGGAGCTCTAGAAGCTGAGGGTGGCATGGTAATAAACCTGACAACTCGATTGGAATTTTTCACTTTTGTAAATGACAGAACAGAAGTTAGCAATTCTGCAAAATATGTGAAGTATCATTTTTTCAAATAATGACACAGCTTCAGTCATTCGACTACTTGAACACCTTCAGTAATCAAATCTCCACTCAGCTGTTGTTATTAAATCTTAGGGAAATGGAAAGTGTCAGATCTACCCTTCATGGGTTGGATTTTAAGGGGAACTATGTCCCCCGCCCAACCACCACCTCCCTCCCCCACCCCCAACTAAAATGTTTGTCAGGAAGCCTCCCACACAAAAGATATGACCCTAGGGGCAGTGCCTCCAATGGGCACAGGGAACACCCAAAGGAGGTTGCCCACAACCCCACTTGCCTAACTGCAGTGAAAGCTGCTAGGCTACCTATTTAGCCTGAGCATCCCCCTGCCCTAGATAAAATAGTGGCCGGAGAGGGAAGAGGCACATAAATGGTGATGAATTGGCCACTTAAGGGCCTCAATAATCCCGAGGCCAGGCAGGCCGCCTGATACCTCCACCACGCCCCCATAAAATGGGAGACAGTTCGGGGGTGGGCAGGAAGGTGGCAAGCAGACCACCTGCTGCATTTTACAAACCTGCCTGCCTTCAAAGCCACCAGCAGGGAAGCGTAATATCCAGCCCCACCTCTACTTGTATTTAGTTCCTGTTTTGTTCAATCTTTCTTTTATTAAATCAACTAGTTCACCAGCCCTTGTTAATTTGGTAGAGTCAGGCTACCTGAAGATTCAGTATGCCCTGTCAGTACCACCCCATGCTTGGCAATAAACAATATCCATTCATAACTCAGAACAAAAATTGAATTTAATCATTATTCCAATGGACATTACTTTCTAAACAAATTTATATTCAAGAGTGGTAAAGCCTAAATGTTAGTTGGAAATGAGATTTTCAATGTCAGCAAATGTCTAATAACCTACCATTAGTGACACCAAGATTTTCTATTTCCAGTCATTCAAACGGGTGTAAAGTCAACAGGTATGTTTATGGCAACTGCCCAATGTATCCTGAACCATTTTAAGTTCAGTTCTCACGACAACACAGTTAGCAGACGAGCTGCCTGCACTCTCTGGCTGCTAATGCGTAACTTTTCAAACTGCAGCTGGAAATCCAGCTGCTCCATGTACAAGCTGAGCTAGAATTTGGCGGTAAAAACTGTTCCTATCCCCAAGAAAACTTTCTCAAAAAAGGTTTCAGTCCATTCTTGGAATAGCCTCCAGTGGTCTCTTTAAGGACCACTGCTTGGGCCACATACCTCCTGGCAAAAAAGTGTAGAGTGCCTAGTACTCCAATTATCTGTAACTCTTGTAACTCTTGTAGAGTCAAAACAATTAACTAAATTCCAATTATTTGTAAGTGTAAATTGCAAATAGAGTCCTACATCTGGCATAGACCTCAATTTCCATATGCAAGAAACCTTCCACCTATTGGGGAAAGGAATGCTGGGGCCCACTGAGGAATATTGAGCACCTATTGTGTACTGAACTCCCATTGAGAAGTTTGGAATTTCCATTGAGGAGTGCTGACTGTTCAATGGGGAGTGATAAATGACCACTGAGGGATGCTAAATGCCAACTTGGGAGTGATAAATTGATCATTGAGGAGTGCTGACTGCCACTGGGGAGAGATGAGTGTATATTGAGGAGTGCTGACTGCCCATTGGTAAGTGCTGAACTCCCATTGAGGAGTGCTGTGCTGGATACTTCTTGAGGAGTGGTGAGTATCAACTTATAAGGCATTTTGAAAATCTCAGCAGATGGACCTTGGTCAAGAAATGCACAGTCACTGTTTCTATTTTCATCTGCTGGATGCCTCACAAATAGAGCATGTAGCAGTTGGAATTCAATCCCAGTCTGTCTAGATAGGAGACATCCAAAGTCTTGTCCCTATTCAGCTGTATGGCCACATGGTTTTGTTGCATAGTGCCGATGTATTTCAGTGCTCTGGGTGCCATTTTAATTCCAAAATTGCTCCCATGTTGTGCACATACACTTCTGATGCAAGCCAGGCCAGACACCATCTTAATTAGGACATTAGCATAGGCGCAGGGACCGTTCACTGAAAGTTTGCAGAGTAGGCAAATTCTGAGGTCGAGCAATGTCACACGCTGATGTGACATCAGCACTGCCATTATGGAGCTCAATATTAATACCGTCAATTAACCTCAGATAGCTGAACATGTATTCAGCAGCAGGAAGGATGTCACACTGGTGCTGTTTAAAGTTAGTTGCTGATCCATTTCTACAGCCTGTTGCTGAGTTTGGAGAATTATTTGGTGGTTTGTACAGTTATTTAAAGTTGCTGAAGTCTACAGGAAGGCTGTGGCAGGTGTAGAAGGATTTGGTCCTGACTTAAAAGATTCTGCTTAGACCACTTGGTCCTAGGCACTAGTGCAGTAGTTTGTATTTCCCTTATACTACAGCATGACAGGGAGAATGAGCAGAGGCAACATAGAGGAGGGCAAGTTGCTATAACAGGGAGGAGAAGGGCCCTCAGCAGGAGTGTCTATCCATTCATGGTCTTCAGGGATTGTTACGCCCGTGTCATATGCTCATGAACTTATGAAGAAGATGTACATTTTACTTTTAAAAACCAGCATGGAATATGAATAATTTACCTGGACAAGATGGTGGGGGTCAGGTAACCCACTTTTGTGGTTTTTGTGCAGACAGGGACTAATTCATGTCTGGACCTGTCTCATAGACTCATTGGCATCTACAGCACAGAAGCAGGCCATTCAGCCCATTGTCCACACCGGTCAACAAAGACCTGACTACACTAATTCCATTTTGCAGCGTTTGGCCCATAGCCCTGGAGGCTATGGAAATGCAAGTGAATATCTAAATACTTCTTAAATGTTACAAGAGTTTCTGACTCAACCACTCTTTCTTTCAGGTAGTGAGTTCCAGACCCCCACCACCTTCTGGGTGAAAAAACATTCTTCTTAAATCCCCACTTAGCCCTCTAACTCTTACCTTAAATCTATGCCCCCTGGTTATTGACCCCTCTACTAATGGAAAAGTGCCTTCCTATCCACCCTATCTATGCCCCTCATAATCTTATACACCTTTATTAGGCCCCCCTCAACCTTCACTGCTTCAAGGAAGACAGCCCCAACCTATCCAATCTATCCTCATAGCTCAGACTCTTCAGTCCAGGCAGCATCCTGGCAAATCTCCTCTGCACCCTCTCCAGTGCAATCACACCCTTCCTATAATGTGGTGACCAGAACTGCATGTAGTACTCCAGTTGTGGCCTAATCAACACAACCTTCCTGCTCTTGTGTTCTATGCCTTGGTTAATAAAGGCAAGTATCCCATATGCCTTCTTAACCACCTTATCTACCTGCCCTGCTACCTTCAGAGATCTGTGGATATGCACACCAAGGTCTCTCTGATCTTCAGTGCTTTCCAGGGTCCCAACATTCATAGTGTAATCCCTTGCCTTGTTAGCCCTCCCCAAGTGCATTACCTCACACTTTTCCGGCTTGAATTCCATTTGCCACTGCTCTACCCACCTGACCAGTCCATTGATACCCTTCTGCTGTTTATGGCTATCCTCCTCACTATTTACCACCGTACCAATTTTTGTGTCATCCGCGAACTTCTTGATCATACCCCCTAAGTTTAAGTCCAAATCATTTATGTACGTCACAAACAGCAAGGGCCCCAGCACCGAGCCCTGTGGAACCCCACTGGAAACAGACTTCCAGTCATAGAAACATCCCTCTACCATCACCCTCTGCTTCCTGCCTCTCAGCCAATTTTGGGTCCAACATGCCATTTTGCCTTGGGTCCCATGAGTTCTTACTTTCTTGACCAGCCTGCCATGAGGGACCTTACCAAAAGCCTTGCTAAAGTCCATGTAGACTACATCAAATGCATTACCCTCAATAACACCCCTGGTTATCACCTCAAAAAATTCGATCAAATTTGTCAAACACGACCTTCCCTTAGCAAATCCATGCTGACTATCCATGACTAGTCCTTGTCTCTCCAAGTCCCTCAGAATTCTACCGAGTAACTTCCCCATCACCGAGGTTAGACTCACTGGCCTGTTTCGGCGGCGGAGTTCGGCTGCCCGCCCACTGCCGAGCCGGTGGGGTCTGCCTGCCCATCAAGGTAAAAATTCTGGCCTTAGACTTTTAATTCCAGATTTTTATTGGATTCAAATTTCATCATTTGCCATGGCAGGATTCAAACCCAGGTCCCCAAAGCATTACCCTGGGTATCTGGATTACTAGTCCAGCATTAATACCACTATGCCATCGCCTCCTTCCCTTGCTCTTTATATATTTAAGAAACCTCTTTGGGTTTTCCTTTATTCTACCCACTAATGCTTTCTCATGCACTCTCTTAGATTTCCTAATTTCTTTTTAAGTTCCCCTCTGCACTTTTTATACTCCTGTAAGGGCTCTGCCATATTGAGCCCTCGGCATCTACCATAAGCTTCTCTTTTTTCCTTAATTATAACCTTTATGTCCCTTGACATCCAAGGTTCTCTGGACTTGGTCCCCCACTTTGTCTTTACGGAAACATATTTGTCCTGTACTTTCACTATTTCCTCCTTGAATGTCTCCCACTGCTCTGCTAAATTATCTGCAAGTAGCTTCTCCCAGTCCACTTGGGCCAAATTGTACCTCATCTTAGTAAAATTAGCCTTTCCCCAGTTTAGAACTTTTATTCTTGGCCCAACCTTGTCCTTTTCCAAAAGTATCCGAAATGTAACTGAGTTATGGTCATTATCTCCAAAATGCTCCCCTACTGATATGCCTTCCAACTGCCCAGGTTCGTTTCCAAATATTACATCCAGAACTGCCCCCCGTTTGTTGGGCTTTCTATGTACTGGCTAAAAAAGCTCTCATGGATGCAGCTTAAGAATTTTGCTTCCTCCCTACCTTGCACACTAAAAACTATCCCAGTTAATATTTGGGTAGTTAAAGTCCCCTACTATTACTGCCTTATTATTCTTACACTTATTTGAAATTTGATTACATATTTGATCCTCTATCTCTCCATGACTGTTTGGGGGCCTATAGTACACATCCAACAGCGTGTTTGTCCCTTTTGTATTTTTTACTTCTACCCATATAGCTTCATTTGATGATCCTTCTAAGATATCTTCCCTCCTCACTGCTATAATTGATTCCTTGATCAATATTGCAGCCCCACCTCCTCTTCTATCCCCCTCTCTATCTTGTCTGAATACTCTATAAGCAGGAATGTTAAGCTGCCAATCCTGCCCTCTTTTAGCCAAGTCTCAGTCATAGCTATGATATCATACTCCCACATGCCTATCTGTGCCCTCAGCTCATCTGTCTTATTCCTCAGGCTCCTTGCATTAAAATATATTCCATTTAGCCTTGCTAAACTCATTTCCTTCTTAAACAAAAACAGAATTACCTGGATAAACTCAGCAGGTCTGGCAGCATCGGCGGAGAAGAAAAGAGTTGACGTTTCGAGTCCTCATGACCCTTCAACAGAACTGAGTAATATAATATAATATATTACTCAGTTCTGTTGAAGGGTCATGAGGACTCGAAACGCCAACTCTTTTCTTCTCCGCCGATGCTGCCAGACCTGCTGAGTTTTTCCAGGTAATTCTGTTTTTGTTTTGGATTTCCAGCATCCACAGTAGTTTTTTGTTTTTATCATTTCCTTCTTATCTAGCCTATGTTTCCTCTGCTTTCCAGACTCACTAGCGTTTTAACTTCTAATTCCATCTCAGCTTCTCTCCCCTCTGAACTACTTTTCAGGATCCCATCCCCCTGCCAATTTAGTTTAACTCTGCCCCAACAGCATTAGCAAACCTCCCCGCAAGGATGTTGGTCCCATTCCTGTTCAGATGTGACCCGTCCAACTTGTACAGGTCCCAATGTCCCAGAAACGGTCCCAATGCCCCAGGAATCTAAAGCCCTCCCTCCTGCATCATCTCTCCAGCCACACATTAATCTGCTCTATCCTTCTGTTCCTATAATCACTGCTGCATGGCACTGAGATTTTTTTTATTCATTGGATGTGGGAGTCATTGGCTTGGTCAGCATTTATTGCCCATCCTGAATTCCGCTTGATCAGAGGGCATTTAAGAGTTAACTGCATTCCTGTGGATCTGTAGTCACATGTAGGCCAGACCAGGTAGGAATGATAGATTTCCTTCCCTAAAGGGGATTAGTGAACAGATGGATTTTTACTAAAATTTGTTTCATGGTTATCATCAGATTTTTATTGGATTCAAATCCTACCATTTGCTGTGGTAGGATTTGAACCCAGGTCCCCAGAGAATTACCCTGAGTTGTTTGCTGGGATTACTAGTGCAGTGACAATACCACTATGTCATTGCCTCCCCATAGTAATCTGGTGACTACTACCTTTGAAGTCCTGCTTTTCAATTTCTTACCTAATTCCTTAAAGTCTGCTTGCAGAACATCATTTCTCTTTCTTCCTATGTCATTAGTCCCAACATGGACCACGACCTCTGGCTGTTCATCCTCCCCCTTCAGGATGTCCTACAGCCGTTCTGTGACATCCTTGAGTCTGGCACCTGGGAGGCAACATACCATCTTGGAGACGCGTCTATGGCCGCAGAAGTGCCTGTCTATTCCCCTCACTAACAAATCCCCTACCACTATTTCTCTTCCACACTTTTTCCTTCCCCCCCCCCTCTCCCTCTGAGCAGCTTGGCCTTGGTTGGCCTCCACAGAGAAGCTGTCACCATTTTCCAAGATTAAAATACGTTTTACGAATGAGCTCCATTGAGCAGCGCTGGGCTCTCGCTGGGCATCCAACAGACTAACATTAAAAAATCACATCAGGTGGGCCTTGATGGCTACTTGATGAAATCTGTTACCTGTTGCAATCCAAGCTTTAATCTCAGTGGGGTGAAAACAGCATTGCCAATGGCTGTAAAGGTGACTGTCGTGATAAAGTTCCATGTATCAGGCTCTTTCCATGCTGGAGCAGGTGATATTTGCAACATCCCCTATTTCACCGCCCAAGATGCCATTGAGGCTCTGTATGTGAAGATAGCTGAATGCATTTAATTTTGTCTTGCCAGAGAGGAGCAGCTGGAGCAAGAATGAGGCTACGTGAGGATTGCAGGCTTCTCTATGGTGCATGGACCCACTGACTGCATGCATATCACTTTGCAGGCATAGCAAGTGAATTCAGAGGTATTGCAACTGAAAAGAATTTCACTCTCTCTCATTGTCCGGCTGGTGTGTGACCATGCTCAGCGCATCGTGCAAGTCAATGCTCAGTACCTTGGTAGCCATCACGATGTCTTCATGCTGTGAAAGTCTGCTGTACCATTACCATTTAAGGTACCACTGCAAGTCAAAGGGTTACTACTGGGCAAGACAGGCTATCTTCTGATTATCTGGCTTCTGACTCCAGTGCACAACTCATGTGCATGAGAACATGCATATAACAAAAGCCATGCTATCATATAAAATGTGATAGAGTAGATCATTATGCTGCTTAAGCAATCCTTCTGCTGCCTGGAATGCTCTAGAAAAGTCCCCATATTACTTTGCCGACTTTGTGTCAAGACTCATTGTGGTCTGCTGCATCCTGAACAACCTTACCATCGTGAGGACACAGTCAGCCCTTGCCACCAGGCATATAGTGAGCAGCTGAGGAGAAGCAAGTGGAAGAGGATGAAGAGGAGGAGGGGAAATAGATGGGGTGATGAACACATTCCCTTTCTGCCTGAGCCATCCATGATCAACTCCTCCGACCACGGCACCAGTGAACACAACCCCAATTCCCGATTCATCAACTGTTCCACAACTTACCTTCTGTCTATTACTACCCATCACAGCCAGTGTGAAAATAAACCCCACCACAAAATAAACATTCCAAATCAAACTATCCAATTCTCCATGCAAGTATCAGCTAATTGATTCTGTGCATTCCCTTAGTGCCTGTTCTGAGGGTGTGTTTGTCTATCCTGGCATCACACTATACAGTCTCTCTCTTATTTCTTAGGCAGTTCCCCAGGGTAGGTGGTGCTTGAAGGTTTGGGTAGTTTGAAGGTTTGTGCATTCCTTCTTCCTTCCACTTCACCTCTGAATGTTCCTGCTGAAGTCTACCAATGTGTTCAGAGCCTTCCTGGTGAGCCTTCTCCATTTTGGTTGGTCACAAGCCAGGGTCTCCCATGAGACAGTGGGGATGGGGTAGAGTGCAGATGGTTTTGCAGGATTCCCTCAAGCAGCTCTGGATCTGGAAGGCTCAGCTTTGGACTGCAGCACTTCGTATGGATAGCACCAGTCCGGGTTGCTGTTTGACATTTAACAGTTAGGGCAGAGTGACAGTAATGGGAGCATTCCTAAGAAATGACAGCAGATTTGTGTTCCACACAGCCACTGCTGCTCCCACATGAGCAGTTTAAGGTCAGAATGCTGGAGTGTGAGATCTGACAAAACCCCTTTGAACATGTTATCCACAGCCATGATGCCAGCAGTCTGAGTCTGTGTAGCAGCAAGTTGAGCTTACATGACTTCAGTTTGAGCTTCCACTGCTGATTATTGGTTGTGCTGCAATGGAAGTTGACAAGTCAGCCATCAGACATTGCATCGTAGATGGGCCCATAATTGTTCTCATGGAGCTGGCCATCACTTCCTTGCTGGTGAGGATGGGATCCAAGCTCTGCTCAAAACCTTGTGTCAAGTTAGTGCTGGACTCTTCATGCTCCCTGACAATGACCACAGACTCCCTGATAAGCCTGCCAATGAACCAAGTTTTTTGTATACATACCCATCAGCCTTTCACCACATACAGATCCTGCCTCTATGTTTCACTCTTGTTCCCCAGCCGCACCTCATTGCGTCCATTCTGTTGGACAGCAGGTTGGTGCAGATCAGAGTGGCATTGTAAGGACAAGGCTAAGGAATGTATCATCATATTTAAAGTGCTAGGCATGTTGGCATCTAGAGTGTACATGGATGTGGTTGCTTCATGGAATAGGACGCCCTATTCACACAAGAAGACATTGTTGCATTTTCTGGCTACATCAACCAACTCATGCTTGAGGTGGCATCTTTCATCTTCTTTGCAATTGCACACTGTGTACTTGGAAGGTCTCTCAGTACTTTGCTGATTTTTTGCTGCTGCTCAATGGTTATCTTTCTCATCAATGGCATCCAAGGTACAAAATGTGTCCAACTGAGCAGAGCTTGGAGAGGCCTGTGTCCTCTGATACAGATTCTCCACTGCTATTCCTGTAACCGCTGCCCACTGTTGCTCAGTTATAAAGTGTGAGTCACCAAGTGAAACCCCAATTACCTGTCTTACTGATCCCACAGAAGTCTGAGTATCTGATCTAGTGAATGGTAAGCATGAGTCTCATGGGGCTGCATCTTCATAAGGAATCATTTTCCTTGAGGATCTGTCATCCATAAGGTACATAGATTCCCATTGCACTCATGCAGGCCCTACTAGAGATTAAAAAAAACATTACTTAGTATTCGCTTGGTGAAACTGTTGCAACTTAGCATATGAGCATACGAACAAGGAACAGGAGTAGGCCATTCGTCCTCTCGATCCTGCTCCGCCATTTAATAAAGTCATGGCTGATCTGATGGTAATCTCAAATCTGCATCCCCCTACTCCCAATAACCTATCACCTCCTTACTTACCAAGAATCTATCCACCTCTGCCTTAAAAATATTTAAAGACTCTGCTTCCACTGCCTTTTCAGGAAGAGAGTTCCAAAGACTCACCACCCTCTGAGAGAAAAAAAAATTGCCTCATCTCCGTTTTAAATAGGCAACCCCTTATATTTAAACAGCGACCTCCTAATTCCAGATTATCCCACAAGAGGAAACATCGTCTCCACATCCATCCTGTCAAGACCCCTCAGGATCTTATATGTTTCAATCAAGTCACCTCTTACTCTTCTAAACTCCAGCGGATACAAGCATAGTCTGTCCAACCTTTCCTCATAAGACAACTCGTCCATTCCAGGTATTAGTCTAGTAAACCTTCTCTGACCTGCGTTCAATGCAGTTACATCCTTCCTTAAATAAGATAGCCAATATTGTACACAATACTCCAGATGTGGTCTCACTAGTGCCCTGTACAACTGAAGCATAACATCCCAATTTTTGTATTCAATTCCCCTCCCAATAATGATAACATTCTGTTAGCTTTCCTAATGAAGGTGATAATATTTCTTTCACTGACAAAATAAAGTCAACATGCCTGAGTGTTGTGTTACATGAGTTGCATTTTATTTGATTCTACACCAGGTAGCTGGGAGGTCCCTATCTCCCCAATTCCAATAACCAGGGACATCAAGAGGCCACTGATTTCCAGCAACTCCCCCTCTGTAGTTTGTGGGCTGCAAGACCTTTGGAGGGCAAACTCCCTCTCCCTTGTGTTTGACGTTCTTTTCTCTTGCAGCAGAAGAAAGAACAGATCCATGAGTGACTGCAGTGACATGTCATCATCCAATAGATGGAGTGCATTTCTTAAGGGTGAGTAGCAGAGAGAAGCAGGAAATTGGGTAAGACTAAGGGTAAGTGGGGATGGTGGATGGGTAGATGGGATTTGAGGAAGTGCATCGAAAGAAAGGGATCTGTGCACTTGCAATACATGGATGTGATAAGTGGTGATACCGTAGGCTTAACAGAGCAGAATGAGGGAATGGGGTGATGTGCACAGCAGGATAAAGGTGAATCTGCCACTGTTCTTGCCTTTCCTGACTTGATTAGGCCATTAAAGAACTTCTTGCACTGCATCCAGGAGTGTGGAACAATACACCTGCTGCTAACCTCCACGGCATTTGTGTGGCAACAACAGGATTCCTCCCGCCATTGCTGGGGAAGAGTACTGTATCTCTCTCCTGTTCAATCAAAATTTTCAGCAAAAGTACTATTACAAAAATTGCTTTTTGTTACAAAAATAAAGTTTTATGAAAACACTGCCTCGCACTACATAAAGTGTTGTACAACTGATTTATTGGGAAATTAAAAGTGACCCTTCAGAGGGAGGGTTATTGTCTCCATGTGATGATGCACTGCATGAATTTTTTGCTGTTGGTCTCATTTTCAGAAAGTAAATGCCAGGTGTGCTGTGGAATGAAAAATATAAATAAGATGTATGTGAATAAGATGTATGTTTTATTTCAGGTTTCCAGCACCCACAATATTTTGCTGTTTTATGATAAGGTGAATTGCAATTTTAATCCATGTTCATAAAATTAAGTAATAATTTATTATATCATGTTTTCCTAATCCTATTAAAATTCTTTCTCCTTGCAGGTGAGTGTTGAGCCTTGCTACTCACTTCAAGCTCTATTAAGGGAATCAGGGGTTTAATATGAAATTTCCTTCCTATAAGATTGCATCTCATTTGCCCTAAAATGAGGTACACATCATAACCTTAAGTATAAGTTTCAGCTTTAGGGCATAAGTATCCCTGAAGCGTATGTTAAATAGGAATATTCCCATAGTGTCAGGTAAATATAGGAACATCCCTGCAGCATAGTTTGACATAAAATTGTCCTAATAATTTTTGAGTTTTGCTTTTATGAAGTTCTTTACTTACAATCACTGACATTGAAAAATATGATTAACTGTGTAAAATCAAGATGACCCTTTGGGTATGTTTGGAACAATAGAAGAAGCCAATACAAAAATGATCACGATGCATTGTTGCTAATGGGAGCTTGCTGTACACAAGTTGACTGCCCTGTTTCCTACATTGCAGTAGTGACTCCACGTCAAAAGTACTTCATTGGGTATAAAGCATTTTGGGAGATCCTAAGATCATGAAAGATGCTATATAAATGCAAGTCTTTTTCTTTACTTTTTAAAAGCGCTAAGGATTTGCAAACCAGTTTAATTCTCAGGAGAAGATGCAAACCTGAAATAATTTATATTTGTGGGACCATGCATCAACCCATGAATCCAGCCCAAATATTTCAAGATGGCAGGGATCCTTTGTTAAATCTAAAGGAGCTTCATCAATCATCATATCTGATTTACAATCCAAAAGTCATATTTAGAACTTTAGATGTTATGATCACTTTCTTTACCTTTTTGTTGCTAGCAGAGTTAATAAATGGTGGGTCCTAAAATTCACAGGCCAAAATCCTGGCACTTGTGTAAATGTATATATATTTCATCTTCAATTTTTGCATCTGCAACACTTGGGGACCTTTCAATCTTCACCACTTGTAGGTATTAATCAATTCAATTATTTGAATATAACTCAGAAATTCGGGCAGAATCTTCTCCTCCCACCAGCCTGGGACTCATGGTGGGGGGGGGCGTGGTGGTGGAGGGTGCAAGATTTGGCGTAAGTCAAAAAATCAGTTTCCCAACGTTGGAAAATTAGTTTGGAATCTTGTTCTCCCGACTTTCATGGCGGGTTGAAGGCAGGTCGAGTATCCTGCTGATATACATGAATGCTCATTAAAAGGCTAACAGAAACATAGAAAATAGAAACTAGGACCAGGAATAGGCCATTCGGCCCTTTGAGCCTGCTCCGCCATTCTATATGATCATGGCTGATGCTCTATCTCAATGCCATATTCCTGCTTTCTCTCCATACTCCTTGATGCCCCTAATATCCAAACATTTATCAATTTCTTTCTTGAATATACCCAGTCACCCGGCCTCCACAGCCTGTGGATTCTGTGATAGAGAATCCCACAGGTTAATCATCCTCTGAGTGAAGAAATTATTCCGCATCTCAGTCCTAAATGGCCTGCCCTGTATCCTGAGACTGTGGCCCCTGGTTCTAGGCTCCCCAACCAGGGGAAACATCTTCCCTACATCCAGTCTGTTTAGCCCTGTTAGAATTTTATGTTTCAATCAGATCCCCTCTCATTCTTCTAAACTCTGGTGAATACAGGCCCAGTTGAACCAATCTCTCCTCATACAATAGTCCTGCCATCCCCGGTATCAGCCTAGTGAACCTTCGCTGCACTGCCTCTATAGCAAGTATATCGTTTCTTAGGTAGGGGGACCAAAACTGCATGTAATACTCCAGGTGTGGTCTCACCAAGGCCCTGTATAACTGCAATAAGACATCCCTATTTCTGAACTCCATTCCTCTTGCAATGAAGGCCAACATACCATTTGCCTTCCTAATTGCTTGCTGCACCTGCCTATTTACTTTCATTGACTGGTGTACAAGGACACCCAGATTCCTTTGTACATCAACATTTCCCAATGTATCACCATTTAAATAGTACTCTGCCTTTCTGTTTTTCACACCAAAGCACATAACTTCACATTTATCCATGTTATACGGCATCTGCCATGTGTTTGCCCACACACACAACTTATCTAAATTGCCCTGAAACCTCCTTGCATCCTTCTCACAACTCACAACCCCATCCAGTTTTGTGTCATCAGCAAACTTGGAAATGTTAGAAGCTACATCCTCAAAAAACTCCAGCAGATTATTTAAGCATGATTTCCCTTTCATAAACCCATGCTGACTTTGTATAATCCCTTTAATGCTTTCCAAGTGTTCTGTTATCATGCATTTTATAATAGACTCTAGCATTTTCCCCACTACTGATGTTAGGCTAACTGGTCTGTAATTCTCTGTTTTTTCTCTCCCTCCTTTTTTAAATAGTGGGTTTACATTTGCCACCCTCCAATCTGTAAGAACTGCTCCAGAGCCTATAGAATTTTGGAAGATGACCACCAATGCATCCAATATTTCCAGGGCCACTTCCTTTAGTACTCTGGGGTGTAGACTATCAGGCCCTGGGGATTTTTCAACCTTTAACCCATTAATTTCTCTAGCACCATTTTTTTTTATTAATACTGATTTTCTTCAATTCCTCCCTCTCACTAGACCCTTGGTTTCCTAACATTTCTGGGAAATTATTTGTGTCCCCTTTTGTGAAGACAGAACCAAAATATGTGTTCAATTCTTCTGCCATTTCTTTGTTCCCCATTATAATTTCCCCCATTTCTGAATGTAATGGACCTACATTTGTCTTCACTAATCTTTTTCTCCACATATTTATAGAAGATTTTATAGTTAGTTTTTATGTTCCTTGCAAGTTTACTCTCATACTCCATTTTCCCCTTTTTTGATCAATCTTTTTGTCCACTTTTACTGAATTCTAAACTGTTCCCAATCCTCAGGCTTGCTGCTTTTTCTGGCAATTTTATATGTCTCCTCTTTGGATCTAAAACTATCCCTAATTTATTTTGTAAGCCATGGTTGAGCCACTTTCCTGTTTTACTTTTGTGCCAGACAGAATGAGTAATTGTTGTAATCCATGCATATGTTAAATATTAGCCATTGCCTATCCACTATCAACCCTTTCAGTAAGGTTCCCCAATCTATTATTGCCAAATTTTGCCTCATAGTTCCTTTTATTTAGATTCAGGGCCCTAGTTTAGGATTCAACTTCTTCACTCTCCATCCTAATGAATAATTCTACCATTTTATGATCGCTCTTCCCCAGGGCACGCCATACAACAAGATTGTTAATTAATTGTTTCTCTTTGCACAATACCCAGCCTAGGATAACCTGCCCTCTAGTTGGTTCCTCAACGTATTGGTCCAAAAAACGTACACACTCCAGGAAATCCTCCTCCACAGTATTATAGCTAGTTTGGTTTGTCCAATCTATATGTAGATTAAAGTCACCCATGATTACCCTTATTGCATGCATCTCTAATTTCCTACTTAATGTCTTCCCTTACATCTCCATTACTGTTTAGGGACCGATAGACAACCCCCACCAATGTTTTCTGCCCCTTGTTATTTATTATCTCCATCCAACAGATTCCACATGATTTTCTGGACCAATATCCTTCCTCACTGTTGCATTGACTTCCTCCTTTACTAATAATCCTACCCCACCTCCTTTTCCTTTTTGTCTGTCCTTCCTAAGTTTTGAATACTCCTGGATGTTCAGTTCCCATCCTTGGACACGCTGCAGCCATATCTCCATAATTGCAACTATGTCATAACTGTTTATATCTATTTGCACTGTTAATTCATCTACATTATTGTGAATGCTCCGCACATTAAGATACAATGCTTTTAGACTTGTCTTTTTGACCTTGTTAGTCATCTTAGCTTTATTTTACACTATGACCCCATTTGTTTTTTGCCCTTGTTTTTCCTGCCTTCCACTTTTACTTCTTACTTTTCTGTCTTTCGTTTCTATCCTTGTTTACCCCTCCTCTGTCTCCCTGCTCAGGTTCCCATTCCCCTGCCATTCTAGTTTAACCCTCCCCCACTGCACTAGTAAACACCGCCCCCCACCCGAGGACATTGATCCTGGTCCTGCCCAGATGCAACCGGGCAGACAAGAATCTTGTTGCCCCTTCAAATTTTCTGTCCCTCCAGTGGGAATTTAGACCATTCTGTTTCAAGGTTCTACATATGCGGCGTGCACCCAGCAAGGGAAATGTCCTGGACTTACCACGTGCTCGAAAGCTGATTCCCCCATTCTCACAGACCGCTCTCAGATGCCAGGAAATGCCAATGCAGGAGATGGTATGCATAGGAAGGGGTAGTGGAAGGCACAAAGAGGGGGTGAAAGGCTGTAAGGTTGGAGGGGGGGGGTGGTGGAAGGCACAAAAGGAGGGTAGAAGGGGTGAGGCGGAAGGCACGAAGTGGGGTGGAAGGCTGGAAGCAGGGTAGGAAGGCGGGAAAGGGGTGGAGTAACCGGGGAAGGGGGGGCAGAGTGTTTTAGAGGGAGGGGCCTGTGGAGTTGATGGTGTGGTCTTGGGGAGAGAACTCAGAGTACTGATGATGAGAGGGAACAGTGACAATCAAAGATGTGTGAGGGTGGGAGGGTCAGTGTGTTTTGGGTGCATGTAGGTATCATTAGAAGGGTTAAAGCGGGCTACAAGAACAGTGACGGATAATGGGAGTAGGAAGGTCAAGGTGGGCAGAGGCACAATAAAGGGTATGGGCTCCGTTGGGAGGAAAAGCATGTGGAGGTGGATGGCGACAGGGCCCAGGGTAATGAGGGGAGGTTCAAGGGTGACAGAGGGGAGATTAAAGGTCACATTGGGTGGTGATGGGGGAAAGTTGGTTGGGGGTGTGTAAAAGATGGTACAGCTGGTTTGACAGGAGACACACACCATCTCTGTAGTAGCAAGACAACACCCTTGATGTCAAATTGAGATACATCGAGGTGGGAGGATGGTCTTTTTAAGTGGTCAAGGTCAGCACAATTGGTTGAGTCCTTGAGAGGAAGGGGTACCTGGAGGAAAGTCATGGTGCCCCATACCCCTCTTGCCTAGCTACTGCGGATACATACCCATGGCTAGAGCGATGGCGTGCAGGTCGAGTTCAAATCTGGAAGATGCTGTGTATTTTGCTGGGCCTGGGTCTCCAAGGCTGACGCCACCCTTCCCATGGAGACTTTGATGTGCTTAAATGCCGGAGGCACCACATCAGACAGAACGTGGATGGACTTCTCTATCTCTCACCCCAGTCTGTTCATGGCCTCTGACAGCTCTGCTTGATGTTTCACTGCATCCCTTTGCATGTGTCCTAGGGCTGATTGCATTGGCTCATCATCTGACTTAGAGTTTACAGGTCCCTGGTCTCCAGCAGTCCTCCGAGTGCCAGAGACCTTGGGTCTTACTGCTTCTGCCTGCTGTGGACACCTGTCAGTGAAGTGACTACCAGAGAGTGACCCCAAGCCTAATCTTGATCTATGACCCACCGATGTGTGTGTCTCTACGCTGATGGAGGGTGCAGGTGAACGCAATGACTGCTCTACAGGTGTGAAAGCATCTGCTTCCTCCTCTGAGGTGGCTTGGGGGCTGGGGGGGGTTTTCTGTGGAGGATGTTGGCCTCTCCTTCTTCCCACTGGTACCTGGCATGAAGGAAAGAATGAATGAGTGACTACCTAGTCTAGCTCAAACATTCCACAGATAACGCAGAGTTGCTGTCTCAGTACAAGGGATGCTTCCTTACTGGGTTGTTGGTGGAGGCTGACCTCACCCTCAGCGCAGGCATGGTTTTATAATCCACTGCTGGCTCTGCAGCTTGTTGCTCAAATTGGATGAGGTTTCTCAGCTCTGGAGTTCCACCTCCCATCTTCCCTCTCTCCCTCCTGTTGTGGGCTATCTCCTGCTGCGTAAAGACAGATGAGTTGAGTGTGAGCACTGTGATGAAAGATCAGGTCAGAGGCTGGTAACTCAGTGGCTAGTAACTCACCTCCTGACTTCCCAAAGTCTGTCCACTATCTGAAAGGCAGAAGTTAGGAGCGTGATGGAACACTCTCCACTTGCCTGGATGAGTGCAGCATCAACAACACTCAAGAAGCTCAACACCATCTGGGACCAAGCAGCCTGCTTGATTGGCACCCCACCCTCCACCTTTAATATCTATCCTTTCCACCACTGATGCAGAGTGGCAGTACTGTGTACATATCTACAAGATGCACTGCAGCAACTCACCAAGGCTCCTTTGACAGCATCTTCTAAACCCTCAACCTCCACCACCTAGAGGGACAAGGGTAGCAGATCCATGGGAACACTACCATGGGCAAATTCCCCTCCAAGCCACATGCCATCCTAACTTGGAACTGCATCGCTGTCCCTTCATTGTTGCTGGCTCACAATCCTGGAAATCCCTCCCTAACAGCACTGCTGGTGTACCCACAGCACATGGACTGCAGTGGATCAAGAAGGAAGCTCATGGCTACCTTAACAAGGGGTGAGATGGTGGCATAGTGGTACTTTACTGGGCTAGTAAACCTGAGACCCAGGCTAAAGCTTTGGGACATGGGTTCAAATCCCACCATTTTAGCTGGCGGAATTTGAATTCAGTTAATAAATCTGGAATATAATGCAAGTCTCAGTAAAATCTCAATGGGTCACTCCCTATTCTGTTTATGTTTTAACCCAAGAATTATGTCACGATTGGGATGGGAGGAGTGCGCAGTTTATGTAACCCAACTACTCCGCAGGTCACACCATTAGTGTAAATTTTTAATTCACTCACCAAAATCATTTAGCTTCACTACTGTTAGGTCAAGAACAAAATAAACTTTAACCAGGCTTCTTTCAATAAGCTCAGAATGCTTGATTTATTATAAAATGAAACTACTTTTTTAAAATGAGCTGCAAAAACTAGTTAACACGTAATTTGTAATCTGGAAGTGCAACTATCTATCCCTTTTAAAGTTACCCAACGCACGCACATGCGCGCGCGCACACACACACCCACACAAACAATGGACAAACAAATATGGTCTCTGCAGAGATGGGTAGTTGAAGAAAAAGCTTTATAAAATAGATAAAGTTCGCAGGGTTTTGATGCTGTCGATCTGGTGCTCCCTTTTGTGAGGATGGCTGTTAGTCCCAGTAGATGTTTTGAGATTCTCACCAATAGAGCTTCAGCATGGAGGAAAATAGAGCTGGGCCAATCCTTCTTGTCTCAGCCTCTCGGGTTTCCAAATGCAGACAAGTTCCCCTAAGATGAGGATTCCTAGCTGGATACTGATAACCACACTGTGTTTCAAGCAAGGCAAAGAGAGTGTGAGCTTGGTTGCTTTTCTCCTTCCCAGTTCATTTCTCAACTGAGTTCAAAACAACAAGCTCAAAATATAAAGCTCCTCCGTCAGGTGATTTCTACTAAATCACTAGGCCTTTACCTTGAAAACAGATGTTTTTCTATCAGTTAAAGTGATTGCAGTTCAAATAGGAAAACAGCTCTCCCCAACACCTTCAAGTGCCATGCTGGTCATTTGGAAGGCATGCTTGCCTGCAGTCCAAGGTGAACTTATGACCCTTTTTTTTAAAAAGACCCAGGTTAGTTCAAAAGTGTCTAAATAATGTAATGTCCTTCCAAATTTTAAAAGAAAGTATAGTTCTTAAAGATATGGCTCGAATGCCCAATACTTTCCAGGATCTTGAGGGTTCCTTCACTTTTCCTAGGACCAAACCAAGATGTGCCACAGTTCTCAAGGATTCACTTTGATTCTCCACAATGTTCCTGCTTTTCTGCGAGATAAGAGATTTCTTGGGGTCCTTCCACTAGCATTCAGCTAGGTGACCCTCCAACTCTCTTTAAGCACCTCAGGCCATAACATCTGAGCTCCAGGCCAGTGTAACTTGGGGGGTACCCCAAAGATACATTGGAGAATCCCACATCCCCACACCCGGAGGTTCCCAGGTAAAGTTTGCGCAATAATGCCCAGCACTGGGAACCAACCAGAAATGCAATTTAAATCACAAACTTCGGGTGGTTCCGATTGTGTTATAACATTAGTTGCCCAGAAACAGTTAGCAGAATTAAAACCTCTTCTAGCTTCTGGGTAACCATTGTGTGGACCTGCACCCACCCTCAAAGGGACCCCCCCCCACCATGGCCACCCTGTACCTCCAGTGGAAACCTCTCACCCCCCACCCCTCACAGGATACATCTGGAAGGGACTCCCCAGTGTCCAGACACCCAGGGGGCTCCCACCACCCCCATGGGACTCCTCACACTCACGGGACTCTTCTTCTCCCCACCCCCCCCCACCCTCTCCGACCAAAAGAACTTCCCTCCCCCATGTGACTGCCCCCCACCCCCTCCCGCCCCACCCCACCCCAACAGGGCTTCTCCCCACACGGATCTTCCCCTCAACCCCCGACTGTTCGCCCACCTCCCCCAAGGCCCAGCCCGATATGGCCCCGCCCTAACAACCGTGCGAACCGCGCACCCCCCCCCAACCCCCCCACCACACCCTGACTGGCTGACCGCCCCCCTCCCCCCTAGACTGGCCGACCGCCCCCCTCCCCCTCAGCCCCCCTAGACTGGCCGACCAACCCCCCCCCCCTCCCCCCAGCCCCCCTAGACTGGCCGACCGACCCCCCCCTCCCCCCAGCCCCCCTAGACTGACCGACCGACACCCCCCCCACCACCCTTCCCCCAGCCCCAGCCCCCATCATTACCTGCCATATTGTCTCCCAAGTGGCTGACAGCCCCCCGACCCTCTAAGTGGCCAGCCCTCCGCCTCCCTTCCCCACCCCAACTGGCTGACCCCCACACTCTCCACCCCCACTCCCCAGACTGGCTGAGCCCCCCTGCACGCAATCCCAAATTTGAAACACTTGACAAACTTACCTTGTCTCTAGCAGAAAGTGGCTGGACCTTTAATCTCACTGAGTTATGACAGCTGGTGCCAGTACAAAAAGGGGGCATGGCCTCCTCCTTCCTGGTCTGCAGTGCTTGACTGAAGGCCTCATGAGTGTCCTGCACATTTCTCGCCAAGCCCAAATTTTAAGTTAAGGAAGTAGGAATGGATTGGCAATCCGATTCTGATTGCCATTCTGCAGACATTTAGGCCCCTCATGATTGTGGACCCCCGCCCCACCTCCCCCCCACCAGCTACATTATGGGTTTCACTGCCTTCTTGTTTCGTGCACTGCAAGTCCTAGATACTTTTTCTCTCTGCTTGTTTCCAGCCCAAGATGTAAACTGCCTGTTTTTTGTGAAAAATCACACTGATTAAACCCAAAACAAAAAAATATAGCATCCTGCAACTTATGCAGTGGCACACTTGGAATGTCCCAGATAGAGATTTCAGCTAATTAATTACAATTCCCAAACCCGTCCTTTGATCTGAAAAATGTATGGATACTTTAAGAACTTCCTTTGTTTACCAATTTCTTTCCAATCTTTCTTTGATCTGGCAAATTACATGAATAATTTAAATCCCTTATGAAGATAACTGTAGACATCTCGTCTCTAGCAAGGAACTCAGAAAGGGGCCATCCATTTTTTAATATTTTCCCACTTCTAACTCTGACCTTATTAAATAAACATAGGCCACCCTTTGAATAGCAGTCACTTTAGATTTACTTACCAACCTCTCAAACTCATGTTTTCATCCCCTTTATCTTAAATTTAACACTTCAAACCCCAACTGTAATGACTTGACGAGCTGGACAGGTTTCAACTTGAAACGGATAAGTTTATTACAGACAGCTTTTCAGAAGCTACATGCTTGAACCAAGTCCTCGACAAGAAAGCCCCACTCCTCGGATTGTCAACGCTTAGGGCTCATTGGTTGGAGCCTCCAAGGACAATTACGTGGCCCCGATAGGCAGTAAGAAAGACTGTACCTTCAATTACTACACCAATCTAGAAGCTTTATTCCTAAAACATATGAGTCGTGAAATTAGACATTTTCGCAAGTGTCCAACTGGTGGCTATGATGTTGCACCTTGCAAGCATGGGCTTGGAATTCCGTCAACGCTGCTCCTGCTTTGCTGAGGTAATGTAATCAGAATGTAATGTAAAGGCCCAGCTATGAGTAGAATTATTGTAGTGGAGCAGAAGCAGGTCTGAAGAAATTAATTGTCATGGTGTTTCACCTGTTTAGTATAGATGTGCATTGCAAATTGCCTGACATGACGGATGCTCCATATAATGAATTAGAAGGATGTGGTGGTATATAAAATTCACAAAGTAATAACTTTATACCCTAAAGGAGGAAATATTCCTGTTCCAGATGTTGTCTGCAGGTTGTTAAGCAAGTGGTACAACTTTGTGGCTACTACTTTTATCTATTTGTTCATGGGATATGGGCATCGGTGGCTAGGTCAGCATTTATTGCCCATCCCTAATTGCTCTTGAGAAGGTGGTGGTGAGCTGCCTTCTTGAACCGCTGCAGTCCATGTGTTGTAGAAACACCCAAGAGTGCTGTTAGGAAGGGAGTTCCACTAGAGTTTCTACTGTAAAACGAAGGCATTAGGAATAAGCATGGTATTGAGGGCCAATAGATGTGTATCCAATCAATCCCTTCAGATGTCATTGCATTTAAATTTGCTGGTTCCTCATGATTTTTTCATGTAACATGTTCAAGTTTCAAAAGGCATACCTATCCTTATCAGTTTGCATAAATTGCCAACAGCAATTAGGAAAATGAGGGAAAATATTGGCTGGATAAACTGATTAAAAATGGCAGATTTCCCAGCAAAACAAAGAGAAAAATGCAGCAAAATGTAACTAAGGTTGCAACAGAAAAAAAGAATTTTTTTCAATATGGCCAACAACTGAAATTGTCATTTTTTCTTCTAAGAAGGCTGTTTGATCATGCCAAGGTCAGGTCTCTAATGCATGCAACTCATGATTTTATATTTTAAAAGACCTCCATTTAGTCACCCCTCAGTGTCTTTTCGAAAGAGAACCAATCTGTTTACCTTCCCCTGATAAGTATAACCGTGCAAGTATCATCCTTATACATATTTTTTGCACCATCTCCAGTGTCCGCATATCTTTTTTATAACTGGCAACCAGAACTGCACATGGTACTCTAATTGTGGTCTAACCAAGATTCAGTATAGGTTTAATGTAATTTGGTTACTTTTCAATTCTATCCATGCAAAACTAAACCTTAGTGCTTGGTTTGCTTTTTAATGGTCTTAATTAATCTGTGTTGTTACTTCTAGCGATTTGTGTATTTGTACTCCCAGATCCTTTTGCTCCTCCACCTCTCTATTTCTCCTTGATCCTTATTTCCCAAATAGTGTGTGACCTCCTTATTTTTATCAAAATGTACTACCTCATTTATCTTTGTTGAAATCCATTTCCCAATTATGTGCCCGTTCTACAAGTGTATAAATCTCTTCCTGTAATTGGTTGCAGGCCTCTTCTGTATTGACCAATGTCCCCACTTTTTTTCTGTTTCGTCTTTCAGTGTGTGATGCCTTTAAATTTCATGCGCAGCCACTAGCCTGGTCTTACATGCTTTCTGACACTTGTGCAGGCAGCAGAGGGACTGGCAGGAAGGTTTGGGTGTGGTGATATATTCAGAGGCAGCACCATTATCCTTGCTCCTGTATCCCCATGACACTGATTGTCATGACAATAAACCTAATGGACAGAATTTTATTGAGAAGATCGAAGTCCTGGTGGGGGCCGGACATATTGTTGTTGGCAACACATGGCTGGCCAGCGGGAATTCCCAATTGATTTTATGGGAGCCACCAGCATTGCCGTGCTGTGCAGGATGGTCACCAGCCCCCTGGAGCTGCTGGTCCAATCAGAGGGCTGGCAGCTTAGCAGCCTCAGCAGTGCCATCAGGAATGGTGGCCACTTTTTGAGCAAGGTAGGGGCCCTGCAACCTACATCAGGTAGGCCAAAGAAATGTTTTTTAAAAAGAATTCAAATTATATAGGGGGAGAGGACACTCCTCTGAGCTAATCGCTGGGGCTGTGGAGACTGTCTCTTTCTCTTTGAATGAAACAATATGCCCCCGCCCACTCCACCACAGGCTGCCACTGGGGGGCCACCTGCATTCCCCACCCAGTGACAGGTTGCTCAGTAAAATGGCCATTCATATTTCATTTGAATATTTAAATTTGCTTCAGGCAGGAAGATTGTGCTAAGCTGATCCCTCCATCGGTAAAATTCCTCAATGGCAAAACATGGTCGGGGGAGCCGATCTACCTTGGACCACCCCCACACCCTTCCCCCAACAGTTTTACTACCCCCTCCCCCAGCGTGATCCCATTTCATGTGAGCCAATAAAATTCTCCCCAATGGTACCAAAGAGATCAGTGGATCTTTCTCTCAGAGTTCCTAGTAAGCAATCAGCAATTATGTTAAGACTGGAATTTATTGTCACTCTGGAGACCTAGGCCTCATTGGGGAGAAACCCTATACAGATGTACCTCAAGTTACCGTAAGCTCCATAGTGTACTATAATATTGTAAACCAATCTTGCATAATAAGAGATATGCAACTAGCGAATTCCTCCACTACATCTTAGTTTACAACACACTATTTAACACTGTCCCCAAATCTTGCATCAAGGTTCAACACTCAGATAGCATAGCCAATGAGATCAAGATCCCTCAGGCTTAGCAGCTGAGACAAGATACACAATGCCTCTCTGGACAGCAAGTTGCTCTTCCTTCCTTATTGACAGCAGCTGCTCCTGTTACTTGCTTTGATTTTCACGCACTGCACACCTGTAGCTCACTTTCAAAATCCTCTGGGATGGATGCACATATTTAGTGTTTGAGAAGGAGTGAGTAAGTGACATTGTGTTCTGTGAAGTGTGGGCATGCCTGGTCTGATTTTTGAATCATCATCATCATCTGGCATGATTCTTTATCTTTATCCTTTCATGGGATGTGGGTGTCGCAGGCAAGGCCAGCATTTGTTGCCAATCCATAATTACTCTTAAACTGAGTGGCTTGCTAGGACATTTCAGAGGGCAGTTAGAATCAATCACATTGCTGTGGGTCTGGAGTCACATGCAGACCAGACCAGGTAAAGATGGCAGATTTCCTTCCTGAAAAGGTCTCCTGCTGTGGATAGGTGTGCCCTCCTCGGCCTGACCTGCTGGAGTTGATGTGGTGATGGGCAGAGGGGATTCGGACCAACATGATACTCTTGAAGTGTCCTGGGTGTATGGCCCATGGGCGTCGGGTTGATGCCCCACCTCCCTTTGGGTGCCCGAGGGCCCTATCCTGAATACTTGAGGAAAAGGGATACCTGGAGGAAAATCAAGATGCCCCATCCCCCACTTGCCCTAGCCACTGCTGAAATGCACCCGTGGCACAAGCGATGGTGTGCAGGTCTGAGTGCATATCCAGCGGAAACTGCTGGACCTGGATCTCCAAGGTGGCCACTTCCAATCTAGTGTGTACCATCTCCCATATTGGTGTCTCTCAGCACCCGAGAGCTTGCTCAATGGGGAGCATAAGAACATAAAGAACATAAGGACTAGGAGCAGAAGAAGGCAATTCAGCCCCTCGAGCCTGACCCGCCATTCAATATGATCATGGGAAGGCAGCGTCGAGTGCCTGGTGAGTCTCCCTCACCGGGTGCATGCCACTTTTGTTGAGTGGTGAAGCAGAACGGCCTAAATTCCCACTGCTGGTGTGGCCAAATTGAGGTGGGAACAGGATTCCGGTCTGTTGGCCTGGTAATGATCATTCATGAGATTCAAAATAGGTTCCCGGAGTTCCTCAATGGGAAAGTCAACCTGCCATTAACTCGCTACGAAAATCGTGAAACAAGATTCCGCCCTAATTTCCTGACATTGGGAAACTGTTTCTTTGACTTTCGTTAAATTTTCCATCTTCTACCCACCACGATTCCCGCCACTGGTGGGAGGGGAAAATTCTGCCGGATGAGTCAATTTGGTCAAAGTTACTATCTGCTTCAATTCATTTCAGCTCCTGTGGTACTTCAGCATGGATTTTAAATGGTAATCATCTCAAATTTTGTGAAACTGGTAGAAGTGACATGTCTACATGAGGAGCATGACGGTATCCCTCAATCTCCCCAAACCTGATAAATAAGGGAAGGATATTGTCCTGTAAAGTCAATCATCAATCATGTTAATGTATGCTCCAGTGAGGTCTTCAAGTTTGAAGCCAACCTTATCGAACAGGTTTACCCCAATAAGGCTTCAGTTTTTGGCCACGTAAAACACAGGGCAGAACATCAGGCGTGAAATGACGCGTGATGACTTTGGGCGAGCATCCCGACGTCACCGCGCGCCATCTGGATATTTCGCTGAGAGGGCGCACGATGAAGTTCGACGCGCGCCCACCATTAATTAATGGGCTAGTTAAGGTCCTTAAGTTTTCAATCGATGGCAATTTTCAGGCGCCCGTGCGATCTTTGGGTCAGCGCACGGTCGCAACGGGCAGGTGGCTAAGCGACTTTTTAATGAAACTTACCCACGGGCGGGATAAGAGGGCTCAGTGGGGTTGTCAATCTGGTCTATCAGTATTTATTGCAGAAAGTTTTTTAAACTTGCCTGTATGATCTGCAGTAGTTCAGAATGAATTCCAGCAGCTTTCTGTGTACTTTTAACCTTCAGGTCAGCATTCTGCAGTCAGTAATCTTTAGCGGGCCTGCAACTTTCTGGAGGCCTCCACTTAGCCTGGGTATGGGTTCCGACAGGTCCACTGGAGGCAGCTCCTCTCAGGAGGAAGGGAGGGCTAGAATAAGGAGGAGGCCAGGACTGCACATTCAGCCTCCAGGGGAGCTACCTCTGGGAGGATAGGCACAGGCACAAGGGGCGCAGGGACAAGAGGTAATCCAAGGTGGAAAGGGCCGCAGAAGATGCCACTATCATGCTGCCAGGTTATACAGGCAGTGATGCAGCTGCCTCAATATGTCAGTGCCGCAGAAGGCTCCGACTATCAAGGGAGACAGTCAACTACAGATGTCAGATGATTGGCCCTGAGTTCTCTCCTAACTGTGTGGGCGGACACCCCATGCCAGTGGCTCTGAAGGTCACAGTTACCCTCAACCTTTTTGCCTCTGGTTCCTTCCAGGGCTCGGTGGGTGATCTTTGTGGTGTCCTTCAGTCAGCTGTCCACACTTGTGTCAAGCAGGTCACAGACGCTCTGTTCAGGCGTGCATTGACCTTCATCCACTTCTGCTGGGATCAGGCAAGCCAGACACAGCAAGCCAGAGGCTTCGCAGCCATTGCTGGTTTCCCCCGCGTCCAGGGTGCTATAGACTGGACACATGTGGCCATCAAGGCACCAGCAGGTGAGCCCAGTGCCTTCGTCAACAGGAAGGGCTTCTACTCCATGAACGTGCAGATAGTGTGTGACCACAGGATGCTGATTCTACAAGTCTGTGCAAGGTACCCAGGCAGCTCCCATGACGCCTACATCCTCAGACACTCCCGGGTGCCGGGATTCTTCAATGCTCCAGCCCGGCTGGATGGATGGCTAGTGGGTGACAAGGGCTATCCCCTCAGAAGGTGGCTTATGACGCCTCTCCGCCATCCAATATCAGAAGCTAAGCAGCGGTACAATTGGAGCCAGGGCACCACAAGGGCTGTGGTGGAGAGAGCCATCGGTCTTCTCAAGATGCGCTTCCGATGCCTGGGCCGCTCAGGGATGCACTTTTGTACCCCCCAGATCGTGTCTCGGTGATAGTGGTTGCATGTTGCGCTCTCCACAATCTTGCGCTGGAAAGGGGGGACGCAGTGGACGATGAAGACGTCGACACAGTGGATGCGGCTGCACATGATGAGTCCAGCACTGATTCTGAGGATGGGGAAGCACAGGGGAATGCTGAGGGGCTAAACGCTGACCCGGGACTAAACCAAGGAGGCAGGGACACCCAGGAGACTTTAATCCAACGAACCTTCAGCTAGCTCCACGCAAATGGATCAGGAGGACCAGCCTTGCCTGGCGCTTCCATAGTCGGCACTTAAGTGTTAAATCTGCCAGGTCATCAGCTGCAAGTAAGGGCTTTGGACATAAACTTCAATGTTGAAACAAACATTCATGACATTTATCTTAAACATACAAATACAGAACAAAGGAACCACTTTCAGCCATGGTAACACATCTGTTTTTTATTTTAACAATCAGAAGTTCTCACCAATCCAAAACAAAACGCTAATCAAGCAGAAAAACATTTTAAGCACCTAATCTCGGGCAAACACAAAAGCACCAGTGAGAAACCCGTGGTGTGCCTAAGGTGCCTTATGCTTACATTTATGGGTGCTACGTCTTGGTGCCACCCATCGCTTGGAGTGGCATCTGAGACAGCCTGCTGAGTCTGCTGTCCTGTTGGCCTTGATGACATTGGCGGACGTCCCCTGGCCCATCCTCTGCCAGTTGCACAGCTGGCATCTCCCCAGTTGTCGCAGCCTCACCCGAAGAAGCGGTCACTGGGCGAAGGGTGGAGGAGCTGCTGCCCTCATCTGGAGCGCCATTAGAGGAGCCTGCAGATACGACAGGCAGCTGTTCCACCGACGTGAGATTGTCCTGGACCTCCCTGCTCACTGTCGATGGATGGGCAACGAGCTGGGAAGCTTGGTGAAATGGTGTGACGCAGGTGACACTTGAGGGCCCTCAGGTGTGAGAGGAGGCATCTGCAATTCCTCTTGGCGGCCGTGCTCTGATGATGCTGAAAGGAACAACAAGGGCAGTGCATCAGTTGGCGTGCACTCAGTAACACAATTCATCCCTTTCTCCCTAGCTCATTATGTGCTCAACCTTCCAGAACTTATGGACACGAATATTGGTGGGGTGGCAAAAAGTGAGGAGGATACCCTTACATTACAGGCAGATACAGACGGGCTGGTCAGATGGCCTAAGGAATGCCAAATGGAATGTTATGTGGATAAGTGTGAGGTGATGCTCTTGGGTAGGACAAACAAAGTACGGGAATACACGAGGAATGGTAGGATCGTGGAAAGTAAGGAGGATCAGAGGGACCTTGCTATGCATGTCGACAGGCCCCTTATGGTAGCAGAACAGGTACATAAGGTGTTTAAGAAGGTAAGTACCATACTTGCCTTTATTAGCTGAGGAATAGAATACAGGAGCAGGGAGGTAGTGTTCCAAGTGCAGAAAACACTGCCGAGGCCACAGCTATAGTTCTGCGTGCAGCTGTGAAATGCACTTTACAGAATGGGATGATTGGAGTGGAGAGAGTGCAGAGGTCACTGACCAGGATGCATGCTGGCCTGGAGAGTTTGACTTATGAGGAGACATTGCATAGATTGGGGTTATTTCCCCTGGAGCAGAGAAGATTGAGGGATGACATGATTGAGTTTATAACATGATGAGGGGCATAGATAGGATCAACAGAAATGAACTTTTCCCCTTGGCAGAGGGATCAGTAACCAGTTGGCATAGATTTAAGGTAAGGGGCATGAGGTTGACAAGTGATGTGATGAGCAACTTTTGCACACAGTGTGTTGGGAATGTGCAACGCACTGGCTGAAAGGGTGGTGGACGCAGAAACCCTCCTAACATGTAATAAGTATTTGGATATGCAGTTGCGATGCCATGGCATACAAGGCTATGGGCATAGTGCTGGAAAATAGGATTAGTAGGCTTAGGAACGTGTTTGACCCGTGCATCCTCGAAGGGCCAAAGGCCGTTTTTCTATGACCCACACCTCTGACTCTATCACTCTGAGACCGAGCAATGTTGCAACAATAACAAATTAAACAATCATTAGTGCTGTAGATGTTGGGAGGACGTTGCGGATCTCACTGTTGGCCTCAATTACCTGGCCGTTTCACCGCAGCCTCACCGACACCAGTTGACCTGGGCGCATGGCGCCTCTCAAGCTCCAGGGCCTCCTGTTCGAAGCGGCTTAACATGAGGAGGTGAGCCTGGGTCCCCAGTCCTCGGACGTCCAGACACATTATGAGCATTCTTCTCCTGAAAAATGGAGAAGACCATTCATTGAGGCTAATCGCACATGGACTCTACACGCGCACGCCGCACCCCAACCACAGTGGTCCATATCAGGCCTCCAGTGCCTCCTCTCCCCGCTACTGATCAGTCACACAAAGATAGTACGCCTGCTCCCAACCCCCACCCCCCCAACGGCCACCTTGGACACATGCTGCGTGCATCACTTTAGGAAACACACGGTCTTTGTCTCCATAGCAAGGAGGTGCAACAATGTGCAGCATCGAGGGCAGCAGATGGCTCTTGGCCACAACACCTTGAGGGTCCCCTTCCACCAACTCATCACACTGAATAGGACGTGTGTTAGAATTCTGAGTATGCGCCTGGCTGCATCTTCCGCGGTTGGCCCCAGACTAGTCATGTGCGACCAAAAGCAACAGATGGTGCGGGGGAGAACTCATCTCCTCATGACCCACTCAGGCTGATCTAAGCATGGGCTCTATCTGCTCGCCCACCCAGCGTACGAGAAATGCCCAATGTGATTCAGTGCAGTCACAACAGTAAGAGTTGAGGGGGGGGTGGGGGAGCCTCGAAGGCTAAGGCTACCTGCTGGGTTAAATGCCCAATGCCAACATGGTACTCACCCTTCCAGAGTGCAACAAATCATTGAAGCGCTTGCGACACTGGATCCAGGTGTGTCGCACCACATCGTGGGCACTCACCACATCCGCCACCTCCTCCCAGGCACGTTTGTTCATGTGGGGGGGGCCCCCTCCTCCTATATGGGGGACCAACACCTCCCGCTGTGCTGCCACCTCCTCGAGAAGGGCAGAAAAGCAGTCATCTGAAAAGCGAGGGGCGCATTGGCCCCCAGCTGGCCTACCCTGCAGCCTGGCCTGCTCCTCTGCCCTTCCCTCCTGCGTGCCCTGCTCAGCCAATCTCCTGTGGTGTGACCTGGAAGTGACCACTGTTAGCAGCCTACAGGAGGCTGCCAGGCCTTCCTTTATTCAGACTGCTAGGTCGCCATTGGACCCGGTGGTCTGTGCACGCCTGCCGCAGCCCACAAACTCCCGCTATTCATGGGAGTCGACAAATGCGCTGGGCGAGCCTTAATTGGCCTGCTCGCACAAAATTGCAGCATGGACTCGATCGCAGCCGCTCCATCACCACCTGCCCGACAGGCAGAAAATTCTGCCCATGAACATGTCTAGACTGACGTTTTTGTAGCAGATTGGAACTGTGATATTTCCCATAACCAGAATAATTGAGTCATCATAAGTTTGAAGAGAGTCTGGGACCGGAGTGAGAAAAAAGTTGAGAGAAGTAATGATAGAGTTTGTCGCTCAATTATAGATACTTGTGCACCAACATCAATGAGAAGCGACATTGAGATGCCCATGCTCTCAGCTGAACAACCCTTAAAATGACTTAAAAACAGAAAATGCTGGAAAAACTCAGCAGGTCTGACAGCATCTGTGGAGAGAGCAACAGAGTTAATGTTTCGATTCTATATGATCCTTCTTCAGAACTAAAGAGTAGAAATGTGCTGAAATTTATGCTGTTTAATGGGGGTGGAGCAGGTGAAGCGGGATAAAAGGCCAGTGATAGGTGGGGCTAAGGAGAGATTGACCAAGATGTCATGGACAAAAAGACAAAGGGAGTGTTAATGGTAGTGGTAAGGGCTAAAGAAGGTGCTGATAGTGGCATAAAGATAAGAAAGCAGAATGTATTAATAGCAGAACAAGGGTAAGCACTATGTGAAAGAACAGGGGTATGGCTTGGTCCATTCGCACACATGTACGTTTTGAACTTCAAAATCTATCCATCCCATGGCATAGGTGGATCTCTTGGTGAAGAAATGAAAGGTGATGGAGCCAGTAAATTTAAATTATCCTCCATCCTTGTTGCCAGTTGTGTTTTGTGTCTTGGAGAAATGAAAAGACACACACCAGGTTCTATTTTTGAACAGGGCTTTATTACAAATGCTTTCAAAAATGTTTCCAGCCTGGTGCTTCCAGTTTAGTTTCTCTTCCTATGTAACAACATCATCCACAGGCTTGACTAAAGGCACACAGCACAGAGAATAGTCAACAGACACATAATCAAACACCCAACAATTGAGCAATTGCACACAACACTCACCAATGGTCCCATGTTTATAGCAAATAAACATTCCCTTACCAACACTACTTCTCTGCTCCCCAAGATGCCGTATATGTTGCTATTTAACTATGAACAATGATATCAAAGTAGCATACAGAATTAAGAGCAAACTGTGCAACTTGGGACCTGTGCACCCTGGTTCAAATATTTCCCTCCTCTATAGCATATCCCGACCTGAAATTGTCAAAGCTCATGAACCCTTTAGTGTACCTGGCCTCAGGATATCAACAAACTATTGCTAGAATGAATTGACCTAAAATTCCAGGAGATAGAACTGCTGCAACTTCTGTCTGCCAGCCTGCCCAGGTCCTGACTCTATGCTGAACCCCAGCACTGAGTTGGTTTGCATGAAACTTCTTTCACTGTTTCTCGTGCATCTGCTCAGCAAAGGACTTCAGAGATGCTCCTTGTTGCTTCATTGGAGAATAGGTCCTATTGGCTGATGATTACTAATTTGTTTATTAAGTGTTGCAATTTACACCTCTTACTCTTGCAACAATAACTCCCTGCACTGTTCTGCCTGGGACAGGGTGGAAGTGGGGGGTGTTGGAAGGGAGGTGGGGCAGGGGCTATTGTGTATCTTTTCCAATACTAGGTACCATTGGTGTGAATCACTGTACCCTCTCTATTGCCTCACATTCTTCAAAGAACAAGCACCAAAAAGACAATTGTGGTCTTCCTAAGTTATTCAATGCATAAAGCTTGGGGATGAATTTCCACAAGGAGTTACCCAGTGGTACTTCATATCTTCAGTGGAAGCTTGAGGAAAATCCTAGAAATATGGTGTAAATACTATTGATAACATTTTTCTGAGATTTTGGTGGCCCTTCTGCTGAAGTTATGGTGGAGAATTGTGAGAACACCACAGAAATTCCTGTTTAACAACTTATATATAATCCTCTTGTATTTTGCCAAATTAAAATGTTTGTGTTCCCTTATACTATATATTAGTTGTAGCTAATCTAATGTTATGATACTAAATGATGATAAACATATTGAACAGTAAATCATTTGTAAAACTGAAATATCTGTGTGCACACTTCCAAATTAAAATACACTTTAGCACATCACCAGGAATGTAGGTTGGATTTTTCAGTCTTTGACCAATCTTTTTCATGATGCTGCACGGATGATCTGAGATATTCTGAATTTATGTTCACTAGGAATTATTCAGCTTGGCCATTTAGCAAATATATCAATGTCAACAGCCATAGGTTAATCAATATTCAACTCATCTTTAAATAAACACCTTTATTTTGCTAGGTTAACCACATTCTCATTTTTGCTGTCAGATTAGTGAGAGATGCAATGGATACTAGCATCAGAAGCAATGAAAGAGCTCTCACTGCTCCTAGTGTCTCTGCTAGTATGAACTATTTAGCATATTTGTGAAGAATTTTAGTTGTTTTGATACATGCAGGCATTTTAAAATAAATTATCATTGTGTCAGAAAATGTGGTTGTAATATCTTTTATGATGGTAAATGTTACTAAGTTTAGCCAAAGAAAAGAATAGAATCCTTTTTTGTTTCTAAACGACTGTCGTAACCCACTTCACATAATTACAAGAGTTAGTACTGACAAGAGTAACAGATTATATGTGAAAGAAAATAGGCTAATTATTAATGGATAACTTAAAATATCATGTGGTTTGATAAAATTATTGGGAAGAGGGCATCGGCATTGCTTGCAAATTCTCTAATGACTTTTAACTTATTTGGCTAGCTAATAAAACAAGTAAGTAAGGACAGGACCACCCAGCATTTGGGATTTAGTGGTTGAGTTGTATTATGCTATGATTCAATGCTCTTTTTTGGCTGTAAGCCTTCACAAATAAACTGTACATTAGGTATATCGATTGAAAAGAGGCAGCTATGAACTTCTCATGTTGCAGTCTGTGCACTGCCAAAAACGACCCACATTTTATTGCTCAGGCTTTTTATACCACATTAATATGGATTTCCCTGCCTCTAGTAAGATGATGATGGGAATGTTGAAATACAATTTTAATTTCGTACACAACTAAAGTTATTTAGCAGTAGCGCTGTCTACCCCACAGAATGTTGTTTCGAAGAAAACATTAACTAAGAAATAATCAGTATGGGACATAGCAAATATTCTCACATCAGCAATCATTGTGCAATGAAGAAGAGGAGAAAAATAGATTTAATTATGATTGTCGATCATTCATAGAAGGTATCAGCATTCAATAGAAAGTACATAGCCAGTGCAAAGGTGTCATTAACAAGGCTGATCAAATAGTGATACATTTTTCAAGGCCAATACATTATCATCCATGATTGATTATTTTAATCCTAAATAATTAATTTTGAAATAGTACAAATGGGGTACTGTGTGACTTTTCAAATTAACCGAGAAGACCATTAGAATCCCTTCAAAGAATGTCTAGTGTGATTCTGGGATTCTGTGGTTCAAAACCCAAGTGCTGAATAAGCCTAACAAATTAAATTTGCTGAAATGTTGTTGACATATTGTTGGAATAACAAAATTGTGTTCCTTTATATGGTATGAATTGTTTAATTAAGACCGATTTTGTTCAATCGCTATGAAATCTGGTATTCTAACTGTAGGTTTGTAGGCTTGCTGTCTGTTCTTTATCAACACCACCCACATTAATTAACAAAGGTTGGTTTTCTCATTTAAAACATATTAACATGGTAATATTGCATAATTTAATATAGCCTGCTTGAAGTTTCATGATTTAAGTTTTCATCATTGGTCATTTCTATGTGGAAATATAAAATAAAGTTTATGGTTGAGTGGTTTATGCACATTTACTGCCAAAGGTTCTAATCACTATCGCCAAGAGTTTTCACCCAATTAATCTTGTAGGCCAAGAAAGAGAGTCATAACTCTTCCCCGAAAAATCTTCGGGCAGAATTTAATGTGGTCCCCGGGACTAGGTAGGGAGGCCGTCGAAGTTGGGGGGCTGGGGTGGGGTTGGAGGTTGGGAAGGGCCTACACAATTCAGCAGTGGGGAAGGTCAAAGATGGTTATTTTGCCCAAATGATCTCCGGCATTTTACCCAGTTAAAGCTGGTGGCCTCTGTGCAGCCTCAGGCTGCGGGGAAGGGAACCTGATTGGACACCCGATAGCAACGCACTCCCACAGAAACCACTGACCTCACTAAAGAAACCCTCCTCAGGGGGGCCTGCCTGACTGACTGACCCCGGTGACAGCGACCCCAGTTGATAGGTTCCATGGTGGTGTCCATGATGTTGCTATGGGCTGGGTGCAGTCCCAGCAGTGGCCACTGCTCCCAGTGGCACTGCTGGCACTGAAGAGCTGCGAGCCCTCCAACTGGATGGCAGCTTTTAGAGGTGAGATGGGAGCCCCAATGCCAGGCAGCAGCATCAGGCATACTGAAAATGAGGTGTCGGTCTGGTGAAGCTAAAATACAGGACTACTTGCGTGCCAAACACCATAAGGAGCAAGCAATAGACAGAGCTAAGCCATTCCATAACCAATGGAGCATATCTAAGCTCTGCAGTCCTGCCACTTCCAGACGTGAATGGTGGTGGACAATTAAACAATTCACTGGAGGAGGTGGCTCCACAAATATCCCCATCTTCAATGATAGGGAGGCCAGCACATCAACGCAAAAGATAAGACTGAAGCATTTGCAACAAAATTCAGCCAGAAGTGTTGAGTGGATGACCCATCTTGGCCTCCTCTGGAGGTCCCCAGCATCACAGATGCCAGTCTTCAGCCAATTCAATTCACTCCATGTGATGTCAAGAAATGGCTGAAGGCGCTGGATACTGTGAAGGCTATGGGTCCTGACAACATTCCAGCAATAGTGCCGAAGACCTGTGCTCCAGAACTTGCCACATCCCTAGCCAAGCTGTTCCATTACAGCTACAACATTGGCATCTACTCGGCAATGTGGAAAATTGCCATGGTATGTCCTGTACACAAAAAACAGGACAAATCCAACCCGGCCAATTACTGCCCCATCAGTCTACTCTTGATCATCAGTAGAGTGATGGTTGGGGTCATTAACATTACTATCAAGTGGCACTTGCTTAGCAATAACCTACTCATTGACAATAGGTCTGGGTTCTGCCAAGGTCGCTCAGCTCCTAACCTCATCATAACCTTGGTTCAAACATCGACAAAAGAACTGAACTCCTGAGGTGAGGCAAGAGTGACTGCCGCTGACACAAGGCAGCATTTGACCGAGTGTGGCATCAAGGAGCCCTAGCAAAACTGGAGCCAATGGGAATCAGGGGGAAAACTCTCTGCTAGTTGAAGTCATACCTAGCACAAAGGAAGATGTTTGTGGTTGTTGGAGGTCAGTCATCTCAGCTCCAGGACATCACTGCAGGAGTTCCTCAGGGTAGTGTCCTCGGCCCAACCATCTTCAGCTGCTTTATCAATGGCCTTCCCTCCATCATAAGGTCAGAAATGGGGATGTTCACTGCTCAATGTTCAGCACCATTTGCGACTCCTCAGGTACTGAAGCAGTCCATGTCCAAATGCAGAAAGACCTGGATAATAACCAGGCTTGGGCTGATAAGCGACAAATAACATTCACGCCACATGTGCCAGGCAATGATCATCTCCAATAAGAGGGAATTTAATCATTGCCCCTTGACATTCAATGTCATTACCATGGCTGAATCCTGGGGGTTCCCATTGATCAGAGACTGAACTGGACTAGCCATGTAAACACTGTGGCTACAAGAGCAGGTCAGAGGCTAGGAATCCTGTGGCGAGTAACTCACCATCTGACGCCCCAAAGCCTGCCCATCATCTACAAAGGCACAAGTCAGAAGTTAATGGATTATTCTCCAATTGTCTGGATGAAGCTTGACACCATTCAGGACAAAACAGACCGCTTGATTGGCACCCCATCCACAAACATTCACTCCCTCCACCACCGATGCACAGTGACAGCAGTGTGTACCATCTACAAGATGCACTGTAAGAACTTATCAAGGCTCCTGAGGCAGCACTTTCCACACCCATGAGCACTGCCATCTTGAAGGACAAGGGCAGCAGACACATGACAATGTCACCACCTGGAAGTTCTCCTCCAAGCCACTCACCGTCCTGATTTGGAAATATATCACCGTTCCTTCACTGTCGCTGGGTCAAAACCCTGGAACACCCTTCCTAACAGCACTATAGCTGTACCTACACCACATGGACTGCAGCGGTTCAAGAAGGCAGCTCACTGCCACCTTCTCAAGGGCAATTAGGGATGATCAAAAATTCTAGCCTTTCTAGTGACACCCACATTCCATGAATGAATTTTAAAAAATCGTACGTTCAATATAAAAATTAGAGCAGAAATGTCTAACCTTTCAGGACATTGGAGCAGATCCTTTGATTAAATCTGTGAAAGGGTTGCATCATATTAAAAGTGCAATTTGTCTATCTCTCTAACTTTAAGTAAAATTTATCCTATACACATAACAATTTTAAACACCTCTGTCAAACTGCCATTTCAACATCTCCTTTCCAGGCTGAAAAGCCCACATTGCTCTCGCCTTTTCTCATCACTCAGGCTTTGACACTGGGGCCAGATTTTAGCTTTGTGCATCTGGATGAGTTGTGGATGAGTTTAAAATCTTGCCCTGCAGATTAGCTTAATGATTCTTCTCTAAATTGCCTTTCACAATTGAATGTCTCCTTCATTCTTGGCAACTTCATCTGGATTCAATATTCAAGATTCAGGCTTATGAGAACGCTATAATTCTCATAATATTTGGCCTTGGCCTTCTATGTATCCATGTGGGAGTTTGGCTGTAGAGTATTAGAATCATCAGGTCTAGGGATGACAAAGGCATGGATGAGTGCATCAGCAACAGATGGGCTGAGACAATGTTAGGTAAACGATGGTACTGAGATGGAAATAGGCGAATGCTATGATAGAGAGGACATTGGGATGGAAACGCAATCGGGATCAAATAAAAAGCCAAGGCTGCAGACAGTCTGGTTCAGCCCGAGTCAGTCCTCGGGGCTGTGTGTATGGGCTAGATTTTACAGTATTCGGCGGGCTGAGGGAAGTGGACCCAGAAATGCACGGTCCAAAGACTCCCAACCTCATTGTTTCTTCATGTCGAATAAAGCGTATTGTGGCTAATTAGCAGCTGCCAGCCGGGAATTCGCTGAGGGGAGGTGGGTTGCACGCCGCATCGGGCCTTTAGGGAGGGACGTCTACCAGAAGAGAGTTGGAGAGTTGATGCCGTGAACCGGAAGTTGGCCATGGCCACCCATTGAAAGGCACCCTGGCACGGGTTGTGTCAGCTGAAGAAATCCTCATTCGTAAGACAAAGAACACAGAAAGAAGACCATTAACTGCATTAAAAGCATTGGAGTTGCAGCAGGTAAGAACTTGTTTTTCCATTTTGGTGACTCATTCAAGACACTTGCCAGGGAGGGAAAAACATCAGAGCACATCTGTCCCATTTCCCCTACTGAATAAGAATTGTTCAGAAAAAGACTCAAATTCTACCCTTTAACTTTGTTTGGCTCTCCACAAAAGAGGAAAGTCAAGCTGCCCCTTTTGAAAACTGTCACGTGCTCAGCTGCAACAAAGAATGGAGGAAGGGCAAATGGAAGGTCCCAGACCAAGGATGACCCCACGGTTCAGTGATGACTATCTGTGAGCCCTCCCCCAGGCTGTCAGTGATTGACAGGAGATCCTCATGCCAGGTGATGGAAAAAGGCCATCCCCAGACCAAAGCAGCCTGGATGGAGATCAGCAGCTGTGGGCCGTACGTGGGGTTAAGGCAGAGATTCCAAAAGGGGTTGTATGCATTGAGATGGACAGTGGAGGAGTCCATCCAGGCGGTGAACACTGTAGTCACCCTTTTCAGAGCACGTGGCTGTCTCCAACAAGAGGCTGGTGACTGTTGTGGAGGGCCAGACCCAAAAGCTATCAGATGGAATACTAGGTATGCAGTCTAACCTGCATTTTGTCACCTTCTCTCTGATCTCCCGTGCTCAGAGCCAAGGTGAGAAGGGGACAAGGTGCCTGGAGTCATATCCAGCTCCTGGTCCCTCACAGGAAAGCAGGGAGGGCCAAATGGGCCTCACGGTGCTGGATGAGCAGCTTCTGCCGGCATCAGGGGACACCTCTCAGGGCATCCCTGATGGGGAAAGTGTCCCCTTTGCCCTTTTGCCATTGGCACAAATGCCTCAGAACGCTGCAGTGAAAGATGAGCCTCCTGCCACTGTGCAAGAGACCTCCATCATGCCGGGGTCCTCATGGGCTCAGGCAACCAGGGGATCCCAACCAAATTCATCACAGGTAAAGGGGCATGAGGGTCAACAGCCTGTCTCTGGCACAGCTGGCAGTGAGGGGGGAGCACCACACCGTAGCATCTGACAAAGTTTTAAGAAAACACATTAGTCACATATGGTTCACAGGGTGATTGTGTCATCTTGTTTGTTCAGAAAAAATTGCTTTAATTATGTCCATCCAACAGAGGGCGGTAGTGAGAAGTGACTGAGAAGTATTCTGGGAGAAGTCAGCACAGTCACCGCAACTCAGAAGGGGGTTGAGGAGAAGGACCCTTGCACTCAACAGAAGGAAGAGCATCCAACAGAGGGTGGTAGTGAGAAGTGACTGAGAAGCATTCTGGGAGAAGTCAGCGCAGTTACCACAACTCAGAAGGGGACCGAGGAACACCCGCTGTCAAAGAATGGAATAACCACAAACATTACGTTGCTGTAGTGTTTCTATCCCTCCTTCCTCCTCAAATCAAAAAAAAGAGAGAGAGAGGGAGAGGCGGTACCTTCAGGAGTGCGCTAGACCTGCGAGAGGCACTCCTGAAAGTGGATTTAAAAGAATAGCAGCTGATTGGTGAGTAAATCCTGGTGAGATTTTTTTTGTCAATCCATTAAAGTAATTCATTGCTTAATACTGAGGTAGGAGCTAAAAAATAAAAAAAAAAACAGTATCGAGTAGTACTGTACAAGTATAATTAGTCAAGAAACAAGGTTCCTAGCTAATATAAATGAGGCCCCGAGCTAGCATATTTTTTAAAGGAGTAACTAGCTTAATTGAGAGGGACATCACGGCAGGAGAACTCAGACCCGTGATATGCTCCTCATGCAGGATGTGGGAAATGAGAGACACTTCCAGCGTCCCTGGTGACCATGGTGACCTCATGTGCAGAAGGTGTGTCCAAATGCAGCTTCTAGCTAACTGGATTTCAGGACTGGAGCTGCGGGTGGACTCATTGTGGAGCATCCGTGATGCTGAGCAAGTCGTGGATAGCATGTTTAGCGAGGTGGTCACACCGCAGGTGAAGATGACACAGGCAGAAAGGGAATGGCTGACCATCAGGAACAGTAAAAGACTCAGGAAGGTAGTGCAGGCGTTCCCTGTGGTCATCCCCCTCTCTAACAGATATGCCGCTTTGGATACTGTTGCGGGGGGGATGGCCTCTCAGGGGAAAGCAGCAACAGCCAAGTTCACGGCACTGTGGGTGGCTCTGCTGCTCAGAGGGGTGGGAGGAAAACAAGTGGCAGGGCTACAGTGATAGGGGATTCAATAGTTAGGGGCACAGACAGACGCTTCTGTGGCCGCAAACGTGAATCAAGGATGGTATGTTGCCTCCCTGGTGCCAAGGTCCAGGATGTCATGGAGCAGCTGCAGGACATTCTGGGGAGGGAAGGTAAACAGCCAGTGGTTGTGGTACACATTGGTACCAATGACATAGGTAAACTAAGGGATGAGGACCTGCAAGCTCAGTACAGGAAGTTAGGAGATAAATTAAAATGCAGGTCCTCAAATATAGTAATCTCAGGATTACTCCCAGTTCCACATGATAGCGAGAGCAGGAATAAGAGGATAGACCAAATGAACACATGGCTGGAGAGATGGTGTAGTCGGGAGGGATTCAGATTCTTGAGGCACTGGGACCGGTTCTGGGGAAGGTGGGACCTGTACAAACCGGATGGGCTGCACCCAGGCAGAGCTGGGATCGGTGTCCTTGTGGGGATTTTTGCTAGTTCTGTTGGGGAGTATTTAAACTAGTTTGGCAGGGGGATGGGATCCCAGGAGTAGGATCAGATAGGTCAAATTCAGATCAGAAAAATTGAGGTAGAACATTAGCTAGGGATGTTATGATAGACATGGAATTACAAGAGAAGCAAAGTTTACAAAGGGTCCAGCAAGGGAAATTGACAGGGTTTATACTTCAATGCAAGGAGTATTACAAACAAGGTAGATGAGTTAAGGGCACAGATAGACACATGGCAGCAGGATGTCATTGCTATAACGGAGACCTGGCTAAAGGAGGGACAAAACTGGCAGCTTAATATCCCTGGTTATAGAGTCTTCAGACACGATAGTAGGAGATAAAAAGGAGGGGGGGAAGGAGCACTAATGTTTAAAGAATCAATTCCAGTTGTGAGAAGGGATGATATACTAAATGGGTCAACAAATGAGGCTTTATGGATTGTGCTTAGAAATAAAAAAGGGGCAGTCACACTCCTCGGAGTATACTACAGACCCCCAAATAGTGAAAGGGAGATAGAAGAACAAATATGTAGACAAATTTCTGCTTGTAAGAACAAGAGGGCAATAATAGTAGGAGACTTCAACTATACTAATACCAACTGGGATTCAAAATAATATAGGGGGCACTGAGCGAGAAATATTCATGCAATGTGTCCAGGAAAATGGTTTCAACCAATTAGTGACAAACCCAACGAGAGGAGATGCAATTCTAGACCTAGTCTTGGGGAACAAAGAAGGGCAAGTGGGTGAAGTGACAGTTGGCGACCATATCGGGGACAGTGACCACAATTCAGTTAGATTTAGCATTACCATGAAAAAGTACAGAGATAAGGCAGGAGTAAAAGTCTTGAACTAGGGGAAGGCAAATTTTGCAGAAATGAGAAGGGACTTGGCTGAGGTGGACTGGACAGCACTGCTGGAGGATAAAACAGTGGAAAACCAGTGGGAAGCACTAAAATGCAAGATCCTAATTGTACAAAGTAGACATGTCCCCTCCAAAAATAAGAGTGGTATTGTCAAATCTAGACCGCCCTGGTTGTCTAGAGGAATACAGGGGAAGATCAAACAGAAAAATAAAGCGTACGATAGGCACAAAGAACTAAGCACTGCAGATAGCCTAGATGAATATAGTAAATGCAGGGACAAAGTAAAAAAGGAAATAAGGAAATCAAAGAGAGGGCATGAAAAAAGATTAGCAAGTAAAGTTAAAGATAACCCAGAGATGTTTTACCAATACATTAATGCTAAAAGGTTAGTTAAGGAAAAAGTGGGACCTATCAGAGATGAAGATGGAAACTTGTGTGTAGATGCAGAGACTTGGGAAGGGTTTTGAATGAATATTTTGTCTCCGTGTTTACAAAGGAAAGGGAGGATGTAGATATAGTAGTCCAGGAGGAACACTGCGAGATATTGGACGGGATAGACATAAAGAGAGAGGAAGTACGCGAAGGGTTGAAATCCTTGAAAGTTGATAAGTCACCAGGGCCAGATGGATTGTTTCCAAGGCTGCTGAAGGAAGTCAGGGAGGAGATAGCAGATGCTCTGAGGATGATCTTCCAATGTTCACTAGATACAGTGGAGGTACCGGAGGACTGGAGAAATGCAAACGTAGTTCCATTGTTTAAAAAGGGGTCAAAGGAAATGCCAAACAATTATAGGCCAGTTAGTCTTACATTAGTGGTGAGCAAATTAGTAGAATCAATCCTGAGAGATAGGATTATCTGTCATGTGGAAAGCCATGGACTAGTCAGGGATGGTCAGCATGGATTTGTTAAAGGAAGGTCTTGCCTCACAAATTTGATTGAATTCTTTCAGGAAGTGACAAGAAGGGTTGATGAAGGTAGTGCAGTGGATGTTGTGTGCATGGATTTTAGCAAGGCATTTGACAAGGTCCTACACAGCAGATTGGTCAGGAAAGTAAAAGCCCATGGGATTCATGGTAATGTGGCAAACTGGGTAAAAGGTTAGCTTTGTAACAGGAAACAAAGGGTAATGGTCGATGGATGCCCTTGCAAATGGGAAGTTGTCTTAAGTGGTGTTCCACAGGGCTCGGTGTTGGGACCCTTGCTGTTTGTGTTATATATTAACAATTTGGAAATGAACGCGGGGGGCACGGTTGGGAAATTTGCAGATGACACAAAGATTGGCCGAGTAGTGGATAGTGTAGAGGATTGCCATAATCTCCAAAACGATATAGATGGGTTGGTGGAGTGGGCGGTAAAGTGGCAGATGGATTTTAACATAGAGCAGTGTGAGGTCATACATTTAGGGAGGTCAAACAGTTACAGGGATTACACAATAAATGGGAATATACTAAGAGGGGTAGATGAAGTGAGAGATCTTGGTGTACAAGTACACAGGTCCCTGAAGGCAGCAGTTCAAGTAGACAAGGTTGTAAAGAAGGCATATGGAATGCTCTCCTTCATTGGCGGAGGTATAGAATTTAAAAGTAAGGATATAATGTTGTAATTGTATAAAACACTGGTGAGGCCACAACTGGATTATTGTGTGCAGTTGTGGTCACCACATTACAGGAAGGACGTAATAGCTCTAGAGAGAGTGTAGAAGAGGTTTCCAAGAATGTTGCCAGGGTTAGAAAAGTTTAGCTACGAGGAGAGATTGGATAGGTTGGTGTTATTTTCCTTAGAACAAAGAAGGCTGAGAGGTGACTTGATTGAGGTGTACAAAACAATGAGGGGAATAGATAGAGTGGACAGGATAAAATTGTTTCCCTTGGTGGAGAATTATAGAACCAGGGGACATAGATTCAAGATAAGTGACAAAAGGTGTAGGGGGGACATGAGGAAGAACTTTTTTATGCAGAGGGTAGTGGGTGTCTGGAATTCACTGCCCAAGTTGGTGGTAGAGGCAGAAACTCTAAACTCTTTTAAAAAGTAGCTAGATCTGCACCTAAGGTGCTGTAAGCTGCAGGGCTGTGGGCCGGGTGCAGGAAGGTGGGATTAGAAAGGACACCTGGGTGTCCGTGGGCTGGCATGGACAAGATGGGCTGAATGACCTCCTTCTGTGCTGTAACTTTTCTATGGTCTATGTATTAAATGATGGTGTGTGTTCTGGCTTCATTTGTGTTCGATGTGTGTGGTGTCAAGGAATGGATTTTGATTGATCGCCAGCTACTAAGGGAGTTTGTGCTCATGTGGGTCCCTCTGAATGGTCTCATTTGGTGTCTCACCATTAGCACATCCACAGGCGACCCTGCTGTTAATGCATGGCAGATACCTAGAAGAGGCTCGTAAGGTAAAAATGTTATCGAATTGTGAACTCCACATTCGTAGTTAAATCGTCGCATCGTAAGAGATTCCTGCATTTCTCAGTCATCCAAAGCCTGTTGCACACTGACTTGTGAAGCTGGCTGGCATGGCTCTCTCTCCTCGCCCAGAGACTCATCTTGAGGCTCATCACCAGGAGTTGTGGCTCGCTCCATTTTATCTTCCTCTGCCAGAGCCTCCCTTCTCTGCAGACCACAAGGATGAGTGACACATGAGCCAGAGAATATTGCAGAGAGCCACCTGCCACCAGCCAAGCAGCAAAATCTCATTTTAATCAGACCAATGGTCTGCTCGATAATGGCCCTGGTAGATGTATGGCTCTCATTGTACCTCGTCTCAGCCTCTGTCTGCGCATTTCTCACTGAGGTCAGGAACCATTTCTTCAGCAGGTAACCTTATCTCCAAGAAGCCAGCCATCCAAAGGTTCTGGTGGGCTGAAAGTGCCGATGTAGGTAGGAGTCATGACCCTTTATCCCATGATAGCAGACACTGCAGAATCCTTTGGCGATGGTCACAGAGAAGCTGAACATTGAGCGAATGGAAATCTTTTCTGTTGACGAAGGCTCCTGGCTGTCCCCATGGAGCTTAGATGGCCACGTGTGCAACCTGTGACCCCTTGCACTTTGGGGAATCCAGCTGTGCTTTCAAAGCCTCTGATTCTCTCGACCTGACTAGTGTTGTCTGCACTGAATGTAATGAATTCACTGGCTCACCTGAACATTGCCCCTGTCACGGCCTTGATGCAATAAGGTGCTGCCGGTTGTGAGATGCTGCAAAGATCTGTGGCTGATGTCCGGAATGACCTCGATGCAAAATAATTCAAGGCTATTGTTAGCTTCAAAGTGACAGGCACAGGGTTCCCACCATCACATAACCTACCAACCTAACATGTCACACAGGGATGTCAGTGTCTTCCTGGAGAGATGCAGTCTCTGAAGGCACTGCTGCTCTGACATCAGCAGGTAGGTCATCCTTGGCCTGTGCATTCTATTGGCAGGAAATTGTCTTCTCCTCCCTCTGCCTGCTGCTGTTTCTGTCTCTCCTCTGCCGGCCCTTGTGCGGCAGCAGGTTCCTCACCTGCCTGGGCCAAAGGGTGCACCTGGACAGTGCCCTCCTCTGTCTCCTTCTCCTTTCCTCCTGACTGGAGGAGGAGCCTCTTCCAGCATGCACTGTGCCCATGGGGAACAGCGAGCTCCAGGTGCTATACTGGAGTCTTCAAATATCACTATAGCCCTGCCTATAGGCCCCCTTCCCTCTCCAGCTCTCCTTATGGCAGACTGAAAAAGATGAGCCTGTGAAGCAAAAACACTGGCATGTGCTCCCCCCTGCACTTGCGGACTCTTCTGCTGAATGTGGCCATAATCCCGCGTGCAGCCTTTCTATCTGCCCTTGCACTGCCTCCTCATAACTGACGCGACTCACAACATTTTTCCCGTGCGCCTAGCAAGAAATCGAGTGGGTCATGTAAAGTCAGAGTCGATTGCATCGTTAACAAACTGAATTGCTTGTTAATGTGTTTTCAAAATGGTGGACAGGATGCCAATTTCGTTACGCATCCTCATTCCACATTATCACTGACTGGTGTGACAACGCCTGGTTGCTGACTCGAAGGCATCATGCCAATCTTTTCATCAGAGCGGGACGGCAGTGCGCCCAATTTGGAAACATAAGATCCAGCGGCTGTTGCAGTGGTGGGCTGGTGGAGGAGGCAAAGGAGCAGAATTTGTGGTGGGGATAAAGATGATGGATTTAGTTATCCTCATATTTAAAAAGAAAAGATTGCAGCCTATCCAACATTGATGTTATACAAGCTACTAGACACCATAAAGACAGTGGTTGGGGCAAACAGCTGGGGGAGAGATAGAATAAGAATAAACTCCTTGTTAGTCAGTGGCCCTCATAACATGTTTTGCTCTACATGATGTAATGACATTAATGTTCTAAAATAACCAATCCTTTCACTTATTATGATCACTTCCACAGGAAGCCTAATGCATCAGAACATTCAGATTATTTTCATGAGTGTTAGTTGGAATTTCTCAGCTGGTTTCTGCTGACCCTTAGCTCGGGGCCAAGTCGAATTGTTCAAGAACAACCAAACATTTCTGATTTGTTCCCCTTCTTCCGATTAGGCACTTTACAGCCTTCCGGACTTAACATTGAGTTCAACAACTTGAGATCATGAACTCTCTCCTCCATCCTCACCCCTTTTTGATTCCCTTTTTTCAAATATTTATTTTGTAATTTTTATATATACACATTTTTTTCCCACCTACTTCTATTATTTTTAAACTTTATTTCCATTTATTGTTTTATCCCCACCTTTTAGCCTATTTCGATCTATTCTCCCACACCGTCTCCTACCCCCCCACCCCAGCCCCACGAGGGCCATCTGTCACTTGTTCATCCTGCTTTCTACTCTTAATGTCACCATTAGCATCTCCTTTAGCTAATATCGCCACCATCAACACCCCTTCAACCTTTTGTTTGTGACATCTTTCGCAATCTCTCCTTTACCTCCACCTATCACTGGCCTTCTATCCAGCTTCACCTGTTCCACCCCCCCTTAAACAGTATATATTTCACCACATTTTTACTTCCCTTTAGTTCTGAAGAAGAGTCATACGGACATGAAACTTTCTCTCCACAGATGCTGTCAGACCTGCTGTGTTTTTCCAGCAATTTTTGTTTTTGTTACAGCATCCGCAGTATTTTGCTTTTATATTTCTGGTATGTCTCCTGATCTGAAGAACTTGCTTGGATCAGTAAAACATTTTCAGTGGAACTGATATATTCACAACTACTTAGTAAAAAAGTAGCTTCTGTATGAAGAGAGTACAGGGAACTGTGTGTGTGCATGCAGTTTGGATTTACACATGCTGCACTGGAGTTGTTAGTAATTCTAGTTAATGAATCTGATAGGGGGCTGAGCAAATCTTTATTCAGAACAAGTGATTATCTTGTACAGATTAAAAAGATCACATTGTTGAAAGTGTCTGTTAGTACAACTGATGGACTATCAATATCCATGTTTTTCAGTGGAGTGACTATAAAATTGTCCTGTACAACTTAATGTTGTGCTTACATTTTGGATTTATTGAATTGAGGGGAAAAACACTTGGTAATAAAATAATTAAAAACTACATTAGCATTTGTTACAGGAATATAGTGTTTTATTTACAGTGTAACTACTTAATGAGATATTATCCAAGAAAATACTTTGCTAGCAGAGAACAGTAATTAACCTTTGTAACCTAATTTATAACTGCAAAATGATTTTTGAATTAAACACTAACTTGAAACTCCAATTTTTACTGAGACATTGGCTAGGTAACCATTTGAGATTTCACTGCTTAATTTAGAACATTAATTTTGAAAAGGTAATTGGCATTTCTGTAACACTTCAAATGGAAAAATAACTGCAATGAACTGTACCTACCTCCCTGATAACCTTCAGATAGTTTTTAAAACATTCATTGAATTAACTATTTGTTAGTTGATAACAGAACTTAAATATATGCTTGTAGCTTTTGAAGGGACATAAATGTTTTAGACTGAGTTTTCACCTGACCCACAGGGACTCAAGTCTCCCGTGAGTTATTGGGGGAAGGATTAGGATCTGGGCAGGAGGTCTGGGTCCCAGGGGAAGGATCAGGATCTGGGCAGGAGGTCTGGATCCCAGGGGAAGGATCAGGATCTGGAGAGCGTGTCTGGATCCTGGGGGAAGGATCAGGATCTGGGCAGGAGGTCTGGGTCCCAGGGGGAGGGGCAGGATCTGGGGAGGAGATTATGGTGAGGAGATTATGGTGGTCAGGGACAGGGAGGGTGGTCAGGCAGACGGGGGCTGGGAGATCAGGGGTGGTGTTTGGGTGGTCTGGGGGGGGTCACATAATCAGAGGAGTTATCGAATGGTTTGGGGGAGCTCGTTGGTGGGTAGTTGGGAGGTTGTGGGGGTTGGGAGGGTGGTTGGGGGATGGGAGGTTAGTCGGGCATTGGGAGGGTGATGGGGTAGCAGTTGGAGGTGGGGGTGTCAGGGTGGGGTTGGCGGGGTGGGGCCTCAGGGGGTGGAGGGTAGTCAGGGTGTCAGGAGGATAGTTGGGCGTGGGAGGTAGTCGGGATTGGGGTGTGGGGGGTTTGGGCTGGTAGTGCAGTGTGGTCAGGGAGGCAGCTGGAAGATCGAAGATCATTGGGAGGTCAGGATGGTATTTGGGTGGTGGGGCAGGTAGTTGGGAAGTTTGGAGGATAATCGGGGTGTTGGGGGGGTTGACGGGGTTGCGGGGTGTTAGGGATCAGGAAAGTTGTGGGGAATAGCCTGAGGGGGTGGGAGTTTAATGGGGGGTTTAGTCATGGGGTAGTTTGAGGATCCAGTGGGGGTCAAAGCCAGTCAGTATCATAGTTACTCAGGAGTTAGAAGTGGTTTTAACCCTTCTAACTATTCCTGGGTAACTATTCTGCTAAGAGTGTCAGAACCATCTGCAGTCTCCAATTTAATTCTGAATATCGGATAGTTCCAAATGCAGGGTAATTGCCCATCAGAAGTTTAAGCTTCCTGAGCAGTTCCTGTGCAGTCCTTGCCTGGGGATGCCTGGTAGGACCTCCCAGACATCTCTGGTATACGATCCCCCGGAGATCGGACGTTCTGGGCTGTTATCTGGTTATTATCACTTTACTGCTTTTGGGAGTTTGCTGTGCAGACATTGGCTGCTGCACTTCCAACATTATAACAGTGAATATACTTCAAAAAGCACTTCATTGGCTATAAGCACTTTGAGGCTTCTGTTGGCAGTGAAAAGTGCGATATTAATGAAAATATTTCTTTTTTTGTTTTTAATTGTCTTGCCTGTGAGGAAACTTGTTTCTTGAGGTTGGGGAGAGAATTCCACAGGAATATATGTCAGCACAGAGCAATGTAGGCACTGTGCCTGCTCTGCTCAGCATTACTTTGGCTATAAGTCCTGTTCACCCATCATTCCTGCCTTCCCAGCCCAGCAATATCTTGATTTTAATATCCTGATCCTTGTTTTCAAATCCCTCTATGACCTCGCCCCCTTCCAAACCCTGTAACCTCTTCCAGCCGTACAACATTTCAAAATATCTGTACCCATTCAAGTTTGGCCTCTTGCACACGCCTTATTTTAATTACTCCACCACTGATGGCCATGCCTTCATCTGACTAGGTCCTAAGTTCTGCAATTCCAACATCCATAAACCTCTTCATCTCTCTACCCCTCTCCCTCCTTTATTAAGACACTGCTTAAAACTTTTCACCATAATTACAATGAGGCCTGAATCCCAAAGCCTAATTTATGTTGAGCCTTAATTGTGCCTCCTGGTTCAGGTATCAGTTATTCCACCATTAGTGTTCTGTGTCAAGAAAGGTCTGTAACACATTCTAGCCCATCGACCATGTGTTACCCAAACACTAAAGTACATTTGTAGTATCTGCTGTGCTTATGTTTCAGCAGTACCTTGGTTCATGGTTTAAATGTGTGTGAGGATAATTGACAATGATTGTTGTCCTTTGTGCATAAGATATTCAAAAAAATATATTCATGCTGAATTTCATGAGCAATTTCATCACGTTAGATGATAAATAATTCTTTAGCATACTTCTTTAGTACAGGAAGGAAACATAGACCACCTTGATAAAAATATGCTAACATTCAAACAATTGCTGTACTTTACTGCACATATAGGGCAGAATTTTCAGTTTGACATGCGGGGGGTGGGCCCAAACGTACCCATGTAAAATGACGCGCGGTGACTTTGGGCGAGCATCCTGATGTCACCGCACGCCATCGCAATATTTCACTGGGTGGGCGCGCGATGAAGTTCGATGCACGCCTGCCATTAATTAACAGGCTAGTTAAGGCCCTTAAGTCATCAATCGACAGCGATTTTTCGGCGCCCGTGCGATCTTCGGGTTGGCACACAGGCGCAATGGGCAGGCGGATAAGAGACTTTTCTATGAACCTCATCCACGGGCAGGATAAGAGGCCTCAGTGGGGTCTTCAATCTGGTCTGTGAGTATTTATTGCAGAAAGTTTTTTAAACTTGCCTGTGTGATCTGCAGTAGTTCAGAACGAATTCCAGCAGCTTTCTGTGAACTTTGAACCTTCAGGTCAGCATTCTGCAGTCAGTAATCTTTAGCTGGCCTGCAGCTTTCCGGAGGCCTGCCCTTAGCCTGGGTATGGGTTCCGACATGTCCACTGGAGGCAGCTCCTCTGAGGAGGAAGGAGGGCTAGAATAAGGAGGAGGCCTGGACTAGACAATCAGCCTCCAGGGGAGCTACCTTTCAGAGGATAGGTGCGGGCACAAGGGGCGCAGGGCCAAGAGATAGTCCAAGGCGGAAGGGGGCGCAGAAGATGCCACTTTCCTGCTGCCAGGGTATACAGGCAGTGAAGCAGTTACCTCAATATGACTGAGGTGCAGTGCTGAAGGAGGCTCCGGCTGTCAAGGGAGACAGTCAGCTATATCTGTCAGATGATTGGCCCTGAGATCTCCCCTAATTGTGTGGGCGGACACCCCAGGGATCAGCGGGTGATCTTAGCGGCGTCTCCCAATCAGCTGTCCACACTTGTGTCAAGCAGGTTACAGACGCTCTGTTCAGACAAACATTGACCTTCATCCACTTCCGCTGGGATCAGGCCAGTCAGACACAGCGAGCCAGAGGCTTCACGGCCATTGCAGGCTTCCCCCGCATCCATGGTGCAATTGACTACACACATGTGGCCATCAAGGCGCCAGCAGGTGAGCCCGGTGCCTTTGTCAACAGGAAGAGATTCCACTCCATGAACGTGCAGATAGTGTGTGATCACAGGATGCAGATTCTACAAGTCTGTGCAAGATACCCAGGCAGCTCCCAGGACGCCTACATCCTCAGACACTCCCAGGTGCCGGGGCTCTTCAGTGCTCCAGCCCGGCTGGATGGATGGTTGCTGGGTGACAAGGTGGCTCATATCGCCACTCCGCCATCCAATATCAGAAGCTGAGCAGCGCTACAATATGAACCATGCCTCCACAAGGGCTGTGGTGGTGAGAGCCATCATTCTTCTCAAGATGCACTTCCGATGCCTGGACCACTCAGGGGACGCACTCCAGTGCCTCCCAGATTGTGTGTCGGCGATAGTGGTTGCATGCTGCGCTCTACACAATCTTGTGAAAGGGGGGACGCAGCAGACGATGAAGACGTTGACGCAGTGTCTGTGGCTGCACACGATGAGTCCAGCAGTGATTCTGAGGATGAGCTTGCACAGGGAAATGCTGAGGGGCTAGACACTGACCAGGGCATACTGCAGGGAGGCAGGGACACCTGGGAGGCTTTAATCCAATGAACCTTCAGCTAGCACAACACAAATGGATCAACAGGACCAGCCTTGCCTGGCGCTTCCACACTCGGCACCTAAGTACTAAATCTGCCAGGTCATCAGCAAGAACCAAGGGCTTTGGACATAAAGTTGAATGTCCAAACAAACACTCATGACATTTCTCTTAAATATACACATAGACATACACAAGGAGCCACCCTCAGCCATGGTAACACATCTCATTTTTATCTTAAACATCAGATGTTCTCACAATTCCAAAACAAAACTTTAAGCAAGCCAAAAAAATTATAAGGACCTAATCTCGGGCCAACACAAAAGCACCAGTGAGAAACCTGTGGTATGCCTAAGGTGCCTTATGTTTACGTTTTCAGGTGCTACATCTTGGTGTTGCCCCATCGCTGGGACTGGCATCTGAACCAGCCTGCTGACTCTGCTGTCCTGTTGGCCTCGATGACCCTGGCAGTCGTCCTCTGGCCCGTGGAGCCTGTGCTGGCTCCGCCTGGGAGGGATCTGCCAGTCGCACAGCTGGCATCTCCCCAGTCGTCACAGCCTCACCCGATGAAGTGGTCACTGGCAGAGGGGTAGAGCTGGTGCCCTCATCCGGAACGCTGTGAGAGGAGTCTGCAGATACGACAAGCAGCTGCTCCGCCAACGTGAGGTCGTCCTGGACCTCCCTGCTCACCGTAGTTGGATGGGCAACAAGCTGGGACTCTTGAAGCCCACACCATCTCCCACATTGGCGCTGACCAGCTGTAGCCACTGGCGCTGTGAGGGCTTGCAGTTCCGAGTGTAACCCCAGGAGAACCTGATTGTTCTCATGGAAGCCCCTCTCCACGAGAGTCCCCACTCTCTCCATGGAGGAAGCATGACGCGCTGCCATGAGGCTCATTGCATCAGTGATGCTCTGCGTGGACTCCTCCACCATGGACACAAAGCGAAGCATAGTCTCATGTATCCCGCACACCTGGCCTCATTCCCTGCAGCTGCTGCGTCGCGGACGACTTCAGAGGCACATCATCAGGCACTGACTGAGCAGGCGCCTGGTCCCCTGCAGTCCTCCGACTGCTGGCGCCATCGGCACTCTCTATCTCTGCCAGCTCCTCCAGTGATTGTGAAGTGCCCTCTCCACTGTGCCCCGGGACACTAGCTGATGTTCCAATGCCCATCAAGGTGCTAGTATCTGCGCTGGTGCCTGCCTCACAGAAATGGTGTGACAGGGGACGCCTGAGGGCCCTCAGGTGTGAGAGGAGGCATCTGTAGCTCCTCCTGCCGGCCGTGCTCTGATAATGCTGAAAGGAACAACAAGGACAGTGGATCAGTTAGCATGCACACAGTGACATACTTCATCCCTTTCCCCCTGGCTCATTAAGTGCTCAACCTTCCAGAACCAATGGACATGAACATTGGTAGGGTGGTAAGTAGTGAGGAGGATAGCCTTACATTACAGGCGGATATTGATGGGCTGGTCAGATGGGCTGATGAACGCCAAATGGAATGTTATGTGGATAAGTGTGAGGTGATGCACTTAGGCAGCACAAACAAGGCACGGGAATACACGATGAATGGTAGGACCGTGGTAAGTAGGGAGGATCAGAAGGACCTTGTTGTGCATGTCGACTGGTCCCTTAAGGTAGCGGGACAGGTAGATAAGCTATTTAAGAAGGCAAATGCCATACTTGCCTTTATTAGCCGAGGAATAGAATATAGGAGCAAGGAGGTGATTTTCCAAGTGCAGAAAACGCTGCCTAGGCCACAGCTATAGTTCTGAGTGCAGTTCTGAAATGCGCTTTACGGCAGGAATGTGATTGGAGTGGAGAGAGTGCAACATGTAATAAGTGTTTGGATGTGCACTTGCAATGCCGTGGCATACAAGGCAATGGGCATAGTGCTGGAAAATAGGATTAGGAACGTGTTTGACCCACACATCCTTGAAGGGCTGAAGGACCTTTTTCTATGATCCACACCTCTGACTCTATCACACTGTGACCGAGTAATGTTGCAACAATAACAAATTAAACAATCATCAGTGCTGTGGATGTTGGGAGGACATTGCAGATCTCACTGTTGGCCTCAAATACCTGGCCATTCCACCCCAGCCTCACAGACACCAGTTGACCTGGGAACATGCCGCCTCTCAAGCTCCAGGGCCTCCTGTTCGAAGCGGCTTAACATGAGGAGGTGAGCCTGGCCGCCCCCAGTCCTCGCATGCTCTGACGCATTATGAGCATTCTTCTCCTGAGAAAGAGAGAATACCATTCATTGTGGCTATTTGCACATGGACACTACATGTGCACGCCACACCCCAACCACAGTGGGCCATATCAGGTTCCAGTGCCTCCTCTCCCCGCTACTGCTGATCACTCACACAAAGATAGTACGCCTACTCCCAACCCCCCCAAAGGCCCCTTAGACACATGCTGCGTACATCACTTTAGGAAACACACGGTCTTTGCTCCCACGGCAAGGAGGTGCAACAATGTGCAGCGTCGAGGGCAGCAGATGGCTGTTGGCCACGACACCTTGGGGCTCCCCTTCTACCATCTCATCACACTGAATAGGACATGTGTTGGAGTTCTGAGTGTGCGCCTAGCTGCATCTCCTGCAGGTTGCCCCCAGACTAGTCATGTGCGACTAAGAGCAACACATGGTGTAGGGGAGAACTCATCTCCTCATGAACCACTCAGGCTGATCTGAGCATGGGCACTATCTGCTTGCCCACCCAGCATACGAGAAACATGATTCAATGCAGTCATGACAGTAAGACTTGGGGGAGGCGGACCTCAAAGGCTAAGCTACCTGCTGGGTTAAATGCCCAATGCCAACATGGTACTCACCCTTCCAGAGCGCAACAAATCGTTGAAGTGCTTACAGCATTGGATCCAAGTGCGCCGCACCACATTGCGGAAGCTCACCACCTCTGCCACCTCCTCCCAGGCATGTTTGGTCATGTGAGGGGGCCTCCCCCTCCCATCCTGGGGTACGAGCACCTCCCACCGTGCTGCCACCTCCTCGAGGAGGGCAGCAAGGCATTGAACAGAAAAACGAGGGGCGCATTGGCCTACCCTGCAGCCTGGCTTGCTCAGCCAACCTCCTGTGGTGCGACCTCAAATTGGCCACTGTTAGCAGCCTACAGGAGGCTGCCAGGCCTTCCTTTAAACAGACTGCCGGGTTGCCATTGGACCTGGTGGTCTGTGCATGCCCACCGCTGCCCGCACACTTCCACTTTCCTCGGGAGTCAGCAAATACGTTGGGTGGATCTTAATTGGCCCGCCCACGTAAAATGGCGGTGTGGACCCAATCACGAGCTTGCGCCCACACCCGCCTGCAAAATGGAAAATCCTGCCATTAAAAAACATTGCAGATTTTAAGTTGTCTGTATGAGAAATGACCGTCCTGCAAATTAGTAGGGTGATTCAAGCATTTAACCATTATCCAGGAAGGTGCTGAGTACGCTTTCCTATCCTTAATTTAACCTTCATATACAGGAAGAGGCATTAACAGGGGCAGGAAGTGAAGCATAGAACACCCAACAGTGTTGATGTGGCTGATCCAGCTAAGCTTCTGGTTAATGGTGATTCTCAAAATGTTGATGGTGGGGGAACTCAGCAACGCTGGCATCCCTGGAGTTCACGGTGGATTGTTGGGCTTTCGCATGTTGAAGTAGCTCATGCCTGGAATTTGTGTGACGTAAGTGATGCCTACAGTTGTCAGACCAAATCTGGATGTTGCCCAGGACTTGCTGTCAACTGGCATGGGTTCCATCATTATTGGAGGTATTATGAACGAAGCTGACCCCTGTGGAATTGTCCTGACTTTACAACAAAGGATAGGTTATTGATAAGATAGCTGAAAATGGTTGAGTTGCTGTGGACTTAATGATTTTGTACTTAATGCTAATATTCTCCTTTGCCTTCCTCCTTCAGTTAATGCTATCAATCTCTCCCTCTTCCTTTAGTTAATGCTATCGCTCTCTACCCAACTCTTTCCCCTGCATAAAAACAAAAAACTGCAGATGCTGGAAATCCAAAACAAAAACAGAATTACCTGGAAAAACTCTGCAGGTCTGGCAGCATCGGCGGAGAAGAACAAAGTTGACGTTTCGAGTCCTCATGACCCTTCAACAGAACTAAGTAAAAATAGGAGAGGCGTGAAATATAAGCTGGTTTAAGGTGGTTGGGGGGGTGTTGTAGGGACAAGCAAGCAGTGATAGGAGCAGATAATCAAAAGATGTCACAGACAAAAGAACAAAGAGGTGTTGAAGGTGGTGATATTATCTAAACGAATGTGCTAATTAAGAATGGATGGCAGGACACGCAAGGTACAGCTCTAGTGGGGGTGGGGTAAAATAAGACTAAAATGGCATAAAAGGTATAGATTTAAAAATAATGGAAATAGGTGGGAAAAGAAAAATCTATATAAATTATTGGAAACAACAAAAGGGAGGGGGAAGAAATGGAAAGGGGGTGGGGATGGAGGAAAGAGTTCAAGATCTAAAGTTGTTGAATTCAATATTCAGTCCGGAAGGCTGCAAAGTGCCTAGTCGGAAGATGAGGTGCTGTTCCTCCAGTTTGCGTTGAGCTTCACTGGAACAATGCAGCAATCCAAGGACAGACATGTGGGCAAGAGAGCAGGGTGGAGTGTTAAAATGGCAAGCGACAGGGAGGTCTGGGTCATTCTTGCGGACACCCCCCCTGGAGGCATTCCTTTTGTCTGTGACATCTTTTGATTATCTGCTCCTATCACTGCTTGCTTGTCCCTACAACCACCACCCCCCCCCCCAACTTCTCTCCCCCCACCCCCCCACCTTAAACCAGCTTATATTTCACCCCTCTCCTATTTTTACTTAGTTCTGTTGAAGGGTCATGAAGCCTCGAAACATCAACATTGGTCTTCTCCGCCGATGCTGCCAGACCTGCTGAGTTTTTCCAGGTAATTCTGTTTTTTTCTCTCCCCTGCATCTCAGTTATTGCAGGCCTTTTCCTTTCTCCTCTTCTCAATGGAATGTAAATGGACTGATTCTCCAACGGGTGGCCATTCTTTTCCGCTTCATGATTAGCTGTAAAAACAAAAGCTTAAATCTCCAAGTTATCAGTTCAGATGTGTCAAGAGCAGTGCACTGGGTGAAACATTAAACATGATTGAGTATGAACACCTGGAACAGAGCGTGAGCAGGAACAACTTACCCAGAAGGCCAGCTGGCAACGCTCCTTGGCTGATGAACCTCATAGGAGTTATTTTCAAAATAACCATGCTCTCTGGACATCATGCTCAGAGAGCCTGGCAATATACTAGAGTGTGGAATGCTTGCACAGAGGAGTCCACTGACGAAATGTGTGTAGCTTTGCATGATAATTTAATGAGAATGCAATCAACCAAGGAGTGAGTGACAATGCCAGAGATAACTGTACTGAAACCTCCTAAGGCCAGTCAGTCATTTCACTACAAGTGCACAGAGCTGGCAGAACTGGAGTCACAGGATGGAACACTCTATTTCTTGAGGTTGTTCAGGCTTGAGCATTAGCATGCAGGAACCACCACTGATTTCATTGGTGCCATTCTGCTCTGACACCAATCAATATCCATAGTAAAGTTGGGAGCATTATAAAAATCGGAATTAATGAGGATGCTGTGTCTTAGGATAACTATAGAATCCTGACGCCCCTGCCAACTATCTCTAATTGCTGCACAGATATCAGAAATTGAAATCAGCTAGGTTACCCATAGAATAGCAAAAGTAAAAGAGCTTTTAGCTGGTCCATCTCAATACTCAGCTACTGGGAGACAAGTACCACCCAATCGCATGAGCATCTTATGCACACACAGCAGCTGGACATCTAACCTGCTACTAAGCATTACTCAAACAAACAGGTCTAAGAGCACATATACCATCACCTAAGGAAAGCAGTTTCCAAGGAAACATAAAACGCAGACACATGGTATGACTTGAGATTAAAGGTTTACTACATGGGTGTCCTCTCAGTCTCCTGCCATACCACTGGACCAGCTGAACCCCCCCAGCGAAACAGCATAAATGGCTAAAAATTGTCTTTATGCTATTTGCCTGTGAGTTCTGCCAGACTCTCAGCAGAGATCTCCCTGCAGAATTTTTATGTTCCTGGTTGTACCATTGTGCTCCAAACATTTACAAGCACATTTCATCAGTTTTTCTCAATATGCTTTCAGGATGTTGGTGACTTTATCTAGATTGCATTGATTACTCACCCCTGGTTGCCCTAAGAAGATGATGTGACCTCAGATTGAATCAGCACAGCCCTTATGATGGCATGACATCCACAATGGCATAAAATGAGCAATTACAAGATATTGACACTGTGCTGACAAAGGAACTGTGGTATTTATCAAATTCTGGATGATATGTGATTTAGGGGGTTCTTGGGGGTGATGCTATTCCCATTACGTTCCTGTTCTTGTCATTCTTGGTGATGAGGACTGTAGGTAACTTTGATTAAAGGGTGCCAATTAAGCACACTATTCTGCCCTAAATGGTATCAAACTTCTTAGGTGTTGATGCAGCTGCATTCATCCAAGTGTGTGGTGAGTATTCCATCATCACTCAGCTTTTCAACCCTGCAGGGCCCACTAAATCTTGCCTTTAATGAGTCACCCAGTACTGGTAACAGAACTAACACTTTCTCCTCAGCAACAAAATTACGAGCTGTAGCTTTTCTGTCTGCCTTCACTTTCATCGCTTGCTGTGATATCCTTAAATGTTCCTTAGCTAACTCACATGCTCTGTTTGATCTCTCTTTGAAGTTTGGCACACAATACAGGAGAGTAGTTTATGAATTTCAACCCACCAATTTCTCATGAATCAATTTCAGTGGTCCCCTTACCTCATGACCATAGACTAGTTCAAAAGGACTGAAACCAGTCAATGCATTAGGAGCATCCCTAATAGCAAACAATTAGAATGGAATCCCCCTATCCCAATCCTGCATAATCCTGACTATACGCCTTCATCATGGTTTTTAAAGTTTGATGCCATCTTTCCAAAGCCCCTCGTGACTCAGGATGGTAAGCTGCTGATTTAAATAATTTTATCCCCAAATTGTTCATTACTTCCTTAAACAGCTATTCCATGAAATTTGAACACTGATCTGACTGTATTTCTTTAGGTAAACCATACCTTGTAAAACAATTTGTTAACTCTTACACAATTTTCTTTGTTATAATATTTCTCAAAGGTATCACTCTAGGCAACCTTGTAGGCATGTCCACTATTGTCAGCAAGTACTGATTTACACTTTTAGTTTTAGGGAGAGGTCCTACACAATTAATCATGACCCAACTAAAAAGTTCTTCAAATGCTTGAATTGGAACTAAAGGTGCCGGCTTAATCACTGCTTGTGGTTTCCATATTACCTGACATGTGCAACATGTTCTACAAAATTTGACTACATCCCTATGCAATCCAGGCTAATAAAGTGTTTTTATATGTTCACCTGTGTCATTCTAATTCCTAAATATTCCCCCCATTGGAATTTCATGAGCTATCTTCAGAATCTAATTTCTATATCCAAATGGTATTACAATCTAATGCACCTCCCTCTAGCTCTTATTTGCTGAAACATGCTCTGGCTGCCATTTTCTCATTAAAACATTACCCTAAATTCTGGGATACATCCTGCCTCTATTTCTGAGTAAACTGTTTGATATAACTGTTTTATTTGTGAATCCTTTTTCTGTAACTCCACTGATTGTCTTGAGTTAAATACCTCAGCTGCATTGTCTTCTAGTCTTCCTTCCTGAACAACCTTATCAAACACAGTGCCAACTAATTGGACTTCCACACCTTCTCTCTGCCTTTGAACTTCCTGTTTTTCTTGTTTCAATCTATGAGCCTGTGAACTTCTTGTCACATAATCTGGTGTTATGGCACAGCAGCTGGTAAAGGCTGAGTTATTTAAAATCCCAGAGGGAAACTTTAAACAACTGTCATAACCTATATTTTCAATTGGTATGTTTGAGATGCAGCTCTGAATTTAGAAATGAAACCATCAAGCCTCAAGAGGTTTTTTTTATATAAATTAAATTAAGCATACACATGTCTACAAATTACTACCATAATAACTATTAAACAAATCCCCAAATTAATCACTCCTAGGCAAATCTTCCCCAAGGCAACAATAACCCATAGACTTAAACAGACTCCAGGCAAAGTACATTTTACCTTACAAATTCAAAATGAGGTTCTGTTCAATTTGGTTCCTTTGCACCATTGAAGGCTTAAAGGCAGCTTAGATCTTACATGCCTCTGATTTACACACGCACAACTCTTTTCTGTATATACCTAGCCTTCCCTGTGAATGACAATTCTCATTGTATCACCAGGCCTTTTGAATTCCACCTCTTCTAACAATGAAATCCCTTTCATAGTACCAATTTTATAAGTAATATAAACATATTGCTTGGTGTCTCCATACTAGGTGCAAGATTTCACCCCTAATCTTTAAATGGTTTATTCAGCAAAATGCTTCTCTACCTTACTGTTTAACATCTCAAAACTACTAGACATCAAAGTACCCAGGCTGGCTGGCTTTAATCCAATTAAGACACACACACTCACAGACACAAGTCCAAGTTAAAATAATTTCCAATAACATTATATACATTAATATCTTCATGACATCCCCCTCCCTATCGAAACATGAACTGTCATAATTCTTAAAGACAGCTTCATTTTTTAATAACCCATCTCACACTATCTCCTATACTTATTACACCACTGGATGCATGCATTAACATAATATATATACACAAGTCCTTGGTATCAACAGAAATCACTCCAGTTCTGTGTCCAAGTTTTTTTTAAATGTCCAATTTTCCTTTAAACTTCAAACTCTTGATAATGCATCTGTGAACAGATTTTCTCTTCCAACAATATGTACAATCTGTAGATGAAATGGTTGTAATATTAGACTCCACTTGAAAAGACTTGCATTTTTGTCTTGAAACTTGACCATAAACTTCAAAGGTTTGTGGTGTAATATAAACAATTATTTCGACTGAATTGTTGGCAACATAAATTTCAAAATGCTGCAACGCTAACACCAAATGCAAGGTCTCTTTTCCGATTGTTGAATATATTTTCTGTTGTACATTCAGCTTCCATAAAAAATACCCTATCGGTTTGTCAATTCCAGTGTCATTTTTTTGTGACAGTACAGCCCCAATGCCTATGTCACTAGCATCAACGGCCAACTTGAATTGCTTGGCATAATTGAGTACTGGCAAAACCGATGTCGGAATTAATACAGTTTTCAAACTATTAAATGACTTCTGACACTCCAATGTCCATTGAAACTTATTGTTCTTTTTTACTAATTCAGTCAGTGGAGCAACCACACTGCTAAAATTTGGTACAAATTTCCGGTAAAACTCATTCATGCCCAGAAATCTCAAAACGTCTCGTTTTGTTGTAGATACTGGGAAATCCATGATAGCCTTAACCCTCGGGGCCACCTTGCCATGTTCAATAGTATGGCCTAGATATGTAACTTGAGCTTTTGCAAATTCACTTTTAGCCAAGCTCATCGCCAAATTAGCTTCTTGTAATCGAGAAAATAATCCTTCCAGATGCTGTAAGTGCTCCTCCCACGTAGGACGGAAAACTATTAGATTGTCATTATAAAGAGTACAATTGCTCAAATGTCACAGGTGCATTCTTCATACCAAATGGCATGACAATAAACTGATATAGTCCATTTGGTGTTACAAAAGGCAATACTCCTTTGCTCGGTCCGACAATGGTACCTGCCAATATTCTTTTAGCAAGTCAATCTTTGTGATAAGCTTCGATTGTCCCACTTTCTCAATGCAATCTTCCAACCGTGATATATGATATGAATCCAATGTTGTCACTGCATTCACCTTTCGATAGCCCATACACAATCTTTGTGTTCCGTTCGGTTTTGCTTTCAGCACAATAGGCAAACTCCAGTTACTGCAACTGGACTCAATAATATCATTTTGAAGCATGAAATCAATTTATTTTTGTACTTGTGAAAACTTTGCCAGTTTTAATCCATAAAGATATTGCCTTATTGAAGATTAAACCTGTACAAAGACACCATGTATAGCTAAATGTGTCTTTCCCAATTTATTCCCACAAATAGTTTTGTGTAACTGCAATAGCTTTTCCAAATCACTTTGACATTTGATTGGAAGGTAACTCAATATTTCACTTAAATTTTCAAGCACCCCCTCATTATCCAATTTGATTAGAGGGAAATCAAATTCAGAGTCCTGCACTTATACCTCTTTCTCATCATCCACCATCACTAATACTTCTTTTTGTTTCTCTTCCCTGTAAGTACTTTTTAAGCATACTTACATTACACACCCTCTGCTCCTTTCTTCTATCTGGAGTATTTATTAAATAATTTACTTCACTCAATTTCTTTTTAATCCTGTAAATCCACTAAATCTTGCATTTGTAGGGGGTGGTGGTGTGTGTCAGTTTCACCTCTGACTTCTGAGTGGTTCGAATCGCTACCACTCCCTGGGTTCTAGACCTTGGGCTTATTTGGGGGTTGTGACAAAGTGCAGCAGGCAACTGGTTTTGGTGTAAGAAAAAACAACTGAGTTTATTGAAGTCACAAATGAACTTATAACATTAGGATTATACTGAGATTATAGAGACCTACAAAGTACACTTAGTTAAGAATGGGGAACACACGACATAACGAGTGAAAATCATACTACTAATCCCCTTACCCTTGTCCTACCCCCAAAACCTAACTAAATTGAACTAGGAGAGGTCAGGGATCATGCTCACCAACCCAGGGTTCCTTGACAGTTTGAAATCCAGCCAGGTAAGCCGGTTGCAGTTTTGGGGTACACTCTTTGTGTCCTCTGGGGCCTGCCGCCCCCACGTGGTCCTGGTCTGTGAAATCTGTGAAGGTTCTTCAGTTGAATGGAGCACACGGTTGTGGGTGGTTGATCTTCATGGAGGGCTGCGGTTGCAGCCTTGTTGTCTTCGGTTGAGCCTGCCACCCCGTGCCCCTCGCCGTGATGTTGCCTGCGGGCCTGCAAACCTCCAGATCTTCTTTCTTAAACTCTGTTTCAACCATCTCAAAACTGCCCACCCTCCTGCTAGCTAGTTTCTCTCTCTCCTTCGTAATTGACTGGCCCAGTTATACTGTCTTTCGAATTTCTTCTCGGAATCCAAATCAAGGTTAGTTCTTTGATTAATTTTGGTGGGCTTCCCTTGGTGATTGTTGTCTCGTTATTTTTAATGGGCTCGCATGATGTTTATCATTGTCTTCCTGCCCCCGTAACTAGTTTTGAACTGAAAGCCATTGTATGTATGGAGTATTGATGGGTTTGCATAATTGCATTGATTGTGACTTCCTGCCTTAGTAGTTACTAGCGATTATTTATGCAAGATTTTGATGGGCTTTAGTTTCGTGAAACATGGAGTCTTTCTCTGGTTTGATTGTTTTAAAGGGAAGAATGCATATTCTGTCTCCTCTCGTTGTCTGGTTTCAGGCAAAAAAAAACACACTGCACTCAACAAGCCCCGGCATGTCCAGTTCCAGGCCTTCATGGGCCTAGCTTCCTGTCTGCAGGGTTTTACACTTAACTCAGCAGTTTAAAAGTCCAAAAGTCATATCCTAGTTGATGATATGAAAAATGTGGGAATTTTGAGAACCCTTCACATTTAATGAATCAGCAAGTACTGGTAACAAAATTAATACTTTCTCTCCAGAAACAAAACTGCGAGATTTATCTTTCTTATCATCTTCACTTTCATCACTTGCTGTGATATTTTTAAATGTTCCCTAGCCAATTTATAAGCTCTATTCAATTTTTCCCTGAAATTTGAGACATAATCTAAGAGAATAGTTTCTGAATTTTGACCCACCAATTTCTCATGAATTAATTTCAGTGGTCCCTTTACCTCATGACCATAAACTAGTTCAAAAGGGCTAAAACTAGCCGATGCATTAGGAATGTTGCTAATAGCAAATAACAAGAATGGAATTCTGCCATCCCAATCCTGTAAATGATCCTGACAATATGCTCTCATAGTTTTCAAAGTTTGATGCCATCTTTCCAAAGCTCCTTGTGACTCTGGATGATAAGCTGTTCACTTAAACTGTTTTACCCCCAAACTGTTCCTTACTTCCTTAAATAGCTGTGGCATAAAATTTGACTCCTGATCTGATTGTATTTCTTTAGGTAAACCATATCTTGTAAAAAAATTAATTAATTCCTCCACAATCTTTTTAGTTGTAATATTTCTTAAAGATATCACTTCAGGAAACCTGGAAGACACATCCATTATTGTCAGTAAGTGCTGATTTCCACTTTTTGTCTTGGAGAGGGGTCCTACAAATCAATTATGACCCTAGCAAAAGGTTCTTCAAATGCTGGCATTGGGATTAAAGACGCTGGCTTAATCAGTGCTTGTGGTTTCCCTGTTACTTGACATGTATGACAGGTTCTACAGGGTTTGACTACATTCCTATACAAACCTGGCCAAAAAAAAACTTCTATCTTTTCCTGTGTTTTCCTAATTCCTGAATGTACCCCTATTGGAATTTCATGAGCAATCCTCAGACTCTCATTTCTATACCCTAATAGGATAACAATCTGATACACATCACTCCAGCTTTAATTTGCTGAAACATGAAAGGCCTCCATTTTCTCATTAAAATATCTCCCTTAAGGTAATAACATACCAGAATACATTTTGCTTCTGTTTCTGAATAAATATAACTGCTTTAATTGCAAATCATTTTTCTATAAATCCACTAACCTCCTTGAGTTAAACACTTCAGCTAAATTGTCCTGTAGTCTTTCTTCCTGAACAATGTTACCAAACACAGTGCGAGCTAATTGGGTTTTGACACCACCTTCTTGCCTTTGAACTGTCTACCCTCCTTGTTTATCTTGTTCGTCCCGATGAGCTTTTGATCCCGTTATCACACAATCTGGAAACAATCCAGGACTCTTTCTCCATAACACCTCTGTTGAAAACACTTCTTCAGACTGCTCAACTACCCTAGACATCACCCACATTTGTGATCCAGCTATATCATTACCCAGAATAAATTGAACCCTGACAAAGGGCAATTTTTCCACTACTCCAACAATACCTTCACCAGTCCTCCATTTGCTCTTTGAATTTCCCTTCCACAACAGAATAGATTTAGCATCTCCATGAACCCCGCTTATTATCACCTATTCCTACAATACTCCCTCTGAACAACAAATATCACTATTCCACAACATTAAAGATTGACTAGCCCCTTTGCCTCTTAAAATTTTAACATCTTTACCTACTGCACCCTATAAACTTGGAAATACTTTCCCTTTACACACAAAGTCTTTAAATATTTCTGCAGCCTGCTCCTCAGAATTCTCTTGTGTAAATTGTGAACACATTCCCACTTCTTTACTATCACTGATTCTCCCTGTTTTACCTTTACACAAGCCATTGATTTTTCCTGTGCCTGAACCTCAGAAGCCATAGGACTTTTACTTACAGAACTTTTCTGTGCTCCAATAATTCTAACAGATTTTCCCAATAATTTCAACACACTAGACAGAATCTTACCTATGGTGGGCAGGAGCGGGCAGGGGAGGGTGAAAAGCCGATCACCGCCCAAAATCGGCTGCGCACTGCCATTTTACGCAAGCGGACCAATTAAGGCCCGCCCAGCGTGGCTGCTAGCGCTCAGTGCTACCTGTGCAGATGGGGGGAGGAGAGAGAGTCAGGGCCTGCATTCATTTGCACATGCGGGTGAAAGAGCACAGAAATCTCTTTGAGGCACAGGGCTGCCTCAGGGAGATTAAGTGGATAATACAAGTTTTTAAAAATTAAAGTGAAAAACTATTTAAATATGTCACCTCATGTGACAGTGTCACCTGAGCTGGGACATGTTTGTGCAGTTGACAAAATGTATTTACTAATTTTATAAAACCTTCAGGAAACCTCATCCCGCCCGTGGATGAGGTTTCCTGGAAAACGCGAAGGCCGCTTAGGCTCTTTGCCTGCCAGCCAACCTTAAGGTTGGATGGGCAGCATTGTTAATAGGGTAAATTGCTTTCTTAATGGCCTTAATAGGCTGTTGATAGGTTGGCTCCGGCACACGCCCACCGAACGCAATATCGAAATGACGCAAGATGATGTCGGGACACACGCCCAGCGTCATCTCACGTCACTTTCCGTGTTGACAGCTCGGGCCCGCCCCCACACATTGACGGCAATATTCTGCCCTCTGACTTCGTGTGCCCCACTTTACTACAATGAAAACACCTCAATTTTTGAATGTCATTCCTGCCCTCAGCATCTTCCTTTTTATTCTGAGAAAAAACTTCCTGGGAATTTCCAGCCACTCCTCTTCCTTGACTACCTACTTTCCTTTTACCTTCCCACTTTCTATCCTTTTCTGATTTGAAAGGGCACGATAAAAAGGTTTAGCTCTATGAACTAACTCATAATCATCAGCTATCTCTGCTGCTTGTCTTACAGTTTGAATCCTTTGTTCCTCCACATGAGCTCTCACTATAGAAGGGATTGAGTCTTTGAATTCTTCCAAAATAATTGCTTCCCTAAGAACCGCATATGCTGGCTCTATTCTTAATGTCCGTATCCACCAGTCAACATTACTTTGTTTTACTCTTTCAAACTCAGTGTAAATTTGCCTAATCAAATATTCCTAAATTTCTGCCTGTATGCTTCAGGAATCAACTCATAAGCACTCAAAATAGCCTTTTTCACCACATCATAATTCACTGATACCTCTTCAGACAGTGAAGCATATACCTCATGTGCTCCACCCAGCAGCTTAGATTGTAATAATAATGTCCAGTACTCCTGTGGCCATTTCATCTGTTTAGCTAGCTTCTCAAATGAAATAAAGAGTGCTTCAACATCTTTTCCTCAAACATCTCCCAATGGGTTTTAGGCTAAAGGTTTTTTCATCATCAGAGCTCTCCTCAGAATCCAAGATCTCTTTTTTTAACTTCCAGCCTTTTAAGCAGGTATTCTCTTTCTCTCTCTTTCTCTCTTGCCTGAAATTCCAGTTCCAGCCTCCTTCCTTTCTCCTGCCTTTCTGCTTGTTCCCTTTTAAATGCCAATTTTTTTCCTTTGCTTCTAATTCAAGTTTTTTCAGGTCCTTTGCTTGTTCAAATTCAAGCATCTTCATTTCAAACTGAAGTCTCACCATCTCCAGCTGTGACTCACTGGTCTCAAGTTTCACTTCTAACTGTAAATGTAGTGCTATACTTTTAATTATATCAGATTTCCTAGCCCCCGCAGTTAACCCCAATTTTAACTTATTTGCCAGCTCTGTTAACTTTCTCTTGCTTATTTTTTGCAACGCAATCAGAGTTATATCCTCTACTCCCAGACAAGTCTTAGCAATTGCCAAAGCCACCTTGCAGTCCAACCACTTCTAAAAAACCTCACCAATTCCTGAATTCAAAGTGCTCCTTGTACTCGTAACCTTAAGATTCACCAATTCCAAATCAATCAAGGAATTCTAAATATTGTCCCACCAAGAGCCCCCAACTGTTATGACAAAGCAATTGGTAAAGTTTGAGTTGTTTAAAATCGCAGAGGGAAGCTTTAAACAACTGTAATAACCTATATTTTCAATTCAAAAACAGAATTACCTGGAAAAACTAGCAGGTCTGGCAGCATCAGCGGAGAAGAAAAGAGTTGACGTTTCAAGTCCTCATAACCCTTCAACAGAACCGAGTAATATTAGGAGAGGGGTGAAATATAAGCTGGTTTAAGGTGTGTTGGGGGGGGTGGGGGGGGGGGGGGGGGTGGATTGGTATGTTTGATTTGCAGCTCTGAATTCAGAAATAAAACCATCAAGCCTCAAGAGGTTTCTTATATAAATTAAATTAAACATTTATTAATTTAACAAGAAATTAAGCACATACACATGTCTACAAATTACTACCATAATAACTGTTAAACAAATCCCCAAATTAATCACTCCCAGGCAAATCTTCCCCAAGGCAACAATAACTCATAGACTATACAGACACCAGGCAAAGCATATTTTATCTTACAAATTCAAAATGAGATTTCTTTCAATATGGTTCCTTTGCACCATTGTAGATTTACAGGCAGCTTAGATCTTCCATGCCTCTGACTTACACACATAAAACTTTTCTGTATATACCTAGCTTTCCCCTTGAATGTAAATTCTCATTGTATCGCCAGGCCCTTTGAACTCCACCTCTTCTAACAATAAAAACCCCTTTCCTATTTCCAATTTTATTAGTAATATAAACATATTGCTTGGTGTCTCCTAGCTAGGCGCAATATTTCACCCCCAGCCTTTGAATGGTTTATTCAACAAAATGCAAATGTACCCTCTACCTTGCTGTTTAACATCTCAAAACTATTATACATCAAAGTACCCAGACTAGCTGGCTTTAACCCAATTAAGACACTCACATAGACACAGACCCTACTACAAGTCCAATTTAAAATAATTTCCAATAACATTATATACATTAGTATCTTCATGACACTGGAAACAATCCAGGATGCTCTGTCTGCAACACTTCTCTTGAAAACTCTTTTACAGGCTGCTCAACCAGCATAAGCATCACCCACATCTGGGGCCCAGCTATATCATTACCCAAAATAAATTGAATCCCTGCGCTGGGCAATTTTACTACTACTCCAACAATTACTTTGCCTGTCTTCCACTTACTCCTTAAATTTAACTTCCACAATGGAATAGGTTTAGCATTTCCATGATCCTGTTCCTGCAATACACCTTCCAAACAACAAAAACCACTATCCCACAATATTAAAGATTGACTAGCCACTCTGTCTCTTAAAGTTTTAACATCTTTACCTACTCCACCCTGTGCACATGGAAAGGCTTCCCCTTCACATATAAAATCTTTCAACATTTCTGAAACCTGTACCTCAGAATTTGCTTGGGAAAGTTGTGAACATATTCCCAATTCTTTACCTATCCCTGATTCTTTCTGTTTTACCTGTACACAAACCATTGGTTTCTCCTGTGCCTGAACCTCACAACACACAGTATTTTTACTTCCAGATCTTTTCTGTACCCCAATAACCCCAGCAGATTTTCCCTGTAATTTCCAACACACTGGCTTTGTGTGTCCAAGTTTATTACAATGAGAACACCTCAGGCGGAATTTTCCGAGCCCACTGGTGGCGTGATAGGTGGAGTGGGCGGAAAATATGGCGGGACCCGCTTCACGACGGCATGAAGGTAGGTGGTGATCTTCAGCTCAGCCCGCTGTATCATCCGTCCACGTCAGCGGGAAAGTACGCTGACATGTTTCATAACAACACATGGGGAATGTGCACTTGGCGCCCTTCACTTTGGGGGAACTGAGGTGAGAGAGCAGCAGCGTTCTCCACAGCTTGCCTGTTGTTTACAGGCCTCAGGGGCACTGGTGGTGGGGGAAACTGATGCCTGGCGCCGCAGGCGACTGCTGAGAGGTGGCGGGTGTCCGAGGGGAAGTGCTAACTAGCCTCGGAAACGAATGCTGAGCTGAGGGGCGGGTGGGATTAAGTACTACCCTGGTGCTGCATCCTGCACACAGGCAGATGAGGTGGGGGCAGGGTCAGCAGGAGAAGTGGCCATGCATTAGGGACACCTTTATTAACTGACCATGCCTCAGCAACTAAGACAGATCAGGCGCAGCCACAGTGATATGATTGGGGTCAGGCTCCTAGTCTACCTGCCCATGCAAGCAACGCAGAGGCACCAAAGGACCACCAAGACCTCCATACCTTACCCCCACCACCCCCTACTCCCTGGCACAGACTTAGAGTCCGCCACCACCTTATTGGACCGCAGAGCAGTTGGACTGCACACGTTGTACAATCTCCTTGCCAACACTGGCCATGTAGCAGTCACTGCTGGAGGCGCTCACAGCCTCTTGCAATCTCAGCATCCTGGTTTGTACCAAGGTCCCCCATGTCGCAGGTTGGTAGGGCAGCCATGCAGTGCACTCATCTCTGGCCATCCGAGGGGTGACCAGCACTCTCCGGGAAGCATTAAGGGGCGGTCACACAAGGCCAGGAAAGGTGCGAAGTACAGCCATGATAACCACGCCTCTCTCTCTTTCATGCTGCAGGAGGACCACGTTAGGATCATGGATCCTGGTGAACAAGCTGTATGCCTGATGGCCTACTGAAACCATAGAAGATGGAGGAGAGAGCGACTGAGGCACCTGGACCTGCAAAGGCAGGAGCAGCAATCTCATGAAGAAGGGGCAGCAGGAGCTCCCGCACACACTACCCAGGAGTGACAGCGAGCCATGGCTGGTTGGCGCCTAGCAACACCCAGGGTCTATAGACGCTGTCTGCGATTCTGGCAGATGCATGAGAACCAGCGTCGCCGACAACTGCTCATGTCTAGGGACCTGGTCACTCACATCTGCCACTTGCTACAGGACTTGGTGCCAAGGGGACATGGAAGGCATCCACTGCAAGTGGCTGTGGAATTGACCGGGGCGCTCAATTTCTATGCCAGTGGCTCCTTTCAGGGCTCCACAGGTGACCTCTGTGGAATTTCACAATCCGCCACCCACAAATGCATCCATGAGGTCACGGATGCCATCTTCTCCATGGCACGCAACATTGTGCATTTCACCCGGGACCGGGACAGCCAGGATGCAAGGGCCATTGGATTTTCTCTGATCTCGGGATTCCCACGGGTGCAGGGTGCGATTGATTGCACTCATGTGGTGCCCAGGTCTTCATCGCTACACTCTGTGGATTTCATCAACCGCAAGGGCTTCCACTCACTGACCGTGCAGCTGGTATGCGACCACCAGAAACGCATCCTGCAGGTATGCGCAAGGTTTCCAGGGAGTGTGCACGATGCCTACATCCTGAGTCATTCACAGATCCCTGCAGTCTTCCAGGGCCCACAGAGGCTACAGGGTTTGCTCCTCAGTGACAAGGGCTAACCACAGAGGATGTGGCTGATGACACTCGTGTGGTGGCCTCAGGCTGCAGCAGAGTGACGCTATAATGAGGCTCATGCAGCAGCTCACAACTTGGTGGAGCAGACCATGGGATGCTGAAGATGCGGTTCCGGTGTTTGGACCGGTCTTGTGGAGCCCTGCAATATAGTCCGCAGAGGGTGTCACACATCGTTGTCGTCTGCTATACCCTTTACAACCTCAACAGTGAGGAGCTGGCTGAGGAGGAGATGGAGGAGCTGCATGTCTCCTCCGATGAGGGGGACGCTGACGGGGATGAGGGTTTAGGGGTCCTCGGTGGTTCCGATGACGGGGATGAGATTCTTGCACTGGCTAGATGAGGCAGGCACACTCGGGAGGCCCTCATTGCTGCCAGGTTTGTGGAGGATGATGACAACATGCAGTGAGGTGTCTCTGTAGATCCTCACATCGCAGTTATGGATGTTTGACTCCAGTCTGGCTTATCACAGCACCAATACCCTCTGTAATGACATCACACAACACTCTAAACTACAAACTCATTTATAAAACTCCACTGAAAAGTAGAACCACAGGCAAAACCCCACAGTTCTGCCTCAAAACTTACTTGGTCCAACTCTAACCCCTTTCAGGATTTAGTTACTATCCTTAAAGCTATCCTTAATTCTCAGCCCCAAAATCTGTGGACCTGGCAGATAGTTACAGCTCCCCACACAGCTGGTTTTTCCGGTGCGAGCTGTAGCTCTGTGAATCAGGTTGACTGTTTCTGATCCTCCTTGGTGACTTCAGTGCCAGACCCCACAGCCTTAGCCTTTTTATTACAAATCTTGTTTATAGTATCAAAGGACATTTCCTGGAGCACATTCTGTTTGGTATAAATGAATTTGTGGTTTAGAGTGTTGTGTGGCGTTATTACACTAGTTTAGAGGCCTTGTATTAGGGGCAGTGGAAGTGTTCTGACAATAAATAAGTTTGTGGTTGAGCCTAAACCCTTGTGTCCCTGTAAGTTTGTCCTTTATAAAATCCTAAATGCAAGAACTAACAGTAAGGGTAAATGAGGCACTGATTGAACCCCATACATTACTCTGGTTCATTTAAAAATGCAAATGATCCCTTTACACCTCACATTCTAAAACTTCACCTATGTTTACCTATTTAGCATTTCAAACCTAGCTTCTCTTCTTATGTCAAAGCCTTCAGACCAGCTCCTTCTAATTCAATTAAGTCTCATCACAGACACACACACAGACCCATAGGCACAGACCCCACTATTACTCTACATAAATTCCAAATAACATTTTGAAAATTATTATATCTTCCTGACAGGGTGTCAGTGACACTCTGGAATGATCTGAATAGATAGAAGTTAATGTGATCTTTCATAGCTTCTGGCTGTGCTGGGCTGCAGCAGGTTACTTTGAAGCATATTGCACAATTCAGCTAAACACAGGCATTGTTACCCTGAGAAGTTGTAAAATATGTGCATCTCGACCTGTAAATGCATGTGTGGTAGTCCCATTGGCTGCTGACAGAGTGCCTCTGGCGCATTCTGTTACTCCTCCCACTCTTCCTTTGAAGATCACAAGCAAGGAAGGATTCCCCCGTTTGGGGAAAACAAAATGTCTGTTGTGCAACAATTCCTGCAGAAAGGCCTCATTGCCTAAGCGAGAACAATAAAAAACAACAGAAAAGCAGAAAGATAAAGTTTCAAAAATGTCCTGAAAATGTAACATGTGGGCAGGTCTCTTCAAATCCACTTTTGGATCCAGCTCTGTTGCCAACCACTTAGGATTCCCACTCTTACTGAATAGGAACATCAGTGCTATGCAGCCGGGATCATCCATTGTTTTTTCTTTCTGATGGGTGCATACATTTTATACCCTAAAAGCATGTGCAACAAATTAGAGAATCTAGACATTTTAAGCACATCTACAACAACAAAAACAACAACAACATGTATTTAGCTTAGCAAGGGCATTATCAAACAAATTGTGCCAGCAAAACATAGATGGAGATATGAGGAAATTTGATCGAAGAGGTGGGTTTTAAGGAGCATCTTAATGGAGGAAAAAGAAGCAGAGAGGCAGAGAGGTTCAGGGAGCTCTTTAGTAAGCTTGATGTGTCACTGGGATCACCTAACCGGACAGAGTTAGGACAGCCTTATACTGATGTCCTCAAGCACTGCAGTATAACTGGGATTCAGGTCATGATCATAAAAGCACAGTTGCAGTGATCTGTACAAAATTATTAGTTCATGTTATAGAATTTTCAAAGCCATCTTATATAATAAGTTGCAGTTCAGGTATCTCAACAAAGATGGACAGATGAAATACCAGAATGATCCACAAAAAGACACCTTGAAAGAGAGATGCCGACATGTAGAAAAACACAACTCCCTTCAGCAGGTCAGTTTGAATACATTTCAGGCTGCAAGGTTGTCATAACTGGCTGTGAAAATCCTGGCTCAGAAGAAACGTGGTCGGAATCGTCCATGCCCACTGACGTCGGGTGTGCTCAGTGGCGTGAGTAGACATTACGGGGAAGAAGGCCAAAAATCCGTCACACAACGTCATGAAACCAGCTGGCGATCGTAGGCTTAGCCTGTCAATGGCGGGCCCTGTTTCCCGCCATCGGCCATTAGGAACCTCATTGTAATACACCTGCATATCATTATAAGGCCAGCCCACTGGAATCATCCCCTGCCACTAGATCATCCCCCCACGTTGGTGTGCTATCACGCCAATGTGTTTCACAACAGCATATATAAGGCGTGCACTTGGCAGGCTGCACTTTGAGGGAACTCGGAAGTGAGTACACAGTAACATTGCGCAGCGCTCACCCGGGTCGCCTAATGGATTTTAAGGTTGAGGCGTGTTGGAGATGTGGGGCCAAGGGCTGCCCTGCGGTGGAGACGCATTGCGGGGGTGGGGTGGGGGGGGTGCGTGCAATGGATGTCCTGCAGCTGAAGGTAGCGCACAAGCACGTACAGGATGGGAAGCAGCCACACAAAAAAAAAGTGACCATTCCGCTGCAACTGAGACACGTTAGACACAGCCACATTGATATGCGTCGAGTCCAGCCTCTAGCTTATCTGCCCACACAAGCAGCGCAGAGGCATGAAAGTGCCACCAAGTGCTTCAGACTGGAAACTAATGAGCGTTTTAGTAGATGGCAGAACAGTTAGATGACTGGGCAGATTGTACAATCTCCTTGCTTAAGCTGGCCAGTGATGGTTCAAGCTAACAGTGCAGCCTTGCAGTGTGGGTTAGGAGGATGCCTGTGCCTGAGCTGAGAGCACAGCATTCAGTCCAATGGGCAAAGCTGCTGCCAATCGGTCAGGTGGAATGGGGTGGAGGAGGGCGGGGTTTTGAGTAGCCATGAAGTGCATTAAACTCTGGCCATCCAATTAGTGGCCAGCATTTCCCAGGATGCATTAAGAGGCCTTCAGACTTGATTAAAAAAGGTTCTTAGTACACCCAGGCTAACCAACGCTTCTCTCTCTTTCATCCTGCAGGAGGAGTACATCAGGAGCATGGAGCCTGGTGAGCTAGCTGTATGCCTCATGGTTTACAGAGAGCGAAGAGGATGGAGAAGAGACCAATGGAGGTGTCTGCCTGTGCAGATTGAGAAACAGCACCCTGAGGAAGAAGGGGCGGCTGGGGATCCTCACGCGCTGCTGAAGGGCCACAGCGAGCTGTCGTTGATCAGCATCTAGGTAGATGCAGGGTCTATAGGCACCGCCTTTCATCCCTGACTGAGAACCCATGTCGCCGAAGGCTGCACATGTTTAGGGAACTGGTTGGCCACATCTGCCAGCTACTGCAGGATTTGGTGCCATGTGGACATGGAGGGCATCCACTGCCAGTGGCCGTGAAAGTGACCAAGGTGCTAAATTTTTACGTCAGTGGATGCTTTCAGGATCCCACAGGTGACCTCTGTGGGATTTCACAAGCCTCCACCCACAAATGCATCCATGAGGTCACGGATGCCATTTTCGCAAGGGCACACAACTTTGTGCATTTTGCCCAGGACCAAGAGAGCCAGGATAGAAAAGCAATTGGATTTGCCCAGATCTTGGGATTCCCACAGGTGCAAGGTGCAAGTGACTGCTCTCCTGTGGCGCTCAGATCTCCGTCACAACAAGGGGTCAACTATGTCAGCCGCAAGGGCTTCCATTCGCTGAATGTGCAGCTGGTGGGGAACCACCTCAAACGCATCCTGCAGGTCTGCGCAGTTTCCAGAGAGTGTCCATGACTCCTACATTCTCAGTCAGTCACAGATCTCTGACACCTTCCAAGGTCCTGAGAGACTGCAGAGTTCATTCCTAAGGGACAAGGGCTACCCGCAGAGGATGCGGCTGATGACACCCAAGCAACGGTATAATGAGGCTCATGCTACAAATCACAACTTTATGGAATGCTCGGGATGCTGAAAATAAGGTTCCGGTGCTTGGAGCCAGCTGGTGGAGCCCTGCAATATAGTCCACAGAGGGTGTCACGCATCGTCGTCACCTGCTGCCCCCTTTACAACCTGATGCTGTAAGGGGGAGAGGAGCTGGCTGAGGAGGAGATGCAGGAGAACACTGATGGGGATGAGGAGGAGGCCATCGAAGGCAACGATGACAGGGATGAGGGACGAGGCCCTCGCAGCGGCCAGACGAGGCAGGCGCATTCAGGAGGCCCTTATAGCTGCTAGGTTTCTGGAGGGTGATGACGACATGCAGTGAGGAGACTCCATAGACCCTCACATTGCACCTATGAACGTTTAACTCCAGTCTGGCTTATGGCAGCTCACATACCCTCTGTGGTAATGCTCTTGTCATGGAGACGAAGTGAAGGCCCTAATAGTCACTCAATTTCAGGAGGATGATGACAACATGCAATGAAAACACTGCATAGATCTTCACATAGCCTTTGTGAATCTCTGACTCCTGTCTGGCTGAGAGCAGCTCGCTTGTGCTCTGTGATCAGGATCATATCATGGAGATGCAGCCATGAAATTTTAAAAGCACCTGATCCTTTGTCAGCCATCAGCACCTGCCCCCTTCAGGAGCACAGCATCACTGGTCACAGATGTTGAAGAGATAGGGACCAGCCCCACCTTAAAGGTGCTGAGAGCACACAGAGAGAATGACGGAACTCTGTAATGCCTGCCCACGATATTCTGGCAGCAATGACAAGCACTGTCGATTTGCAGACATCAGTAATGTGCCCAGGGAGTGTGAGGTTGGACCATCACTTTGGTCTGAAGGCTGCACAGAGCACAGGGAAGAGGCCCTGGACTGAGACACCTGCCTTTATCTTGTGCAGAAATGCTTCACATCTGAGTGACATGAACACGGCTCAACAGAACAAGGAGCAGGTCGACATTCTTGGGAGTTTATTTACAGTAGTGGACATTATGTACAAGTGATTAACACCCGTGCCCAAGCTGTGCAACTATACCTTGTTAACCTTTCTAACCCTGCCACTATGTCTTAGTGTTCCCCAGACATCCACAGCAGAGTTGGAGGCAGCCTGCTGACTGCTACGCCCTGTCTGTGATGACTTGGCAGGCATCCTCTGGAGGGCTGAAACCTAGTGGGCCCCAGCCTGCTTTCGGGGTCCTGCTGTGTGGCAGTTGCAACCTCCTTGGCCTGTGGAGCTGGAGCTGCTGAGGTCACAGGAAGAAGGAATTCGGATCGGCTGGACACTCCCGGGGTCACTTGGATGGAGGGGCCTGGAGTGTGGACCTGCTGATCCTCCTCCCTATGGATGTCTAAGGGCCTCTGGCTGACTCCTTGAGGAGAAGGCAAAGCTGGAGTGAGATCTGACTGCCCCGCACCCCTCTTACATACACACTGTTGGAGGCCAACTATGGTATCAATGATGGAGTTCAGCCCGCGCAGCAGTGCAGGAGTGACATCCTGGACCAAGGCATGGCAGCCACCATCCTACCAGTGTTGAACTCGACGTGTTTGCATGTTGGCGCTATCAGCCTGAAGGCAGATGGACTCAATTGTGCCTTGCAATCTGAGGAGTGCAGCGGACATCCCTTCCTGTTGTTCCCGAGCTTGCCTTTGCAGCTCCAGCTACTGTGACATGACCGTGTCCAGAGGGTCATCAGTTGACTCAGATTCAGCAACGTTCTGGCCTCCAGCAGTCAACCAAGTTCCGGGGACCTGGGAAGTCCCTGCCGGCACCTGCTGTGGATCAGAAAGTGCGATGTGCTCACCAGATTGTGATCCCGAGGCTCTTGATAATGAATACAGCAAGAGCCAAGTCTGTGGCACCACGAGTGGCTCAGCTGCACAGAGGGGATATAGAGTGGGAGAGCAATAGTGATAGGGGATTCTATCGTAAGGGGAACAGATAAGCATTTCTGCGGCCATAGACATGACACCAAGGATGGTATATTGCCTCCCTGGTGCCAGCGTCAAGGATGTCACTGAGCGGCTGCAGGACATTCTGAAGGGGGAGGGTGAACAGCCAGAGGTTGTGGACCATATCGGTACCAATGACATAGGTAAAAAGAGGGATGAGGTCCTGAAAACAGAATATAGGGAACTATGAAAAAAAATTTAAAAGCAGGACCTCAAAGGTAGTAATCTCAGGATTAGTCCCAGTGCCATGTGCTAGCGAGATCAGGAATAGAAGAATAGACCAGATAAATGTGTGGCTGGAGTGATGGTGTAGGAGGGAGGGATGTAGATTCCTGAGGCTTTGGGACCAATTATGGGGAAGATGGGACATGTACAAGTTGGACGGGTTGCACCCCAGCAGGACAGGGACCAATATCCTCGCAGGAGTATTAGCTAGTACGGTGGGGGAGTGTTTAAACTAGAGTGGCAGGGGGGTGGGAACCTGAGCTGGGAGACACAAGGGAGGGAAAGAAAGATAGGAATGAAAGACAGAAAAGTAGAAAGCCTAAGTGGAAGGCAGAGGAAATAAGGGCTAGCAGCAAAAAGGGCCATAGAACAAAAAAAGATGTGTAAAAATATTAAAAAGACAAGTCAACAGACGCTGTGTCTGAATACATGTAGCATTCGCAATAAGTAGACAAATTAACAGCGCAAATAGATGTAAATGGGTACGATATGATTGCGATTACGGAGGCATGGCTGCAGGGTGACCAAGGCTGGGAACTGAATATCCAAGGGTACTTGATATGTAGGATGGACAGGCAAAAAGGAAAAGGAAGTGGCATGGCATTGTTCGTTAAGGATGAAATCAGTGCGATAGTGAGAGAGGATATTGGCTTGGAAAATCTTGATGTAGAATCAGTCTGGGTGGAGCTAAGAAGCAACAAAGGGCAGAAAACATAAGTGGGATTTGGCTATAGGCCTCCAAACAGTAGTGATAAGGTAGGGGACAGCATTAAACTGGAAATTAGAGATGCAAGTAACAAGGGTGCTATAGTAATCATGAGTGACTTTAATCTACATATAGACTGGGCAAACCAAATTAGCAATAATGTTGTGGCAGATGAATTCCTGGAGTGTGTACGAGATTTTTTTTAGACCAGTATGTCAAGGAACCAACTAGGGAACAGGCTATCCTAGATTTGGTATTGTGCAAATAGAAGCGGTTAATTAATAATTTTGTTGTGCGGGGTCCTTTAGGGAACAGTGACCATGATAGAATTCTTCATTAGGATGGAAAGTGAAGTAGTCTGATCTGAAACTAGGGTCCTAAATCTAAACAAAGGAAACTACGAAGGTATGAGGCGTGAGCTGGCTAAGATAGATTGGGGAACTTTATTAAAAGGCGGGACAGTTGATAGACAATGGCTCATATTTAAGGAATGAATGTATTCATTGCAACAGCTATACATTCCCTTCTGGTGCAAAAACACAACAGGAAAAGCGGTCCAAACAAATGGCTAACAAAATAAACTAAGGATAGTATTAGATCAAAAGAGGAGTCATGTAAAGTTGCTAGAAAAAGTAGCAAACCTGAGGATTGGGAGCCGATTAGAATTCAGCAAAGGAGGACCAAGAGATTGATTAAGAGGGAAAAAATAAATCATGAGAGTAAGCTTGCAAGGAACATAAAAGCAGATTGTAAGAGTTTTTATAAGTATGTAAAAAGAAAAGAAGTATTAGTAAAGACAAATGCAGGTCCCTTGCAGTCTGAAATGGGAGAATTTATAATAGAGAACAAGGAAATGGCAGAAGAATTAAACAACTACTTTAGTTCTGTTTTCACACAAATAACTTCCCAGAAATGCTAGGGAACCAAGGGCCTAGAGAGAAGGAGGAATTGAAGGAAATTAGTATTACTAAAACAATAGTGCTGGATAAATAAATGTGACTGAAAGCCGATAAATCCCCAGGGCCCGATAATCTACATCCCAGGATACTAAAGGAGGTGGCCATGAAATAATGGATGCGTTGGTTGTCATCTTCCAAAGTTCTCTAGGTTCTGGAACAGTCCTGGCAGATTGGAGAGTGGCAACAAACCCCACTATTTGAAAAAGGAGAGCGGGAGAAAACATGGAATTACAGACCGGTTAGCCTAACATCAGTAGCAGGGAAAATGCTGGAGTCTATTAGAAAGGATGTGATAACAGGACACTTAGAAAATATCAGTGGAATTAGACAAAGTCAACATGGATTTATGAAAGGGAAATCATGTTTGACAAACCTACTGGAGTTTTTTGAGGATGTAACTAGCAGAAGAGATAAGGGAGAACCAGTGGGTGTGGTGTATTTGAATTTTCAGAAAGCTTTTGATAAAGTCCCACATAAGAGGCTAGTGTGTAAAATTAAAGCATATGGGATTGGGGGTAATATATTGGCATGGATTGAGGATTGGTTAGCAGACAGGAAACAGGGAGTAGGACTAAATTGGTATTTTTCGGAGTGGCAGGCGGGTGACTAGTGGGGTATCGCAGGGATCAGTGCTTGGACCCAAGCTATTCCCAATATATATCAACGATTTGGATGAAGGAGTCAAATGTAATATTTCCAAGTTTGCTGATGACACAAAACTTGGTGGGAATGTGAGCAATGTGGAGGTTATTAAGAGACTTCAAGGCGATTTAGGCAGGTTGAGTGAATGGGTAAATACATGGGAGATGAAGTATAACATGGATAAGTGTGAAATTATTCACTTCGGTAGGAAAAACAGAATTTCAGATGATTATTTAAATGGTGATAGATTGGGAAATGTTGATGTACAAAGGGACCTGGGTGTCCTTGTACACCAGTCAATGAAAGCAAACATGCAATTGCCGTAAACAGTTAAGAAGGGAAATGGTTTGTTGGCCTTCATTGTGAGAGGACTTGAGAACAGGAGCAAGGATGTCTTACTGCAGCTATACAGGGCCTTGGTGAGACCACACCTGGAGTATTGTGTCCTGTCAGTTTTGGTCTCCTTACCTAAGAAAGGATATACTTGCCATAGAGGAAGTGCAGCAAAAATTTACCAGACTAATTCCTGGGATGGCAGGATTGTTGCATGAGGAGAGATTGGGCCGATTAGACCTGTTTGAAGTTTAGAAGAATAAGAGGAGATCTCATTGAAATATATACAATACTGACAAGGCTGGACAGACTATGCAGGGATGATATTTCCTCTGGCTGGGGGGAACAAGGGGTCACACTCTCAGCATACAGGGTAGGCCATTTAGGACTTAGATGAGGAGAAACTTCTTCACTCAGGGTGGTGAACCTATGGAATTCTCTACCACAGAAAGCTGTCGAGGCCAAGTCACTGAAAACATTTATGAAGGAAATAGATAGATTTCTGGACTCTAAAGGCATGAAGGGGTATGGGTAGAGTGCGGGAGTATAGCGTTGAGATAGAGGATCAGTCATGATCATATTGAATGGCAGAGCAGGCTCGAAGGGCCGAATGACCCACTCCTGCTCTTATTTTTTATGTTTCTATGTATCTACCAGTGCCTGCAAGGCTAATCCATCCCTACGGGCCCATCTTATCACAGAAGTCATCCCTACTGGAAAAGTGGATTATCCAGCATCCGTCTTCAACCTGCTGACTCTGTGAAAGAATACACTATTGGACTTTGATTCTGGACTCTGGACTCATTTGAAACGTTAATTCTTATTTTGTCTGCGATCTTTGCACTGTCCCTTTTTCTGTTCTTTATCCCACCTTTATTGTATGAATGAAAAGGAAGCCATGTTGTGCTCCTCCTCTCGCATTTGAGTGTGTGCAAAACAAATTAACCCTTTTAGTTCACCTTATCTTGAGTTTGTGGGGTGGGGGGGGGGGCAAAGGCTGCCCTGCGGTTGAGGCAACTTTGTGGGGAGGGGTAGGCAAGGGCTGCCCTGCGGCTGAAGGTAGCGCACAAGCACATTATGGTGGTTGGGGGAGGTGGGGTGGGATGGACGAGGGAAGCGACCATGGATTAGGGAAACTCAATGCCCACTCAAGCAAAGCAGAGGTATGAAATTGCCACCAAGTTCTCCAGGCCCCTCGGGCACAGAATGCAAACTAATGAGTGTTTTAGTGGACTGCAGAACAGTTGGACGACTGGGCACATTGTACAAACTCCTTGCAGAAGCTGGCTGTGGAGCAGCCACTGGTGGAGGCGCTCATGGCCCCTTGCAATGTCATCATCCCAGTTTGGACCAGTCTCCCCCATGGTTCAAGCTAACAGTGCAGCCTTGCAGTGTGGGTTAGGAGAATGCCTGTGCCTGAGCTGAGAGCACAGCATGCAGTCCAATGGGCAAAGCTGCCACTATTCGGTTAGGTGGAGTGGGGCGGGGAGAGGTGGGGTTTCGGGCAGCCATGCTGTGCATTAATCTCTTGCCATCCAAGTGGTGGCCAGCACTCTCTGGGATGCGTTAATGTGCCTTCAGACTTAATCAAGGGAGGTTCTTAGTGCACCCAAGCTAACCTATAAGTCTCTCTCTTTCATCCTGCAGAAGGAGTACATCAGGATCATGGAGCCTGATGACCTAGCTATATGCCTCGAAGCGTATAGAAAGCAGGGACGATGGAGAACGACTGAGGTGCCTGGCTGTTCAGAGGGAGGAGCAGCACCCTTTCAAAGAAGGGGCGGCTGGGACTCCCACACATGCCACTGAAGAGCCCCAGCGAGCCATTGCTGGTCGGCACCTAGCTAGGCCCAGGGTCTATCGACACTGTCTTTCATTCCTGCAGATGACCGAGAACCAGTGTCGCCACACACTGTGCATGTCTAGGGAACTGGTCAGTAACATCTGCCACCTGCTGCAGGATTTGGTGCCACGGGAACATGGAGGGCATCCACTGCCAGTGGCTGTGAAACTGACCACAGCGCTCAATTTCTATGCTACTGGCTCCTTTCAGGGATACCACAAGCCTCCACCCACAAATGCATCCATGAGGTCACGGATGCCATCTTCGCGAGGGCACACAACTTTGTGCATTTCACTTGGGACCAGGATGCAAGAACAATTGGACGTGCCCAGATCTCAGGTTTCCCACAGGTGCAGGGTGCCATTGACTGCACTCCAGTGGGGCTCAGACCTCCTTCGCAACACGTGGTCAACTGTGTTAACCGCAAGGGATTCCATTCGGTGAATATGCAGCTGTTGTTCGACCATCACAAACACATTCTGCAGGTCTACACACAGTTTCCAGGGTTGGTCCATGACTCCTACATTCTCAGTCAGTCTCAGATCCCTGCCGACTTCCAGGGTCCATAGAGGCTACACAGATGGCTGCTTGGGGACAAGGGCTACCCGCAGAGGCCGTGGCTGATGACACCCGTGCGGCAGCTTCAGCCTGCAGCAGAGCGAAGGTATAATGAGGCTCACGCTGCAACTCGCAAACTTTCGGGGTGCTGAAAATGAGGTTCTGGTGCGTGGACCGGTCTGGTGGAGCCCTGCAATATAGTTCACTGAGGGTGTCCTGTATCGTTGTCACCTGCTGCACCTTTTACATCCTGGCGCTGCAACCGGGAGAGGAGCTGGCTGAGGAGGAGAAGCAGGAGCTGGAGGTCTCCTCCGATGTGGAGGACATCAGCTGTGCTGAGGGTGGGGAGGTCCTTGAAAGCAACGATGATGGGGATGAGGCTCACGCATCGGCCAGAGGAGGCAGGTGCCCTTGGGAGGCCCTCAGAGCTGCTAGATTTGTGCAGGATGAAGACATGCAGTGAGGAGACATCATAGATCCTCACGTTGTTTCTGTGAATGTTTGACTCCGGTCTGTCTTATGACAGTGCACATACCATCTGTGATAATGCTCCTGTCATGGAGACGCAGTGGGGGCCCTAATAGTCGCTTGATTGCAGGAGGATGACAACAACATGCAGTGAGGATACTCCATCGATCTTCACATAGCGTCTGAGAATGTCTGACTCCTGTCTGGCCGAGGGCAGCTCACTTGCACTCTGTGATCAGGGTCATATCATAGAGAAGCAGTTGTGAAACTTTTAAAGCATCTGATCCTTTGTCCGCCTTCAGCACCTGACCCCTTCAGGAGCACAGCATCACTGGTCACAGATGCTGAAGAGATGGGGGCCACCTTAAATATGCTGAGAGCACACAGAGAGAATGATGAACTGTGTAACACCAGCAATGACAACAACAATGACAAGTGCCTTCGAGGTGCAGGCATCAGTAATGTATCTAGAGAGTGTGAGACCAGACTATCACTTTGGTCTGAAGGTTGCACAGAGCACAGGGAAGAGGCCCTGAACTGAGGCACCTGCATATATCTTGTGCAGAATGGCTTCACATCTGAGTGACAAGAACACTGCTCATCAGAACATGGAGCCATAGGCAGGGAGACATTCTTGGAAGTTTATTGACAATACTGCACATGTATAAGTGATTAACACCCGTGCCCATGCTGAGCAACTACATCTTTTTAACCTTCACAGACTTGCCACTACATCATGGTGCTCCCCGGACACCCACAGCAGAGCTGGAGGCAGCCTGCTGACTGCTACGCCATATCTGTGATGACCTTGGCAAGAGTCCTCTGGAGAGCTGAGACCTGGAAGGCCCCGGCCTGCTTTCAAGATCCTGCTGTGTGGCAGTGGCACCCTCCTTGGTCTGTGCAGTTGGAGCTGCCAAGGTCACAGGAAGAGGCATTTCGGATGGGCCAGTCACTCCTGGAGTACCCTGGATGGATGGCCCCAGGGGGTGCACCTGCTAATCCTCCTCCCTACAGGTGTCCAAGCTCTCCTGGCTGAGTCTGTGAGGAGAAGGGGTAGCTGGACTGAGATCAGGCTGCCCTGCACCGCTCTCGCATATACAGTGTTGAAGGTCAACTATGGCGTTGATGATGGAGTTGAGCCCGTGCAGCAATGCAGGACCGACATCCTGGACCAAGGTCTCCATTGCGGCTGCCACCCTACCAGTGTTGACCTCAGTGCGTTGGTATGCCAGCACTATCACCTCAGCCTGAAGGAGTACAGCGGACACCCCTTCCTGATGTTCCCGAGCTTACCTTTGCAGCTCCCGTAGCTGTGACCTGACCGAGTCCAGAGGCTCGTCATTTGACTCGGACTCCACAAATTTCTGGCCTCCAGCAGTCCTCCGAGTGCCGGGGACCTGGGAAATCCCTGCCGCTGCCTGCTCTGGATATGAAAGTGCGATGTGCTCACCAGATTACGATCCCAAGGCTACTGTGAAGCTAAGTCCCACTGAGGTGTGTGTCTCTGCACTGGCGGATGGTGTGGGTGAGCGCTGTGATGGGACTTCAAGAAGGGTGCCTTCAGGTTCCTCTTCAAGGTTTCTTCAGGACTTGATTGGAGGCCCTGGGTCATGGACTCCCTCGGCTGTTTCTCAGATGTGCCTGCAAAAGCAAGGAGGGATAATTAGTGCATGACAGTGGCTTGCGAAACTAGACACATCACTCACGGCATGGTTGTCTGATGGATGTGGCACTGCTGGATCCTCACTTGGTAGAGCACTGCTGACCTCACCATCGGCACAGGAGCGGCCCTGATCTTCATCAGCCAGCTGGATGGCTCTATTTTCAAAGTCCGTGAGGACCTTGATTTCAGGCATTCCTCCACCAGTCTGCGACCTCTCCCTCTAGTTGTGTGCCAACTTGTCCCGCATGAATAGAGATAGAGAAACTGTAAGCAGGACACCTGCCAGGCTTGTTGATAAGTATGCCTGGCATGTGTGGGTGGTGAGTGGTCCCACAGGTGGGGTGAAGACAACAAAGGTTTCTGTGAGAGGATGATGTTAATGCCCCTTGAGCTGGCAGTGAGTGAGGGCCCTGTGGATATGTGATGGGTTTGGGAGTGTGTGAGTTGAGAGCGATGAGAAGAGTGACTTACCCTGGCAGAACGGAGGAGATCATTTATATTCTTGCGGTACTGGGTGGCTGTCCTATTTTGAAAGGTGTTGGTGCTGACTACCGCTGCCACTGCCTCCCAAGCTAGAATAGTGATGTTGCTGCCCATCCTGTGGCCAGAACCGGGGTAGAGGACATCACAGTGAGCCTCCACTGTGTCCAAAATGTGCTTGAGGAACGCGCCATTGAACCTGGGACCGCAGTCTTCTTGCCTTTCAGAGACATGTCTTCTTTGCAGCAGTCGTAGGCTGGAAGCACCGAGAGGTGTGCGCGTGGATGGACTTTAAATATGATGTCCGGCATGATGACCCGCGAGGTGATGGCATCGTGGGTGAAAGAGAGCTCACCCACCATGGAATCGACATGTTTCCCAATGTCATTTTAGCTGCCCGCTTTCGCACTTACTGCAAATCTGGGATGACCCTGTCTATTGAGAGAAGATGACTGAGAAGCATCTTAGAGATTAGCTCTAACAAGGTCTTGGTCTTATTTAACCTTTGGAAATAGTTAGCATGTAAATAAATGTGTTTTCAACAAGAGACCATTGCCTCCCACAAGATCTCTTCTAGAATAAGAAGCTAACAAATCCTGAGACAAAACCATGCTAACAGAGCCACCACCAAACATGTATTCCTCTCCTCTTCCAGTAATTTGAAGGGACCATTCCCTCTGTAACATCTATGTTCACTCTTCAATCACCGCCAATAATGTCTCCCTTTCCTCCAGCACCTACCCATGCAAGCACAAAAATGAAACATCTGCTCTTTCCCTTCTTCCCTTCCACTGCCCAGGGTCCCAAACACTCCTCCCAGGTGAAGCAGCTGCTTACTCATATTCCTTTCAATTCAGTATACAGTATTCACTGCTCACAATGCAGTCTTCTCTATATTGGAGAGTCAAAAAGCCAAGTAAGTGATTGCTTTGCAGGACACCTTCATTCAGTCCTCAATTGTAAGGCTATCTTTCAGCCACCTGTTATTTTAATTTTCCACTCTATTCTAACCTCTCTGTCCTTGAGCTCCTACACTCTTGTTATGGAGCTTAAGTTCGAGGAACAGCACCTCATCTTTCAACTAGGCACTTTACAGCCTTCCAGATCTATAGCGAATTCAACAATTTCACATCGTAAACACTTCTACCAATTATTTGGACAGCAGCAGTTGGTACAGATTTGACTATCACCATGTACATCTTCTCTTAACCCATCTTTTTTTTCTTTGTTTCTCCCATTACCATCCCCCTCAGTCTTGCACAATCATCCCTTATGCCATTTAATCTCTACTACCTCCTACCCCAACCTGGACCTTTCCTTTTGTTGTCCCCCTCTCCCTTCCTTACCCCTATGTGAGCTTAAAGCCTATTTCATCCATAATGTTTTCCAGTTCTGATTAGAAAAGTTATCAATCTGAAACTTTGGACTGATTATTTCCTCCACGGATGAAAGACTGCCACTGGAACTGAAAGCGGGAGCTGACCCTGTGCCATTGGACTGCAGGACCCAGGGATGACATTTTACTGGCAGATGCCAATTCGAGGCAGAGCCTGTTGTCCATCTGAGTTCAGCTTGCTTCTCCGAGCTCGTGGCCCAATCAGAGGGCCGTTGGTTTGGCAGTCTCAGTTCCGCCCACATTAGAGGTGACTACTGCTTGGGCTTCAGTAAGAAGGAGAGGGCAACTTCATGCTAAGATGGGAAGAGTGCCCTGCAGTCAGCATCATGGTGAAGCAGTCTGGAACGAGTATCGTGCAGTCAGCATCATGGTGAAGCTGTCTGGGAAGAGTGTCCTGAGTCAGCATCGCAGTGAAGCAGTCTGGGAAGAGTGTCCTGTAGTCAGCATTGCGGTGAAGCAGGTTGAGAAGAGTGCCCTGCAGTCAGCATCGTGGAGAAGCAGTCTGGGAAGAGTGTCCTGCAGTCAGTTCTTGATGAAAATAACAAGAGCAACATCACAAGACAGCACAAGAGAGCAACGGAGAGATCAGAACCAGCGCGAGTGCGGGGAAGCTTCAAAAAGTGACATCAGCACAAAGGTGAGAGCTGATTGGTGAGTAGTGGGTAAGGGTTTCTCTCCAGATTTTTTTCTTCAGTTTTTCTCCCATTTAAAATAGATTAAGCTAAGGAAAGATAACGGTTCTAGATTATATTTAAAGTACATAAAAAATTTAACAGTTTTTTACTGTATTTAATTTAAAGTAAGGGTTTTATTTCAACTAGAGGCATGGCAGGGCAGCTCAGTCCTGTGTTATGTACCACCTGCAACATGTTGGAAGTCCTAGATGTTCCTTGCGCTCTGACCAACCACATGTGCAGGAAGTGCCATCAGCTGCAGCTACTTGGGAGTCCCGGGTTTTGGAGCTTGAGCAGCAGCTGGAGGCACTGAGGTACATCCGCGAGGCTGAGAGTTTTATGGATAGCACATTCTTAGATGTGGTCACCCACATCTTACGGAAGTGCAGACAGAGAGGGAATGGGTGACCATCAGTCAGAATAAAGGTGTCAAGCAGGTAGTCAGGAAATACCCAGGGTGCATCTCACTCGAGAACCGTTTTTCTGTGTTGGAAAACGGTGAGAATGACGTTTCCTCTGGGGAGTGCAGCCACACTCATGGCACTGTGAGTGGCTCAGCTGCAGAGCGGTGGAGGAAAAAGAGGGGAAAAGCAATAGTGGTAAGAGACTTGATAGTAAGGGGAACAGACAGGTGTTTCTGCGGCCATAGACATGACTCCGGGATGGTATGTTGCCTCCCTGGTGCCAGGGTCAAAGATGTCTTGGAACGGATGCAGGGCATTCGAAAGGGAGAGGGCAAACAGACAGAGATTGTGGTACATATTGGTACCAATGACATAGGTAGAAAGAGGGATGAGGTCCTGCAAACAGAATTTAAGGAGCTAGGAAACAGATTAAAAAACAGGACCTCAAAGGTAGTAATCTCTGGATTACTTCCAGTGCCATGTGCTAGTGAGTATAGAAATAGGAGGTTAGCCCAGATGAATGCATGGCTGGAGAGATGGTGTAAGAGGGAGGGCTTTAGATTTCTGGAACATTGGGGCCGTTTCTGGGGGTGGTGAGATATGTACAAGGCGGACGGGTTGCACCTGAACCGGAATGTGACCAACATCCTTGCAAGCAGGTTTGCTAGTACTATTGGGAAGGGTTTAAACTAACTTGGCAATGGGATGGGATCCTTAGAGGAGGTTCAGCGGGATGGGACCCTGAAAGGAGGTTCAGCAGGCGAGATGCACAGCCAAAATTAGAAGAGAGCGCAAGTGAGTCTGGAAGGCATAGAAATTATAGGCCAGTTAAGGCACAAGGGAGTTTGGCAAGGTTGGATGGTATTTATTTTAATGCAAGGTGTCTGATGAATAAGACAGATGAGTTGAGGGCACAAATTAACACTTGGAAGCATGATGTCATTGCTGTCACAGAAACATGGTTGAGGGAGGGGCAGGATTGGCAGCACAATATTCCAGGATATAGAGTCTTCTCTTGAGACAGGGAAGGAGGTAAAAGACCATAAGACATAGGAGCAGAAAATAGGCCATTCGGCCCATCGAGTCTGCTCCGCCATTCAATCATGGCTGATAGGTTTCTCAACCCCATTCTCCCGCCTTCTCCCCGTAACCTTTGATCCCCTTACCAATCAAGAACCTATCTATCTCAGCCTTAAATACACTCAATGACCTGGCCTCCACAGCCTTTTGTGGCAATGAATTCCATAGATTCACCACTCTCTGGCTAAAGAAATTTCTCCTCATCTCTTTTCTAAAAGGTCTTCCCTTTACTCTGAGGCTGTGCCCTCGGGCCCTAATCTCTCCTACTAATGGAAACATCTTCCCCATGTCCACTCTATCCAGGCCTTTCAGTATTCTGTAAGTTTCAATCAGATCCCCCCTCATCCTTCTAAATTCCATCGAGTATAGACCCAGAGTCCTCAAACGTTCCTCATATGTTAAGCCTTTCATTCCTGGGATCATTCTCGTGAACCTCCTCTGGACCCTCTCCAGGGCCAGCACATCCTTCCTGAGATACGGGGCCCAAAATTGCTCACAATATTCTAAATGTGGTCTGACCAGAGCCTTATAAAGCCTCAGCAGCACATCCCTGCTTTTATATTCTAGTCCCCTCGAAATAAATGCCAACATTGCATTTGCCTTCCTAACTACCGACTCAACCTTCAAGTTAACCTTAAGAGAGTCCCTGACTAGGACTTCCAAGTCCCTTTGCACTCCAGATTTCTGAATTCTCTCCCCATTTAGAAAATAGTCTATGCCTCTATTCTTCCTACCAAAGTGCATGACCTCACACTTCCCCACGTTGTATTCCATCTGCCACTTCTTTGCCCATTCTCCTAACCTATCCAAATCCTTCTGCAGCCTCCCTGCCTCCTCAATACTACCTGTCCCTCCACCTATCTTTGTATCATCTGCAAACTTAGCCAGGATGCCCTCAGTTCCTTCATCTAGATCATTAATGTATAAAGTGAAAAGTTGTGGTCCGAACACTGACCCCTGCGGAACTCCACTAGTCACCGGCCGCCATCCTGAGAAGGACCCCCTTATCCCCACTCTCTGCCTCCTGCCAGACAACCAATCTTCTATCCATGCTAGTACCTTGCCTCTAACACCATGGGCTCTTATCTTACTGAGCAGCCTCCTGTGCGGCACCTTGTCAAAGGCCTTCTGGAAGTCCAAGTAGATAACATCCATTGGCTCTCCTTTGTCTAACCTACTCATTACCTCCTCAAAGAATTCTAACAGGTTTGTCAGGCATGACCACCCTTGATGAAACCATGCTGACTTTGGCCGATTTTACCATGCACTTCCAAGTATTCTGAAATCTCATCCTTAATAATGGACTCTAAAATTTTACCAACGACTGAGGTCAGGCTAATCGGCTTATAATTTCCCATCTTTTGCCTCACTCCCTTCTTAAACAGTGGGGCTACATTAGCGATTTTCCAGTCCTCTGGGACCCTCCCTGACTCCAGTGATTCCTGAAAGATCACCACCAACGCCTCCACTATCTCTTTAGCTATCTCCTTCAATACTCTGGGGTGTAATCCATCTGGTCCAGGTGATTTATCCACCTTCAGAACTTTCAGTTTTCCTAGCACCTTCTCCTTGGTAATGGCCACCATACTCACCTCTGGCCCCCAACTCTCTTAAACTTTAGGGATGTTACTCGTGTCTTCCACCTTGAAGACTGACGCAAAGTACCTATTCAGTTCCTCCGCCATTTCTTTGTTCCCCTCTACTACTTCTCCAGCGTCATTTTCCAGCAGCCCAATGTCCACTTTTGCCTCTCTCTTACCCTTTATATATCTAAAAAACTCTTGCAATCTTCTTTTGTATTACTTGCTAGTTTACCCTCATATTTAATCTTCTCCCTCCTTATTTCTTTTTTAGTTGTCCTCTGTTGGTCTTTGTAGGCTTCCCAATCCCCTGGTTTCCCACTGCTCTTTGCCGCATTGTATGCTTTCTCTTTAGCTTTTATGCTGTCCCTGACTTCCCTTGTCAGCCATGGTTGCCTCGTCCTCCCTTAAGTATGCTTCTTCTTCCTAGGGATGAATTTTTGCTGTGTCTCCCAAATTACTCCCAGAAACTCCTGCTATTGCTGTTCCACTGTCTTTCCTGCTAGGCTCATCTCCCAGTCAATTCTGGCCAGCTTCTCCCTCATGCCTCTGTAGTTGCCTTTATTCAACTGTAATACCGTTACATCTGATTCCAGCATTTTCCTCTCAAATTGCAGGGTAAATTCTATCATATTATGGTCACTTCAACCTAAGGGTTCCTTCACCTTAAGCTCCCTTATCAAACCTGCCTCATTACACATCACTAAATCTAGAATTGCCTGTTCCCTAGTGGGCTCCACCACAAGCTGCTCCAAAAAGCCATCTCGTAGACATTCCACAAATTCCTTTTCCTGGGATCCACTACTAACCTGATTTTCCAGTCTACCTGCATATTGAAATCCCCCATGATCACTGTAACCTTGCCTTTCTTACACACCTTTTCTATCTCCTGGTGTATCTTGTGCCCCACATCCTGACTCCTGTTTGGAGGCCTGTACATAACTCCCATTATGGTTTTTTTACCTTTGCGGTTCATCAACCCTACCCACACAGATTCTACATCATCTGACCCTACGTCATTTCTTGCTATCGATTTAACTTCATTTCTTACTAACAAAGGAACTCCACCCCCTCTGCCAACCTGCCTATCTTTTCGATAGGATGTATATCCTTGGATATTTAGCTCCCAGTCCTGATCCCCTTGCAGCCATGTCTCCGTAATGCCCACCACATCATACCTGCCAATTTCAATCTGCGCCACAAGCTCATTTACCTTATTTCGTATACTGCGTGCATTCAGATACAACACCTTCAGTCCTGTATTTCCCATCCCCTTTCTCATTGTCTTCCCTTTATCTGATGTGCTTGAAGTTAGATTCCTAGCCCTTTCCAAACACTCTGTCCTATTTTGTGTTTTGGAGACTTTAATAGCCTCTCCTGGGCTCTCCTTTCTTTTCAGTTTTTTCATAATTTTCCATGAAGTTGAATCCACCCGCCCACACACTAACCTGCTGCTTTGTTTCCCATTAGTCATACTTCTTGGAGTTTTACCCTTCCCTCCCCACCAACTTTCTAGTTTAAAGTCCTGTTGACCACCTATTTACCCTTTTCGCTAGAACATTGGTCCCAAATCGGTTCAGGTGGAGACCGTCCCAACGGTACAGATCCCTCCTGTTCCAATACTGATGCCAGTGCCCCATGAAATGAAAAGAGGAGGGGGTATCGCAATATTGATCAAGGAATCAATTACAGCAGTAAGGAGGGATGACATCTTAGAAGACTCCTCAAATGAAGCCATATGGGTAGCACTTAAAGACAAAAAAGGAGCAATCACATTGCTGGGAGTGTACTATAGGCCCCCAAAGAGTCAGAGGGAAATAGAACAGCAGATCTGTTGGCAAATTTCAGAGAAGTGTAAAAATAATAGGGTAGTAATAGCGGGGATTTCAACTTCCCCAACATTAACTGGGTTGGTCATAGTGTGAAAGGTTTAGAGGGAGCAGAATTCTTAAAATACATCTAGGAGGGCTTTTTAAGCCAGTGGGTAGAAGGTCCCACAAGAGAGGCCCTGGACTTAATTTTAGAGAATGAAGCCGGGCAAGTGGTAGAGGTATCAGTGGGGGACCATTTTGCAGACAATGATCAAAGCTCCGTTAGATTCAAGGTTGTTATGGACAAGAACAAGGATGGGCCAGGAATCAGAGTTCTAAATTGGGCGAAGGCCAATTTTAATAAGATCAGATATGATTTGGCCAGAGTGGAATGGGAGCCGCTACTTTTAGGTAAATCTAGGTCAGAGCAGTGGAACATATTCCATAAAGGCAAAGGGCGGGACTAACAAATTCAGGGAACCCTGGATGTCGAGGGATATACAGGTTTGGATAAAGAGTAAAAGGGAGGCTTATGGCAGATACCGAGGGCTCAAAACAGTGGAAGCCCTAGAGGAGTAAAGAATGTGCAGGGGAGAACTTAAAAAGGAAATTAGGAGAGCAAAAAGTGGGCATGAAAAAACATTGGCAGGTAAAATAAAGGAAAATCCAAAGGTTTTTACAAGTACATTAAAAGTAAGAGGATAACTTGGGAAAGAGTAGGGCCTATTAAGGACCATAGTGGTAATTTTTGTGTGGAGCCGGAAGACGTAGGTAGGGTTCTAAATGAATACTTTGTGTCAGTGTTCACAAGTGAGAGGGACGATGTGGGTATGGCAATCAGGCAGAAGGACTGGGATATAATTAAAGAAATTAGCATAGAAAGAGAGGAGGTTCTAAGTGGTCTGACAGGCTTAAAAATAGATAAATTTCCAGGCCCGGATGAAATGTATCCCATGCTGTTGAGTGAGGCAAGGGAGGAGATAGCAGAGGCGCTGGCAATAATTTTCAATACCTCTCTGGCCACAGGAGAGGCACCAGAGGACTGGAGGACAGCCAACATGTTACCGTTATTCAAGAAGGGAGGAAGGGATAAACCAGGGAACTACAGGCCAGTCAGTCTAACCTCAGTGGTGGGGGAACTATTGGAAGCAATTCTGAGGGACAGAATTAATCTACACTTGGAGAGGCAGGGATTAATCAAGGTCAGTCAGCATGGTTTTGTTAAGGGGAGGTCATGTCTGACCAATTTGATTGAATTTTTCGAAGAGGTGACCAGGTGTGTAGATGAGGACAATGCATTTGACGTAGTCTACTTGAACTTCAGCAAGGCTTTTGATAAGGTCCCACATAAGAGACTGATAACAAAGGTAAGGGCCCATGGGATCAAGGCAATTAGGCAAATTGGATCCAGAATTGGCTGAGTTGCAGGAAGCAGAGGGTGATGGTCGAGGGGTGTTTTTGTGACTGGATGCCTGTGTCCAGTGGGGTTCCACAGGGATCGGTGTTGGGCCCCTTGCTGTTCGTGGTATATATAAACGATTTAGACTTGAATGTAGGAGGGTTGATCAGTAAGTTCGAGGATGACCCAAAATTGGTGGTGTTGTAAATAGTGAGAAGGATAGCCTTAGATTACAGGACGATATAGACAGGCTGGCCAGATGGGCTGATCAGTAGCAAATTGAATTTAACCTGGATAAGTATGAGGTGATGCACTCGGGCAGGGCAAACAAGGCACAGGAATTCACGATGAATGGTAGGACCATAGTACCAAGGGTCAGAGGAACCTTGGTGTGCATGTCCACTGGTCGCTTAAGGTAGCAGGACAGGTAGATAAGGTGGTTAAGAAGGCATGTGCTACTTGCCTTTATTAGCCGAGGCATAGAATATAAGAGCAGGGAGGTTATGCTGGAACTGTATAAAACGCTGGTTAGGCCACAGCTAGAGTATTGTGTGCAGTTCTGGAGTCCACATTATAGGAAGGGTGTGATTGCACTAGAGAGAGTGCAGAGGAGATTTACCAGAATGTTGCCTGGGCTGGAGAGTTTTAGTAATGAGGAGAGATTGGATAGACTGCGGTTATTTTACTGACCAATCACTGTACTGTGCAGGCTCCTGGTTAACTGTAAGTCTAGAGCTGGAGGTGGTTGTGGGAGCACACAAGGATTCTGTTGCAATAAACAATCGCAGTTCGTTCTTATGTCGGTCTCTTTCCATTATTGATAGCAAAAATCAACTAACAAGTGTACATGAAGGCATGCAGTTTGAGTTTACTCGACTAGTGAACTCATAGACTCGAAATATAAAAGTTGGTAAAATTCAATCTTTTGACTTAGTTTATTTGTCCCATAAATGCTACCTAACCTGCTGAGTGTTTCCAGCATTTTCTATTTTTATTTCTCCTTTACTTTGCTCTTCCATTCTTCTTTTAATCCTCATTCCACAATTTCGGTCAGGGCTACATTTATAGGCAAGTGGACTTCATATAAAACGGCAAATAAGGCACATAAATCATTTAAAGCAAATGGAAACAAAATTGCACAGCAGAACATGGAGCATTGAAAGCATTGACGGTAATGTTTCTATTGAAGCTGTAAGTATTACTATTTTTCTGTGACAAATCTAATGATAAAAATTAAGGGATCTTCAATTTACATCATATTTCATCATTTAGCTGCTGCTTGCTTGAATACAAAATATCTAACTTTGTTCAGTCAGAAAGGGGGTCCATAATCCCTATAATAACTGTTGATCATCTTAGCTAAATCAAATCAAGTTTCAAAAAGCAGAGCAGTAATATACACATTTAAAACAAGCACATGACTCTCTCGTATATAACGTCCTGAAATATATATCATTTTGAGAAAAAGAAATGCCTTTTGGCAAATAAAATGCTTTCTGCAGAAATTATCGTTAAACGCAAATTGGTACTGTTTGAGTTTCAGCATAAAACTGATTAATGCAGTATAATATTTTTCTCATTGCGAAAAACACATGTTTATTGTTATCATCTGAAATCACATGAAGGTTGTTCATGCCTGCCAGCTGTCTTTTCATCACAGAGGATGGATATCTTCCCGTACAACAATAAATAGTCATTCACAGCAGCTAGTTGGATCTTAAATTTTTTATTAGGTTTCTTGCTAAAGCAAAGGTCGATTTCTTTTTGGTCCTGTCTGACATCAGCACTTTTCCAAATCCAGCGTGTTTAAGCTTTCATACAATAACCTTTCATCTGCACATCTTCCAATTATGACATGAATGCATTAAGATGCATTGATGAGACTGTGCAGGAAGAGTTTTTGACACACATCCCTTAGTGTCCTGCCTCCTCAAGTTCACCATTTAGTTGGAATAAACATAATCTGAAGGGGTAACGATGAAGTGATAAAGAAATTGGACCAAATCCTGAATGTGCATTCATACTTCAAACAGACAGAAAACCTGAAGATACGAACACAAAGCTGTGTATGAACACTTTTGTATCCGCCTGTAGGATTTGGATGAGTATCATCAAGCTGTTAATTATGTGCAAGAGGATGATGCGCCACTGGTACACAAAAAAGAAAGTTATTTTGTTAACTAATGGTACAAGGGATTGCTGTCATAAAGTAGAAACATATTTTTAAAACCAAAGTAACAAACAACTTGATTTATATCATAATTCAAATGTGTATCACAAAGTACCTCTGTATAGTCAAATATACAGAAAGAACTAGGTACTACAAGTGTTAGATGTGGAAATGTTTCATGTGAAGACAGATTATCTCTCCCTTTGGAAACAATCAGGTGAATGATAACATACCTAGTAACAGTAACATTGTAAAAGAAGACTTTGACCTAAAAAATGCCACTTCCTGCACTTGAATGGTGAGGCCAGAGAGATCCCTGATATTAAGTATTGGGCCTTGGTTCCATAAGGAGACATGGTCACTACAGGAAAATCATCCAGCAAGTCATCGCTTTAAATTGAGTTGCTGCTAACACAAGAACATAAGCACAAAAGAAAAATAAGCAAATGAGCAGGGATAGACCACTTGGCCCTTTAAGCCTGCTCTTCCACTTAATAAGATCATACGTGATCTTTGGCCTCAACTGCATCAGCGAAGAAATTTCTCCTCTATTTTACTGAAGTAACCTCTTATTCTTAAACTCTAGAAAACATGGGCCTAGTCTACTCAATCTTTCCTTGTAGGACAAACCCTTCATCCCAGGAACCAGTCTCATGAAACTTTGTTACACTCCCTTGAAGGCAAGTATGTTCATTCTTAAGCGAAAGAGACCAAAACAATACAAAGTACTCCCGGTGTGATCTCGTCTAGGCCCTATACAATTATAGTAGAAGTGCTTTACCCTTATACTCCAACCCCATTGTAATAAAGGCCAACAGACCATTTACTGTCCTAATTGTTTGCTGTGCCTGGATGCTAACTTCCTATGATTCATGTACAAGAACATCCAGATCCCCTCTGAATACCTACATTTCCCATTTTCTCAACATTTAAAAAATATTTAGGTTTTCTACTTTCCTTGCCGAAATGGATAAGTTATCAGTTCTCCACATTATATTCTATCTGCCACAATGTGCAGAGCTTTACACTACCCCCGGTGGCAGGTTGACAGGTGGGGAGTGTAAAATTGGACAGAATGCCATGGGTGTCATTCCTGGTGCCTATCTGCTTAACCGGTTACAATTTTACATGCAGCAGAGGAGGCATCAGGCAGCCCGACCAGCTGCGGGCCAATTGAGTCTATTAAGTGCCCAATTAATGGCCACTTATGAGCCTCTTTCCACTCTGCCATAATTTTTCCCATGTCAGACAGAGGCTGGCCCCAAGTGGGAATCCCAGCAGCTTTCACTGCTGGGGCTGATGGTGAGCAAGGGGATGGTAGTACACTTCCTTTATGGGCCCCCTGGGTCCATCGGAGGCCACTCCCCTCACCCAACACCCCCCAGGACTTCTCCACCATCAGATTTTTCCTCTTCTCCTGGTCTGTACATCCTGGCCCGCCACCCAACCCCCTTCGCACCTTCCTCACTAGGGCCTGCTAGCTGCTAGTCTGGCCCCGCTGAAACCCAACTCCACCCCACCCCCGCACCCCTCCCTTCTTACCTCCTCATCCGGCTCCAGTGATGATCGCTGTTGCAGCCCCAGCAGCAGCCATCACTCTCGGTAACATTACTGGAACCAGAGAGTTTCCAGCCATATTTGATGGGACCTCCTCCCCAGAGAGTGGGAGAAGTCTCGCCTCAATCTACTGAGTGTTAAATGGCTACAGGACACACCTCGGGAGTGGGGGAAGACTCACCACCAACATTTATGCTGGGTGGCGATGACCCTGGGGCAGCGTAAATTCCAACCTCATGTTGTCCACTCACTTAACCTGCCAGGAAATCTACAAGTTTTTTTTAAGAGGTGTATTGCAAAACTTGATTATGGACTAAAATAACTCTTCAATATACCCTCATGTTACAATTCAAACACAAGTCAATGAAAAATAATAATAAGCATTTTAATAGAGATTATTCAGTCTCCTTACACTAATGTACCATGCAAGTGAGTGATGCCCATTCTAATTTAATCATGATGTAGAGTCTTTAACAGAAGACTGTAACTGAAACACAGAAACTGTCAGGAATCATGACAGTGTATCCAGTGTGAACACAATTAACTGGAACAAGCATCACTGTGAATGCCATGGACCCTGTTCAGTCACTGCAGCAACTTGTCTAGCATCTAATATTTCAAGCATAAAATTCATATGAGATGGAAGAGCTCCTGAAGACAAGCTGCACGCAAGTATAAAGTTCATTCTCCCGTAGGAGCAATGCAAGATGACAATAACCTAGGTGATTTTTTTCAGTTAATAATCAACTGAACAATTGATGCTTTGATGAATTAATTTTTAAAAAGCATAGTCATGTTTGTGGACTTATAAATGTTGGATACGTACATATAGACAGGAACTTTGGGCAAAAAAAAGACATTCAATGTATTACAAATTAATTGTTGCCGAGGTTAGAGAAAATTTAAGTCCAAATAATAAGTGCCGTACTTTGAAAAGTAATGAGCATTTTAAACATAAGGCACATTGAGATGTATCTTAAATGCTTAATACTTTGCCTGGATGAAATGCAGAAGAAAATGATGATTGCATGCCCTAACATATCTTGCCCAATTACAGAATCATAGTTAGTGCAACACAGAAGGACGCTATTCAGGCTATTGAGTATGCGTCGACTCCTTTGAAGATTTAGTTCCACTCCCTTGCGTTTGCACCATTTCACTCTTTTCTCCTTTAAATATTTATCCAATTATCTTTTGTGAGCTACAGTGGAATCTATATTCACCACCCTGTCAAGTACAGCATTCCAAATCCTAACTACACATTACTTAAAAAAAGTTTTTTCCCATTTTACCTCTGGTTCTTTAGACAGTCATCTTAAATCTGTGCTCTCTCTGTAGTAATATGCTTTAAGGGATATCAGCATGACATCACTAGAAGGGAAATTTGCCTGTGTGTCCAGTCTTAGCTTCACTTTTGCTTTGAACAGCACACAACACAGAGCTCTGATGTCTTCAAGCTTTATACCTATGTATAAATGTTCTCATGTGTTTAATGAATGAGCACGCAGCGTGTTTACCCAATCCCTTATGAGTGATTGGGATGCCTTGTGTCTTGTACAGTAAATAAACCCAAGGCATGATATCATTATAATAACACAACTCTCTCGTGTTTGGAAACAGTGGCTAGGAATTTCCCCTCGGCGATTTGGGGGCGGGGCCCACTCGCCGAGGGGAAAATAACCCAGGATGACGTCAGGAGGAATCCCTGACATCATCCTGGTCCATTTAAATTTTTAGGAAGGCGGGCAGACAGCAAAATCAGCTGTCTGCCCGCCGACCTGTCAATGGCCAAAGGTTAGTTATAGTAATTAAAGACCTGCCCATCCAACCTTAAGGCTGGCAGGCAGGCCAGGAGCCCCAGTGGGATCCAGATTATTGATGAAACTTCATCCACTGGCGGGATGAGGTTTCATGTCCATATTGTAAAAAATTAATAAAGTGTATGTGTTCTTTATTAACATGTCCCATCTCTTGTGACATTGTCACATGAGGGGGACATGTTAATAATTTTTTAATGTTTCTATGTTTAATGTTTTTGTCACTGTCAGTATTCTCCCTGAGACAGGACTTTGCCTCAGGGAGAAGTGCGCTCTTTTGCGCGCATGCGCGAAAGAGTGCACTTTGACAGATGGGGAATCCCTGCCCCCCCCCCCCAGAACAGGAAGTGCATGGCGCTTCCCATTGGGAATGCCGCTGGGCGGGCCCACTTAAAATGGCGGCGGGCCCCGTTTCAATGGCTCGGGTCGGCTGCCCGCCCACCACTGAGCCAGTGGGGCCCACATGCCATCCAAGGGCACAATTCTGCCCAGTGGGTGGAATTTTCCTGTCCTGCCAACAGCTTGGCGGGATGAACTTTACGAACGTAATACAAAATAAGAGAAGAAATAGGCCAATCAGCCCCTCGAGCCTGCTGCACCATTCAATAACATTATGGCTGATCTGTCTGCGTTCCAAATTCTACATTCCCATCTACCCCGATTACATTTGATTGCCTTGCCGAAAAGAATCTATCTACCTGTGCCTTAAAAAGATTCCATGATCCCGCTTTCAACATCTTTTATGGCAGAGAGTTCCAAAGTCGCACAACCCTCTGAGAGAAAAAAAATTCTCCTCATCTCTGTCCCAAAGGGCGACCCCTAATTTTAAAACAGCACCGTCTAGTCCTAGACTCACCCACAAGAGGAACCATCCTTTCCACGTCCACATTGTCAATACCATTCAGGATCTTATATACTTCAATCAAGTCACCCCTCACTCTTCTAAATTCCAGTGGAAACAAATCTAGCCTGTCTAATCTTTCCCCATAAGACAACCCGCTCATTGCAGGTATCAATCTAGTAAACCTCTTCTGAATCACCTCCAACACATTTACATCCTCCTTTAAATAAGGAGACCAAAACTGCACAAAGTATTTGAGATGTGGTCTCACCAATGCCCTGTATAGCTGAAGCATAACACCCTTACTTTCATGTTCAGTTCCTCTCGTAATAAAGGAGAACATTCTATTAGCCTTCTTAATTACTTGCTGTACCACATACTAACTTTTTGTGACTCATGGACTATAACAACTAGATCCCTTTGCACCTTGAAATTCTGCAGCCGTTCTCCATTTAAGTAATACTCTGCTTTCTTATTCTTCCTGCCAAAGTGAACAGCTTCACATTTTCCCACATTGTACATGATCTGCCGTATTTTTGCCCACTCACTCAACCTATCTATAACCGTCTGCAACATCCTAATGTCCTCTTCACAGCATACTTTCCTAGCTATCTTTGTGTCATCTGCAAATTTAGCTACCATGGCTTCACTCCCTTCATCTAAGTCATTGATATAAATTGTAAAAAGTTGAGGCTCCAGCACAGACCCCTGCCGAACACCACTCACCACATTCTGCCAATCAGAAAAAGACCCATTTATGCATACTCTCTGCTTTCTGCCAGCCAGTCAATTTTCTATCCATGTTAATATGTTACCCTCTAGACCATGAGCTTAATTTCCTGCAATAAAATTCTGCCTTCTGGAAATCCAAGTACAGCATGTCTACAGACTCCCCTTATCCACAGAGCATGTTATTCCTTCAAAAAACTCCAATAAATTGGTTAAACATGATTTCCCTTTCACAAAACTATGCTGACTCTACCCAATTACCTTCAGTTTCTCTAAGCGCCCAGCTATAACTCCTTAATGATTAACTCTTACACCTTCCCTATAATAGACGTCAAGCTAACTGGCCTATAGTTTTCTGTTTTCTACCCCCCCCTCCTTTAGCAATTGAAATCTCAGGACTTTAAAGGTGGGTTAAAGGTGGGTCGAGCTACCCAACAAACAATGTCAGGGAGCCAATAATGTCCATTTTTCCTGTGGCCATTTCATTTGCTTAGCTATCTTCTCAAATGAAATAAAGAATGCTTCAATACCTTTTCCCTCAAACTTTGGAAGAGCTTCTAAAAATTCAAACAACTCCCCTCTGGGTTTTAGGTTAAAGGTTTCATCATCATGATAAATCTCTTTAGAATCTGGGATCTCTTTTTTAACTTCAAGCCTTTTAAGCAGGTATCCTTTATCTCTCTCTTTCTCTCATTCCCTTGCCTCTCTTTCTTTATCCCGCTCTCTTGCCTGAAATTCCAGTTCCAGCTTCCTTTTTCTCGCTCCTGCCTTTCTGCTTGCTCCCTTTGAAATACCCTTTCTCTGTCCTTTGCTCCTAATTCAAGTTTTTTCATTTCCTTTGCTTGTTCAAATTCAAGCGTCTTCATTTCAAACTGAAGTCTCACCATCTCCAGCTGTGACTCACTAGTGTCAGGTATCACTTGCAACTGTAGATGCTGTGCTATACTTTTAATTATATCTGATTTCCTAGGGCCTGCAGGTAACCCCAATTTTAACTTATTTGTCAACTCTGTTAACTTACTGTTGGTTACTTTTTGTAACCCAATCAGAGTTATATCCTCTACTCCCAGAGAAGTCTTAACAATTGCCAAAACCATCTTGCAGTCTCACCACATCCTGAATTCAATGTGCTTCTCATACTCATCACCTTAAGATTTACCAATTCCAAACCAATCAAGGAATTACAAATATTGTCTAGCCAAGAGCCCCCAATTGTTATGACACAGCAGTTGGTAAAGGCTGAGTTGTTTAAATCCCAGAGGGAAACTTGAACAACCGTCATAACCTATATTTTCAATTGGTATGTTTAAGATGCAGCCCTGAATTCAGGAATAAAGCCACCAGGCCTCAAGAAGTTTTAAAAAAAAATAAAACTATATTAAACATTTATTAATTTAACAACAAATTAAACACATACACATGTCTACAAATTACTATCATAATAACTTTTAAACAAATCCCCAAATTAATCACTCCCAGGTAAATCTTCACCAAGACAACAATAACCCATAGACTATACAGACACCAGGCAAAGCACATGTTACCTTATAAATTCAAAATGAGGTCCCTTTGCAGACACAGTTGTAGGCTTACAGGCTGGTTAGCTCTTGATTGCCTCCGACCCATACACACAAACTCCTTTCTGTTTATGTCTAGCTTCCTCTTTGAAAGTAAATTTTCCACTGTATTACTATTTAAAAAAAAAATTTACCTGTCCTAACTTTAATCCTTTCATTTCACTACACAGTTTGCCCTTAACAATTCTATGCAGACTCTCCGCTATTAGTCCAAGTGACTGTTTTATTTAACTGCATCAAAGAAAGGAATTTGAATACAACCTTACAACAATCACGCCTATCAAATACGACAGCAGTGGAAACAAAATGGAAACATTCATGTACACTAGAGGGAACCAATAGCTCTCATTATAAAAGATCAAAGATTTTGGTTGTGTTCTACTGTTGCCACCAATTATAATAGTTCTCAGTCACCATATTATCCTGTGATGGAATTAAGATTTCCACTTTTTAAAAAACTCCACCATGCCATACGTTCTACCTGGTTGAAATTAAATTATTTTGGCACTTGGATAGTTCGAATATTCCCTCGTTCTCCACTGGGAATCTCCAGTAGCTATGAGGTTAAAGGAGAAATAAATTTTATCTCCATGTCAAGCAAAACATTGTAGATTTTTTTAAAAATAGGCTAATACTTCATAAATCAATATTTCTAACTGTCCGATAATCCTTATTTATTCCTTTATCACAATTGGAGCCATTGAATGGGTACCTAGTTAACAAAATAAAAATCTAGGTTAATGTGAGAAGAGGATTTAGTCTGGGTTGGATCTCCTCCCTCACCTTCCTCTCATTCACATTTGTAAAGTGAAGCAGGTATGGCAGCATCGTGCTTATGTATTGGACCAATAATCCCGAGGCCTACATTAATGATCCAGTGACATAAGTCCAAATCCCACAATAGCACTGTGGGATTTAAATTCAGTTAGTTAAATAAAAAGCTAGTTTCAGTCATGGTGCTCAAGAAACTACTGGATTATTGTAAAAACCCACCTGGTTCACTAATGTCCTCCTGGAAAGGAAATGTGTTGTCCTTACCCAGTCTGGCTTACATGTGACTCCAGGACCAGGGCCACAGAATGTGGTTGATTGTGCCACTCAAGTGCCAGGTAATGATCATCTCCAACAAGAGAGAATTCAACCATTGCCCCTTGATGTTCAATGGCATTACCATCATTGAATTCCCCCACTATCAACATCCTGTGGGTTACCATTGACCAGAAACTGAACTGGACCAGTATAAATACTGTGGCTACTAAAGCAGGTCAGGGGCTAGAAATTGTGCGACAAGTAACTCACCTCCTGACTCCCCAAAGCCTGTCCACCATCTATAAGGCACAAGTCAGGAGTGTGATGGAATACTCCCCACTTGCCTGGAGAGTGCAGCTCTCACAGCACTCAAGAAGCTTGACACCGTCCAGGACAAAGCAGACTGCTTGATTGGCACCACATCCACAAACATTCACTCTCCCCACCGCTGACGCACAGTAGCAGCAGTGTGTACCATCTACAAGATGCACTGCAGGGATTCACCAAGGCTCCTTCGACAGCACCTTCCAAGCTCATGGCCACTACCATCTAGAAGGACAAGGGAGCAGATAGATGGGAACACCACAACCTGGAAGTTCCCCTCCAAGTCACTCACCATCCTGACTTGGAAATATATCACCCTTTCTTCAGTGTTGCTGGGTCAAAATCTTGGAACTCCCTTCCTAACAGCTCTGTGGGTGTACCTACACCATATGGACTGCAGCAGTTCAAGAAGGCAGCTCTTCACCACCTTCTCAAGGGCAATTAGGGATGGGCAATAAATGCTGGCACAGTCAGCGAAGCCCACATCCCATGAAAGATGAGGAGCAATGGTGCAATTGGCTGCACACATGTTGGCAGTGCTTGGAGGGACCTAAGGTGCTTGGTGACCTGTTGTTCCTGCTGCAGATATTTTGAGGGTGGCCTATTGTCATCTGCAAATAGTGTTTATTCATGTACTACTGCAAGTTATATTACTGCTCTTAAAGATAAGGATCATAGCTGCACAAATGATGGTGACAACCGATGGTGACAACCATGCATTATCTACAGTTGAAGTGACCCTAGGGAGATCCTCCATGTGGATTCTGAGGGGATCAGACATTCTTTAATGGCATACCTTTTGACAACAAAGTGTCCATTTTCTTTAAGAGCAGCACAATGATTACCCTTGTTTATCTTCATATCCCATTGCCAAAAATATATGATCATCATGGATTTAAAAAAAAATCCTTATATTTAAATTTTGTCTTACAACTGCTGGGAGAAACCAAACAACATGGTGAGTGCACAATGACTTTCAGCTGGTCTCAAAAATACTTTTTAGCATCCTGCAGAGCTCACAGCAATGCTGAGGTGAAACTGTGCCTTTTGTTCATCATAGATATTCTGGAAAGGTGACCATGACACCAGAAGCAAATGCAGGTTATTAAGATGTTTCAAACTGAATCATAACCAGACTTCAGTCATCCAATGATGATGTCCACCACCATCTGCGCAATGCACAGATGCACAGATGGCGATTGAAAACTCTTTATGGGGGACTTTGACCTACTTATCATCACCTGCTCCTCTCAACATGTTTCTAATTAGTGCAGTGCTGTTGTGACCCTTGTCAATGCAGTTGAATGACCAGTGAACACTACACATCTGGCCTCATTATAATATCCACAAAAATGAAGCACCTTAATCCAATCATTGTAAGAAAATAGCCTCCCCAGTCCATTGTATAGATTCATCCACAACCTTGAAATTGTTACACAATAGCTCCCAAGAAACTATTATACTGTCAGTTGTTTGGACAGATTCTGAGTTCACACCCTCTGTATTTCAAAATTCTGTGCAAATGATGTGGAGGATATGATTATTAATGAATAAAGAAAATAAAATGCATTCCAAGTTTTAAAAAAAAATCACAGGCCAAAAAGTGAAAGGCTGGTAGTGTGCAACAATGGGCCTACACATACTAAGTTAGCAATATCAACTATCGTGCCATGAGGAGAGAGCCAGGCACTTCTCAAAGTAAGAAAATGTTGTTATGATTTTGGTGGATAGAGACTAGTAACTTTTTTTAAATAGAAGAAAAATGAAATCCCAGTTATTTACCAAGAAGAATTAAGTCACAAGATTTTTTTTTATATTCATTCATAGACTTGGGTGTCACTGGCTAAGCTAGCAATTATTGCCCATCCTTAATTGCCCTGGTTCAGAGGGCATTTAAGAGTTAACCACATTGCTGTGGGTCTGGAGTCACTTGTAGGCTAGACCAGGTAAGGGCGGCAGATTTCCTTCCCTAAAGGACATTAGTGAACCAGATGCATTCTTTACAACAATTGTTTCATAGTTATCATTAGACTTTAAAAATTTCATATTTTTTAAATTGAATTCAAATTCCACCATCTGCTGTGCCAGGATTCAAACCTGGGTCCCCAGAGTATTACCCTAGGTCTCTGGATTACCAATCAAGCAACAATTGCACTACGCCATCATCTCCCCAACACCTACAGAGCCAAGCAGGAACAGTGGCCAATGCTGGTGCTGCAGGTAGGGCAGGAGGCAGTGGTCAACAATGGACTTGTGGGGACATGTTCGACAGAGCAGAGTGGTAGACTGGACATGGGGAGGCAAAATTGTGGTGAGGAAACCTCTGATTGGCACAGGGGCCCGGGAAGGAGACACTCCCCCTTCCGCTGCCCAGCAGCCTGCAGGGTTAAACCTGCCGAGCTACACAGGGGAGGTGGTGGCATGGTGGTATTGTCACTGGACTAGGAATCCAGAGACCCAGGGTAATTCTCTGGGGACCCAGGTTTGAATCCCACCATGGCACATGGTGGAATTTGAATTCAATAAAAAAAACCTGGAATGAAAGGTTTAATGATGACCATAAAACCATTGTCAATTGTAGTAAAAACCCATCTAGCTCACTACTGCCTCTTAGAGAAGGAATTATGCTGGCCAACATGTGACTCCAGACCCATAGATATGTGGTTGACTCTTAAGTGCTCAGCACCTACACTACATGAACTGCAGCAGTTCAAGAAGACAGCTCACCACCACCTTCTCAAGGTCAATTTGGGATGGCCCAGTCAGTAAAGCCCACATCCTGTGAATGAGTAAAAAAAGAAGCCCTCTCTTGCTGCCTGTTGTAGCAGTGATGGTGGGATGATGCCCTCAATAGGCATTGCTTGTCCACTTAAGGGCTTCAATTGGGCCATGGGTGGGTGACCTATCTGAAGCCTCCCCAACTGCTGGGTGAGGGTGTGTGGATGGGCAGCTGGTATGATGGCCAACGATGGTAAAGCCTCATAATTTATGGGCCTACCTGCCTGTTTTTGCACTCATGGGTGGCCCATGCAATTCAGCCCTTTGTGTCCGGAGAGCAGCAGGAAAATGTCTGCCAAACAAACATTGGAGTTCGCCTGGAGAGGTCAACAGCTGCAGAGTGGTTAGCAGGAAGCACTTCAACAATCTTATGTGTTTTGGTAAGGTGAGCTTGAAGCAAAGCCAAGATATCAGCTGGAAGTATTTAACAGCACTGGCACACCTCTGAGCAGGAGAGCCTCAAGGCAGGCAGTGATGAGGTACATGGAGATTATTGCCATTTGCAATCTTAGTTTCACTTTGAGCAGAGCGCATACACACATAGCTCTGATGTCTTCAAGCTTTATACCTATGTATAACAATTCTCATGTGTTTCTTCTTAATAAATGAACCCACAACGTGTTCACTCAATCCCTTATGAGCGATTGGTGCCTTGTGTCTGGTGTAGTGAATTAGCCCAAGATATTATATCACTATAATAACACAACAGTTCAGGGAGTGGAGTGGCCAGCCTGGCAACATTGGTGCTCATGGAGGAGCAGGGTCTTGATATTGGAAGTGTGGCCGCAGCACAGGGATTGGTGATGGCAAGATTGGCATGCGGCGGAGAGAGGGTGAAATCTTAGTGAGTGCTTCATGAGAGTCCTTCGAAGCAGCTTTCAGCTTTATGAAGTTGTTTCCAGTCCATGCCACTCGATGTGCTGAAAGATGTCGGCTGAATCATCTGCTGATACGAACAAGGTTGACACGGAGCAGATGCTGGAAGATCAGCCGCAGTTGAGCTTGGAGGCCACGGCTACCTCGGAGACCAACTTACACTCTGAGGAACCACTTTCACAGGAGTCTAGTGCACCCTCCACTAGCGCAGATACACACATCTCAGTGGAGACTTCAGGTGACTTTGTAAGGGTGGCACAAGGTGAGCATCACAGTACATGTGAAGAGGAGCAGGAGTTGGAGGCAGCTGTGGGGGTGTCCCCAACACAGGATGGAGGGAAGCTCCAGCCATGGTCACCTAGCCAAAGGTGCTGAGCCTTTGGAGTCATGTACAATGCAGCTGCTTGTGGAACAGGAACCAGAGATGTGTGGACACCTGTCAGAGTTTCCTGAGGCAGTGTGGACCCTAGTGATGAAAATGGAGGATTTATTCATGCCCTAAGAAACACAGTGTCTCGGGCATATGATCTCATGGCGTCCGCCATTAAAACATTGGCCACCATCATGGAGAGTCATATACAGCAGCCCACCAGATGGACACAGGAGCAGCATGAACAGAATGTATGATGCATTCAGTAACATTACAATGACGGCACCTGGATGCATGCATGTCCAATCAAGTGTTCTCCTATTCCTCAGACAGGAAGCGCAGATGTACAGCTGGACCATGAAAGGAAGGAGGCAGGAAGGAATGATGTTGATGGTGCAATTGCTTAAGGAGCCCCTTCTTCTGAAGCCGCCTCCTCCGGCCCTTTGACCGAGACAAACGATAAGGCTGTGGCCGTGACCGAGGCTGTCCATGCACAAATGCAGCTGGCACAACAGGTCATGGTGCCATTATGTGCACAGTGACTCTGAGAAAGGGCCCCACAGCTGCTAGGCTACCCCCTTCTATCAAGGGGGCAGAAAAGCAGCATTAACATTACAAAGGGTTTCACCGGGGTGCACATCATAAAGCTTTTGTTAAGTCCATACACTTTAATATAAGGAAACTATGTTTGAAAATTTTGTCATGCCATTTTTTTGAGGGAGATAACAACATTATCACCAGCCCTTGCCTCTGTGTGAACCTGAGAGTGCCATTTGCTCTTGTCAAATATTGGCTGCATCGTGAGTGCTGAACCCTATGAGAATTGGATCTGTCCTCGCACTCTGGATAGGGGTCACTCAGTATAAATTGTATGGTTGGATTAGATGCTTCCACTGTAGGATCTGCCATGCTCTGGAAAGACATTCCTGGAATAGGGCATCCTGGGCTTTCCTGCCATCGTGGTCAGTGCGTCGTCACATGGACCCATTCTCTGGGTTGCCTTGATGTGCTTCCATTCGATCCTCTTCAAGACCCTGATCCTCGGACGAATCAGTTTCTTCTTCCTCGTGGACTCGAGTTCTACTCCTCTTCAGGTGGCCAAGTTGTGCAGAGCACAACACTGTGGGAAACTCTTGAGGGACATGCTGCAGCGTGCCCCCTCGATTGGTCAAGGCACCAGAACTACAACTTCGGGAGGGTCAATGGCCTGTGACTGTGTCAGAATGAAATAATCATGGTACCTTCCAAGAAACCTAGGGAACACCTGTAGGATCACACTTGTGATGGTCACACATAACTGAACATTTACTGAGTGGAAGCCCTCCCTGATGCTGGAAGCTCCGAACTGAGACAATGGGCATTTGATGGCCACATGTGGGATCGATCACACTCTCTACCTGAGGGAATCCTGCCATTGAGGAAAACCTCACAGACTTTTGTGCCTGGTTTGCCACTTCTCTGCTGAAGGTAACAAAGCCTCCCAAAGTCCTCACAAATAGTGCATCCGTTATCTGAGGTTTGCAGCTATGGGCTGCCAATTAGAAGATCCCAGAAATGTCAGTTGATAACGCTTGAAATGAACCAGATGCGAGAAAGTCTGAGGTTCACTATCATCTTCACAGCTACTGCCATAGGGCAGAATCGTCCCAGATCTGCACTAAGTGCGGTAGCAGGTGGAGAAAAGGGCGGTTAACCCGCCGGCTGCAATGGCAGCTTCTCACGGCGTAATGTCCAAAACATTATGCATTCCCGGGACACACACCGTTTCCATGGCGGACACCCACCGTGTATTCACCTCGCTGCTTCATCACACCCGGCACCACATTTAAAGTGCAGCCACGCACACACCCCTCAGTTCTTTCAACCTAGGACTGACGCACGGATGATCGGATGGCCCTGAAAGGCAAAAAGATTGCAGCCCCCCATTTCAGTGACGCATCCCTCGAGCGCCTTTTGAACATCACGGAGACTTGCCATGATGTCCTCTACCCGGGCTCTAGCTGCAGGATGGGCAGCTGCATGACCAATCCAGCATGGGAGGCAGTGGCAGCAGTGGTCAGCACCAATGCCCTGCAAAAGAGGGCAGCCACCCAGTGCCGCTACAGAATGAATGATCTCATCTGTTCCGCCAGGGTAACTCACTCTTCTCATCACTCTCAACTCACACACTCACAAACCCATCACACATCCACAGGGATCTCACACCTCAAGGGACAACCCACTAACTCTCACACACACCCTCACATCTCCATCAGGCTCATATCCTCTCGAGCTCACATACTCATCCCGTCCATGTCTCCGCTCACCACACAAACATTCCACACAGTGCCATGTGTCCTGCTCACAGTCTCTCCATCTGTTTTCATGCAGGAGAAGCTGGCTCACATCAGCAGGGAGAGGACACAGACCCAGGGGTAGAGTGGCTCACATTAGGCCCCTCACTCATTTTGAGGAGCATGTCATCACACTGACTGATGAGGACATGGCCCGTGTCTGCAGTGATCATGAGGTTGGCGTCGAATACCCTCATGAGGATCCTGCACCCCATCATCCCTCTCTTGACACAACTGTGAGTGCTGTCTCGCTTGCTTTTGACTCTGCTGCCATGCACTAATTATCTCTACTTTGGTTCACAGGGAGCTCTGCCAAGCGACCAATAGCCTCAGCCAGCCAGTCCCTCAGTTCCATCCATTTCCTCACCTCCAGCCAAGAGGACACCTCCTCCATTGAAGGAAATAAGCAGCCTGGAAGACCCGTCACAGCGCTTACCCACACCCTCCACCAACGCAGAGACACACAGCTCGGTAGGACCTAGATCTAAGGCAGGTTGGGATTCACAATCTGGTGGTCACTGCATGGACACATGTCCACAGCTGGAGGGGACAGCTTCGGCCGAGCTCCCCAGCACTCGGAGGACTGATAGGGGAGAGGCATCTGTGAGGTCGGCTCAGAGGACAACCTCTATATTTGGCCTTCCAACTCGTCTTGGAGGGCCAGCAGAAGTTGAGGGAACATCACACAGGGCTGTTGGAAGCCCTCAACAGAGTGGCATGTGAGTCAGAGGAGTGCGTCCATCTGCTCTCTGATGAAGCGGTGCCCACATGTGCGCATGTACAGGTCTCCATGGGAAGGATGGCAGATGTCGTGGAGACCCTGGTCCAGCAAAACGCAGAGATGCGTGTATACCTACACTCCATTGTGGGACCTATGGGTGAGTTCCTGCAGTGGCAACGTAAGAGGGAAATGGGGCATCTCGACATCCCTCCAGGTGCTCCTTACCCCCAAGGATATCAGGCCGGGGCCCTCAGGCACACAAAGGGAGGAGGAGCGGCAGCTGGATACCCCTGGGTCATCCACTGAGGAATCTCAGAGGCTGTCCTCTCCCTCCGGGTCCCCTTTGCCTGTGAGCACCTCAACCTCGTCCTCTGTCACTGCAGAGGGAGCAGCTGGACCACAAGTGATTCTAGAGGGAAAGTGTGTGTGTGTGGCAGGGACTTTCGGAGCCTTGTGCAAGCACTCTCCCACGCACGCAGATCCTTCACGTTTCACAATCACCTCAATGTCCTGAGCATTTTCAATGCTGCCTGCTGGGATTTGCTTTCAGTTGTCCACCTGAGCTGACCTGCATCTTGGCCCACCCAATGATCACACTCCCATGCAGCATCTGATCTCGCCCGCCATCTCTGTCTGTTCACTTTCGATTTAGACAACTTGGTCTTGATTCAGCTTTTTGTGAACTCTCCCATCTTTTCCCTTCCCCCAGTCGCCCATTTTCTTTCCCCCATCACAGTTGATCCACCCAGCATCAACTTCCTTCTGTGACCTACCAGCCACAACCCTTTTACTTTCGGGGGTGCCCAGGTGTACGTGCACATTCCCTACCTTCCTGAAAATCCCATCCCCATCCACATTAACCTCCCCAACCTCCTCCTTCCCATTCCCAGGGTCTGTGTCTACCTTCGAGTCCCCTCCAACAACCCTTGCTGTCCCTCGTACCGCTACCGTCGAACCCTCACCCTCCCACCCTCCTGCCTCATTCTGCCCTCGGTCATTCTCACCATTCCCCCCTGCCACACCCACCCTCCATTCACTCCCCAGGAGCAGTCATGGACTCATCAGACCCCTCCCTTGCACGTTCACCTGGACATCCCCCACTCCAGACCCCTTCCCGCCTTGGAACCCCTTCCCCCACCCTTCTGGACTCCCCCACATTCATCCTCCACCTTCCCCAGACTCTACCCCCCCGCTTAGTCCTTCCCTCTTCCTGACTTCTTCAGACACCCCTACTTCTTCTTCCAGCCTTACTCCCTCTCCTCTCCGCACTTCTTCCTCCCCCCCGGACTCCCTTCTCTCTCTGCAATCCTGCCTCCCCTCCACCTCCCTCCCCTCTCTGCAGTCCTTCCTACTCTGCCCTCACTCCCCTCTCTACATTCCTTCCCCCCTCCAAAATCCTTCCCTTACACCTTTCACCGCCCCTTACACCTTCCTCTCCAGTTGCCGTCTTCCACCCTTCCCCCATACCCCACCCCTCCAAGACCTCCCCCTGACACCTTCATTCCACCCCTCCCCCCTCCCAACCTCATTCCATCCTGACACTCTTGCTCTCCCAATCAATCCTGGACCTTCCTCTCCCACCCCTGGTACATCTCCTCCTCTCCTAAACATAGCTGGAACTTACTCTCCACCCCTGAACCATCTTCCATCATGGGGATGCTGGGGTGGTGGATGCGTGGGGAATAATTCCGGTGGGCTGACCTTATAATGATATGCAGATGTATTACAATGAATTCCCAGACATCTGATGGTGGGAAACGCAGCCTGCCATTGACGGGCTGAGCGGACGATCGCAAACTGGTTTCACAACTTCATGAAATCGATTTCTGGCCTTCTCACGGTATTGTCCGCTCACACCACTGAGCATGCCCGATGCTAGCAGGCAAGGAAATCTCTGCCCATTGGCGGTCACCCTGTGCATGTGGCATAAGGTCGTCCTGCAGGAAGGCACACAGATGAGCCACCACCTGACTACAATGCTACAGCCATCAGTGGAACTGCTGCATAGACTTGTTCATGGAGCTGACCCTCTGGCAGTACACATGATTCTGTGGGTATTGCCTTCTGCCCCCACCTGCCCCTTCGATCAGCACCTTTGCATGTGCACCACATGACTGCCTTTGTTGATGAGGCTGCTACTCCTCTCCACTGCTCCAGACCATATAGGTAGTCCCGATGTCCAAAGACAATTCCAGGCTGCCAAACCTCCCTTCCACCTTTACGAGAGACATTCTCCAAGACCCTCCCTCTCCACCACCAATCCCAATTGTACAACTCTGCTTCAAAAATAGCAGGTACGTGAGCTTCTGCTTAATGATAGCTCCTTTTATGCAAAATTTTAAATGGCTGCCACTTCAGTCAAGTGCTTCCCACCATCCAGCTGCCTCATCTGTTTAGACAAGGTGTAGACACTGCATGGGGCCCTTGTATCTCTGGTAAACTCTCAAATCCCATTTAAACTACCTCTCAATTGCCTCCTAAATGAGCTTAATTGCCTCCCCATCGTTCCCAAGTGGGCGGCTGTCCTTCCTGAGAAGCCACTTCTGGGAAAATCACATGAAAGCGGCTTCAGTTCAGGTAACTGGCACACTGTGCTGCAGAGCGAATATGCCCACTCACCCACCTCCAAACCACTTCCTCTGACTTCACAATATTCCGCCAAATGTTCCTTTTTTAATCTTCCTCCTTATTAATGTTTTTCTGAATAAATATGCTTCGATGGTGCTATGTTAATTTTTTTTTATGAAACTGCTCAGCTTTATTTAGCTAAGGGCTTTAGGCTGGACTCTTTAATCAAGCACGACTAACGCATTCCATTTCTAGACAGGTACTTATATCAGAAACTCAAGAGATTCTGCAAGTCTTCCTGAACATTCTTTAGGAATCTAAACCGTTTGCATGGAATTCCAGCATTGAAGCTTCATGTATTGTTTATTCTGCTTGTGGCAGTCTTTTGTAGATAGCACTGCCTTGGACCGTCCCTTGTAAAGCAAAAGCTTAAACATATAACTAACCATATCTTGCTGAACCAGAAAAACTTATAATTTACCTATTGATACTTTAGAACAACTCCTCTAAGGCCTTGTGTGTTTTCCAATGACCGTCAAGGCTAGACTCATGATAAATCTGTCTATGTTTTTGTTGTTCGCTGATATCTGCTGTAATTATTAATTTATTAACAAAAAAGTATTTACTTGATGAAGTCATCGAATCAGGATTTATTGTAGCCACATTGACTGTTTAATTTCCATGAACCAAGTTGCTGTTAGTGAGAAATTGAAATAGCACAGTGTCCTCTACAAGACATCCAGGACCTGTATGAAGAGGGCAAGCAACTGTGTAGCTCCGTAACCAATCAGATTGAAGAATTGCTAATAAATAGCAAAGAAGTACAGAAGAACCAAGAAGTGCCAGTTAGAATAGGGATTCAATGTCAAATCCCATATAGAAACCAAAATAAAGGGGAAGAAAAAGATAAGAGATAGAAAGAAAAGTACCAAAAAGTAACTATGTATTCTTTTAAATCTCCAAGGATAATTAAAGGAAGAAGGAATGAGACTCCTCACTTTTAAAACATCATTTTCACTTACCAGAGAGGTTGTTTGGCAGGAATTAAGACTTATCATGTCTTTATAAAGGGTACTTAGATAGAAATGAAATGCTCAAATGATTCGCAGCAGGTTTAATCGATATCTTTGAGATAACTACAGGAAATTTACGCTGATAAGTACATTTGAGTGTAGAAACAGAATGCAGGATGTCACTTTTGCACAATTTTTGCCATTCTCACACTTATACATCTCCACTCACCGGAAGTTATCATCCAATTTGTGCATAAATAACATCGAGTGTTATTGGCTTCACCATTATTTTGGCAATAAATGTTGGCCATTCTCAATTTCAAAACAGGTTCCTCCAGGGCATTTTTTTAAAGATGCATGCATGTGCATAATTTCAGCATTCAGAATACTGCTTTATAGGAAATCATTTGTCTTTTAACAGCTTACATGGTAAGTGATTTGGGATTCATAGTAAGGCTTAGCAGACTGCAAATTAATCATACATAAATTCTGCAGTGGCAGCAAAAATGGAGTGGGTTTACTGTTTGACTTATTCAATAATTTATAAATTAAATGATGCAGTTATTATTCTTTTAGTGCATCAGTTTATAAAACTAATGTTGATGTTTGAACTTTAATGCCATTGCCAGACCAAGTTAGAAGGAATGACTGGGGTTGGGTTTAGGCTGTCTTATTTCTTCAAAGCATTAACATTAATGTTGTGCCTTAAGCTGTAGATTTCAACTGATTTACTGCACCATTGTGAGTTTATTTTTGTTGAAAAAATGGGCCCATGCAGAAATCATTAAAATCCATTGGCAAATGGATGAAAATTACACTGAGGTGCAATTTTTGCATATTTTTGACAACAGATTAGTTAGTGCAAAGTCTTTAGCACTGGAGAAGGATATTTTAGAAAGTAAATTAATGACTGCAGTAATGCAAATATATTTTTTCAAGATAAATCTTTAATAGGATTTAGCTCCTAACATGCTGTTTCATTAAAATGGATGTTGTGAATATATACTTAGTGCAGATTACATTTTTTTCAGATTGCCAAAAAAATATTGTATGTTGTTTTTTGTAGAAGATGCTTAATGCCTGATGAGATGACATCTAATAGCTAGAGTTTTTATCCTAATATCTATCCTCATGTCCAAAGTTAAATTTCAGTTCTTCTGGGTTAAATTAACTATTGTTGTTAAAATGCCTCTCCTGCTTCGTTGAAGCAAGTTGGTGTTATTTAAGATCTAATTGAAGCACAGCAAATGCCAGTTTAAGGGCACGATTTTAAAGGAGCTAATTGCTATGGCGATGATTTGCTGAAGTACTGTTTCAATCCATCGCAAATCCTGATAGAAAAACTACTGGCTTATGAGCAGTTTAAGCTACGTCTGGCAATTCTTGTACAACACCATTACTATCCATTACCGGATCAGGAAAGTGCAATAAACAATCACAATTAACCAAAATTCCTTTGCATATAAAGTTGTGTCATCCATTTTGTTGAACCTTGATTAATATTTTCCAGATGAAATGCAACAGCCAAAATCATTTTAATACATTTTCCATCACCTATTCTTGTTACAGTAAACAGATTTTATCGCAAATGCATCAATTTGACAGATTCACATCACACTGCTGCTGTTTGTAGGTACTCCTACCAGGAGGTCATCTGTCATGGTATGTAATGTTCGTCTGTCTAGGCCATCCTCGCACATACACTGTAGTTCATCTGCATCCGTCAGTCAACTATGCCTAGTCGACCCCTCTTTCTGCTGCCCCTTTCTTTTCTGGATGTCATTTTTTAGAGTTTTTTTTTTGTTCTTGCTATTTCAGGTGCCTCCTCATTGGTCTTGTGGTCTGTATATGGAATTTTTAGCATAGATCTTAGCATCCACATTTTAAAGGTCTCTATTTTCTTCCACAAATCTTTGTTTATTATCCAGGTTTCTGAGGTGTACCAGGGAAGTCGATAGACTGTAGCATCTTATGAGTTTTTTCCCTTGTTACAAGCTTGAGTTTCTTGTTGTTAACACACCTTTCATTTTCACAAAATTATTTTTGGCTATCTCTATCCTTCTAATTTCAGCATCACATCCACCAACTTCTGTTATCATTTGCCCTAAATAGACAAGCTTATCTACTTGTCCCAGTGTGACACCATCCACTTCAATCTTCACTCTGGTTTCTTCTAATGTATTCCTTCTCGTTATCATTGTGTTTGTCTTTTTGATGTTCATACTCAATTCATATTCTAAACTTCTAGATTTTACTTGATCTATGATGTTTGTAGGGCCTCTTCTGATTCTGCAAGTAGCACTGTGTTGTTAGCTTGCTGCAAGTTTGTTATGTTCTTGCCTTCAATTTTTACCCCTGAAAGTATGTGTAATTCTCTGAATATTTGTTCTGTGTACAGATTGAATAATTTTGGTGACAGTACATAGTATAGTCGTACTCCCATCTTCACTTGAAACATGTTTGATTGCCCATCTTCTAGCCCGATGCTCACTATTTGGTTCCAATATAAGCTCTGGATATATCTCACATCTTTACTGTCAATTTCCCATTTCACTTTTTGGCAAAGTTACATATTAGCTTTTGGTGATAAATATGATCAAATACTTTGTTATAGTATATGAAGCATATATATATATATATATATAATGTTCTTGTTTACTTTTAGATATTTATCAAAGATGGTTCTTAGGTTAAATATTCCCACTCTTATTTATGCTCCACGTCTAAATCCAGATGCATTTCACAAATTGCTGCTTGAAATATGTTATTATTTCTTTTTATTATGGTTTTCAAGATCAGTTTAATGAGACGATTCATTAAGCTTATTGTTCTAAATTGATTGCACTCCATTGCTTTAGGTTTCTTAGGTAACAACGAATAATGAATGTCTCAAGTCACTTGGAATGTATCCTTTGGTATATATTTGATCACAAATCACTTCTAAATCTCGTTTTGTAAGGGGTTTTAGATGTTCTGTTGTTACTTTGTCTATGCCTGGACCTTTTTCTGCACTCTTACATTTCAAAGCATTCTTTACTCCTGATATCTTAATGTTTGGTCCTTCATTTGCCTCTATATCTTAAGGCTAGGACTCCCTTGATTTTAATCATCATACAATTCACTTATATACTCTGTCCATAGATTTTGCTACTGCCTCCCTTTCAAGCAATGTTTTGCCAGCTTTGTTTTTTATGCAACAATGTCATGTCTGTTGTTATCCCTTTCTTTTTCTCTGCTGAGATTTCATCTTCTGGTGTATAACTCTCATTTTGTGATTTCTTTCTAGCTCTAATAGTTAATCACACATCTCATTATACAATTTCTCTTTAGCCTGCCTACATGCACACTTTATTTTATTTTCAAATCCATCATACTCAGGTGTGTTTATTTTCTTTCTTCTTTCCATCATCATTGCTAGTATCTCATCTGTCATCCACTCCTTAGGTGGGAATTTCTGGCCCTGACACCAGTGGGCATCTTCACGGGTGGGACGGGAGTGGCTCTTCAAATTCGGTGTTCGGCCTACGGCAATGCCTGCTGCTGGCGGGATCAGAAAATCCTGCCCATTTTCTCTTCTCCTTTTCTGTATTGGTAATGGTTCTTTTGCAGCATGTTATATACTCTCTTTCGTGTTTTTCCATTTGCTTTCTATTTCTGGTTCTGAAATCTCTTCTTGTTCTGTTTCTTCAGTCCTGAGACATTCGTACCTGTTTTTTTATTTTAAGAGTGAATGCCACCCTGATGTTCTCATTCTTCAACATGTCATGCTCTATGGTCGCACATTTTGATATTTTCAGTTTCATCTTCATTTATGCCACAAGGAGACAACAACCTGAATTTATATCCACGCTAGGATATGTATGAATGTTCTTAATACTGTTTCTACAACATTGTTTCACCATCACATAATCTATTTGATTTTGATACACATTGCCTGGACTCCTCCAAGTGTATAGTCTTTTTTTTGCTTAAAAAACGCATTAGGCATTATCAAATCATTTTCTTGATGAAATTGTATCAGTCTCTCTCCTCTTTCATTTCTCAATCAAAGATCATGCTGACCAGAATGTATTCTTGATGTTCCTTCACCAACTTTAGCATTTAAGTGGTCATAATATGATTGAATTTCACATTCAGTTTGAGGGAGAGATGAATGGATCTAAGACGAGTATCTTAAACTTAAATAAGAACATGAAGAGAGAGCTGCCTAAAGTGAAATGGGAAATTAGGTTAAGGGATAGGTCAGTAGAGATGCAGTGCCAGACATTTAAGGAGATATTCTAGAATACTCAGGAAAGATACATTCCATTGAGAAAGAAAGAAACTGAAGGAAGGACACACCATCTGTGATTAACTAAGAAGTTAAAGATAGTATCAAATTGAAAGAAAAAATATGTAATTCTGCAAAGATGAGTGGCAGGTTATAAGATTGGACAGAATATAAAGAACAGTAAAGAATGACTAAAAAATTAATAAGGAGGGAGAAATTAGAGTATGAGAGAAAGCTAGCTAGAAATATAAATACAGATAGTAAGAGTTTCTACACATAGTTAAAAAGGAAACAAGTAAATTGAGAGTTGGCCATCTAGAGAGTGAGGATTGGGAATTAATAATGGAAAATAAGGAAATGGAGGATGAATTGAACAGATATTTTACATCTGTCTTCACTGTAGATGATACAAATAGCATCCCATAAATAATAGTGAATCAAGAGATGAAAGGGAGGGAGAAACTTAGAATGATTACAATCCCAGGGAGGTACTGAGAAAATTATTAGAGCTAAAAGCTGACATATCTCCAGGTCCTGATGTTGAGATAGTAGATGCATTGGTTCTAATTTTCCAAAATTCCCTAGATTCTGGAAAGGTCCCATCAGATTGGAAAATAGCAGATGTGACTCCTCTACTCGAGGAAGGAGGGAGACAGAAAGCAGGAAACTGTAGTTCGGTTAGCTCAACATCTGTCGTAATGAAATTGATGAAATCTATTATGAAGGAGGTTATAGCAGGGCACTTAGAAAATCTCAGCACAACCAGGCAGAGTCAACATGGTTTTGTGAAAGGGAAATTATGCTTGACCAATTTAGTGGAGCTCTGTATAATGGGCAATGTGGATAAAGGGGAACCTGTGGATGTACTGCACTTAAATTTCCAGAAGGCATTTGACAAGGTGCTACATTAAAGGCTACTGTGCAAAATAAGAGCTCATTGTGTAGGGGGTAACATATTAGCATGGATAGGGGATTGGTTAGCTAACAGGAAACATAGAGTAAGAATAAATGGGCCATTTTCGGGTTGGCACAATGTGACGAGTGGACTACACAGAGATCAGTGCTGGGGCCTCAACTATTTATAATTTACATCAATGACTTGGATGATGGGACAAAATGCATGATTGCTAAATTCGCTAATGACAGAAATATACATAGGGAAGTAAATTGTGAAGAGGGCACAAGGAGCCTGCAAAGGGACATAGATAGGTTAAGTAAATGGGAAAATATTTGGCAGAGGAGTATAATGCAGGAACATGTGAACTTGTCCACTTCGGCAGGAAGAATAAATGGAGAGAGGTTGCAGGACAGTGAGGTTACAGAGGGATTTGGGTGCCTTAGTACATGAATCAGGAAAAATTAATATGCAGGTACAGCAAGTGATTAAGAAGGCAAATGAAATGTTGTTGCTTATTACAAGGGGAATGAAATATAAAAGTAGGGATGTTTGTTACAGTTGCACAGGGTGTTGGTGAAATCACTTCTAGAGGACTGTGTACAATTTTGGTCTCCTTATTTATGAAAGGATATAAATGCATTAGAAGCTGTTCAAAGAAAGTTAATTCGACTAATATCTGTGATGGGGGGTTATCTTAGAGGAAAGGGTGGACAGGCTGGGCCTGTATCCATTGGAGTTTAGAAGATTGAGAGGTGATCCCTCCCCCCACCCGCACAGGAAGCGCATAGTGATTCCCGTCGGGTGGCCCACTGGGTGGGCCTTAATTGGCCCGCCCACTTAAAATGGCGGCGGGGCCCGTTTCGGTGGCGGTAATTGGCTGCCCACCCGCCGCTGAGCCGGTGGGGCCCGCCTGCCCATCAAGGACAAAATTCTGCCCAATGTTTCGAGTCCGTATGACTCTGAGTCACACTACAAGATTCCCACAGGTCTGAATTCGTACCATTGGAAAAGTATGAAAAGAAGCAGAAAGAATTCAGCACTCCTCTGAATAAACTGAAGGATGAGTTGGCAGAGAAGACACAACAATGCTCAATTTTCCGGGAGGCAGCAAACAAATACAAAAAGAGATGGAAAAGCTGAAGAATCAGCTAAATGAAGTCAAGGAGGCTTTGGAGGCAAAAGCTGCAGAATTTTTTAGGAAGCAGACAGATGATGAAATTCTCAGAGTCTCAACCACTAAATTCACTCAAGTTGAGCTTGCATCTGAGAGTAGTCTGGCCAATATGAAGTCGAAAAGAAGGCCAAGATTAAAGTCAGTGTTAAAAAGAAGAAGACCCATCGAAAGAAGATACAGAAACTCAAATAAGGCCTGATCCTGGCAGCATACAGGTATACTTTTGTACATAGACCTGGAAATCAAATTGCAAACACTGATGCACTTAGTTGTTTGCCTTTACAAGAACATTATGAAGTCCCAGTTCTACAAGAGCTTGTGTTATTGTTAAATTTCTCAGATTCAGCGCCGGTATGTGCTAGACAGATCATAGACTGGACAAGTAGGGACACAGCATTATTTCAAGTACAAGGAAAAGTACTTCATGGTTGGTCACAAGGACCTGTATCTGATGAAATGAAACCATACTTCTACAGAAGACATGAAATAACCAGCCAGGATGGTATCTTATTGTAGGGAACACGAGTGATAGTTCCTCCAAAGGGAAGAAAGCCATTGTTAATTGAAGTACACAGTGCCCATCCAGGAATTTCCCGAATGAAGACCATAGCATGCAGCTATCTATGGTGACCTGGAATAGATAGAGAAATAGAGAGTTTAGTGAAGAATTGTGTGCAGTGTCAACAATTGCAAAAGTTGCCTTCAACAGCTCCATTATGCCCTTGGGAGAGGCCAGGAAGCCCATGGGTACAATTACACATTGACTATATGGGACCTTTCATGGGAACAATGTTTCTGCTCATTGCTGATGCCCACTCAATGGGCATCAAAGTTTTTGCAATTAATGGATTACTAGAAGTGGTCATTTCTGATAACAGCACGCCATTTACCAGTGCTAAGTTTCAATGGTTTATCAACCTCAACAGTATCGCTCATGTAAAAACTTCAACCTACTACCCTTCCTCAAATGGACTGACCAAAAGGGCAGTTCAAACATTCAAGTCAGGCATGAAAAGTTAACTGGATATTCCCTAGCAACTAAGCTAGCAGGCTTTCTTTTTCATTATAGGACCACCCCTCACACAACAACAGGGGTCACACCCGTGGAGTTATTGATGAAATGCCATCTCAGGACAAGATTAAGTTTAATAATGCCGAATTTAGGGGGAAAGGTGGAAAGGAGTAAAGGAAGTCAGAAAACCAGGCACGACTGGCATAGTTGTGATAGGAAGTTTACCGTGGGAGAGACGGTATATGTGAAGAACTTTGGAGAAGGATTGAAGTGGTTAGCGGGTGAAATAAGTGGGGACTGGACCTCTATCTTACCACATGGAGGTGGAAGGCTGAGTCATATGGAGGCATGTGGATCATCTAAGGAAGAGAGAAACAAATCATTAAAAAATGATACCACCAGTGTTCACGACCGGGCGAACGTTTCCTGCTGAGAGAACTCAGCCTAGAACAGATGTAACAGATGTGCCTGTTGTACATGTAAGAGTTGAGGAAACAGAGTTGCAGGTACCCGCCGAAGAACCTGATGTTTAGACAACTCCCGAATATGGGGTTCCTAACAAAGCATCTGAAGTTGTAGAGCTGAGATGTTCTACATGCCAAAGGAAACCTCCAGAAAGACTGAATTTGTAAATTACTTATCTGTGTAAATAACTTGCTATTTTGAGAAAATTGTAACTGTAAATGTAAAATGTATTTCTGAGTAAAGGGGGAGGGATGTGGTAATTATGGTTTTATGTAATGTGTAGTATACCTTTAAGAAGGATGTTATAAAGGAAGATCATATGATCTCTTGTACCCAATAGACGAGTAGCACGGGCTACCTCTGTAGTCAGTTGTCTGTAGTAAGAGTCAGAAGTATGGAGATAGAGCTTGGTGTAGAAGCACACATGAGTAGCTGCTGCGTGCCTTGTAAATAAACAGAATATGTTCCACCTAAGAAGTGTCAGCTGATCAATTCTATCCATAGTACCATCTCGGCCATCCCACAACAAGCGTGTATATGGTATTCACAAGCTATGGCTGCTGGTGTGCACAACCAGGTACTTGGAATCATAAGTGAGAGCTGGAGAGTTGTGGAACACTGGTTCAACCTACCCACGCCTTTTTTGACATGGGTGTGCTGCTTGGCAGGGGATCAAGGGTATTACCCCTCACAAACATGCCCCATATACCCCCTTCTCACATCACACAATTTAAACCTGTTATAGATGAGATAATGACTTTATGCCTAGGAAATTGACATAACACAATAGGTAAACATGTTTTTCATGGTTAGATGGAATAAGTAATTAAAGAGCTTATTTGCTCACCACAAAAATGTTTCCAAAGTACATAATTAGGTATGAGGATTCCTATTCTTAAGTATTGAAGGTCCGTTTATTAGGCATTTATGAAGATCACATTCACTGTCTCGGGTCACATGTGCAAAAGGGCACTTGGGCCTGAATTTTACCTTTGGTGGGCGCGCGCGATTGGTGGGCCCGGAAGCGGTTGAGAAACGGGCCCCTGACCGTGATCAACAGCCGATCATGCTTTCTCGCTGGCTGGTCAATTAACGGAAAACTCCATGCTGCCGGGGTGGGGGCGGGAAGAGGGCAGACGATGATATTTCCATGAGTGTGGGTGAGCGCTGCCAGAAAGATCCCTGAAGACAGACAGCTGCCTCAGGGAGCTGCAGACCTGAAAATAAAGGTTTTAAAAGCTGCAAAAAAATGTCTATGCATCACAATCAATCATCTGAAAATACAGCTGAAACAAGTGCTGTCCACAGATATTTATTTTTATTTTACTTCATAATGGGACCCTAAGATGAGGTTTGGTGAAAATGCAAAGGCTGCCTGGCTGATTCACCCGTCCGCCAACCGTAAGGTTAGACAAGAAATTAAAGATCGGAGACAATTGCGCTGTTAATGAGCTTAACTGCCCTCTTTATTTTCAGTGGGTGCACTTCCGAATTTTCACGCGCCTGCCGAGCGAAATGTCGCGCGGGTGCACGATGACGTCGGGACGCTCGCCCAACGTCTTCTCACACAATTTTACACCCGATCTGGTTGGGCGCGCGCCTGCCCACGGGATATAGAATTCAACCCTTGTAGAAGATGTAGTAGGGGGGGGGGGGTTGCTATATAGAGACAGCAATTGGCTTGCTTAGATACAGAATCTAGAACACTACCATTTGATGTGCCGCCTGAGCAGTTACCTTACATATGTCCAGCAGTAGTCATGAGACTTGAACACAGTTACTGAGGCAGCAAAAACTTTTCAAAATTAATTGCTTTTATTTGGAGGCACAGATTTTGACCTCTGCATGGGAAAATATGGCATTACATGTACTGCATGCAACGTTGCTTAAAAGAGAAAAAATATTTGAACATGCAAAATTGCAAATCAGTGGGAAGCTGGGTTTTGCTGAAGCAAAAGCAACAAATGGGTAAGTTATTGTGAAGCTGGTAAATTATGATTCACCTGTAAATGTAAACAGCTTGCACTAAGCATAGTTACAATGAGATAAAGCTGTTGCTATTGAGCAGTGAAAATGTGAAAACATTTGAAATCAATACAACAGGCCCATGCCAGGCCTGGAAAGAAAAATTGAAATCATATATTGAACTTGCGACAACTGACAAGAGTTAGCTAATTTTTTTATTTAATAGGCCCTCATGGTAGTTTCACTATATTAAAAAGTTTCTGAGAATTGCAGAATACCGAGAATTCTCAGAAAAAATGCAAGTATTGTTCTTAACACCAAGAAATGTGAGACAATAAAGGACAACAGTTAGTTTTACATTCAATCAAGAGGCAGGGGTGCACCTCGAAAAATATATCACCAAACCAAAAATTTAAGCATCCACCTGCAATTTTGCAGAATTACATGCATTTTTGATCACATGCAGAATTAGGGACTCATACTTGAGTTAGTTTGAGCCATTTGGATTTCCACTACATCATCTAATGCACATGCCAAGGCATTTCATACTGGCACAATTGTTGTAGTCTAAATGTAGTCTAAAACGTTCATTATACTGATGGAGATCTAGGTCAATGTTCGTTCACTCCGCAAAACAGAAGTGTGATGATGACAATTGAATGTCCAGTAGATTAGTATTGCAGCAACTATCACTATACCAATGCAGCTGTGCACCATGCACTAAAGCACAAACAGTAAAAGGATAAAGCATCTCATATATAATCATGAGCCCTTTATGTGAATAATATTTTTGAATGCATTATGGGAGAAGCTTCCCACCCAGTCCAATAAAACAAGCCCCCACCATCATCTCCTGGAAGATCCAAGCCTCTTGTTGCCCAGGGAGCTACCCAAGTGCACCATGTTGGAAAAGACAAAGGCAATGACTAAGCACGTCAGCTCTAAGTAAAACTCCACAAATTACTGAAAGAACAAATCTAGAATGTACAGAAATCTTAATTTTTTCTCAAGGTTATGGCAAAAATTCGTGCCTCGGCAGACACAGTGAGAAAGCACTAAAATTCCTGTGTGACCACGTCCAATATTACATTTAGCAAATACAAATAGCTTTGCATGACTTTTGACATATTCATGCACGATAAGAATTTCACAATGGGCACAATCAAATAACAGACAAAGATGACACATTGATGATGCAGTTGGAAAAATCACTGACAATGATGTCAGGAAGCTCAGACTCCTCCTGTAAAAAAGATAGTGGCCAAGGAATGGATTATGCAGACCCCATTTCTCAGGTTCCATCAACATGGTGGGTGATGAGAACTTGCCTGCTATGTGCAAGAAATGTGCCACCCATCATTTTGATTGATTCCTCCCTTCTCCCACACACAACATTGGAGGCGCTAGGCCATGCACAGAAAGTATGCCAAAATTTTTATTCTTGTATTAAAATAGAGTACTTCCAGAGTAGGAGGAGGATATAAAGGGATTCTCTGTACTTGCTAGGAACATAGGAACAGGAGGAAGCCATTCAGTCCCTTGTTCCGCCAATTAATTAGATTATGGCTGATCTGTAACTTAATTCCATCTACCTTTCTTAGTTCTGTAGCCCTGAATGCACCTGTCTATCAAAAATCTAATCATCATAATTTTAAAATTCTCAATTGACCTAACTTCAACAATTTTTTGAGGGAGAGAGTTTTCTACAAATCTATGTGTGAAGAAGTTCTTCCTGACATCATCCCTTAGCTCTAATTTTAAGGTTATGTCCCCTTTTTCTGGACTCTGCTATCAAAGGAAACAATTTATATCTACCCCATCAAATGTATTAGATGGATGTGCCTGTTTTTGCACTGCTGAGTTTATCCTTGGCAGGGGCCTGGAAACAATGACAGCCCAGGCAGGGCAGGAGCACAGGGAGGGCAGGATTCTGAGGAGAGCCCAAGGGAAAACAGGAGCCCAAGGGGAAGCTGAAGTCCCACGCAAAACACGAGCGAGAAGAGAGCAGGTGTCCAGGGAGAGCAGGAGCATGGAGAAAGTAATGGGTGGGAAGGGGGAGAGCAGGAGAAATAGGGAAGCACCCTATGGTGAGAATGGAAGCATGCATAGAGCAAAGCACGGAGAAAGCAGAACCTCGGAGTGAGCAGTAGCCTGGATGAAGCAGGAAACTGGGAAGAGCAGAGAAGCAGGAGAGAATTAGCATGGAGAGAGCAGGTCACAACTCCAGTTATCGTTCACTCACTTACTCTTGACCACAGTGCCCTGAGAGGTTGCCCACATGGTTACCAGTCCTACCTTGCACGTGTCCTGGAAGGTCCTGCCAACCTCCAGTGTTCCATGAACCCTTGTTTGATAATCATTGTATTAACTCACAATCTTGACTTGTGTCTGTAAGTGTAGGAGAGGTTTGGTAGAATTGAGAGGTGAGCCACTTGCCACAGAATACCCTGCCTCTGACCTGTTGTTGTAGCCATGGCATTTATGTGGCTGATCCAGTCAAGTTTCTGGTCAATGGCGATGTTCAATGAATGTAAAAGGGTAGTGGTTATAAATTCTCTTGTTGGAGGTTGTCTTTAACTGCTCCTTGTACACTACATGTTATTTGGCATTTATCAGTCCAAAAGTGAAGGGTGTTGCATATGGGAATGAACTGTTTCATTATCTTTTTTTATTCTTTCATAGGATCTAGCCATCGCTGGCAAGGTCAGTATTTGTTGCCCATCCCTAGTTGCCCTTGAGAAGGCGGTGGTGAGTCACCTTCTTGAACCGCTGCAGTCCATCTGGTGCATCTACTCCCATAGTGCTGTTAGGAAGGGAATTCCAGGATTTTGACCCAGCAACAATGAAGGAACGGCGATATAGTTCCAAGTCAGGATGGTGTGTGGCTTGGAGGGGAACTTGCAGGTGGTGGTGTTCCCATGCATGTACTGCCCTTATTCTTCTAAGTGGTAGAGATCACAGGTTTGGAAGGTGCTGTCGAAGGAGTTTTGTTGAGTTTCTGCAGTGCATGTTGTGGATGGCACAACATGCCATCGATGATGGAGGGAGTGAACGTTTGAATGTTTAAAGAAGTGGATGGAGGGCTGTTCAAGTTGACTGCTTTTCCTGGATGGTGTCCAGTTTCTTGAATGTTGTTGGAGCTGCACTCATCCAGGCAATTGGAAAGTATTCCATCACACTCCTGACAACAGTGCCTTGTAGATGGTGGACAGGCTTTGGCAAATCAGGAAGTGAGTTCTTGCCTCAAATTCCCTGTCTCTGACCTGCTCTTGAAGCCACAGTATTGATATGGCTGGTCCAGTTCAGTTTCTGGTCAATGGTAACTGCCAGGGTGTTGATAGTGGCCAATTTAATTGGCCACTTCATGTTAGAACATGAAAGTCAGCAGGCCACTGACAGTGGTTGGGTCTAACACCCATGAATTTTGAAAAGCTGGAAGATTTCAGCCATTGTGAGCTGGGGGAGGAGCTCATCAGCAGGAACACCACCCCAATAAATTGTCTTTTCCAAGATGCTGTTCTTAAGTGGTTTGGGTGGACCCTTCCAGGCAATTGGTCACTTTTCCATCAAACTCCTAACTTCAGTTTTGTAGATTGTGTAGAGGCTTTGAAGATGCAGGAGGCCAATCGCTGCAGGGTCAAATCTAGCCTCTACTCTTGGGCCATGGTATTGAAATGGCTGATCCAGTTAGGCTTCTCATTAATAGTGTTAACCTCTCTCCAAAACATTGAACATCGGGACAAAGCAGTAGTAGCACTGTGGAAAGTCAAGCAGAGCTGGTTGCGTTTTCGCAGTCAGTTATGTCTCTAGGCTATCCCACTGATTTCAGTTTTCCTAGGCCTTCCTGGTTCCATACTCAATCATAGGATGAAAGAAACACTTGCACATATATCGCGCCTCAGTCCATTCCAAAGCACTTTACCGTTAATTAAGTACTTTTGAAGATTAGTCACCATTGTAATGTAGGTTAAGCAGTTGCCAAATTTCTCACAGCATGGGCCCTAAAATAGTTATGAAATAAATGACCAGATCATGTGTTCTAAATGTTGGCTGAGGGATAAATATTAGCCAGGATCCCAGAAGTACCCCTCCGTCATTTCAAATATTACTTTTGCATGCAACTGAGAGGGCAGATGGGGCTCAGTTGTGCATTCGAAAGGCAGCACCTCCAGTGTTCCCTCATTACTGCACTGGACTGCCAGCCTGGGTGATCTGCTCAAATCTCTGGAGTGTTACTTGAAAGGATGACCTTATGACCAAGAGGTAAGATTGTTACTACTGAGCCTTAGCTATGCTGCATTGATGCCAAGAGTAAATACTCTCATCACCTCTGCCATTTAGCTCTTCTGTCAATGGTTAAATCAAGTCTTTGATGAGACGGGCAGTTGGAATGTTCTGGCATAACCTGATTGAGTATCGGTGCACAGATTACTGGTGTCATTTGAGGGCACTATTGATAACTCCTTCCACTTTGCTAATTATAGTAAGGATGCTGATAGGGTGCTAATTAATAAAGTTAGATCTTCCTTTTTTTATGGATAGAACATACTTGAGCAATTCTTACACATTGCAAAGTAGATGTCATAGCTGCATTGGAATATCAAATTATTCATGTAATAATCTTGGACATATAGTTATGGATGAAATTTCTTGCTTTTTATGTATGTGCAATAACTTTCACTCTATGAATGGAACATGGTTAAAGATTGACAGTAACACATTCCACTAGATAGATTTCATAAACGTCAAAACTTCACTTTTCATTTCTCATATACATTGTTGCACCGGCACGTATATGGAGGTCTAATAAGATATCACATTCATCTTTATGGGAAGAAATAGTATCAGAGTATCTGACTGCAATGAAGAAATAACTGAAAATGTAGCTTTTTTTAGGACCACATCAGGGTCCTGAATCAGCAGCAGGTATACAAGTGACACATCTCATAATGTTGACACAAGGGATTTAATTCATACTTGTCAGTGAGTCAATTCCCAGTGTATTTCACTGTGTGGCACATGACATGGTACTGAAATTGGCTAGGCAGGAGAGGTTATAAAAAGAGACTGTGTGCTTTTCTGATGTAGACCAAACATAAGCTGGAAATTTAGAATTTTTTTTTCTGTTAAACATAATATTGTCTATTGCTATTTGAAACCTAATAGCACAAAATAAACTTTCAAAATGTATAGGGAAATACAACTAGCTAGAAACAATGCAGTAAAATAAGAAAACACAAATTTTAATTTTTCAAGTGTGGGAAAATGATAAAAACGAAATAACTCAGTTTCATCACTATGAACTTTATGAAAGTATTTAGTACTTATGCCTTTACAATTTATGCAACATTTACTGTGCATTAAAATAAATCTGAATTGAAATTAGTATGGAAATCATCCTTTAAAGGATAATTAAAACCCATAATTATTGGTCATTCAAAGAAAGGTTGTACAAAGAACTAGAGACAAAAGAGACAGAAAGAAAACAAAAAAATGTTTATTTTTTTTATGTCTCCAACAATAATTAAAAACTGAAGGAGTGGGCTGGATTTTCTCAGATGAGTCATGATCCTGACATTGAAATGATTTCCAGGTTGGGAATCCAGAAGTGGCTGTGACAGGACAACGGATGCAATCTTCCTGGAGGTGTCCAGTTAAGAAGCTGCCGTGGGGGCCATGTCCAATTTGAGATGGTGGCCGGGTTCCAGAGTTGGGAGCTCTGTTCAGCACAGCCTGTGGATAGAGCCGCCAGCCTCTTTTGCAGTGCATACAATGTGGGCCATCAGCAGGAGGTGCTTTCACTTTAAGAGAAGAGGCTGCCATTGCAGCAGCACAACTACTAGCGGAGACATCAGTCTCCATGAAATAGCTGCAAGGGTATGCCTGCTGCCTGGGGATATACTGCCTTTGTGAATTACTGCTAGCAAATAAATTTCAATCCTGAAATGAGTCACAGCTCAGACCTCCAGCTTCAAAGCCACTTTCTAACCATTTGCAAGATTCTGACATAGCAGGGGTTGGGGGATGGGAGGGGGTGGGGGGTGGGGTGGGGGGAGGGAGGGCTGTCTGTGTGCTGTTGACAAAATTGAACATGTGTGGCAAAATACCCCTCAATCGGCTGCTCAATGAAGTTAGTTGACCTGCTTCTGTGCAGATAGCAGTCACCCCCAAGCTGCCACTTCCAGAAACATTGCCCATAGGCTGCAAATGTTGTGCAACTGGCACTTTAGACTCCTGTGTGAAATTGCCAGCATGCCCACCTCCAAACCTGCCTCCACCTCTGTGGCAAAATTCAGCCTATTGAGAGTAATGACTTGTAAAAGTTGATTTTTGTGCCAGAGAGATTGTTTGGTAGCAATTAAGACTTACCACACTGTTCAAAGGGTATTTACATTGGAATGGACAAGCCCTAACTTATCTTGGCAAGTTTAGTTTGTATCCATGAGGAAGGTACAGAAACCTCTTGCCATTCAATACATTTGAATAGTAAACCAGATGGTGAGGTGCCATTTTTGCAACGTTTATGCAGGAACATCACATCTCAGACAGCAACCTTCACTTTCCACATTTAATTGTGCATATGCAGGCACCGGAACTACACATAAATCAAAACTAGGCCCAAAGTGGATTATAGTCCTCTGGCAGGAAAGGTCAACAGAATGAGCTTTTGTAGCGAAGCAATATATGAAAAAGGTGCCTTTATTGCAAGCAAAACAATATTAGCTCTCCAGGAGTCAAATGGACAAATTAAATGTTCCTCCATTCTATCTGGTGCATAATTGTGTGGGACAGACTTTCTGTCCACCTGAGGAAGCTGATACAACTGAAATTTCTAGTCTCCTCTTATTCTTTCTTGAGGTGTGGGCTTGAACTGAGTGACTTGCTGGGCCATTTTAGAGAGCAGTTAAGAGCCAACCACATAGCTGCAGGTCTGGAATCACATGTAGATTAGACTAGGTAAGGATGGCAAATTTCCTTCCCTAAAGGACTTTTGCAAACAAGGTAGGTTTTTAGAACAATCAATGATAGTGGGTCACCATTACTGAGACTAGCTTTCAATTCCAGATTTATAAATTGAATTTAAATTCCAGTAGCTGCCATGGTGGAATTCATACTCATGTCCCCAGAGAATTAGCCTGGGCCTTTCGATTACTAGTCCATGCCATTACCAATGCGCCACCATCTCCCGCTAATCTACAGCAAGCTTTCCACATTTCTGTGCTTGCCATGGGAAAGGGCCAGAGTATGGAGATGGGGATGGGGGTTGGGAGAGTATTTGTGGACAAAGCGATGGGATACTGTTGTACTGAGTTCTGTTTTCTTGGATTATGGGAGGGGTAGTGGAACATGGATAGTGACATTATTTTTCTCTCTCTCAATAATAAAGGGGACCAATCAGGCACATGGTGGATGTTTCCAGGTGAGACCCTCTCTCTTCATGGATTAGACAGCCTCTGCTACATATTGCGGCTTTCACTGATTAGTGTGCACCCGAGATGGGCCCTTAGTGATATAGGCACTGGCTATTGATCTTTTAGTGAGGGAATTTCCACTAAACATGTATACAATGGGGTAAATAGTATCACAAGTCTCAGCTAGTGAATGCCAATGTTTTTGTGAATTTTTAGGAACAGATATGCATCAGCTGTACAAAATTTATGAACGAAAATATTGACCCCAGTCTTGACTGGGGCGGGTTTTCTGAGCAGTGGAGTTGTAGTTTGGCAGGTTTGGCTCTTCTGAAGCATGTGCCTTTTTCTTCCGGCAAGTTTCCTGCTTGGAAGCCAACCTGATTAGCAGATTTCGGTTTCCTGTCAGGCAGTGAACACTCCAGAGGAAGCCACAGGCCAGAAGCAGGTAAGGAGCCTGCTGTTGGGCCAGTAGTAGCGTAAGGAGTGTGGAGCATGTCTGGATCATGGGTTCAATCCTCTGGGTGGTCGGTAATCCTGGGAGGCTGCAAGTGCGGTTTGGCATCCCTAGGGAGGGGGTTGGTAATCCTGGTGGAAGAACTCATAATCCTGGGGGTTGGGGAAGCAGGTTTGCTTTGGCAGCGCTGGCAGGAAGTGCTCCTGTTCTTTATGACCCACAAGCAGTGCTGGAGAGGCATGCACCTTTTTCAGACAGCAGTCCTCACCTTGTTAGTCAGTGTTAAACTTGGAACACAGTGCTGAACCATGGCAGAATGCTAGATAAAGGTTTCAGCATCGGGTTGAGGCAGTTGATATTGAGAAGATGAAAGTAAGCAGTCCTGACAATCATAGAAGATAGGGTGTGAAACTCAAGAGTGCTTCAAACAAGACGTCAACATTTCACACAGCCTGATTCAGTCTTAACAAATGCCCAAGGAAGGCAATGGAGTCCGTGGCAAGGGAGTGGAGTTAATTATGAGGGCCAAAAACAATAGCTTTATTCTTGCTGTTCAGTTAGAGGGAATATTGAAAATCATCCATGATTTTGTCATGTCAGGCCGGCAGAGATAGTTGTGAGTTCAAAGGAAGTGGTGGAAAGGTGCGGCAGGGTGTTTTAAACATTCATACGTGAGCTAAAGACCCACCACCTGTCGATCCCAGTGTAACTGCTGGGATCTGCCGACCAGTAAACTTACCAAAGTATAGGCAAATGGGGGAGACCAACCAATTGTCATGCCCAATACAGGCATGAAGATATTACAACTTTGAAATTATATTTTTAAAAAACGGACATAAATGTTTTTAAGATGGCTGCAGCATATTCTCTGTCTTCTGGCAGTATTCAGCTCCGGGCATCAGAAACATAGGGCTGAATCTTACGCTGATCGGGCAGACGCACACCCAACCCGATCAGACGTGAAATTGCGCGAGATGACATCGGGCGGGCGTCCCAATGTCATCCTACACTCGTGCGATATTTTGTTCGGCGGGCACGCATGGTGTCGGAGCTGCTCCCACCATCAATTAAAAGGCCAGTTAAGGCCATCAAAAAGGCAATTGGCCAAGATTTCATGTTGCCCACATGATTTCGTGCTCATCGCATGGGCAAAACAGGTAGGCAGCATTTTGCAAAACCTCATCCAAGGGCGGGATAAAAAGGGTCAACAGCATTGCCAGTGTAAGTAGTGAGGAGTTTTAGAGGTAATTTGCTGCTGGTTGCTTATTGGTACTTGGCAGCTTCATTTCTATTCAGGGCTTCATTGTTAGCATTTCCAGGCTGCATGTGAGGACTCATTCATGTGTCCAAGGCCCGAGATGATTTTGACTGTGTGTACCCTTCGAGGTATCAGACAGCCTTCTTTTATCCTAGTAATGGGGATTATGGTCTCCGCTGGTGACCTCCCCCTCTGAGGAAGAGAGGGGCAGATGGGAGAGGAGGCCAGATGTCCCTATGCAGCTTCTTGGGGAGTGACCTGTGGGAGGAGAGGCGCAGGCACAAGGGGTGTAGGGCCAGCAGGTAGTCTAAGGTATAAGGGGCCTCAGAAGACGCCACTATCCTGCTTCCAGAGTTTACAGGCGGTGATGCAGTTACCTCAACATGTCCGAGGTGCAGTGCCAAAGGAGGCTCTGCCTCCCCAGGGAGACTGTGACCTCCATTTGTCAGATGATTGGGCCTGAGCTCAGCTCCGACTGTGTGGGTGGACACCCCATGCCAGTTGCTCTGAAGGTCACAGCGGCCCTCAACTTCTAAGCCTCCGGCTCTTTCCAGGGGTCAGTGGGGGATCTTTGTGGAGCCTCCCAATCAGCTGTCCATAGTTGTGTCAAGCTTGGTGACAGAAGCTCTGCTCAGTCGGGTAATGGCCTTTATTCATTTCCATACAGACGATGCCAGCCAGGCTGAGCGAGCCAGAGGCATTGCAGTGATTGCTGGGTTCCCCCACGTCCAGGGTGCGATCGACTGTACACATGTGGCCATCAAGGCACCAGCGGGTCAGCCGGGTGCCTTCGTCAACAGGAAGGGCTTCCACTCCATGATCTTGCAGATAGTGTGTGACCACAAGACACATATTCTGCAAGTCTGTGCAAGGTACCCAGGCAGCTGCCATGACGCTTACATGCTGAGACACTCCCAGGTGCCGAGTCTCCTCAGTGCTCCAGCCTGACTGGATGGATGGCTGCTGGGTGACAAGGGCTATCCTTTGAAAGCATGGCTTATGATGCCTCTCCACCACCCATGAACAGAGGCAGAGCAGCGTTATAATAGGAGTCATGCCTTCACAAGGGCGGTGATAGAGAGGACCATATATCTTCTCAAGATGCGCTTCCGATACCTGGACCATTCAGGGGGAGCACTACAATACCCCCCAGAGCGGGTATCACTGATAGTGGTTGCATGCTGCACTCTCCACAATCTGGCACTGGCAAGGGGGGACCCAGTGGAGGAAAAGGATCTTGATGCAGCTCCACAGAGGATGAATCCAGTAGTGAGTCAGAAGAGGAGCATGGTGAGGAGAACGCTGAGGGTGTGGAGCCAGACCTTGGTAACCTCCAGGGAGGCAGGGACACCAGGGACACCTTGATCAAAAGCACCTTCAGCTAGGTTACCAATGATCTGCTTCCACCTCAGCCAGGGCTGCCGCCTCCATCCCGAATGCCTGAAATAACCCTTTCATTTGCACCCAAAGTCCACTCAATGCCTGTGCAATAAAGTATCCAGCCACTCACGTCCAGCATTACACACTGGCGTACCCTGCACTAGAAAGAAAAACAGTGAAGCATACTCAGACCATCAGAACCAAAGCAAATTTAATGTTATTGTCAGATTGAATGCATAATGATATTACCATTACTGGTGTCGATGTCCACACCAACAGACGTATAAACTAAACATAAATGAACAGAAAATCACCCGTGAACTGTCCCTCTTGTGCTCATGGTGCCTTTAACTTACTTTTCGAGTGCTATGTCTTAATGCCCCTACCCCCCCCACCCTCCCTTTGCTGGCACCGGCATTGGAGGCAGCCAGCAGACTCTGCTGTCTTGTTGGCCTTGATGACCTTGGCAGTCGTCCTCTGGTGAGTGGAGCCTGTGCTGGCCCTGCCCTGGAGGGAGTGGCCAGTGCTACGGCTGGCATCTCCCCAGTCACCGCAGCCTCATCAGATGCGATGGTTACTGGCAGAGGGATGGAGGAGCTGCTGCCTCATCCGGAGCTTCCTGAGAGGAGCCCGCAGAGATGACAGGCAGCTCGTGCACCAACCTGAGGTCGCTCTGGACCTCCCTGCTCACCATTGATGGACAGGCTGGGATACTGGGTGCCTCATCCATCTCCCACATTGGCGCTAACCATCTGAGGTCACTGCCTGTGTGAGGGCTTGCAGATCTGAGTGCAACCCCAGGAAACCCTGATTCTGTCCCTGGAGCTGCCTCTTTATGAGTCGCCATCCTCTCAATGAAGGAGGCAGTGCGCTTGGCCATGAGGGTCAACTCAGTGCTCATGCTCCGCATGGACTCCTCCACAACAGAGACCATGGCACCCAGACACTCATAGATCTCCGCCAGATACTCCCACACACCCTGCTGGACATACAGCATCTGCCGCCTAATGGACGACTCCAGAGGCTCAACATCTGCCTTCAACTTAGCATCGTCCTGGTCTCTGCCTCCGCCTGCACCTCAAGCAAGTATGAAGTGCCCTCACCAATGTGCACTGCCATTCTTTCCACCGATCTAATGCCCACAGAGGCGCTGGTATCTGCGCTGGTGCCTGGTTCAGAGAGCGGGTGTGACACAGGTGCAAATGAAACCCGGTGGTCCTCTGATGTCAGGGGTAGCTCCCATGACGCTTATGTCCTCAGACACTCTCAGGTGCCGAGGCTCTTCAGTGCTCCAGCTGGACTGGATAGATGACTGCTGGGTGATAAGGGCTATCTGTTGAAAAGGTAGTTTATGACACCTGTCCTCCACCGAAGAACAGAGGCAGAGCACTGTTATAATAGGAGTCATGCCTCCACAAAGGTGGTGATGGAATGGACCATAGGTCTTCTGAAGATGCACTTCCAATGCCTGGACCGTTCAGGGGGAGCACTACAATACCCCCCAGAGCGGGTATCACAGGTAGTGGTTGCATGCTGCACTCTCCACAATCTGGCACTGTCAAGGGGGTATTCACTGGAGGAAGAGGATCTTGATGCAGCTCCACAGGCCACAGATGATGAATCCAGTGGTGAGTCAGAAGAGGAGCACAGTGAGGAGAATGCTGAGGGTGTGGAGGCAGACCTGGGTAACTTCCAGGGAGGCAGGGACATCAGGGGCGCCTTCATCCAACACCCTTCAGCTAGGCTGCCAAAGAACCGCTCCCACCTCATGCTAGGGCTGCCGCTTCCGTCCAAGATGTCCGAAATGCCCCTGACTTGTGAACCCAAAGTCCACTCAGTGCCTGTGCAATAAAATTTAGAGGCACTCACGTCCAGCATTACATACTGGTATGCCCTGCACCAAAAATAAAATGAGAAGCACGCTCAGGCTATCACAGCAAAAGCAAATTTAATGTTCTGGTCACATTCAAATCATATTGACCTGACCATTACCGGTGTTAATGTCCACACCAGTAGACATGTAAACCAAACATAACTGAACAGAAGAACACTCGTGAATAGTCCCTCTTGTGCTCATGGTGCCTTAAACTTATGTTTGTGAGTGCTATGTTTTGGTAACCCCACGCCCCACCCCCCACCATCCCCCCCAATCCTTCACTGGCAGCTGCATTGGAGACAGCCTGTTGACTCTGCTGTCTTGTTGGCCTTGATTACCTTGGCGGTTGTCCTTTGGCCAGTGGAGCCTATGCTGGCCCCGCCTGGGAGCGGGCAGCCAGTGCCAAGGCTGGCACCTCCCCAGTCATCTCAGCCTCATCAGATGCCATGGTTACTGGCAGAGGGGCTGAGGAGCTGCTGCCATCATCCAGGGCGCACTGAGAGGAGCCCACAGGGACGACAAGCAGGTTGTGTGCCAACATGAGGTCGCTCTGGACCTCCCTGCTCGCCATTGATGGACGGGCACCTAGCTGGGATACTGGGTGCCTCATCCATCTCCCACACTGACACTGACCATGAGGATCATTGCCTGTGTGAGGGCTTGCAGGTCCGAGTTCAACCCCAGGAACACCTCATTCTGTCCTTGGAGCTGCCTCACCTTGAGAGTCATCATTCTCTCAATGGAGGAGGTAGTGTGCTCGGCCATGAGGGTCAACGCAGTTCTGATGCTCCACATCAACTCCTCCATAACGGAGACCATGGCACGCATTCCCTCATGGATCTCCGCCAGGTCCATATCCATATCTAGATATCCAGCATCTGTCACCTAATGGATGACTCCAGAGGCTCATCATCAGCTTTCAACACAGCATCATCCTGGTCCCCAGCAGTTCTCCAATTGCTGGTGCCTGGGCACTCTCTGCCTCCGTCTGCACCTCAAGCGAGTGTGAAGTGCCCTCACCAATGTGCACCGACAATGTAGCTGATGATCTAAAGCCCACTGAGGTGCTAGTATCTGTGCCGGTGCCTGCTTCAGAGAGTGGGTGTGATGAAAGTGCAGATGAAGTCCGGCGGTCCTCGGGCATCAGGGGTGACCCTTCTGGGTCCAGAGGGCGAGTGCGTACTGGCAAATCTAAGGGAGAACAAGGACACGTCATTAGTTTAAGTCATCACTCTGTCACTGTGCATGCCAGGCACCCTGGTGAGACAATGGAGATCTGTATCATGGTGCCATCGTCTTTCAATGATTCAATGGGGAATCCAGATTTGAGGCTCCCATCAATGAGAAGACTGCACTAAAATGGTTGGACAAGCCGAAACTCTCACCTCTGTGCACTGCGCTCTTACTTTTGTCTGACACCCCTGCCTCTCCATGACTGGTTGCACGGGGAGCATGCCGGCTCTCCAGCTCCAGGGCGTCTGGCTCGAAACTGGTCAGCAGCAGCAGGTTGGATGGGCCACCGCCTGTCCATAAACTCTCCATTTGGTTATGGCTTGTCTTCTCCTGAAAGGACAGAGGAGCATTGATTAGTCCACTCTCTACCTGCAGCGCCATTGCAGCCTGGCCAACCCCACCTGAGGAACACCTCACAGGGCACACCCGAGTTGTGGCCCTCGAGCTGCAAGGGACTCAGTCCAAGCAGCCAGGGCTCACCCCATTGGCCAGCTCCGGTGTCTTGACAGTTGGCACTCTAACAGCCCTGAGTCCACAGGGGGACAACCAACCCTTAACACTTCTGCACACTGACCTATGTCAACATGGCACTCACCGTTCCTAAGTGCAGTAGGTCTTTGAACTTCTTGCAGCACTGCACCCATGTGAGCAGCACAACGTTGTGGCTGCTGATCTGCGATGCTACCTCCTCCCAGGCTTTCTTCGTCAGGTGCGGTGGCCTCCTCCTTCTGTCCCTTGATACAAGGGTGTCCCTCCAGGCAGCCGCCTCCTCCAGGAGGGCAATGAGGCACTTGTCTGAAATGTGGCAGAGCCGAGTGCCCACTCGATCTGCCACCCTTGTCTGGTGTCTCCAGCTACTGCTGAGGCCATAAGTACCGTTTCTGCAATGCAGGTTTCTTCATTGGCAGCCTTCAAGCATCTGTCCGTGCCGCTTTTAAACCGCCCACCGTGTCGCCATTGGACTCAGAGGCCGACAGGTCCCACCCCTGCCTGGCCCTTCCCGACCATTGGGAAGCTGCGTTTGATGCTGGGCAGGCCTTACTTGGCCAGCCAGTGTGGAATCGCAGTCGTAGGCCAATCACAGTCGAGGGCCGGTTTCTCGGCCGCTCTCGGGCCCACCAATCGCGCCCGCCCACTGAGCTGAAAATTCAGCCCATAAGAAACATAAGAAATAGGAACAGGAGTAGATCATTCCACCCCTCGAATCTGCTCCACCATTCAATAAGATCACGGCTGATCTGCTTGTGTTTTGAATTCCAGGTTCCCATCTACCTCTAATAGCCTTTGATTCTCTGGCCTAACAAGAATCTATCTACCTCTGGCTTAAAAGTGTTAAATGACCCCGCCTCCACCATCTTCTGAGGCAGAGATTTCCAAAGTCACATAACCATTCAAAAGAAAGAAATTCTCCTCATCCCTGTGCTAAAAGGGCGACTCCTAATTTTTAAACAGTGTCCCCTAGTTTTGGACTCACCCATGAGGGGAAATAACCTTACCACATCCAACTTGTCAAGACCGTTCAGGATATTGTATACTTCAGTCAAATCACCCCTCATTCTTCTAAATTCCAGTGGAAATGAGCCCAGTCTGTCCAACCTTTCCTCATTAAGAGGAGCCCACAGAGACGACAGGCAGCTGCTGCACCGACGTGAGGTCGCTTCGGACCTCCCTGCTCACTGTGGATGGTTGGGCACCGAGCTGGGAAGCTTGGTGCCCAGACCCATCTCCCTCACTGGCACTGACCAGCTGAGGTCAATGCCGATGTGAGGGCTTGCAGGTCAGAGTGAATCCCCAGGAAGCCCTGATGGGTCCCCTGGAGGAGCCTCTCCACAGGAGTCGCCACTCTCCCCATGGAGGAAGCATGGCGCTCAAGCATGAGGCTCATTGCTCTGGCGATAGTCCACGTGGATTCCTCCCCCATGGACACCATGCCAAGCATAACCTCATGTATCTCCCCCAGATGCTCCCGCACACCCCGCATTTCCTGCGTTTGCTGTGTCGCGGACGACTCCAGAGGCACATCATCAGGCACCAACTGAGCATGTGCCTGGTCCCCTGCAGTCCTCCGACAGCTGGCGCCATGGGCACTCTCTGTCTCTGCCAGCCCCCCCAGCAACTGTGAAGTGCCCTCACCGCTGTCCCCCGGGACACTAGTCGATGTTCTAATTCCCACCAAGGTGCTAGTGTCTGCACTGGTGCCTGCATAGCAGAGATGGTGTGATGCTGGTGAAACTTCAGGCCCCTCAGGTGCGCGAAGGGGCCTCTGCTGCTACTCCTCCCGGCCCTGCTCCACTGATGCACACTGCCATGGCTGCTGGGAGAACAATGGTGACCTCACTGCTGGGCAAACATACCTGGCCGTGGCACCCCAGCCTGACCGACACCAGTGGACCTGGGCGCATGGCACCTCTCCAACTCTAGGGCCTCCTCCTTCTCAAAGCAGCTGAGAATTGCTAACTGTGCCGGCTCTCCGCCAGCCCTCACCCACTCAGCTGCATTATGTGCATTCTTCTCCTGAAAATGAGAGAAGAGCATTGATTAGTGCTAATTGTACCTGGACTCTCTTCACGGATGGCCCACCCCAGCCAGAGTGGGACATATCAGGGCTCCAGTGCCTCCTCACCCCACTGCTGTTGAACACTCACACAAAGATGCCAGGCTTGTTCCCCTCCCTCCCCCTAGGTCAAATGCTGCCTACATCACATTAGGCACCACACGGTCTAATCTTCCATAATAAGGAGGCGCAAACACGTGGAGCGTAGAGGACAGCAGATTGATCAGTGCCACACCACCTTGAAGCTTCCCTCCCAACATGTCATCACCCTGACTTTGACATGTTCTGGAGTTGCAGCACTGCGCCCAGGTGCAGCTCCTCCAGGCTGCCCCCAAAACAGTAATGTGGGTCTCAGTGTACCACATGCTGCGGGGGCAGAACCCATCTTTTCACCACCCTCTCAGGGTGGCCTCAGCATGGGCAATATCTGCTGGCCCACCCAGCGAAGGACACATGCTGTCAATGATTCAATGCAGTCACTACACTCAGACTTGGGTGGGGGGTGCACCAGGGAGGAAAGCCTGCCTGCTGGGTTACATGACCAATGCCAACATGGTACTCACCTTCCCGAGCGCAAGAGGTCATTGAAGCGCTTGTGACACTGGATCCAGGTGCATCGCACCAGGTCGCGGGAGCTCACCACATCCGCCACCTCCTCCCAGGCGCGTTTGGTCATGTGGGGGGGGCTTCCTCCTCCCATCCTGGCGAACGAGCACCTCCCGCCGTGCTGCCACCTCCTTGAGGAGGGCAACAAGGCAATCATCAGAAAAACGAGGGGCACAGTGCCCCCCTGCCCTACCCTCCTGCCTGACCTGCTCACCAGCAGCGCTCTGGGGAGCCCTTCACTGGCCATGATTCGCAGCCTTTGAAAGGCTACAGCAGCTTTTTAAAACAGGCCCCCAGGTCGCCATTGGACCCGGTGGTCATTGCAGCCCCGCCGCCGCCCGCCCACTCCCGCTGTCCTCGGGAGTCACGATTCACACTGGACGGGCCTTAATTGGCTCGCCCGCATAAAATGGCGGCGCGGACCCGATTTAGGGTGGCGATCGGGTCCGTGCCCGCCAGCGGCCTCTCCCACTCCGCCCCCTCCGCCAGCCAGAAAATTCTGCCCCAAGCTTAAAATTCTTGGTTAAGTGTGTGATAATACTTAATCTTTGGTATTTTTAAATTCACAAAAGCTTGCTGTTGGAATCATTTAAATTAGGACACACTACTCTCAGGGTAAAAAAATACACTAACCTCACACATCAAAACATGGAAAACAATAAAGTACACAAATTCTCTTTGTGGTACAATTCAAATATGCGAGACATCTGTGTTACTCGGAGCACACCTCAAGAGTCCGCCAATGCAGAGAGGCTATGAAATATGGTTGGGAGTGGCTGCAGCAGGGCATATCATTCATTTCCTCATAAGATACTCATAATGGCCCATACTTGTATAGTGCTCCAATTGTTCAGACATTCAGTGGTTCAGACTATGATCCAGGCTGGAACCTGAGGTAGCTCCCTTGGACTAATTCGCAGGTCAGTGTGCACACTTTCACTTAGCATTACTGACCCATCACTTTTTTTTGGCACATTGGTGATTACGAAACACTCTTTTTCTGAACATGTCTGAAGACTGCAACTCGAATGAATCGCCAAAGAAACAGGAGAGTAAGTATGAGATCTGGCATGTCTGAGTTTTAGCCTAATCCCTATCTCTGTTGCTTCATGACTATATCAGATGGAAAACAGATCCAGGGCAAAGTGGAAGTTGACTCCATGAATTAAACCATTGCCAGTGACGCTTTGGTTATGCTGGGGCAGTGAAACCATCACTGGACAGATCAACAAGACAGAATTTTAGCCCTCAAAGATTGACGAGTTTGGGTCAGGTGAGATTTAAAAGGTTAAAGAAAATTTCAAACTTGACCCTAACCCTCTCCCCTTCAACCCCCCCAAGCTACCCAGTTCCAGTTTTAACAGTAAGATAAAAGCAAAATACTGCGGATGCTGGAAATCTGAAACAAAAACAAAAATAGCTGGAAAAACTCAGCAGGCCTGACAGCATCTGTGGAGAGGAACACAGTCAACGTTTCAAATCCGTATGACTCGTCATCAGAACTAAGGAAATATAGAAATGAGGTGAAATATAAGCAGGTTGAGGTGGGGTGGGACAGGTAGAGCTGGATAGATTGTCTGTGACATCCTTGGCAATCTCTTCTTTGCCTCCAACTATCACTGGCCCTCTATCCAGCTCTACCTGTCCCACCCCTCTTAACCAGCTTATATTTCACCACATTTCTATTTTCCCTTAGTTCTGATGAAGAGTCATATGGACTCGAAACGTTAACTGTATTCCTCTCCGCAGATGCTGTCAGATTTGCTGAGTTTTTCCAGCTATTTTTGTTTTTGTTCCAGTTTTAACAGAGCTGTTGTCATGCAAATGTACAGTGTTGTCTTTCAGACCATTACATTTTGAATGTTTGAAAGGCAGAAAGCATTTTCATTCTATAAAACATTATGGAAAAAGCTGAACATTCCAAGGTCCAAAGGACCTTTTAAGTACTTTTTAAATCTGGCTTGGCACACAAAAAATTGATATAAACAGCATATTACATAGCTTGACAATACACATATATACATTCAGTGACAGCCCTGGGATTGTGCCAAAAATAACCTCTAAACTGCTTATCACTGGTCATGTGACCATTCATTCTTTGACATCACATGATACTCTGCTCAGCATCATGCCCTCGGAGTGTGAAACTGCCTCCCTGAGAACATTGCACCTCAGTTGTGCAACGTTGGCATTTTCTGGAGGTTTTTTTTTGCCACCTGTGGTGTTTCTTTGAATCCTATGAAAAGGAATGTTTCAACAGATAGAAACTGGTGGGGACAATTCAAAGTAATATTTATTGCCATTGTGTTTATCTTTAGTAATACTTAGCTCAATTTTTGAAGAAAGATATCTAAGAATGTTGGAACTTTTTGTGATAAAAGTCAACAGTCGTCATACAAATGGTGGATCACAGAAGGAAGGCAGAATATATGCGGAATATAGAATCCAGCACCTGCTGAATACAAGCCCCTGCATTATCCTGGGTCATGTTGCATATGAATGTGGTTAAAGGACCTCTCTTAACATTCCTCAGAGGTAGCCAGGTTTTCATTAGTTTATTTCTGAGAAGCTGTCCTGCCTTGTGCAAAGTCAAACATGTAAATTGCATTCTCCACAACGATGATACAATTGTTAATAGCTCAAAACTATACAGTAGCACAATGTGATGGAAATATATTTGTTACACAAATTGGATTAAGCTATGATGCTGGAAATAATCATGTGCTTTGCCTAAAATGGAAGCAAAATGTATTTGCAATATTTAAACACATCTTATATTATAGAATCTGTTAGATATTAAAAAAAAACACAATGAGTCTGTTGGTCATAATTAAATTAATTTCACAGAGCTGCTGGTTTAAGGGGCTTAATTTTCAGATTATATCAGATTTACTTGAGTTAATTAAGGTTAATCTCTAACAATTGTTTAAATTGGGTTTTTAATTGCCTATGAATTGGGGCTACCAAATTCAGGCATTGTCATAGTGAAATTAATCCCATTTTGTTTCTTTTGGTAGTCATATGTAGCTTCACAGGGGGGAAAGAAATACCTCACTGCTATTCAGTTTATTTTGGTAGCTTGATAGCCCTGTTTGCTAGCACTATTTTTTTGCACTGGTGTCATTATTGATGTTGGTGCATTCAATTTCCTGGTCTACCTAAAGGATGTGAAGAAATGTTTACATGGTGCCATCAGATATCATCCTATATGACCTTGTACTGCAGACTTCCCAGCATTCTTGGTGCTGTCTCTTTGACCGTAAATACCTGGCAACCCTAATTTGTGGCTTTTTTATTCCCATAGGTTTACTTCCCAGAAAGATAAAAAAACTCAAGAACCTGATCCTTAGATTTATAGATTCCACTTTCCAATGCTGTAGCTGCTTAGTAAGTAAATACATTCAATATGGAAAAGAATGTCTCAACAAATAGAAACTGTCAGGGACAATTGCAAAGTAATATTTATTACCACGGTGTTTATTTCTATTATTATCTGTTTCCATTTTTGAAGAGCGATAACTAAAATGTTTTTTATTATAAAGGTCAACTATAGTTACACAAATGGTGGATCATAGAAAGAAAGTCAAGCATCTCTTTACTTTGGGTCTATCAGGTTGGCTGTCATTCACTGAGTGACCAAATACCATAGTAAGATGTTTAGTCCATGTGACTTTTCTACTTATATATTGTCTAGCATCCTCTTGGGTCATTTTCACTGATCCACAATATCAAAAGACATAATCAATCCTTCAAGATTACTGTACAGAGCGTGGTGCTTCATGCACTCCAAGGAACATGAAAATTCTATGCCAAGGAAGCCAACTCTTGAAGGACGTATAGGTTAACTTTGGGCTGGTTTCTTCTCTTGTGCTCACGGTTAAAAGGCACTTCCTGGAAGCAGTCCGGGCTCACCACAGAGTCTACTGAAAGAGGCTGTCTTTTGAGATGATATCAGAGAAACTCTGAATGAGAAGGCTACGCTTTAATAAGGAGACAATTGGCCACTTCTGTGGAATGTTTAGAGAGTTTAACCACATCCATATGCAACATGACCCAGGATGCTGCAGGGGCTTGTAATCAGCAGGTGCCGGATTCTATATTCCACGTGGCATCTGACTTCCTTCTGTGATCCACCATTTGTATGACTACTGTAGAGTTTTATCACAAAAAGTTCCAACATTCCTAGATATCATTTTACAAAAAATGGAGCTAGAAAATACTAAAAACAAACACAGTGGCAACAGATATTACTTTGAATCGTCCCAACCAGTTTCTAGCTGTTGAAATATTTGTTTTCTCATAGTAAATATGTCATGCCTCCAGCACATCGAAGGGAAACTTCCAGCACATTCTAATTGATCACTGCATTCTCCAAAGTGCAGGGGGCTGTCAATGGAAGCCACATGCTAATGAAGGTACCCCAAAATTTACCTATAACATGTAGCAACTGGAAAGGTTATTATTCATTAAATGTGACAATGCTTTTCATTGACCAGCTCTGGATCATGAATGTCAATGCAGATCACGAAAATGCTCATAATGCCAGTGTCCTTCATGACCTGAACTTACATGATGCCTTCAAGGGAGCATGGCAAGGAATTGAAGGGTGTAACAAGCAGGGTGGAGAGGATGTAACAAGCAGGGTGAATAAAGGGCAACCAATAGATGTAGTGTATTTAGATTTCCAAAAGGCATTCATTAAGGTGCCACATAAAAGATTACTACATAAGATAAGAGCTCATGGAATTGGGGTTAATATGTTAGCAAGGATAGAGGGCTGGCTAACTAACAGGAAACAGAGAGTCAGGCTACATTTTCAGGGTCATTTTCAGATTGGCAACCTGTAACTAGTGGAGTACCACAAGGGTCAATACTGGGGCCCCTCCTATTTAAAATCTATATTAATACCTTAGATAAAGGAACCGAGGGTATTGTGATGGAATCTGTGGTCAAAGATTGTATTTTTTGAGACAGACACTAATTGAAGAAGGAAACTGAGAAAGGGAACAGACCTTACCAGCTATTCAGGAAACTAAGATTGAAACTGAGATTTGAAATCAAAGCTTCTGTTTGAAATATATAAAAGGAGACAGAGGCATCAGAGCTCACATGTAGAAGTTGATGAGGCCACCAGTGCAGTACAAGCAGGTTTAAGATGACAGCGGGCGGAATCTTCCCAGGTTTTCACTAAGTGCGATAGTGGGTCGGTATAACAACGTTTAACCTGCCGGCTGCAATGCTGGCTTTTCACACCATATCATCCCAAACCCGCATCATTACTTGTACATTCCCAGGAGACATGCTGTCATTCACTAGCCACGTTATCACCTCGCTGCTCCATCACGCCGGGCAACATATTTAAAGTGCAGCCATGTGCAAACCTCTCAGTGCTTCCAGCCAATGACTGCTGCAAAGAAGACATGGCCCTGAAAAGCAAAAAGACTGCAGCCCCCGGGTTCAATTACACGTCCCTCAAGCGCCTTTTGGACGCAGTGGAGACTTGCTGTGATGTCCTCTACCCCCACTCTGGCCGCAGGATGGGCAGCAACCTCACTTATCCAGCTTGGGAGGAGGTGGCAATGGTGGTCAGTGCCAACGTACTGCAAAAGAGGACAGCCACCCAGTGCCACAAGAGGATGAATGATCTGCTCTGTTCTGCCAGGGTAAGTCACTCTTCTCATCACTCTCAACTCACACACTCACAAACCCATCACACATCCACAGGGATCTCACTCACTGCCACTTCAAGGGACATTACCATTCACTCTCTCACACACACCTTCATTGTCCTCATCCTGTCCATGGGACCACTCACCACCCGCACATGCCAGGCATACTTATCATCTGAAACAAAAATAAAAATACCTGGAAAAACTCAGCAGGTCTGGCAGCATCTGCGGAGAGGAATACAGTTAACGTTTCGAGTCCGTATGACTCTTCAACAGAACTAAGGAAAAATAGAAAAGAGGTGAAATATAAGCTGGTTTAAGGGGGGGGGTGGGGGGGTTGGGTGGGACAAGTAGTGCTGGATAGAGGGCCAGTGATAGGTGGAGATAGCCAAAAGATGTCTTAGACAAAAGGGCAAAGAGGTGTTGAAGGTGGTGATATTATCTAAGGAATGTGTTAATTAAGGGTAGAAAGCAGGACAAGCAAGATACAGATAGCTTCTACCTGTTTTCTACCCTTAATTAGCACATTCCTTAGATAATATCACCATTTTAACACCTCTTTGACCTTTTGTCTATGACATCTTTTGGCTATCTCCACCTATCACTGGCCATCTATCCAGCTCTACTCCCCCCGCCCCCACACTTAAACCAGCTTATATTTCACCTCTTTTCTATTTTTCCTTAGTTCTGTTGAAGAGTCATATGGACTCAAAACATTAACTGTGTTCCTCTCCGCAGATGCTACCAGACCTGCTGAGTTTTTCCAGGTATTTTTATTCTTGTTTTGGATTTCCAGCATCTGCAGTTTTTTGATTTTATCTTAATACTTATCATCTGGCCTGGCAGGCGTCCTCCATCTCTCCATCTCTGTTCATGCAGGACAAGCTGGCACACAACAAGAGGGACAGGTCGCAAACCGATGGCGCAATGCATAAAATCAAGGTTGTTACGGACTTTGATAACAGAACCGTTCAGCAGGCCAGTGAGGATCTGGACCATTCCTTGCTGATAGAGAGGTTGGCGGTGCTCTGCCAAGTGAGGATCCAGCAGTGGTGCTTTCTGTTTCACAGGCCACTGCTATGCACTAATTATCTCTCCTTGCTTTTGCAGGCACATCTACCAAAAACCTGAAGGAGTCCACAATCCAGGGCCTCCAAGCAAGCCCCGAGGGAAGCTCAGAAGAGGAATCTGTTGAAACCCTCCTTGAAGAACATCACAGTGCCCACCCGCACCCTCCACCAGCGCAGAGACACACACCTCGGTGGGACCTAGCTTGAGAGTAGACTCAGGATCACAATCTGGTGAGCACATCACATTTTCTGATCCACAGCAGGAGGCGGCAGGGACTTCTCAGGTCCCCAGCATTCGGAGGACTACTGGAGGCCAGAAATTTGCTGAGTCCGAGTCAGATGACGAGCCTCTGAACTCAGTCACACCTCAGTTGCTGGGGCTGCAATGGCAAGCTTGGGAACATCAGGAAGGGATGTCCGCTGCACTCCTCAGATTGCAAGGCGCAATGGAGAAGTCTGTCCACGTTCAGTCTGAGGTGATAGCATCGGCATGCCAATGCGCCAAGGTCAACACTGGTAGGATGGCAGCTGCCATGGAGACCTTGGTCCAAGACATCCCTCCTGCACTGCTGCACAGGCTCAACTCCATCGCTGATGGCATGGTTGGCCTCCATCAGCTTGAACGCGAGAGAGTATGGGGCAGCTTGATCTCACTCCAACTTCCCCTTCTCCTCAAGGTGTCAGCTAGGGGTCCTTGGGCACCAATAGGGAGGCGGATCACCAGGTGCACACCCGAGGGCCACCCACCCAGGTGACTCTGGGAATGCCCGGTCCATCCAAATCCCTGTTTCCTGTGACCTCAGCAGCTCCAACTCCACAGGCCGAGGAGGGTGCCACTGCCACACAGCAGGGCACCGAAAGCAGGCCGGGGCCCTCCAGGTCTCGGCCCTAAAGAGGATGCCCATCAAGACGTAGCAGTAGGGTTAGGAAGGTCAAGAAGAATTAATGGCAGAGCCTGGGCACAGGTGTTAATCACTTATACATACTGTTCGGTATTGTCAATAAACTCCTAAGAATGTCTCCCTGCCTATGGCTCCTTGTTCTGATGAGCAGTGTTCATGTCACTCAGATGTGAAGCCTTTCTGCACAAGATAAAGGCAGGAGTCTCAGTCCAGGGCCTCTTCCCTATGCTTTGTGCAGCCTTCAGACCAAAGTGATGGTCCAGCCTCACACTCCCTGGGCCTCAGGGAGCTTCAGACCTCCATTGAATAAATGAAACAACAAAAATGCTGCAAAATTTGTCCATGCGGTACAATCAAGCATCTGAAAGCATACCTCATGAAAACACAGTCCTCAGATATCTCATTTCATTGTATTTCCCCACAGAGATTTAATCCCGGCCAGGGTCGAGGTTTGAGCAAAAACGTAAAGGCCGCCTGGCCAATTGGCCCATCCGCCAACCGTAAAAGTGGACAGGCCACGAAAAATTGCTTTCAATTGCCTCCTTAATGGGCTTTAATGCCCAGTTAATTATCGGCGGGTGTGCTTCTGACTGCCGTGCGCGCCCACGAAGCGAGGTATCACGTGAGAACGCAATGACGTCAGGACGCTCGCTCGATATCATCTCACGCTATTTCACGACCAGACAGGTCAGGCACGTGCCTGCTGATTTGTGCAAAAGCAAAAGTTACAAAAAGTTAAATATTGTCTGATAATTTCTTCAATTTGGGGAGGTTCAGTAAATTTTATTATTTTGGTTTGCAGATCCCCGGGGATAATAATCACATTTTCGCACATTATAATCCATCTGACAAATTTTTGCCGACCCACTTAACCTATCTATGTCCCTTTACAGGTACTTTGTGTTCACCTCACAGCTTGCTTTCCTTGTTATCTCAGTATCACAAGCAAATTTGGTTGCAATACAGTTGTGATCTCAATCAAGACCAAAGACCAGTTACTTTTTTTTAATAAAGAATAAATCTGAAATTCTAGTTATTTATTAAAAGAATGAAGTTACTGGATTCCACAGTTTTAAACAGAAGAGATTTGCCTATACAAGAGTCAAATGAAGCAAACACTAAATATTATCTTAACCATCTATACGCTAAAACCCAAAGTCAACATTAGTAAAACACAAATTAACAGGCATATTGTAGTCAATTATAAATTATAAATTGCACATTAAATGTCAGATAAAACTAATACAGTTTACTCAGTATACACATCATCAAAGTCAGCCACAAAGTCCTGCAAAACCTTATCTTCCTTACAAAGAATTTCAACTCCTTTTCTTCTAGGGTGTAGCCTAAACCCCAGCTGGCAGTGACACACAACCAACCTGAGTTCCACGGGCATGGACTTCACCAAAAATGTTATACTTCTGCAAAACCTGCTCAACTCAGTCTGGATGGCATAGATCCACTAATGTAATCTTCAAGTAACAGAAACAGCTGTAGCAACTATGGGGAGATTTTCTCCCCGTTGGGTGGTGGGCCGGTCGGGAGTGGGCGCGGGCAGGCGCAGAGCCGATCGCTGCCCGTAATCGGCTGTGCGCCGCCATTTTACGTGGGCGGGCCAATTAAAGCCCGCCCAGCGTGACATGTGCCCGGTAGCGCTCAGTGCTACCTGTGCGGGCAGGGGGAGGAGGGAGAGTTGGGGCCTGCACTCTTTCACGCATGCACACAAAAGTGTGCAGAAATCTCCCTGAGACAACTCCGTGCCTCAGGGAGATTAAGGTCACAATGAAACCTTGAAAAAAATAAAAAATAAAATTATTCAGACATGTCCCCTCATGTGACAGTGTCACAATGAGCTGGGACATGTTTATGAATTTTGATAAAAAATTTTATTTAATTAATAAAACCTTCATGAAACCTCATCCTGCCCGTGGTTGAGGTTTCATGAAAAATGCGTAGGCCGCCTGGGTTCTTCGCCTGCCCGCCAACCATAAGGGTGGATGGGCAGCCCTGACAATGACATTAATTAGTTTATTAATGGCCTTAACAGGCCTTTGACAGTTCGGCAGGCACGCAGCCGACTCCAGTGCGTGCCCACCGAACGAAAGATCGTAATGACGCGCTGTAACGTCGGGACACACGCCTGATGTCACCACGCGTCATTTTACGCGTTGGCGTGCATGGCCCACCCCCGTACGCCGAACAGAAAATTCTGGCCCATATCTTTGCTTATCCTCAGCTTCGGGATCTAGCCTCTGGGCGGGCTCGTCCGTGAGTGCTGGTGTTGAGAGTGTTTAGTGGCGTAAGCAGACAATATGGCGAGAAGGCAAAATATTGGTTTCACAACATCATGAGAACAGTTTCCGATTGTCCGCTCAGCCCGTCGATGCCCACCATCGGACGTCAGGAACCTCATTGTAATACATCAGCATATCATTGTAAGGCTGTGAATCACTCAAAGTGACAGAAACAATGGCCGCAGTCCTATACTTTCTGATCACTCAGTATTCCAGTATTCCGGCTCAGCTTGGTGAATCCCTTCTCCCTCCTCTTTGTCTCTGTCTGTTACACAGCATCCAAATTTTAACTTTTTTCCCATTGGTGCTGCTTCCAGGTCAAGGGTCACCAGGTCACATGGATCTGTATTTCTTATTACCCAAAAATTATAATTGATCCTTTTAGAATTGATGCAAACTCTTAAAAGTAATTTTCAAATCTTTTTAAAAACAATTACAGATTCCTCAAACATGTGGAAGTAATTACAAATGTTCCTCACTTTTACTGCTTCTGAGTCAAAGATCATTATAGTGAGGTGGTCCATTTTAGTGGCATGAATAGAAAAGCAGAGTATTATTTAAATGGAGAGAGACTTCAGAATGCTGCAGTAAAGAGGGACCTGGGTATCCTTGAACATAAATCACAAAAAAATAGCATGTAGATACAATAAGTAATTGGGAAGGCTAATGGAATTATAAAAATAGAGACGTCTTGCTGCAACTGGGCATTGGTGAGACACACCTAGAATACTGTGTACTTTTTTGGTCTCCTTATTTAACAAGGGATATGCTTGCATTGGAAGCAGTTCAGAGAAGGCTCACTAGGTTGCTTCCTGGAATGAATGGGTTGTCTTATGAGGAAAGGTTGAGCAGGTTGGGCCTATACTCCTTGGAGTTTAGGAGAATGAGAGGCGATCTTATTGAAACATACAAAATTCTAATGGCTTGACAGGGTAGATTGTTAAGAGGATGTTTCATCTCCTGGGGGCATCTGGAACTAGAGGACACAGTTTCAAAATATGGATTCTTCCGTTTAAGTGGAGATGAGGAGGAATTTCTTCTCTCAGAGAGTTGGTTAATCTTTCTAATTCTCTACCCCAGACAGCAGTGGAGACTGAGTCATTGAATATATTCAAGGTTGAGTCAGACAAATTTTTGATCTACAATGAGTCAAGGGTTTTGGGGACAGGCAGGAAAGTGGAGTTAAGGCCACAATCAGATCAGCCATGATCTTCTTGTGTGGCAAACAGGCTTGAGGGGCCAAATGGCCTTCGCATTCTCCTATTACTTATGTTTACCTGGGGATAGAGATGAACAAATCATTAAAAAGCAGTAAAGCAATTAAAAATGTGAATAAAACACTGGAATTTATTTCTAGTGAAGTTATGCTAAACTTGTATAGAACCCTGGTCAGGCTGTACACCTGACGATTGTGAACAGGGCATAAGGTGTAAAAAGTCAAAGAAGCAGTGAATAACATGTAAAAAAGAGGTTTACAAAAAAATGTACCAGAACTGAGAGATTACAGCTATTGGAAAGGATTAAACAGGCTGGAGATTTTTTCTTTACACTTAGAAATGACCTGATAGAGGTCGTTAAAATTATGAGTGTGTTGGACAAGGTAGATGTGGAGAGAATGTTTCCACTTGTAGGAGAAACCAAGACTTGGCACCATAAAAACAAGTTAGTTACTAATAAATACAACAGTGAAACCAGGAGGAATTTCTTTACTCAGCCAATTGTTAGAACATGGAACTCATTGCAACAGGAAGTCATTGAAGCAAATAGCTTAGATACTTTCAAAAGGAAATCAGATGGATATATGAGACAAAGGGGAATAGAAACATATGCTGAAAGGCTGAGATGAGACAGATGGAAAGGGAGATTTGTTTGGAGCATAAATACCAGATCAGACTAGTTGGGCTGTGCTGTAAATGTTTTGTGGTTATATGAATGCAGCTATGGTAAGAAGGCATTCCTGCTAAAGCCCTGGCTGATGATACCCTATGGCAGGATCAATTAGTGTAGCACAGAAAATGTACAACCATGCATATAAGCACACATATCAAGTAATAGAGAGGACAATCAGGTGCTGAAATCATGCTTCTGGTTCTGGGTGGATCAGGGGTATCTTGCAGTGCTCATCTGTCTAAACAATCCAGTTTATCACTGAGTTTCTGCCCAAGGTCCTTAATCTTGGAGCCAAGAGAGTCAAAATGTTTGCAAAGCTCAACAAATATCCATTTTCTCATGTGTCGACAAATGAAGCCCTCCTCCCCGTTGTCATCAATGTGGGGTTGATGCTATCTTATAGGGAATGGGAATCCATCTCTCCCAACTCCCAGAGGTCCCACACCACCCTTCCACCCACCTCCAATAAGGCAGACTCAGAAAAGGAATCCTGTCTCACAGGGCTTAGTACAGCAGCAGCCAGTGAGAGTGAAGTCATGTGTGTCTCACACAGAGTCAGAGGAGCCAGGATTTCGGGAAGCAGTGAGGTGTGTCATGCAGGCATCAGCATCCTGAAGGTGCAGTACTGCCAGAGTGACAATACCTGTCCTTCACACCAGAATGCGTACCCTCCTCTTCTTTTAGATAGCCCCACTGTTCCTCCTGCTCCTCCCATTCAATCATTGCCACAGCACACTCAGCAACCTACATCTCACCATCCTCTGCACCTCTGAGCTCCTCAGGTAGCTGTGAACCTGCAGGAAAGAAGAACACTGTGGTAATCTGAGGTGCAATACACCTTTAAGAGAATGTGAGCAGATTGACCTTGTGATTGTTTTATCCAACTGCTGTGTCGCACAGGCTACAATGTTAATTAGTAGTTTAGAATAGGATCTGGTTGGAGATGCTCTGTTACTTGTGCAAATAAACAACATGTGCTTCATCTTACATTGGTCTCTGCGTCTGCAGTATCTTGTTTACCAACTCACCCACTGGTAGATAGGCGTGTAACCGTGTTCACTAAGCAAAGCGACCCAACTGAGAAGGAACATAACAAAAACAATGCTACAAAGGTAAAGCAAATCCATCTGCAACATCACAGGAGTTTCAGCTTTACATTAAAGGCACGACACAGAAAAAGGCAAAGGCCGGGATTTTCCGTGCCTGCCGGCATTGGGCGTGTTCAGTAGCGTGAGCGGACAATATGGCGAGATGGCCAAAAAACGGTTTCATGACGTCGGGAATTTCATTGTAATACATCAGCATATCACTATAAGGCCAGCCCGCCGGAATCATTCCCCTGTCTACCGAATCGTCCGCCCGCGTTGGCAGGAAAACACGCCGACGTATTTCACAATAGCTTATGTATGGCTGCACTTCGCTTGGAGCTTCAAGGTTTGTTTGCCTACCTTGCTTCAGGCAGCACTCGCAGTCATCAGCATCAGACTTCACAGACAGCAGCACATCACTTTTTAAGGGGGGCTCACGGGCAGGTCTCTAGCTACCAGGTCAGCCATATGTGGGTGGCTTTTCAATGGCTGCAGGGCTAGGTTTTGCTTAAAGAAGGGGGAGAAGTGGCCTCAGGCAAGGGAAGAGGCTGCAGGATGAGGGCTGTACTGGGGAAGGAGGGTAACCCAGGGTGTGTTTGGGAGCACATGTTGATCTGTGCAAAGCGGCTTCGAGATGGTGAGGGCTGAGGAGGCAGTCTCCAGAGGAGATGAGGCCAGATGGACATGTAAGGGTATGAGTGTGAGAATGGGTGGTGATGTCCCTTGAGCTGGCAGTGAGTGAGATGCCAGTGAATGTGTGATGGGCTTGAGTGGCTGAGTTTAGACTGAGACTAATGCACTTACTGCAAATCTAGGATGATTCCGCCCAAAATGCTCTGAGTGCTCAGATGGTCCACGAACGTCCTCCTCTAATTTCCTTTTCCCAACCTGAGCCCAGCAATAGCTTATAAAAATGTAGCTGGCTAAAGAACGAATGTGACATCAATCACCTCGTTTCCTTCCAGCTGTAACAGCAACTTGATTTTATAGTGCCTTTAATGCGGAATAGTGCCTTTAACACTATAAATGTCACAAGGCACGTCACAGCAATGTGTCCATTTGACATTGGACCACTGAGGAGATATTAGGGCAGATTGTGGAAGACTGAGCTGGGATTTTCCACCCCCGTTTGCGGCAGGCGTGTTTTGTGACATGAGCGGAAAATATCAATGAGATGCCTAAATCACGTTTCCCAGTGACATAAATCCAGGACGCGATTGTCCCCTCCCCCAGTCAGTGGCGGGCTGCATTCCTCACTGTCCAACATCGAGAACTTAATTTTAACGCATTTGTATTGCATTATTGTGCCCACATGCCGGAATCATCCCCCCACGTCAAATTTAATTTCCACATCGGTATGACCAATGGAAGTACACAAGCACAAGCAGGGGGTGGGGGGAGGGGTGGGGGAGGATGAAGGAAGTGACCACGCACCTGGAAAAGCTTGCCAAAATTGAACATTCTCCCTCAGCATAGAAACAGAAAATACTGGAAAAACTCAGCAGGTCTGGCAGCATCTGTGGAGAGAGAAACAGAGTTAATGTTTCAAATACATTTTTCTCATACGCACATACAAACATACGAATTAGTAGCAGGAGTAGGTCACTGGGCCCTCGAGCCTGCTCCACCATTCAATAAGATCATGGCTGATCTGAATGTAACCTCAACCCCACATTCTTGCCTACCGCTGATAACCTTTTACCCCCTTGTTAACCAAGAATCTATCTAGCTCTGCCTTAAAAATATTCAAAGACTCTGCTTCCTCTGCCTTTTGAGGAAGAGAGTTCCAAAGTCTCACAGCTCTCTGAGAGAAAACATTTCTCCTCATCTCTGTCTTAAATGAGCAACTCCTTATTTTTAAACAGTGGCCCCTAGTTCTAGATTCTCCCACAAGAGGAAACATCCTCTCCACACCCACCCTGTCAAGACCCCTCAGGGTCTTAAAGGTTTCAATTAAGCCACCTCTTTGTCTTCTAAATTCCAGTCGATACAAGCCTAACCTGTCCAGCCTTTCCTCATAAAACAACCCGACCATTCCTGGTATTTGTCTAGTAAACCTTTTCTGAACTGCTTATAACATATTTACATCTTTTTTTAAATAAGGAGACCAGTGCTGTGCACAATACTCCATATGTAGTCTCTCCAATGCCCTGCACAACTGAAGCATAACCTCCCCACTTTTGTAAACCTTCACCCCCTCTCCCTAGGGTGCCCAATTACTCCCCACCCAATTCCACATGGGACTTAATTATCTCCGGCATCCATGACACCTCTTTGTGGAACTGTTTGCAGTCCAAGTAGTGCCCACTGCTGAGTTCTAATGCTGCTGAGACTGTAAATTGGCCAGCTACTCCCAAGGGGAAGATTTCCTTCTACTGTACGGCGGAAATCCGACTCTCAGCTTGTTAAGGCGACCCGCAGCGTATTATCGTATTATTGTAATTAATTCCCCTCACAATAATTGATAACATTATATTAGCTTTCCTAATTACCTGCTGTACCTACATAGTAACCTTTTATGATTCATGCACTAGGACACCCAGATCCCTCTGAATCTCAGAGCTCTGCAATCTCTCGCCATTTAGATAATAAGCTTCTTTATAATTCTTCCTGCCAAAATGAATGATTTCACATTTGCCCACATTATACTACATTTGCCAGTTCTTTGCCCACTCACTTAACTTATCTAGTCACTTTTTGCCTCCTTACTTCCTCTTCGCAATTTATTTTATGACCTATTTTTGTGTCGTCAGCAAATTTAGCAACCATTCCCTCAGTCCCTCCATCCAAGTTATTTATATAATTTGTAAGAAGTTGATGCCCCAGCACTTAACCCTGTGATAGACCACTCGTCACATCCTGCCAACCAGAAAAAGACCCATTTATGCCAACTCTCTGCTTCCTGTTAGCTAGCCAATCACCTATCCATGCCAATATGTTAGCCCCTACTCCATGAGCTTTTATTTTCTGCAATAGCCTTTGATGTGGCACTTTATCAAATACCTTCTGGACATCTAAGTACAGTACATCCACCAGTTCCCCTTTATCCACAGCCCATGGGATGCCTTCAAAGAACTCCAATAAATTGCTTAAACATGATTTCCCTTTTACAAAACCATGCTGACTTTGCCTGATTGCCTTGAATTTTTCTAGGTACCCTGTTATAACATCTTTAATGATAGGTTCTAACATTTTCCCTACGACAGGTGTTAGGCTAACTGGCCTATAGTTTCCTGCTTTCTGCTCCCCCTGCCCCCTTTTTGAAAAAAGGAGATACACATGCTATTTTCCAATCTAATGGAACCTTCCACAAATCTAGGGAATTTTGGAAAATTAAAACCAGTGCATCAACTATCTCACTAGCCACTTCTTTCAAAGACCTTATGGTGAAGTCCATCTGGATCTGGGGATTTGTCAGCCTGCAGCCCCAACAATTTGCTGAATACCACTTTGCTGGTGATTGTAATTTTACTGAGTTCCTCCCCCCTCTGCTTCCATTTCCTGATTTACAGCTATGTTGGGATGTTACTTGTGTCCTCCATAGTGAAGACCGAAACAAAATACCTGTTTAATTCATCTGCCATCTCCGTACTTTATCAATTCCCCAGGCACACTTTCTATAGGACCAACTCTCACTTTGTTAACTTTTCTTATTTAAATATCTATAGAAACTCTTACTGTCTCTCTTTACATTACGAGCTAGCTTTCTCTCATACTCTAATGTTTCCCTCTATATTAATCTTTTTGTCATTCTTTGCTGTTCTTTATATTCTTTCCAATCTCCTAACCTGCCACCCATCTTTATGTAATTATATGCTTTTTCTTTAAGTCTGATACTGTCTTTAACTTTTTTAGTTAAGCACGGATGGTGGGCCCTCCCCTTGGGATTTTTCTTTTTCATTGGAATGTATATATTCTGTGTATTCTGAAATGTTCCTTTAAATGTCTGCCATTGAACCTCTATTGACACATCCCTTAGCCTCATTTTCCAGTTCACTCTGCTTTCATGCCCTCAAAATTGCCCTTAAGTTTAAAATACTGGTCTTGGACGCATTCATTTCTCACTCAAAATGAATGTAAAATTCAATCATATTATGATCACTGCTACCTAGGAGTGCCTGCACTAGGAGGTCATCAATTAATCCTATCTTATTGCTCAATGGCAGGTCCAATGTAGCCTGCTCTCTCGTTGGTTCCAGTACGTGCTGTTGTAAGAAACTATCCCGAAAACATTCTATGAACTCTTCATCGACGCTACCTTTGCCGATCTGATTTTTCCGGTCTATATGTAGATTAAAATCCCCCATAATTATTGCTGCCACACCTGCTGAGTTTTCCAGCATTTTCTGTTTTTTCTGTTTTTATTTCAGATTTCCAGCATGCACATTATTTTGCTTTGGCTCCAATGACATGCTTGGAATCGGGTCTCTGTGAAGCTTTTCTGTCCACTTAAACAATGCAAAAGCATGAATGTGCCACAAAATGCTACAGCACTTTTCACCCCTCGGGCGCAGACTGCAAATTAATGTGGGTTTTAGGGGGCTGTAGAACTATTGGACGACTGGGCAAGTTGTAGAATCACCTTGCGAAAGGTGGGCATGGAACAGTCACTGGTGGAGGAGCTTAGAGCCCCTCGCAAAGTATTTATTCAAGTTTGGGCCAGTAACCCCCATGGTTCAAGCTAACAGTGCAGCCTTGCAGTGCAGATTAGGATAATGCTTGCACCCTGAGAGCACAGCATGCAGTTGAGCCGGCGAAGCTGTCGCCAATCTTTCAAGTGGAGTGGAGTGGAGGCAGGTGGGGTTTTGGACAGCAATGAAGTGCACTACACATGACCATCCAAGTGGTGGCCAGCACTCTCCAGCATGCGTGAAGGGGCCTTGAGACGCAGCCGGAGCCAGACACTTAACCTTAGGAGACATGTGCTAACACTCGTGTCTCTCTCTTTGATACCGAAGGAGGAGAACATCAGGATCATGGAGCCTGGTGATCTAACTGTATGTCCCACGGCTTACAGGGAGCAGAGATGAAGGAGAAGGTTGCGATGGAGGCGTCTGGCTTGGCAAAGGTAGGAGCAATACCCTCAAGATGAAGGGGTGGCAGGGTCTCCTCAGGACGCAACTGAAGTTCCACAGCGAGCCATCGCTCGTAGGTGCCTCACTGGAGTCAGGGTCTATAGGTGGCGCTTGTCATTCCAGCAGATGAGTGAGAACCAGTGTCACCAAAAATTGTGCATGTCCATGGAACTGGTCACTCACATATGCCAACACCTACAGGATCCGGCACCATGGGGACAAGGAGGGCATCCACTGCCATTGGCCATGAAAGAGACCACAGTGCTCAATTTTTATGCCAGTGGCTCCTTCCAGGGCTCCACAGGTGACTTATGTGGGATCTCGCAAGTTTCCATGCACAAATGTATCCAGGAGGTTACAAACACCATATTCACAAAGGCACAGAACTTTGTGTATTTTGACCAGGATCAGACAAGCCAGGAAGCAAGAGTGCTGGGAGACGGTACAACGAGGCTCATGCCGCAACCTGGAATTTGGTGGAGCGCACGATTGGCATATTGAAAATGAGGTTCCGTGCCTTGACAGGTCTGGTGGTGCCCCACAGTACAGTCCACCGAGGGTGTCATGCATCATCATAGCTTGCTGTGCACTATACATCCTGGCACTGCAATGGCGGGAGGACCTGGCTGAGCAGGAGATGGAAGAGCTGCACGTCTCCTCCAATGAGAAGGGCGTCGAAGGAGATGAGGGTGATTAGGTCCTGGATGGTGAGGTGTGCAGCAGGCAGCCCCTCCTGATGTTTTCGAGCTTGCCTTTGCAGCTCCAGCAGCTGAGGTAGAACTGAGTCCAGAGGTTCATCATCTGTATCGGACTCAGCAGATTCCTGGCCTCCAGCTGTCCTCCAAGTGCTAGCACCCTTGAATTTGCCTGCCACCACCTGCTGTGGATCAGACAGTGTGCTGTGCTCACCAGATTGTGATCCCGAAGCTTATCTAGAACTAGGTCCTACCGAGATGTGTTTCTCTGTACTAGTGGAGGGTGTGGGTGAGCGCTGTGATGGGTCTTCAATGTCGGTGCCTGTGGATTCCTCTTCTGAGGTGCTCTTGGGGCTGAGGTCGATGACCTGGCTCATGGCTGCCCTCGGCTGCTTCCCAGATGTGCCTGTGAGAGATAAGAGAGATATTTAGTGCATGGCAGGGGACTGTGAAACAGAAGACATCACTCAATGTATGTTTGTCTGATGGATGTTGCAGTGCAGGATCCTCACTTGGTTGATTGCCGCTGACCTCACTGTCTGACCTCATGTTCCACATCCTCGCCAGCCAGCTGGATGGCTCCTTTTTCAAAGGTTGTGAGGACCTTCAGCTCATGCATGCCTACCCCAGCCTGGACCGTCTTGCTCTTGTTGTGGGCTAGCTTATCCTGCATGGAGGCAGATGGAAGAGTATAAGCAAGATATCTGTCAGGCCTTTGTAAGAGCAAAATACTGCGGATGCTGGAAATCTGAATTAAAAACAGAAAATGCTGGAAAAGCTCATCAGGTCTGGCAGCATCTGTGGAGAGAGCTCTGAAGAAGAGTCATATGGACTCGAAACATTAGCTCTGTTTCTCTCTCCACAGATGCTGTCAGGCCTGCTGAGTTTTTCCTGCATTTTCTGTTTTTAAGCCATCCTTTATTCCTGGCCTGGCTGCAATCTGAAGGCTGTGGTGAGGGAAGGAGTGGGTGAGGTGTAAAGCAAGAGGTCAATGGCTACACCAAATGCAGCAGTTCATCATGTCAGAGAACAAGATGAAGGTGACCTGAGAATTGGCATAATGCAGGAATGTGCCATCATTCTTGATGCTCTCAGTGATGCCAGATTTCATGGGTGCTGTTGCCACCGGGCCAATAATACTGAGAGCCATTTCCTCTCTGGGACTCAGGAGATGCAGGTGTCTTTGTCCCACACTGAGTTTGCTCTGTTCCCTTCTATTGTGCTCCACATTACCCTGGAAGAGAGAGGGAAGAATATCAGTGGTCATGCCGCAGTGTGTTTGGGTGATGTGTCCGCCATAACTAATTAGTTGGAAGTATGTGGAGGCAACAAGAGGCGGTTGTGAGGCTGGAATCATTGGTAGGTGTGTGAGGGTGAGATGGAGTGGAGTATCTGGACGTTAGGTATGAATCCTAAGTGCTAAGTTCCAAGTTCTGAGCGAGTGATGGAGGTGTGGGCGATGGGTAGGAGATGTCATGTCAACATGCATCCAATAACCTTGACCACCTGTGTGAGGTCATTAGACCTCTTGTAAGACAGCTGCCAGGCCCTTGGGTCCAGATGCCAGTACTGGTCCTCCCTTTTTATCTGCTCCCAACTGCCTGAGAGTTTTACTTTGTTCTGTTGAAGGGTCATGAGGACTCGAAACGTCAACTTTGTTCTTCTCCGCCGATGCTGCCAGACCTGCTGAGTTTTTCCAGGTATTTCTGTTTTTGTTTTGGATTTACAGCATCCGCAGTTTTTTGTTTTTATGCCTAAGAGTGGTCCTTGAGGGTCTCCTGGCCTTCTATGGGATCATCATGTCTCGTGTCCTGCCCACCTGCACCACAAATGTCTCCAATGTCACATCCATCACTCTGGAACACTCTCTCTGCCCTAGGCCCAGATTTTTGCTCCAGGGTCATGTGTGCAGAGATGGGAGAATTCCTGGATCTGTGAAATGGACCTTAAAAAATGACCCCCTCCCGCCCCCCACCCATCCCCAGCCCCCCACAGTTCTGATTTTTGTTCTGGGGCAAGTTCGGTTAAATGGCGAACCTGCCACCCTTGAATGAGTGTGGAGGCTGCCGGGTGCGGAGGTGGGCTTTGCGGAAGGTCTGCCTCTATGCTCTGACACTGTGTTGAATTCAATTTTAAAAAATGAAAAGAAACAAACAGTCCCCCAGCCCTCACCCATCACCCCCTCACACTCCCACACAGTCCTCATGCCCCATCTATGCCAACCTATGCCAACCCATGCCCCTCCAGCAACCTCCCATGGCCCCTCATATCCCCAAATGCCCCCACTCCCCATGGCCATACATAGCCCCATGCTAACTTAGTGCTAACTCAAACCAACCTATGCCCCACCTACTACCCCCTTGCCCCCTCCAACTCAACTAATAGCATTATAGCTCTTTGACATGTTGACAGTTCTTTGACAGTTTTGACAGATCTTCGACAGCTTGACAGTTCTTTGACATCTTTGACAATTTTGGCAGCTCTTTGACAGCTTGACAGGTCCTTAGCAGCTTTGACAGTTGCAATGAGTTTATGCATATTTTACACACACTCATGTTTACTTTTAGATTCCCAAAGGATGCCTTACCTCTCCTTAAGGATGCTTTACCTCTCAATATGGGTGTCTTACCTCTCCAAAAGGTGTCTTGGCACCATATTCAAAGGGGTACCTTACCTCTCCAAAGGGGTACCCTGACTATCCAAAGGAATCCACCAATATCAGACCAGCTCTTATCTGGTCTAATTTTCACATTCTGTGTTTCACACTCCAGGCCTTCCAAAATCCCACTTCAATGGATGCAGGTGGTGATTTAAATGACCAGCTGCCTCGCCCAACTCCATGGCCACCCCTGTGAAAATAGGAATTGCAGCAATTTTCTTCATTGCTGTTCTCCATTAAGAGGGTCAGCCTGCCTTTAAGAAGAGAAGGGTCACTGGATCACATGGTTTCCAAACAACACTGCCTGCCTCCATCCTTCTCCCTGCTCCTACTGATGCCAAAGACCATGTGGCAGCATTCAGAGGAAGAGAGTAGTGCAGGACCCATTTGGGCCAATGCTACAATCATTCAGGTAATGTGGTATATCAAATCCTGGGGTTGCCCACCTCAACCTGAGCAGTCACAGTCAGGTTGCAAATTATGACCTCATGCCCAAAAAACAGCTATCTAATTTCAAGCCTAAAACTATTCCCTTGGTCTCCTTTTTCTGATAACTTCTATGGTCCATTTCTCACATTCATATTGTACCCATACCACTCCTAATCACTTCATACAATAGTATAACCCTGGAGTGTAACAATATTACCCCCTTGTGACCTGAGATGGATACAGAATCGTCCCAGATTTGCACTAAGTGCAGTAGGAGGCAGGTAAAACAACATTTAAGCTGCTGGCTGCAATGACAGATTTCACACAATATCTTCCCAAACTTCCACATTGCGTATGCATTCCCAGGAAACACGCTGTTTCCATGGCAGATAGGGTCCCTTTCACCCGGCACACCATCACCTCGCCACTTCTTCATGCCAGGAACCATATTTGAAGTACAGCCGCGCTCAGTGCTTCCAGCCCAGGTCTGCAGCAAAGAAGAAATGGCCCCAAAAGGCAAGAAGACTGCAGCCCTCAAGCGCCTTTTGGATGCCGTGGTGGCCCGCTGTGATGTCCTCTAGCCCCATTCTGGCTGCAGGTGGGGCAACTACATTACCACTCCAGCTGGTAGGCGATGGCAGTGGTGATCAGTGCCAATGCTGCACAGAAGAAGTTGGCCATCCAATGGAGGATGAATGATTCCATCCGTGCAGCCAGGGTAATCATCGCATCACTCCAAACTCACGCACCCAAGTCCAGCACACATTCACTGGCATCTCATTCACTGCCAGCTCAAGGGATATCACCACCCATTCTCACAGACATATCCTCACATGTCCATCTGGCCTCACTTCCTCTGGAGGCTGCCTCCTCAGCCCTCACCATCTTGAGGCCACTTGCACAGATCAACATGTGCCCACACACACCCTGAGATATCCTCCTTCCCCAGTGCAGCTCTCATCCTTCCCTTGCCTGAGACCACTTCTCCCCCTTGCCCAAGAAAGCCCTAGCCCTGCAGCCATTGAAAAGCCACCCACATATGGCTGATTTGGTAGGTAGAGACCTACCCGTGAGCTCCCCACCCCCCCAAAAGTGATGTGGTGCTATCTGTGAAGCCTGGCATTGATGACTTTGAGTGCTGCCTGAAGCAAGGTAGGCAAACAAATCTTGAAGTCCCAAGCGAAGTGCAGCCCGCCAGGTGCACGTCGCTTATGTGCTGTTGTGAAACATATTGGCGTGTTTTCCTGCAGATGTTGGCAGACAATCCAGTGGGGGCGATGGATGAGTCTGGTGGGCTAGTCTTATAATGATATGCTGATCTATTACAATGATGTTCCCGATGTCTGATGGGGGGAAAAGCGGCCCGCCATTGGTGGGCTGAGTGGACGATTGTAAACTGGTTTCATGCCGCTGTGAAACTGATCGCGCCATGTTATCTGCTCACGCGACTGAACGTGCCCAAGGCCGGCAGGTGTGGAAAATCCCAGCCTGAGTCTTTCACATAGGTCCTCACATACACTTCTACAGTCTTTCAGTGAACAGATTGAAGAAACCTTTAGTGAGATAAGGCCACGTAAAAATTGTTAAGGTGTTTTATTTTACAGACTACAAGTGAATGTACAGAGTGGCAGTTGTAATCCTAATTGCTTCCTGGAGCTTCAAAGCCCTCCTATGACTGAAAAAATATTAAACCACACCCGCTTTCTCACATTTGGGGACTATATTAATTTATCTTGCCTAGCCTTATGGTTGTGATTGGCTCTGTGCTGAACTGGAACATGTTTTCTTTCAACAAGTTGGACTTCCTTCCCAGACTTAATTGGACTGAATGACGTGGTTTGGGTTTTTCCTTTTCGTAATTACTTTTGACGACAGGATGTAGATGGAGAAGTCTCTCTGACTACTTTTCCATTCAATAAATCACCAACAGACTTGTTAATAAATTTTATTAACTTCCCTGCCCTCCAAGAATGTGGATTTTTGGCACACTCCATGCTGGTCATCCCAGTAATAGTAGATGCGGTCATTGTGTAATATATATCTTCAATACCTGACTTATTAACAGATAAGAACACATTGGCTACAGCAATTTCCCATAAGCAGAATCTTAAACACTCTAGCCACTTAAATGTAACTCATTTCTAAAGCATACCTGGGGGAAAGGATAAAAAATATCTCAAATTGTGACATAATCTGTGAAAGAAATGAGCTTGATAAGCCAAAATAAATTTTTATATTCAATATTTTTTTACATTCAAGCTGGTTCCATCTCGATTGGACTATAATTCACCTGAGAATCCTGTCCCACCTCAGATACTGCTGACTTATTTGGAGTAGCATTGGTGGCAGCCTTAGAGGGGTACCCATTCATTGTGGGCCACATGTGTAGTCCATGAAGCTCATAACCCTAGCTATCTCTTCCAACAGAAGCATCCTGGAGGATGGGAAAAATGAAAGTTGAGACATAAATGGGTGAAAAGCCTCAAAAATGTTCTATTAATCAGTTTAACATGGATTTTAATTGAAAAGCTAGGACTTATTTTTGTTAGCAGTTTACAGTAGAAAAAAAAATGAAAAGTTGCAGAATTGAGGTTTTATTTAAAAAATGAATAAAGTCAAATGTGTGAATTTTTATAGCTCTCTCCCTCTCTACGTACATCTCCTAAACTTCATACAATCTTATGGTGTTGAAGAATCAAAGATACGTTGGTGGGTCAATTAAGGCAGGATGCTCCTGTGCGAGCCGGGGGGAGATTCCTTGAGCTGGGAGTGCACTCTTTCCTGCATGTGCGCGAAAGAGCGCACAGATCTCCCTGAGGCTAAGTGCTGCCTCAGGGAGATCGGCTCAGGTTTGAAACATTGAATAAAGATGAGAAAAAAAATTATTGACATGTCCCCTCTCTGTCACTGTCACATGAGTTGGGACATGTCAATTTCTTTTATTTAGACATTTCATACAAATTTTAATACCCTCATGAAACCTCATCCCGCCCATGAATGAGGTTTCATGTTTGTTCGGAAGCTCGCCTGGCCTCCCGGCCTGCCCGCCAACATTAAGGCTGGACAGGCAGGTCCACTGATTACATCAATTACCTTATTAATGGCCTTAAGTGGCCGCCGGCCTGAAAACGCAAATGACACAGGGTGACATCGGGACGCACACCCAACGTCACTATGCGTCATTTTACACGTCGGTGAGCAGGCCCCGCCCCCCCCGCTCACCGACTGGAAGATGCAGCCCATTATTTCTGATTCCTTGTGTTACGGCACATAAGATTTAAGAACTTAATAACTTAAATGTTTCTGATATAAAGTCCCTCAACCAGCCATAAACAAGAGTCTAAGGTTAACATTCAAAAGCACTTCTACTTCTTCACATTTTGAATAGATGTTATTACTCGAAAGTAAGGACATGCTCAATGAATTCATTGACTCGTACAATGTCTGACTTTTGTATTGATGTTCCAGCCATTCCTATTTCTTTTCATTAATCAATTTCTACAACTTTCTCTTCTTTATTTCCTTTAGACCAGTGCATGTGTCCTACATCAGCTACACATTGAAAATATTTTATTGGCTGTAAAGCACTTTGGGATGACCTGAGGTCATGAAAATACAGGTTCTTTCTTGCTTTTCTTTAACACATTTAGCTAATAAATTGGAACTGTTAAGAGGACTTCATTAAGTCACCAACTTTTTAAAAATATTATCCACGTTTAAGTATTTTATATAGCTTATATATTTCAAGCTGGCTTGAAAGGATTCACAAAAATTGATATAAGAGCCAATTTGAACTTTCTCCACTTGGTTGGAACAAGAATGTAACAGTTTTAAAATCAAAGTGCTGCACTTATCAAGCTGTTTCTGCTTTGATCGCATCTAACACCTTTTTTAAAAAGCTTACGGCACAGAAAGAGACCACTTGGCCTATGTGCTGACCCATGTCAGTGCTGGCCAAAAAAACGAGCTACCCAGCGTAATCCCACTTTCCAGCATTTGGTCCGCAGCCCTGCAGGTTTCGGCAATTCAGGTGCATATCCGGACACCTTTCAAATAAATTGAGGGTTCCTGCCTCTATTATCCTTTCAGACACTGAGTTCCAGATCCCTACAACCTACAACTGCATTTACATGTGTGGCCTAGACAATGACTAAACCAGGCCGCATTAAAATATGTCAACATTTGTCATAAGGAGTACATATGACTCTGTTTGCAATTTTTGAAATACAAATGGGTAGACCATGTGTTTTGCATGCTCTACACACTTGTTACAGACGATGATTACCTAACGAATGGTCCCAAATGGAGAACTGGAGTCCACTCACAAAGTGGCCCAGAAACTATCCGTTTCTGTTTTGGTGGGTCTAGGAGGAGCAGGAGAACAAAAACCCAGGCTGCTGTCACACAGAAGATCTGGCCTGCTGCCAGCCCATGTGAGTGTTCCTCCTCCCCTCCCCTGGGCTTTGATTGTTTGCTGGCTCATCAGGCAAAATTCCCACCCTCCCAAGACCAATAATCTACAGTGCCTGCTGCCCACAGCCCATCTATAGAACCTAAGCAAGGTTCAAATCTCTGAATGACTCCCGTCTCCTGCCCATAAAATCAGGTGGCAGTGCTTGTGCCCTGCCTATAGCTAAAATAAGCTCTATAATGTTTTCTTGGAGTACAGATGTGCATTTGAATCATGTGAAGAATTTAAAATAGCTTGAACTTCTTGTAAAATGTAAGATAAAGTAAGAACAAATGTACAATAAGATTCAATACAACAAAGGTTGAATATGTTATGTGGAATTAAAATATGGGAGGCTATCTTCTTAAATGAGATGGTTAATTTGGCTTAAATGAAGAATAATGGTTTGTTGTCTCCCAAAAGCATATTCAATTCAGTTGAGCTGTGAGTAAAATTATTTCAAATAGGATAATGTGTATTTGATACTCAAGTGGCTAAATTGACTTTGTCTGTTCATCATAACAAGGATAAATTAAATTTGCTTCTGGAGCCGTTAAAAATGCAAATGTTGTGGAGTTGAAGGCATATTGCTGAGTTCTCTATTTCTTTTTAAGTAGGAATGTGTGAAACCATATGCAACGCTGAACACTTGGAGCATTACTGTTGTGACAGATGGTTCTTTTCCATTGATAAAAACAAAAAGCTAAAAGCTACTGCGGATGCTGGAAATCCAAAACAAAAGCAGAATTACCTGGAAAAACTCAGCAGGTCTGGCAGCATCGGTGGAGAAGAAATCAGTTAACATTTCGAGTCTTCATGACCCTTCGGCAGAACTGAGTATAGTTAGGAGAAAGGTGAAATATAAGCTGGTCTAAGGTGGGGGGGGCGGGGGGGAGAGAGAAGTTGAGGGTGTGGTGATTGTGGAGATAAGCAAGCAGTGATAGGAGCAGATAATCAAAAGATGTCACAGACAAAAGGATCAAAGAGGTGTTGAAGGTGGTGATATTGTCTAAGAAAAGTGCTAATTAAGAATGGAAGACAGGATACTCAAGGTACAGCTCTAGTGGGGGTGGGGTGGAAAGACTAACAAAGTTTTAGTTTTAGATTTAAAAATAATGGAAATAGGTGGGAAAAGAAGAATCTATATAAATTATTGAAAAAAAAGGGGAGGGGGGAGAAACGGGGTGGGGATGGGGGAAGGGGGAGTTTAAGATCTAAAGTTGTTGAATTCAATATTCAGCCCGGAAGGCTGTAAAGTGCCTAGTCGGAAGATGAGGTGCTGTTCCTCCAGTTTGCGTTGGGCTTCACTGGAACAATGCAGCAAGCCAAGGACAGACATGTGGGCAAGAGAACAGGGTGGAGTGTTAAAATGGCAAGTGACAGGGAGGTTTGGGTCTTTCTTGCGGACAGACCGCAGGTGTTCTGCAAAGCGGTCGCCCAGTTTGCGTTTGGTCTCTCCAATGTAGAGGAGACCGTATTGGGAGCAACAAATGCAGTAGACTAAGTTAGGGAAAATGCAAGTGAAATGCTGCTTCACTTGAAAGGAGTGTTTGGGCCCTTGGACGGTGAGGAGAGAGGAAGTGAAGGGGCAGGTGTTGCATCTTCTGCGTGGGCATGGGGAGGTGCCATAGGTGGGGGTTGAGGAGTAGGGGGTGATGGAGGAGTGGACCAGGGTGTCCCGGAGGGAATGATCCCTACGGAATGCCGTCAGGGGGGGGTGAAGGGAAGATGTGTTTGGTGGTGGCATCATGCTGGAGTTGGCGGAAATGGCGGAGGATGATCCTTTGAATACGGAGGCTGGTGGGGTGATAAGTGAGGACAAGGGGGACCCTATCATGTTTCTGGGAAGGAGGAGAAGGCGTGAGGGAGGATGCGCGGGATATGGGCCGGACACGGTTGAGGGCCCTGTCAACGACCGTGGATGGAAAACTTCGGTTAAGCAAGAAGGAGGACATGTCAGAGGAGCTGTTTTTGAAGGTAGCGTCATCAGAACAGATGCGACGGAGGCAAAGGAACTGAGAGAATGGGATGGAGTCCTTACAGGAAGCGGGGTGTGAGGAGCTGTAGTCGAGGTAGCTGTGGGAGTCGGTAGGCTTGTAATGGATATTGGTGGACAGTCTATCATCAGAAATTGAGACAGAGAGGTCAAGGAAGGGAAGAGAAGTGTCAGAGATGGACCATGTGAAAATGATGGAGGGGTGGAGATTGGAAGCAAAATTAATAAATTTTTCCCGACGAGAGCATGAAGCAGCACCGAAGTAATCATCGATGTACCGGAGAAAGAGTTGTGGGAGGGGGCCGGAGTAGGACTGGAACAAGGAATGTTCCACATACCCCATAAAGAGACAGGCATAGCTGGGGCCCATGCGGGTACCTATAGCCACACCTTTTATTTGGAGGAAGTGAGAGGAGTTAAAGGAGAAATTGTTCAGTGTGAGAACAAGTTCAGCCAGACGGAGGAGAGTAGTGGTGGATGGGGATTGTTCGGGCCTCTGTTCAAGGAATAAGCTAAGGGCCCTCAGACCATCCTAGTGGGGGATGGAGGTGTAGAGGGATTGGACATCCATGGTGAAGAAGAAGCGGTTGGGGCCAGGGAACTGGAAATTCTTGATGTGACGTAAGGTGTCAGAGGAATCACGGATGTAGGTGGGAAGGGACTGGACAAGGGGAGAGAGAAGGGAGTCAAGATAACGAGAAATGAGTTCCGTGGGGCAAGAACAGGCTGACACGATCGGTCTGCCAGGACAGTTCTGTTTGTGGATTTTGGGTAGGAGGTAGAAGTGGGCCGTCCGAGGTTGGGCGACTATCAAGTTGGAAGCTGTGGGAGGAAGATCTCCAGAGGAGATGAGGTCAGTGACAGTCCTGGAAACAATGGCTTGATGTTCTGTGGTGGGGTCATGGTCCAGGGAGAGGTAGGAGGAAGTGTCTGCGAGTTGACGCTCAGCCTCCGTGAGGTAGAGGTCAATGCGCCAGACAACAACAGTACCACCTTTCTTTTCCATTGTCTGTTGTAAGGAATTACAAGTTTGCTATTGGTGTTTTCTTTTATTGAATTGCTGCTTATCTGTGTGTAAGATACTAATTTTCAGGTTCACTGTTCAGAATACAATCTGAACCTTCCTATTATCTCTAGAACATCTGGTTAGACTATTGCCATTGGGGTCATTATGTGAGAGTTAAAGGAACACAGTTTCCCTAACTTCTTTCAGTGAATCAATTTTTTGAGAGTTGAACAAAAACTCAAGACAGTGCAGGATCACTACTCTGAAAAACGGATAAATGATTTGTCATCCAAACACTAAGGCTAAAATTACAGAACCTTGATAAATATAAGATAAAGAGACATAATGGCAGTTGTTATCTATGCTGTTGGTAGCAGTGGTTTATGTGGGAGTTAACATAGGGAAAAGGCAGGCAGAATTAAGTAAATACTTCCTGTTATATTTTTGTGAAATGGCAACCTAAAGACTAAAGGGTTATTTTTTTCTGGTACCTGTCTGACCTTCAGTAAAAGTTGAGTTTTAACCTAAAGCTATGTGACCCTTAAGTGGCCAGCCAGTTACTGTTGATTGTTGATCATTTAAATTAGTCATGAAGAAAGAGGGAAAGCAGAGAACAGAAAATAAGGTCAGGCACAGTAAATAAGCACAAAGGAAACAAAAACAGTGGGCAAGAGCTTCCAGTAGGTTGCATTTGTTTTCTTGGCACAATTCACCCAAAATTGGCTATACCAGTGCAAAATGTCACAGAATTTTAAGTGGAAATTATGGCCAGAATTTTTCTGTCGGCGAGTTGGGGGCGGGGCACACTTGCCAACACGAAAATGTACGGGATGAATTCGGAGGGAACCCCCGACGTCATCCCGCCCCATTTAAATATTCAGGAAGGCGGGTGGACAGCGAAATCAGCTGTCCGTCCGCCAACCTGTCAATGGCCAATTGAGGCCACTGACAGGATAATTAAGGCAATTAAAGGCCCTGCCCATCCAACCTTAAGGTTGGCGGGCAGGCCAGGAACCCCAGTGGGCTTCTGATAATACATGAAACCTCATCCACTGGCGGGATGAGGTTTCATGTCAGTTTTTTAAAAGTTTAATAAAGTTTTAGTCACATTTATTAACATGTCCCATGTCGCGTGACATTGTCACATGAGGGGGACATGTTAATAAATTTTTTTATGTTTCTATTTTTTAAGTTTATCAAACTTTCACTGATCTCCCTGAGGCAGCACTTAGTCTCAGGGAGCAGTGCACTCTTTTGCACACATGCGCGGAAGAGCGCACTTTGACAGTTGGGGAATCCCTTCCCCCCCCACCCCCGCACAGGAAGCGCATAGCGCTTCCCGTCGGGTGGCCCGCCCACTCAAAATGGTGGGGGGACCCATTTTGGCAGCAGAGTTCAGCTGCCCGCCCGCCGCTGAGCCGGTGGGGCCCGCCTGCCCCCGCCCGCCCATCGAGGGCTAAATTCTGCCCTATGTCCGATACAAATCAAGCTACATCATCTTTTGACTAGTTTTAAAAATCATTGTGCTGGAAGCTGGGCCTGCCCACAATTGGCCACCATCCAGACCGAATTACTCACTGTTAGGAATTTCCAATAATCGCACTCATTCACAGGCTTTTGAGGAGACTCTAAGAAGGACACTATTAGGCATATTTTACCAGCTTTTAAATATTTATATTTTTAAATTTTCTAAGAAACTATTATACACTTATATAACTAGCAAATGGTTTGGTATCGATTTTTTTCCCAGTAATTTAAAACTGAGTTACTCACATATGGTGAACTAGGCACTGATTAAAATGTTTATTTTTTTGTGAGTAACCCATTTTTAGCTGCAATAATCAAACTAGGTTACCACTCATAAAAATACAAGGAATTTTTTAAAAGCAATTTAAAAAAATAAAATTACATTATAAAATGCTGCCCAATTTAACTGGTTCACTGATATGTTAAGCTAGTCAATATGCAAGTGTATATAAGTGGAAACTTGAGCAGAAGAACATTTCTCGAAACTATCACAACACCGAGCGTAATTTATGCTCAGGTTGTGATTGCATCTAATGTGGAAACTCCAGGCTAAAAAGATTAAGGTAGAAAAAGCAAATAAACTCCTCTACATGAAGAGATTCAGAAAAAGATATGCTAGGGTTAGAAGCATACGTAGTGATCAAAGATCATGAAGTTACAATAACTGAAACATGAGTCACTCCAGAAGACAGGGGTGCTTTCAGTACTGAAAAAATAGGAATGGTGAGAGTGAAGATGGATGGCCTTTTCATCTTTGGGATAATTTGGAAGTAAAGCAATTGGAACTCATGTCACAGAGGAGGGCACAAATTTGTTTCTTTCTTTTCTATAAGTGAAATAAAGGTATTTACTGACAACTTTTTGACAATCCTGTCAGCCTTATGTCTGCCAATCATGGCCTCTCCCTAGCCCCTGCAGCAATCAGTGACCTTCTCCCATCTCCTAATCACCAATCTGAGGTCCTGTCCTAGGATTGCAATTGCTATCTTCAAGGATCCCTGGCTCAGGCTTCCTGTCAATGGTATTCCCACCCAGCAGCTGGTTAGCCTGTCAGTTCAGTCAGTTTTCAGGTGTGAAATGGAAGCAAACTATTATGAGGATGTACTGCCATTAAACCCACAAGGCCACTGCATTCTTGATGCATCTGGGTTTCCCCTACACTTTGGCACAACCTCATACATTCCCTTCTTGTCCCTGCAAAGAAATTAAAAATAGGAGCAGGAATTTGCATTGAGTAAGCAATAGGAATGTGCAAAGCTAAACTCAAATGCCTAGATACATCAGAGGATGTATTTCCACATGGTCTTAACATGGTCTCAGAAATTATTGTAGCCTGTTGCAAATTTTCTGTCCAAAAGGACATTCCATGTGAATCCCTGTGGAGGAGGAGGGAGATGTAGGTGATGACACCACAGAGATTAAATATCAGCCACAGAAAGAGCAAGCAATTGAAGCAATAGCTACAGCAGCTCGAGAATAGCAACTGTGGCTCACTCAGTACTCCTCCACTGAAACATAGCACACTACTAATCAATCCACGCTTCCCTTCACAGAGAATGCCGTTGACTGCATGTATTCATAAGGCAATGGATATGCAACATGCCATTCCCACAATGAGATAATCTAAATAAAACCAGTAGCTTTGATTTAAATGAAATGGAAATCCTAGAAAGGTTGAAAGGGCTCAACAAGATAGATGTTTGCAATCTCAGATACTGAAAGAGATAAGGAAGGAGACCTATGAGGTGTAGGCAACTATTATGAGGGAGTCATTGACACTAGAGAGGTACTAGTAAATTGGAAACAGGCTACCGTAATGCCTAAGGATAAAATTCCAAAAGATAAAACACAGGCAACATTAGATCTCATTGTTTCACCTCCATAATTAGTCACCATGGATCAATAAAGACATAAGTAAAAAATAGAGGATGGGGAAAGTGGCATACACCAAGCTTAGTAATAGCAGGGGAGAGCATGACAATGGAGACTACAAAGAGTTTAGAAGAGAAGTAAAACAAAAAGAAGGGGACAAAGAAATTATGAAATTAAGTTATCAAGGAACATTAAAAAAAAGTATTTTACAGGCACATAAACAAAATGTATGCAGTTGCCTCTTTTGGTTGCAATGGGTATAAGGCTATTTAATGATGAACAGTATAATATCACAAGCAACCAAAGTGAAATGGCAGAAATATTAAATATTTACTTTGCATCAGCATTTACCAGGGAAACAGAACAGGTGGACATGACATCAGATATGGAATTAGAAATGAGGTGACTGCATTTAAAATTAAAACAAAAGGTGAAATAGTAAATAAAATGATCAAACTTAAAGAGGACAAAGCCCCTGGCGTGGATGGATTACATCCACAGATTTTAAAATAATGAAAGGAAGAGAAAGCAGAGGCATTGCTACATACATTTAATAATTCATTAGAGAAAGGAATTGCAGTGGAGGACTGGTGAATGGCTAATGTAATTCCTATATTTAAGAAGGGAAATAGAACATTTCCAGGAAACTAAAGATCAGTCAGCTTAACATTGGTGTTAGGAAGAATAATAGAGTCCCTAATAAGGGAGGGAATAAAAGGACATATAGAGAAGGAAAAATATATAACAATGGACAGTCAGCATAGATTTCAAATGTTTGACCAACATGGTTGAATTATTTGAAGAGCTAACCGAGAGAGTAGACAAAGGTAATGCTGAATATTTAGATTTTCTAAAAGACTTTGATAAGGCACTGCGCAATCGATTAATGAATAAGGTTAGAGAAGGTGGAGTCAGGGGACAAGTAGCAGAATAGATAACTGGCTTGTTTGAGGATAGAAAACAGAGAGTACAGATAAAAGGTAGTTATTCAAAGTGGCAGAAGGTGAGAAGTAGTGTATCACAAGGAGCAGTGCCGGAACGACTATTGGTCATAATTTATGTTAACAATTTAGACTTTGGAATCAAGAACACAAACAATTTCTAAATTTTTGCATGACCCCAAATTGGGGGGTTGCGGAGGGTGGTGGGGATAGTCAATATTGCATCAAATTACAAGAATATATTAACAATGGGCATATAATTGGGAAATTAATTTCAACATGTGAGGTGTAACTGAGCTATTACATATTAACAATGAAATAAGGAGGTCACACGCCACTTAGAAAATAAGAACCTAAATGTGGTAGAGGAGCAAAAGGACCTGGAATTACAAATACAAAGTCACTCCAGTGATACAGGTTAATAAGGCCACAAAAAAGAAAACCAAGCACGAGGGTTTATTTCTAGAGGGATACAATTGAAAAGATAGGAAGCGATGCTAAAATGGTATTGAATCTTGACCAGAACACACTTGGGAGTACTCCATATAATCCTGGTTGCCATATTATGAAAAGAATATAGAAGCACCGGATTTACAAGGATACCTGCAAAATTATACTTATCAGGAGAGAAAGAACAGACTGTGTCTCTTTTCTCTTGAAAAGAGGAAGGTGACCTAATAGAGGCCTTATGAAAGATTTTGATAGAGTATGCACAGAGAATGATTCCACTTGTGGGGAAGAGCAAAACAAGAGACCATTAATATAAGGTAGTCACCAAGAAATCAAATAGGGAAATCAGAAGAAAATCCTTTACCTAAAGACTGGTGAGAATGAGGGACTTGCTACCACAGGGAGTGTTTAAGGTGAATAGTACAGGTGTATTTAAAGGGAGGCTAGATGAGGGAAAAGGGAATATAGGGCTATACTGACAGAGTTAGATGAGAAGAGGCAGGCAGAGGCTCTCGTGTCACATAGGTGCCAGCATGGGCTGGTTCTTTGCTGTGTGTCCTATGTAATCCTATGAAATGCCTTGTATAATAATGGAGTTGATCATTGGGAGTAAATTAAAGTGTAGTCTGCATAATAATAACCTAGCAAACAGCAGCCAACATGGGATTTAGAAAATGAAGATCATGTTTTGCAAACTTTCTCAATTTATTTGAAGAAATAACACCCCAAGTGGTCTGTGGAAAGCCCTGCTACATAGAGTAATCACTGAAGTTTCTTCATTAAACCCAAAGCTGTGGAACTTCAAGGTAAAACCTGGGAATGGAAAATAAACTGCCAAAGGGGAACAGACCGATTTCATGCTGCAGGGTAGGACCGAGCAAAATTCCCCACGTGCTCAGTGTTGGGACAATTATATTTTTCATTTACTTAAATTACCTAGATTCAAATTCAATGCAAGCTGGTTAAAATTGGCAATGACACCATATTTGATGAAGCTCCGAACTTATAGAATGAGTAGGACAAAATAAGTGTAAGGGCAGATGAAATTTAATGCAGTCTAAAAGTACTGCAAGCAGGATGGAAAGATAAGCAACATATGCACTCCATAGATGGTGTTGTGATAGCTAATGATGAAAAGGGAAGGACTCAACATTAACCATATCCAACTCATTAACAAAGTCAATAGAAAGTTAACTCTGAAGTTGAATATAAGTCAAATGTGATCATGATCAAACTGTACAGTGCTCTAGGCAGGTAATATCTTGAACATCTAGCTCTGACTGATGATAAACAAGGCAAACAGTAAATCATTGGAGGCAGTAAGGGGAAGAGCCGTGAGTCTTGAGATGGCCATCTATTTCAGGCCGGAGGCCACTGGTAATATGCAAATATAGTACATGGGACTCTAATTTCAATTTTGAAATACAGGTTGGCAAAGTGTGTGATGCCCTTTTGTTAGACATTGAATGACATCATCAGCCATCCTTAAAGGGATCACTGAAAGCTGCTTAAACATACTCCAGACAATGGTGAATGTTATTTTCATGGAGCCAGGAGATGCACATTGCTTGTCCCGAACACACAGAACTATTTCAATCCACTGCTTGACCAGTCCAAAGCCCACCTGGGATTGTCTACACCACTCTGACAAGTTCTGATTATTAACCAGCTTATTGCAGCAGCTGGCTGATATCACATGTTGCCACATCCAGCAAGTCGCAGTGGCGCACCTGATTGGCACTCATTATTCACCAATGGCATGGTTTTTTTTATTCATTCATGGGATGTGGGCTTCACTGGCTAGGGCAGCATTTATTACCCATCACTAATTGCCCTCGAGAAGGTGGTGGTGAGCTGCCTTCTTGAACCGCAGCAGTTCATGTGGTGTAGGTGCGCCCACAGTGCTGTTGGGAAGGGGGCTCCAAGATTTTGACCCAGCGACAGTGAAGGAACAGCGATATATTTCCAAGCCGGGATGGAGAGTGGCTCAGAGGGGAACTTCCAGGTGATGGTGTTCCCATCTATCTGCTGCCCTTGCCCTTCTAGATGGTGGTGGTCATGAGTTTGGAAGGTGCTGTCTAAGGAGCCTTGGCGAATTCCTACAGTGCACCTTGTAGGTGGTACACACTGCTACTACTGTGCGTCGGCGGTGGATGGAGTGAATGGTTGTGGATGGGGTGCCAATCAAGTGGGCTGCTTTGTCCTTGATGGTGTCAAGCTTCTTGAGTGTTGTGGGAGCTGCACTCATCCAGGCAAGTGGGGAGTTTTCCATCACACTCCTGACTTGTGCCTTGTAGATGGTGCACAGGCTTTGGGGAGTCAGGAGGTGGGTTATTCATCGTACGATTCCTAACCTCTGATCTGCTCTTGTAGCCATAGTATTTATATGGCTAGTCCAGTTCAGTTTCTGGTAATTGGTAACCCCCACGATGCTGATAGTGGGGGATTCAGTGATGGTAATGCCATTAAACATCAAGGGGCGATGGTTGGATTCTCTCTTGTTGGAGAGGGTCATTGCCTGACACTTGTGTGGCGCGAATGTTACTTACCATTTGTCAGCCCAAGCCTGGATATTGTCCAGGTCTTGTTGCATTTGGACATGGACTGCTTCAATATCTGAGGAATTGTGAATGGTGCTGAACATTGTGCAATCATCAGTGAACATCCTCGCTTCTGACCTTATGATGGAAGGAAGGTCATTGATGAAACAGCTGAAGATGGTTGGGCTGAGGACACTACCCTGAGGAACTCCTGTAGTGATGTCCTGGAGCTGAGATGACGGACCTCCAACAACCATAACCATCTTCCTTTGTGCTAGGTATGACTCCACCAGCAGAGAGTTTTCCCCCGATTCCCATTGACTCCAGAGCCAGAATTTTACCTTCAGTGTGCAGGCACGTGCCTGACACGCCTGAATGTAAGATGACGCATGATGATGTCGGGTGTGTGTCCTGATGTCACCGTGCACCGTCGCGATATTTCGCTAGGCGGGCGCGCGATGAAAACTGAGGTGCGCCCACCAACAATTAATAGGCCAGTTAAGGTGCTTGAGGCACCAATTGTCTATGATTTTTCGCAGCTTGTGCGATTTTCAGGATGTCGCACGAGCACAACGGGCAGGTGGGTAGGGCACATTTTCAAAAAACTCATCCACGGGCAGGATAAGAGGGTTGAGTGAGCTCGCTAATGCAAGTTGTTAGTACTTTACATTATTACTAACTGCTACTTGCTTGTGTGAACAGGAAAACTTCATTTCACTTCAGAGCTACTTTGACAAAAATAACAGGCTTCAGTTCAGGACTCCGGAGGAGTCATAACATTTGCGGCCTTCCAGGTATCAGACAGAATTCCCTCACCCTGGGAATGGAGATTGTGGTCTCCGCTGGAGGCATCTCCTCTGAGGAGGAAGAGAGACAGAAAGGGGAGGAGGCCACAAGTCCGTATTCAGCCTGCAGGGAAGCCACCTGTGGGAGGAGAGGCGCAGGCACAAGGGGCGCAGGGTCAACAGGAAGTCCAAGATGCACAGGGCCACAGAAGATGCCACTATCCTGCTGCCAGGGTTTACAGGCAGCGAAGCAGCTACCTCAATATGTCTGAGGTGCAGTGCCGAAGGAGGCTCTGTCTCTCAAGGGAGAGTGTGACCTCCATCTGTCAGATGATCAGCCCTGAGATCAGCTCCGACTGTGTGGGTGGACACCCCATGCCAGTGGCGCTGAAGGTCACAGTGGCCCTCAACTTCTATGCCTCCGGCTCTTTCCAGTACTCAGTGGGGGATCTGTGTGGAGTCTCCCAATCAGCTGTCCACAGTTGTGTCAATCAGATGACAGACGCTCTGTTCAGGCATGCATTGACTTTCACTCACTACCGTACTGACTAGGCCAGCCAGGCTGAGCGAGCCAGAGGCTTCGCAGCCATTGCTGGCTTCCCCCGTGTCCAGGGTGCTATAGACTGCACACATGTGGCCATCAAGGCACCAGCAGGTGAGCCCGGTGTCTTCATCAACAGGAAGGGCTTCCACTCCATGAACGTGCAGATAGTGTGTGATCACAGGATACTGATTCTACAAGTCTGTGCAAGGTACCCAGGCAGTTCCCATGATGTTTACATCCTGACACACTCCCAGGTGCCGAGACTGTTAAGTGCTCCAGCCCGGCTGGATGGATGGCTGTTGGGTGACAAGGACTATCCCCTCAAAAGGTGGCTCATGACGCCTCTCCGCCATCCAAGAACAGAGGCTGAGCAGCGGTACAATAGGAGCCAGGGCACCACAAGGGCTGTGGTGGAGAGAACCATCGGTCTTCTCAAGATGCGCTTCCAATGCCTGGACCGTTCAGGGGGCACACTCCAATACCCCACAGATCGTGTGTCACTGATAGTGGTTGCGTGCTGCACTCTCCACAATCTGGTGCTGGAAAGGAAGTGAAGGAAGAAGATGTTGACGCAGCTGCTCTGGCAGTGGACGATGAGTCCAGTAGTGAGTCCGAAGACGAGCACGCTCAGGAGAACACTGAGGGGATAGACACTGACCTGGGCAACCTCCAGGGAGGCAGGGACACCCGGGAGGCTTTGAACCAATGCTCCTTCAGCTAGCCTACCAAAGATGAACCACCACCACACGCCAGGGCTGCAGGCTCCATACTCGATATCTGACAGGAACATTTGCTTGATGAACAACATGCACTATGTGCCATTTCAATAAAGCTCAATGACAACCAAATCACTCATAACATCATGGGTTACCTCCACCTGCAGAACTAATGAAGCACCCAGAGGCTTGTTGAACAGAAACACATTTAATGCTATCGTGCCTGGCATACATAAGAAAAATTATATTGGAAGGTGTTATCTATCACACCAAATAATATTCGCCATAAAACGGGGAGAGAAAAAAAAATCACAGTGATAAGCCCGTGTTGTGCTTAAGACGCTTTAAGCTTTTGGTTCCGGATGCTACGTCTAGGTGCTTCCCCATCGCTGGCACTGGCATTGGAGACAGCCTGTTCACTCTGCTGTCCTGTTGGCCTTGATGACCTTGGCGGGTGTCCACTGGCCCGTGGAGCCTGTGATGGCCCCGCCTGGGAGGGAGCAGCCAGTGGCATGGCTGGCATCTCCCCAGTCGCCGCAGCCTCACCAGATGCCATGGTCACTGGCAGAGGGGGGGAGGATCTGCTGGCATCATTCGGAGCATCCTGAGAGGAACCCACAGAGACGACAGGCAGCTCGTGCGCCACCGTCAGGTCGCTTTGGACCTCCCTGCTCACCATTGATGGATGGGCACCTAGCTAGGACACTGGGTACCCAATCCATCTCCCTTGTTAACAGTGACTACCTGAGGTCATTGCCGGTGTGAGGGCTTGCAGGTCTGAGCACATCCCCAGGAAACCCTGATTCAGCTCCTGAAGGAGCCTCTCCATGAGAGTCGCCACTCTTTCCATGAAGGAGGCAGTGCGCTCAGCCATGAGGGTCACTGCATTGCTCATGCTCCGATGGACTCCTCCACAACGGAGACCATGGCACGCATTCCCTCATGTATCTCCGCCAGATCCTCCCGCACACCCTGCTGGACTTCCAGCATCTTCTGCCTCAGGGACGACTTCAGAAGCCCATCATCAGCCACCGACTGAACATGTTCCTGGTTCTCAGCAGGCCTCTGACTGCCGGCGCCCTGGGCACTCTTTGCCTTTGCCTGCACCTCAAGTGAGTGTGAAATGCCCTCACCGCCGTGCACTGAGATACTATCCACTGATCTAATGCCCACCAAGGTTCTGGTATCTGTGTTGGTACCTGCTTGGCTGAGAGGGTGTGACGCAGGTGCATTTCTATGATTACTGTCCTCTGGGGTCAGCGGTGGGCCTTCAGGCTCCTCACCCTGATGGGCTGCTGGTGAGCCTGAAAGGAAGAACAAGGACATGTCATTAGTTGAAGCCATTACACTGTTACTGTGCATGCCTGGCACCCGGATCAGGGTGCCCTCATCTTCCCATTATCAATGGGGCTTCCATGTTTGAGGCTCACATCAATATAGAGACAACAGTGGAATGGTTACTCTTACAGACATTCTGACCTCAGTTCACTGCACTCTTACCTCCCTAGGGCACCCCAACTTCACCATGACTGGTTGACCTAGATGCATGGTGCCTCTCCAGCCCCAGAACTCTGAGGTCCGGGGCAGGGGGGGCAGGGGTGGGGGTGTCTACTCCTAACTGCTGTGCTAAGTGACCGATGACAACACGATACTCACCCTTCCTGATTGCCGGAGATCATTGAAGCGCTTACGGCACTGCACCCATGTGCACCTCACCACATCATGGGAGCTCACGCTAGATGCCACCTCCTCCCAGGCATGTTTGGTGAGGTGCGGGGGCCTCCTCCTCCCATCCCTGGGAACAAGGGTCTTTCTACGTGCTGCCACCTCCTCCGGAGGGCAGCGGGACATTCATTGGTAAAACATGGGGCCGATTGCCCTGCCGACCTGCCCTCCCACCTGCCATGTTCAGCACTTAGCTCCATGATGAGGTGCGTCTGCTTCACTGGCAGCCTTCGCGTGGCTGCCACAGCCGCTTTTGAATCGGCTGCCGGGTCACCATTGGACCCAGCAGACATTGAGCTCCCGCCCCTGCCTGCCGCCCCTCCCTGTTGCCGCTATTGTGTCTTCAGCTGGGCGGGCCTTAATTGGCCCATCCGTGTAAAATGGCGGTGCAGAACCAATCACAGGCAGCGGTTGGCTTCCCAACTGCCCCGTCCGGTCCCGCCAAGCCTGCCCGACGAGGCCAAAATTCTGGCTCAGTTTTACTTGGGCTCCTTGATGCCACACTCTGTCAACTGCAGCCTTTCTGTCAAGGGCAGTCACTCTCACCTCACATCGGGAGTTTAACTTTTTTGTCCATGTTTGAACCAAGGCTGTAATAAGGTCAGGAGCTGAGTGGCCCTGGCAGAACCCAAAGTGGGCATCAGTGAGCAGGTTTTTGCTAAGTAAGTGCCACTTGATGGCACTGTTGATGATCCCTTCATTATTTTACTGTTGATTGAGTAGACTGATGGGGCGGCAATTGGCCGGGTTGGATTTGTCCTGCTTTTTGTGTACAGGATGTACCTGGGCAATTTTCCATATTTCCGGGTAGATTCCAGTGTTGTAACTGTACTGGAACAGCTTGGTTAGGGGCACGGCAAGTTCTGGAGCACAAGTCTTCAGTACTATTGCCGGAATATTGTCAGGGCCCAGAGCCTTTGCAGTATCCAGTGCCTTCAGCCGTTTCTTGATATCATGTGGAGTGAATCAATTTGGCTGAAGCCTGGCATCTGTGATGCTCGGGACCTCTGGAGGAGGCCGAGATAGATCATCGATTCGGCACTTCTGGCTGAAGATTGTAGCAAATGCTTCAGCCTTATCTTTTGCACTGATGTGCTGGGCTCCCCCATCATTGAGGATGGGGATATTTGTGGAGCCTCCTCCTCCAGTGAGTTGTTAATCATCCACCACCATTCATGATTGGATGTGGCAGGACTGCAGAGCTTAGATTTGATCCATTAGTTGTGGGATCACTTAGCTCTGTCTATCACTTGCTGCTTATGCTGTTTGGCACACAAGTAGTCCTGTGTTATAGCTTCAGCAGGTTGATATCTCATTTTTAGGTATGCCTGGTGCTGCTCCTAGCATGCCCTCCTGCACCGTTCATTGAACCAGGGTTGATCCTCTGGCTTAAGGGCAATGGTATAGTGGGGGATATGCCGGGCTATGAGGTTACAGATTGTGTTTGAGTATAATTCTGCAGCTGCTGATGGCCTACAGTGCCTCATAGATGCCCAATCTTGAGTTGCTAGATCTGTTCGAAATCTATCCCATTTAGCACAGTGGTAGTGCCACACAACGTGATAGATGGTATCCTCAATGTGAAGGAGGGTCTTCGTATCCATAACAACTGTGTGGTGGTCATTCCTACCGATACTGTCATGGACAGATGCATCTGCGGCATGCAGGTTGGTGAGGATGAGGTCAAGTATGTTTTTCCCTCTTGTTGGTTCTCTCACCACCTGCTGCAGACCCAGTGTAGCAGCTGTCATTTAGGACTCAGCCAGCTCAGTCAGTCATGGTGCTACCGAGCCGCTCTTAGTGATGGACATTGCAGTCCCCCACCCGGAGTACATTCTGTGCCCTTGTCACCCTCAGTGCTTCCTCCAAGTGGTGTTCAACATGGAGGAGCACTGATTCATCAGCTGAGGGAGGGTGGTATGTGGTAATCAGCAGGAGGTTTCCTTCCCATGTTTGACCTGATGCCATGAGACTTCATGAGTATGGATTCAGTGTTGAGGACTTCCAGGGACTCCCTCCCGACTCTATACCACTGTGCCGCCACTTCTGCTAGGCCTGCCGGTGGGACAGGACATACCCAGGTACTGATGATGATGGTGGGGCATTACCTGTAAGGTATAATTCCATGAGGATGACTATGCCAGGCTGTTGCTTGGCTGGTCTGTGAGACAGCTCTCCCAATTTGCCATTGTCGTTTCCGGTGCTTAGGTCAATGCCGGGTGGTCCGTCCAGTTTCGTTCTTTTTTTTGTGACGTTGTAGCAGTTCATTGCAACTGAGTGGCTTGCTAGGCCATTTCAGAGAGCATTTGAGAGTCAACCACATTGCTGTAGATCTGGAGTCATGTGTATGCCAGACCAGGTAAGGACAACAGATTTCCTTCGTGAGCCAGATGGGTTTTTACAACAATCGACAGTGGTTTCATGGTCATCAGATGTTTAATTCCAGATTTTTTTTATTATTGAATTCAAATTCCACCATCTGCCATGGTGGGGTTCGAACCCTGGTCCCCAGAGCATTACCCTGAATCTCTGGATTACTAGCCCAGCGACAATACCACTGCGCCATCACCTCCCAAACAATATAAATGATGCCCAAGCCTCTAACTGAATCCTGCAGTGCCCGTTTAATGCAGCCATGTGTAAAAGTACTGCACCAGGATGGAAAAAAAATGCAACACATGTACTGCTTAATTCCATAATTGAAATAGCTAGGAATGAAAGGGAAATCATGTTGGTAAGAAGGGAGGGGGGGTGGGGGCAGCGACCCACCCATTACATGCCAGAAATTAAAATCAGTACACTTATATTAGTAAATACCTTCTGTATTTTCAGCCTGAAAAGGAAGCAAATAAGAGGCCATCTTCAAGATAACAAGCTCAGTTGAGATCTTACCCCTATGGTTTTGCTCCATTCTCTTCTTCATAGATTACCCAATCTGCCACAAGTAAATGAACGTCATACTAACAACGACATCTGTTTCTATATTTGCTTAGCTTACTTGACAAAGGCATCTACACAAAGTATTTAGCACATTGTTCTTTTCAACAATGTTCCATTAAATGAGACAATACTGGTGAATCCTGATACAATTAAAACCAACATATTAATCCTTTCTCCTTATCTGACAGTGGTTCCTACCTTGCAAACAATAAGAACCAAGAGCCTTTTATAGCTCTATAAAGTGCACCATGACTTTGTCCAGAAGCATGATAGTGCAAATTTCAATTAGATTGATATTCTCGAGGTAATTTTCCAGGGAGAAGTTGTACCGGACACAGTTAGATAACGCAAAAGCCACTTAGTAAAGCACAGAGAAAAACCCACCATCATTTGGCAATAAAACTTGCCAATAATCGCTTCACGTTTCTATGAGGATCTCCTGAGCTGCAGGTGTAGCTTTGGAAGAACCCCTCTCCCACCTAATCCCCCTCCCCCACGACCACTAATAGAAACAGCCTAAATGACTAAGTACTGACATTTATGGCATTTCCTCAGTGGTTGGAACAACCCTCTAAAGTTGTGGCACTGTATTGGCAAAACTCTGAGGAAATTCTCCGCCAATGGGTTTATTTGAGGAGGCCTCCATCTAAAACAGGTGAGCCATTTGACTTGAAAGAAATATACTGAGTAAAACCTTGCTCCCTTTGTTTCTAAAACTTAGAAACACAGGGCAGAATTTAATGGTGGTGGCAGTGGCCTCGCCAACTGGCCAGAAAACCAGGGCAACCACATCACAGCTGTTTCTGGGAACCCCAGTGCGATTCTATGCCCATCTGGGCAGAGCTAGATAAATTCTTGATAAGCAAGGGGGTGAAAGGTTATCAGGGGTATGGGGAATGTGCAAGCAGAGCAGCCATGATCTTATTGAATGGCGGAGCAGGCTCAAGGTGCCAAGCGGCCTACTCCTGCTCCAAATTTGTATGTTCATATGTTGTTGGGGCTCCCATACCTTTAAGGGGGGGAGACCCTGCCTCCAAGAGCTGCTGGCCCCTGCAGGACCATGTGGACCTTTGGCTGGGACTGCAGCCAATGTGGATTGGCCACTGGGAGCAGGGTCCTGAACCAAGCCAAATGGGGTCGTGTTCACTAGGCACAGTCAGGCAGGGCCCAGTGGGTGGGGTGGGGTGGTTACTGAGGGCAGAAAGTAGTGTTTCAGCAAGGGCAACCCTTGCTGGGGTTGGGCCCAATCAGGAGGACAGCCCCATCCCCCCTCCAACACCTGAGCCTGAGGGCACCAGCTTCAATTGGCCTCTGGGTAGGAAAGCCATCCTCCACCTTTACTGCTTCTGACTAAATCACAGATTAATGACATGTTAAGAGACCAATTAGTGTGTGGGATTAACGAAGATGCCATGCCAAAAAGGTTGTTGTCTGAAACAAATTTGGATTTCAGTAAAGCCCTGGAGTTGGCGCTCACAATGGAGAGTGCAGTCAGGGATTCAGAAGGAACCAAGAGAGCACAAAATGGCGCCGTTCTTCACATCGAGAGGGAGGCACTGGCTAGAAATGGCGCGGAAATGCAAGGTTCTATGGAAAGGCGGGAAACAGCCACCACTAACAGACCAGCGAAAAGCAATGCCTTAACGGATAAAAACCACATTCATAATAGCAGGATTGGAACAAGACAGGCTATAAATGAATGACAATTTAAAAGAACTAGTGCTTCCACTGCCATCGCAATGGGCACATTATGCAAAATTGTAAAGAAAGATTGAGGCCAAAGTTTGAACAAAAAGGCAGAAGTCATGAAATTTATATAATGGAGGAGCTAGAAGAAACAGAGACAGATAGTTACTCCCTACACAATTTCAAAATGGGTAAAACAGAGCCAATCTACATGGCAGTAGAAATCAACAGAAAACCCCTTCAAATGGAGGTGGATACACGTGCAACCACTCAGTCATAGGAGAACACACATTTAAGTATCTGAATGGAGGAGGCCACTCACTAAAGCTGGAAAACTCAGATGCCAGACTAAAGACATATACTGCTGAAAACGTACAAGTGAAAGGTATATGCAAGGTTCCAGTATAATGTGGAGGCCAGTCTACTGATAGTGGTAGCAGGGGAGAGTCCAACTCTACTTGGTCGGAACTGGCTTAATGAAATAAAATTGGAGCGGACTGAAATATTTCAATTCAGAATGAAAGGTCTAGAAGAATTATTATAGAACTATGCCCCTGTGTTCAAAGAAGAGCTTGAGAAGATTTAGGGGCTGCAAGCTCCACGTCGATCCCGGAGCAACCCCCAGATATTTGAAGGTGAGGCCAGTCCCTTCTGAATTACAAGAAAAGGTGGATATTGAATTAGACAGGCTAGAAAGGTTAGGAGTTTTACTCCCTGTACAATTTTCTGAATGGGCAGCGCCCATAGTTCCAGTTCTAAAGCCTGACCAGGGTGTGTGAATAGGCGGGGACTACAAATTGACCGTTAACAAGGTAGCCAGACTTGATAGGCACCCCATACCAAAAATTGATGACTTGTTCTCCAACCTGGCAGGGCTAATGTGTATACGAAACTCAGCATGAGCTACACTTGCCAGCAAGTCGAGCTAGAAAAGGCCTCTCGGGATTTTGTGACTATCAACACACAGAGGGTTATACCAGTATACCAGGTTACCCTTCAGAGTCTCATCAGCTTGTGCCATTTTCCAATGGACTATGGAAAATTTGCTCCAAGATCTACCCCATGTGGTGGTTTATCTCGATGATGACCTAGTAACAGGACTGAATGATGAAGAGCACCTGGCTAACTTGGAAGAGGTATTGAAGCGTTTCTCACCAGAGTACGCTTGAAAAGGGAAAAATATATCTTCCAAAAAAAAGAAACAATTTACCTGGGTCACAGGGTCGACTTTCAGGGCCTTCGCCCAGTAGAAGACAAGGTGAGAGCTATTTGTGATGTGCCACTCCCGAAAAATGCCTCAGAACTCAAGTCCTTCTTGGAAATGGTTAACTACAACGGTTGTTTTCTCCCAAATTTGTCGACAGTTACTGGCTCCATTATACGGGTTACTCAAGAAAAACCACAGGTGGACTTGGCAAGCACCACAACAACAGGTTTTTACAGCAGTAAAGCAGTTACTACGTTCATCAGCCCTTTGGTACTTTTCGACCCAAATAAACAATTAATTTTAACATGTGATGCATCCTCTTATGGAGTAGGGGCTGTACTCTCCCAGTGGATGACAGATGGCTCTGAAAGACTCATTGGCTATGACTCAAGAATACTCAATGAGGCAGAACAAAGATACTCACAAATAGTAAAAGACGGCTTATTTGGCATTAAGAAATTCCACCAATTTCCATGGTTGCCACTTCACCGTAGTTTCAGATCACAAGCCACTACTAGGCGTGTTTAGGGAAGATAAAGCAATACCCCCAATTGCCTCGGCACGCATCCAAAGGCATGGACTGATTCTAGCTGCTTACGAATATACTTTTATCCACCGGCCGGGAAGCCAGATTGCCAATGTCGACGCGCTGAGCCGATTACCCCTGAAGGACGGCAATGTGAACGCCCCCATCCCTCAAGAACTTGTCTTGTTATTAAATTTTCTAGGTTCATCACCAGTGAATGCCAAACAGATCAGAGAACGGACCAAGCGTGATCCAGTTCTGTCTCACGTCAGGGAACAAGTCTTGCAGGGATGGTGTAACGAGTCAAAGTTGGATGAAATGAAGCTCTATTTTAACAAGAGATACGAGCTCACCTGCCAGGATGGCATCTTACTGTGGCAAGTGAGAGTCATTGTCCCTGCCAGAGGAAGACAACCATTCTCGATAGGATTGAATAGCGTTCCCCCGGGCATTTCCAAAATGAAAATGTTGGCACGAAGCTACTTATGGTGGCCACGGATGGACACTGAGATTGAAAATATGATCAAGAGCTGCATGCAGTGCCAACAGGTGCAGAAACTACCTCTTTCTGCTCCACTGCATCCTTAGGAATGGCCAGGAAGGCCATGGGTCCACCTCCACCTTGACTATGTGGAACCTTTTTTGGGCACAATGTTCTTCTTACTTATCGGCTCCCACTCCAAATGAATGGATGTATACAAGGTGCGACCACCCTATCTGCTACCACATTGTGTCAGAGTTTTGCGATACACAGTTTACCAGAGGTAATAGAGTCTGGTAATAGAACGACATCCACTAGCGGGGAGTTCCAAAGATTTACAACTCTCAACGGCATAACACATCAAGACCTCGCCATACCACCCTGCATCCAATGGGTTGGCCTAGAGGGACATCCAGACCTTCGAGGCCAAATGAAAAAACTAGAGGGGGCCTCTATAGCAATGAAGTTATCACGCTCCCTGCTCAGCTACAGAACCTACCACAGAATTACTAATGAAGAGACTTCTCAGGACATGGTTAAGCCTCATAAGGCCAAATTTAAGGGGGAGGGTAGAGAGAAGTCAGGACACCCAGAAAAATGAACACAATTACCATAGTCGAGAAAGACACTTCATTGTAGGGGAAGTCGTTTTCGCAAAGGACTTTGGAGATGGGCCCAAATGGCTATCAGGTGAAATCAGTGCAGTGATGGGACCCCTGTCCTACTATATATCAGTTGAAGGTCGGATAATCAGGAGACATGTAGATCACTTCAGTAAACAGAAAACAGATCCACATGAAAAGGTGCATCAAAGGTTTCCATTGGAGTCTACACCACAGGTAGAAGGAACTCCTCTTGCTTTGAAAGTACCTGCAGAACCCATTCAGCCTGAGAGAGTTGAAGAGGCAAACTTACAGGTTCCTACTGGGGAGCCTAATGGACAGACAACTCCTGAGACGGAGGCCTTGGATAAACTATCCGAAGTCATAGAATTACGATGGTCAACACGTTTGAAAAAGCCTCCTCTTGCGATTTCCGAGGTGTGTCACATACCCTATAATAGATACAGTAACCTTGAGTTAAAGATTGGAATGTACATCCTGCATTTATATAGCACTCTTAACATAGTAATATGTCCCCAGGCACCTCACAGGAGTGTTTAGCAAACAAAATTTGACACTGCATCGGTAAGGAGTTATGAGGACAGGTGATCGAAGCTTGGTCAAAGGGGTAGTGTTTTATAAAAGCAAGGGAGAGAGAGAGAGAGAGAAATGTTTGGGGAGGGAAATCCAGAGCCTATAGGCCTTTACAACTGAAGGTAACTGGCATTGTTGTCAAACATAGAGCGAAGAAAACCGGAATTGTGCAAGAGGCCACAATTGGAGGAATGCAGACATCTTGGAGGACTACAGGGTTGGAGGAAGTTATAGAGATAAATTTGTAAATTATTCATTTTTGTAAATCGTTAATATATTGTAAAATGGACTTTCATGTAAGGGGACAGGGATGTGGTAATCTGAGATGTAATACACCTTTAAGGGACTGTGAGCAGATTGACCACGTGACTGTAAAACCCAATAGCTGTGTAGCGCGGGCTACCATGTAAATGTTAGTATTGAGTAGGGTCTGATCGGAGAAGGACACATCATGTTAGTGCTCTGTTGTTTGTGTAAATAAATAGTACGTGCTTCATTTCATATTGGTCTCTGCATCTGCAGGATATTGTAATCGACTTGCCTGCCGACAAATAAGGGTGCAACCGCTCCGCTAGTAGAACAGAACACCTTCCCTCCCAGTTTGATAGCTCCCGCCTCCCAGCCTGTTCCCCTGGGCCAGATTAAATTCCACACACAAAGAGAGAACATTTTGCACCTGGAACAAAAGAGGTAGCTTTTCCAATTACAGTTCAATTACAACATGTGGATTTTGTACAAGTTACTTATCAAAATTCAAAGATAGTTCTTTCCCACAGCTTCTTGTCTGTAAGTTATTTGGCATGGAAGGCTCTGAGGCATCAAAGTATCATCAATAGAAAACCCTTATCTTTTTAGCTCGATTGTAGGTTGCAGAACCTCCTCTATATGATAGACTATTTAATAATTGCCTAACATTTGTTCATCTAAAAGTCAGTTATTCAAAGGATTAGTTTTCTTTTCACTACTCAACTATTTTTGAGCACTTAAAGGGCAGAATTCTACAGGCCCCCATTGGCGGGTTTACAGATGGTGGCATCATTAAAATTCCTCTTGTGGGGTTACTGCCACCTACCCGCCCACTCCTAACCTGTCTGGAATTTTATGGGTGCGGGCCAGTCCTAGGTGGCCCACCTGTCCCCGCCTCAAATGAGGCCCTTAAGTGGCCAGTTAATAGTTTCAGAACCACCATTTCCCGCCCAGCTGGAGTAGGTCTTAGACAGAGGGGAAGCCCAGTAGGTTATCCTGCTCGGGCCTCGGACGGGAAACATGTTGGGAGGGAGGTGTCAGCTTCACTGGCCCTCTTTCCCAATCATGGCTGCCCTCAAGGTCTGACATCCCCAAGTGTTGCCTTTCCAGCCCAACCCTCACCCTCCTCGCACATCTCCCAACCCAAGCCTCCCTTCCAGTCCCGTCATGAGACACCCCTCCGCTCTCACCTGGTCCTAGGCTTCCAACCATTTAGAATATGGAGAGTGCATGTAGCCCTAGAAGTGGCCACCCCTCCTGGTGGTGTTGAGGCAGAACTTCCTCCTGAGTGAGGGGCAAAGTCCAGCCAATTAACACTTCATGCAGCAGGAAACACTGCCATCTGAAAAATCCTGCCTGAAATGTTTGCATGATGAACAAGATACACATAATATGCTTTATATCTTTTAACTCATATCTATTCTCAAGCAATTTCAATAACATATCATACCAGAGTACCAGAATACTTCAAAATCAAAGAGAATGGAAGTTTGGGAATGGTTTGTTAACAAGATCAATTGTTTACAATCTTGGAAAGGTAAAGAAACATTTTTTTATTCAAAAATGTATTTTTACATTTGCTACTTTTGGTTCAATTACATTTTTAAAAGTATTTGCTCATGTATTCTATATAAACACATGTACATGTCCTTTGAGTCCTTCAGTGCCCTAGCAGCCTTATGTCAACTCTGTCTAAAAAACTAAATTTGCTATTGTGTCAGCTGAAATAACCACTGAATTAATTATAGGTGTTTGTATGAGGCTGTTTGGTTATAGTTGCTAAAGGTTAGTGGATTCCTATGCTATAACGTTACAATCTTATGTATTTGCATCACCTATCAACCCAACGCCATTTATAGAAATTCAGAATATCTGTATATGTTGATTGAGTAGCATCTAGATTAGTTGTGGCTTCAAGGCTCATAAAAGAACTGGAATTCTTGCGATTTCCGAGGTGTGTCACATACCCTATAATAGATACAGTAACCTTGAGTTAAAGATTGAAATGTACATCTTGCATTTATATAGCACTCTTAACATAGTAATATGTCCCCAGGCACCTCACAGGAATGTTTATCAAACAAAATTTGACACTGCATCAATAAGGAGTTATGAGGACAGGTGATCAAAGTTTTGTCAAAGTGGTAGTGTTTTAGAAGAGGAAAGGAGAGAGAGAGGGTTTGGGGAGGGAAATCCAGAGCCTATAGGCCTTTACAACTGAAGGCAACTGGCATTGTTGCCAAACATAGAGCAAAGAAAACTGTAAGTGTACAAGAGGCCACAATTAGAGGAATGCAGAGATCTTGAAGGACTATAGGGTTGGAGGAAGTTACAGAGATAAGGGAGGGCTCAGGCCATGGAGGAATATGAAAACAAGGATGAAAAATTTAAAATTTGAAATGTGTTTTCTGCCTTAGATTTATACAGAGATGATACACTCCGGGTTATATCCATGAACAGGAGTTTTATTCAATGTTTTAAAACGTCTGCTCACATGGTTCCAGCTGCTTGTCTCCAGTTTAGTTTCTCTTATTCAATCAGCACGCCCAGGCTGAATTAATCATACACAGAGAACAGATACCAGACACACATAATCAAACACCGAACACTGAAAACTAAATGAGGCACTGCTGGACAGTAAACCAATGCGGATCAGCAAGTATAGGGGTGATAGGTGAACAGGACTTAATGTAAGTTAGGATGTCGGCAGCACAGTGTTGGATGAGCTCCAAGATTATGTAGAGTGGAAAATGGTGGCAGCAGTCAGAAATCAAAGATCTTTCATAGACATATTAACAGTAAAAAGATTGACAGAGGAGCAGTGAGACTGATTAGGGACCAAAAAGGAGATCTATTTTTAGAGACAGAAGGCAAGCTTTGGGTAGTAAGTGAATAATTTGCATCAATGTTTGCTAAAGACAAGTGGAGAGTTATATAAGGAGAAAAAAAACAAAATACTGCAGATGCTTGGAAATCTGAAACAAAAACAGAAGATGCTGGAAAAACTCAGCAAGTCTAACAGCATCTGTGAAGAGAAAGACAGAGTTAATGCTTCGAGTCTATATGACTCTTCTTCAGAGCTAAATAAGGAGGTTGCCAGGTCACTGGATGAGATAAAATGAGATAAAGAGGAGCTACCAGAAATACTGGCAGTGCTTAAAATGGATAACTCATCCAGATGTGATGGATCCTAGGCTCCTGAGGAAAGAAAGGGTAGAAATTGTGAAGCTGTTCCCACAATCTTTCAATCCTCCTTAGATACAGGGGTGGTGCCAAAGTACAGGAGGACTAATAGCACAGTTATGTTTGCTACCTACAAATCCTTGGGAAATGTTCTAGAGTCTCATGAATTCTGGAAGGTCAAAACCATTGTATCCACTATCTGTAGCTACCTCTTTAAAAACCCCAGAGTGCAGATGGCTAGGTCCAGAAGATTAGTCACCTCTTAAAGAAACCAGTAACAGTAAAGAGCTGGCACTGGAGAAATTAATGGAGTTAAGTTCCTCATTTTCACTTGACCCTTGGTTCCCCCTATTTTCAGAATTTTTTTTGTGTCTTCTACCATGAAGACTGATACAAAGAGGAGAATTTTCTCCCCGTTGAGGGGGTTGTGCGGGGGCAGGCGCGCAGCCACTCAGCACCTCTGATCGGCTGTTCGCCGCCATTGTACGTGGGCGGGCCAATTAAGGCCCACCCAGTGTGACCCCAGAAGTGCTGAGTGCTCCCTGTGCAGGCGGGGGGTGGGAGTGGGGGGGTTGCCTGATTCAACAGAGGTGCCTCAGGGAGATTACTTTCACTTATAAAACATTGAATAAAGGTAAAAAAAAATTAAGGACATGTCCCCTTATGTGAAACTGTCACATGAGCTGTGACATGTACATTAATTTTATTAAAACATTTTCAAACACTTTAAAAACGTTCATGAAACCTCATCCCACCTGTGGATGAGGTTCCATGAAAAATGCAAAGGCCGCCTGGGCTCTTCGCCTGCCCACGAACCTTAAGGTTGGGCGAGCAGCTCAGCTAATTGCTTTATTGGCTTTTTAAATGGCCTTAATAGGCCTTTGACAGTTTGGTGGTCACACAGCCGACTTGCCGAACTGAAAATCTAAATGATGCATGGTGACGTTGGGACACACGCCCGACGTCACCATGCATCATTTTACACCCCGGCAAGCGGGCCCTGCCCCCACTCACCGAGCCGAAGATTCTGCTCAAAGTATTTGTTTAATTTCTCTGCCATTTCCTTATTCCCCATTATAATTTCACCTCTCTCTGCCTCTAACGGGCCCATGTTTATTTCCACTAATTCTTCCTCTTTACATACCCATAGAAATGTTTACAATCTGTTTTTATGTGTCTTGCTAATGTATTCTCATATTCTCTTTCCTCCTTCCTTATCAATTACTTGGTCATTCTTTGCTAAATTCTAAAATCCACCCAATATTCAGGCTTACTACACCTCTTTGGCCTCTTCCTTTCATCTAATACTACCTTTAACTGCTCTTGTTAACTAGGAAGAAATCTGTTTGGACCAGTTTACAGGATCAAAATTATCACCCCAGAGGCCAGAGGGTCATCCAAAATTGGGCCTTGGACCTCATCTAGATAATTCTGGCACTTTGCCAATACTGACTGGGCTTCCTGAGACAGCTTGCTGGTTTCCTCCTTTTCAATTTGTGCTGGCTGTGACCCTCCCCCCACCAAAAAAATAGGCTTTATTCAATTCATAAAGGTTCATTACATAAAGTTCAAATTAACATTACATAAAGTGCAAAATGGATCTGTTTCGTTCAATACAGTATGTGGCTGTTATAAGACCAGGTTTTACATCAAAATAACCTTATTTATTGAGTGGGTCAAGCTGCTGCGTAAGTTTTAAAAAGGCTGACAACAGTGACCTATACAGCAGCTCCCGAAGAAGCTGAACTTTAAATTGTAAAGCTATCAGGAAAGAGTTTCGCTGTCTGGAAGTAGCACACCAGGGCAATCAGCTTTCATGAGTGTGAATGGCCTAACCCTTGATCTCCTCGCAGACATTCAGACATAATCTGTTTATTCAAGTGGATGCGGACCGAGCCATTAAACTCAATCACTTTGGACAATGGACCCCTGCTGAGGAGAGGGCTCCACCCACCACTTAGTCTAATCACTGTAAACAAAGCTGTGGCTCAGTTCATAGCACCCTCGCCTTTGAATCAGAGGGTTGTGGGTTCATGTCCCATTCCCGGAAACCAAGAACTGTGATTGTACTCGAAAGAGTACAGCAATGCCTCCCTGGAGATTTTTCTCCAGGCATCCAGGAAAGGCGGGAGGTGCTGTTTACCCTGGATGGCAGGAGGAGGCCCTTCCACCTGACCACGTCGGCCTAGGAGGAGGTCGCAGGAGTGGTTAGTGCCCGTGGGGCCCAAGAAAGGGCCGGCCAGCAGTGCTGGAAGAAAATGAATGATCTGCTGGGCTCCTCCAGGGTAAATTGCAAACACAGTGCAAACTGACACTCTCATAAGGGCATCAGGTAGTCTAAGGGTTAGAGTACACAGGGATGTCACTCATGACCACCAGATGGGACATCAGCACTGAATGTACGTCAGCCCCTTTAAGCTCTCAATCACATATCAGTTGCAGGACAAAAAGCTTCTTAATCACTTAATGGGGAGAGCTCAGCAGTTGCCATTGGCATGCATGCATACTCTGAACTGCTCATGCACCCATTGGGATCACAATCAGTCCTCCTGTCTTTCTGCAGGAGAAGAATGCTCACAACAGTTGGGAGCAGGCCAAGATCGGAGGGAGAACACCAGAGATTAGAGTCCTCACCCCTTTTGAGGAACAGTTCGTTGACCTAGCTGTGGAGGAGCAGGACCATGCCTGTGCTGAAGGTGAGATAGGAAACTCCCAGGAAGCCAGTGAGAATGCATCTCATCTGCAGTTGTCATATGCATGTACTGAGTGCAAGAATGCTCCCTCAGGCATTTTTCAGCTTGCCTCCATTAACCTCAAGACCCAAGAGAGAGAACATTATCTTGGCATGATAGAAAGACTTTGCGCATGAGCCCTTGTCAGCCATGACCATTCACCAGGGAGGGTGGAGGTTTGGAGTCTGGATTTTGCTGCTGTCCAGCAGTTTTGCCCCTTGGAGGAATTCACCTCCCTTCCTCCCTTCAACCCTGCCTCTGACAGCAGCAGATGGCCAATTTCACAGAATCAACATCAGCTCCAGAACTTGATGGATTCTCACAGGAATGCCACCCATTAGTCAATGAGCAAAATTGCTTTATTGTGCATTTGAATCTCAAGAACAGTGCTCAGCTGAGCCCAGTTCTCCATGATGTGAACCTCGGCCCAAACGACGTCATAAACCCTGCCCACCCATCCTGAGACCGCTCCAATATCGATTGCTTGCAATTTGTTAGTAACTGTGCAACAACTTTTAGATTGGGAAGATGGTGTGCTTAAGGCTTGTGAGCACACCCAGCACATTTGGCCCTCCCCCATCACCACCAAGTTCAGCCCATCCTCCTCCACAGTCTCGGCCGCCTAATTCCTCTCCCTCCTGTCACCATTCAACCACCCCCTGTTATCCTGGACCTAATTGTTATTTTTGTCAACATTCCTGCTCTCCCTCCTGTTCCCTTCACTGTCGATGAGCTCATGCACCTCCTGGCCTTGACCCCTCCTGTTCTCGAGGTAAGCTGCGCCCTGACTTTCTGAGACCACCCCTCCATGAAGACCATCCACTACCTCCCCATGAGCCTTGCATTTACACCCTACCTGATGCAACTCCTTCCTCTGACTGTGACTGTACCCTCTGATTCCCAGTACCCTCCTTCAAACCCCAAGGACCAAATTCAGTCACTCACAGGCCACACCCTTTAGACACAACTCTCTAAGACGGTCACTACCCACAGACGCTTTCAAACACTCAACAACAGGACCAAGACATGCGTGACATGCTGACCCTTCTAACATACTCTGGACAGTCTGGCTTCCTTCCCCAACAGCCTCCAACCCTTCCCTGAGGCTCCTCCACCCTTTGTCTTGCTTCTGCTCCACCCTTCCTCAATGGTCCTCCTCCACTTGTTCTGCCTCTGCTCCACCTTCCCTGCTAGTCCTGCCTCCCATACCCAGCCTTGGCACAGCTTTTGCCACTGGCACCCAACATGACGGAGGCAAGGAGGTGAAAGCAGCGTCAACTAACCTCAAAATCCTGGATGAAGTGAAGCTCGCCAGCTGCACGCCGCTTATATAGTGGGAAAAATGGGTGTTCTAAATTCTTGCTGGTGGGGAACTTAATTTGGGGGGCAATTCTGGCAAGGTGGCATTTTAATGAGCATGCATGAGATGATAATGCATATGGCTGGTTTCCCAACATTCTTCATCATGAAGCTTGACCCACCTTTAATCTGCCTTTAAAATCCAGGAACAAAATTCCGATAGTTCATCCTGATGTCAGGAAACAGATATTTAAGTTACCCTGCCCGCCACAATTCCCACTGCTGGTGGAACTGGAAGATTCCACTCGCTGTTTTTCCAGAGTCAGAGTGAGACAGATCATGAGTGGTTAATAGCGAGAAAAGAACTTGTGGTCTCCTCTCTCTCTCTCTCCAGCCATTCTGCAAGCAAGTGGCCTGCCTGTATCTGACCAGCTAAACACTGCACAGAGCGCCTTTAATGTAAACCAACCAGCCGCTGACTTCTGAGGAAAAGACAGGAATTGAACGTCAAGACTTTAAATCTTCTCTGTGCAGAACTTGGAAAAAACATCAGCCAACACAGCCTGAAACCATCCAACGCATCAACCTACAGGATCTGTATATGATTGACTCTCTTTTGGAGACTCTTAAGCAATTTAACCCACCTTCCCTCCATGTGACCCCCTTCTGTGTGTGTGTGCATCTCTTGGATGGATGTGTGAGTGTGACTATGGGTAGAATTTTACGTCCTGCGAGCGCACCCCCAACCCGATCGGGCGTAAAATAGCACGCGATGACATCGGGTGAGCGTCCCAATGTCATTGCGCACTCACGAATATTCAGTCAGCAGGTGCAGGGCGGGCACTGGAGCCACACCCGCCATTAATTAAGAGGCCACGTAAGGCCGTTAAAAAGCCAATTGACACCAGTTTTTTGTTGCCTATGCAATTTCGCGTTCATTGCACAGGCAAAACGGGCAGGCGGCCAGCCAACATTTTCACTCACTCATCCATGAGTTCAGCTGAATTAGCATTGTCGGGTTGGGGGGGGCGGCGTTTGGTACATAGTTTGCAACTGGTGACTTACTGGTACTTGGCAGCTTCATCTCTGTTTGGGGCTATATTCTTAGCATTTCCAGCCTTCATTTCAGGACTTCTTGGTGTCTCCAAGCCCGCCGGAGGATTTGGACCATGTGGACCCTTCAGACAGTCTTCTGTTACCCTGGTAATGAGGATTGTGGTCTCTGCTGGAGGCAACTCCTCTGAGGAGGAAGGGAGGGGCAGAAGGGAGAGGAGGCCAGGTATCTCAATGCAGCTCCCAGGGGAGTGACCTGTGGGAGGAGAGACACAGGTGCAAGGGGTGCAGGGCCAGCAGGTAGTCCAAGGAGGAAGGGGCTGCAGAACACGCCGCTATCCTGCTGCCAGGGTTTACAGGTAGCGGTGATGCAGCTGCCTCAATATGTCCAAGGTGCAATGCCAAAGGAGGCCCTGCCTCTCCAGGGAGACAGTGACCTCCATTTGTCAGATGATTGGGCCTGAGATCACCTCCAACTGTGTGGTTGGAAACCCCATGCCAGTGGGTCTGAAAGTCACCGTGGTCCTCAACATCTATGCCTCCGGCTCTTTCCAGGGGTCAGTGAGGGATTGGTGTGGAGTCTCCCAATCAGCTGTCCACAGTTGCGTCAAGCTGGTGACTGATGCTCTGTTCAGATAGGTATTGACCTTTATTTTTTAACGTACAGACAAGGCCAGCCAGGCTGAGTGAACCAGAGGCTTTGCAGCGATTGCTGGACTCCCTCATATCCAAGGTGCCATTGACTGCACACATGTGGCCATCAAGACACCAGTGGATCAGCCGAGTGCCTTCGTCAACAGGAAGGGATTCCACTCCATGTGTGTGATCACGGGATGCAGATTCTGCAAGTCTGTGCAAGGTACCCGGCAGCTCCCATGATGCCTATATCCTCAGACACTTCCAGGTGCCAAGGCTCTTCAGTGCTCCAGCCCAGCTGGATGGATGGCTGCTGGGTGACAAGGGCTATTCATTAAAGAGGTGACTCATGAAGCCTCTCCGCCACCCAAGAACAGAGGCAGAAAGCGCTACAATATGAGTCATGCCTCCACAAGGGCGGTGATAGAGAGGGCCATTGGTCTCCTCAAGATGAGCTTCTAATGCCTGGACCGTTCGGGGGAACGCTACAATACCCCCCAGAGCGGGTGTCACTGATAGTGGTTGCATGCTGCACTCTCCACAATCTGGCACTGGCAAGGAGGGGATCCACTGGAGGAAGAGGATCTTGATACAGCTGCACAGGCCACAGGTGATGAGTCCAATAGTGAGTCAGGAGAGGAGCATGGTGAGGGGAATGCAGAGGGCGTGGAGGCAGACCTCGGTAACCTCCAGAGAGGCAGGGACACCAGAGACGCCTTGATCCAAAGCTCCTTCAGCTAGGCTGCCAAAGATCAGCTTCCATCTCAGCCAGGGCTGCCGCCTCCATCCTGGATGTCTGAAATGGCTCTTTCGTTTGAACCCAAAGTCCACTCAGTGCCTGTGCAATAAATTTTAAAGCCATTAACGTCCAGCATTACACACTGCCGATCCCGCACCAAAAAATAAAAAGGTGAAGCATACTCAGGCCATTATATCAAAAACAAAATTGATCTAATTTTCACAAATTGAAAAAATTTACGCAATCTTCTCTGATCTTCATTCCCAGGCCAGTAAGGATAAACCAAACATAAATCACCAGAAAATCACCCGTGACATGTCCCTCTTGTGCTCATGGCGCCTTCAACTTAATTTGCGGGCGCTACGTCTAGATGCTTCCCCTTGCTGGCACCGTCATTGGAGCCAGCCTGCTGACTCTGCTGTCTTGTTGGCCTTGATGACTTTGGCGGTCATCCTCTGGCCCGTGGAGCCTGTGTTGGCCACACCCTGGACTTCTCCACAAAGGAGGCCATGGCATGTATTCCCTCATGGATCTCCACCAGGTCCTCCTGTACATCTCGCTGGACATCCAGCATCTACTATCTAATGGACAACTGCAGAGGCCCATCACCAGCCTTGGACTGAGCATCACCATGGTTCCCAGCTCTGACTGCCGGCGCCCTGGGAACTTTCTGCCTCCGCCTGCACCTCAAGGGAGTATGAAGTGCCCTCACCAATGTGCACCAACATTCTAACCACTGATCTAATGCCCACTGAGGTGCTGGTATCTGCGCTGATGCCTGCTTCAGGGAGTGGGTGTGACACAGGTGTAAGTGAAGCCCGATGGTCCTCTGATGTTAGGGGTGGCCCTTTGGGGTCTGGAGAGCGAGTGCGTGCTGGCAAACCTAAAAGGGAGAATAAGGACACGTCATTAGTTAAAGTCATCACACTGTCACTGTGCATGCCAGGCACCCTGGTGAGACAATGGGAATCTCCATCATGGTGCCATCATCTTTCAATGATCAATGGGGACTCCAGCTTTGAGGCTGCCATCAATGAAGAGGCTACACTAGAATGGTTGCACAATCTGAAACACTCACCTCTATGCACTGCGCTCTTACCTTCGTCTGACACCCCCGCCTCTCCACGCCTGGTGGCACGGGGAGCATGCCGGCTCTCGAGCTCAAGGGCATACTGCTCAAACCTGCTGAGCAGCAGCATGTTGGGTGGGCCTCCGCCAAACATGACCTCTCTGCTTGGTTATGGCTTCTCTTCTCCTGAAAGGACAGAGGAGCATTGATTAATCCACTCTCTACCTGCAGCGCCATTGCAGCCTGGCCAACCCCAGCTGAGAGACACCTCATAGGGCACATCCGAGTCGTGGCTCTCGAACCACAAGGCACTCAGTCCAAGCAGCCAGGGCTCACCCCCTTCACCAGCTCTGGCGTCACTGACAGTTGGCACTCAGACCCTAGTCCCCTGAGGTCCACAGTGGGATAGCCACACCTTAACACTTCTGCATACTGACAAATGTCAACTTGGTACTCATCCTTCCTGAGCATGGTAGGTCATTGAACCTCTTCCGGCATTGCACCCATGTGCGCCGCACCATGTCATGGCTGCCCACCAGCATGGCCACCTCCGCTCATGTCCTCTTGGTGAGGTGCAGTGGCCTCCTCCACCCATCTCTGGGGACAAGGGTGTCCCTCCTGGCAGCCACCTCCTCCAGCAGGATGGAGAGGCACTCATCCAAAAAGCAGGGGGCCGAGTGCCCACCCAACCTTCCCTCCCGCCTGACATCTCCAGCCGCACTCGACTTCATAAATTGAATGTTGAAGATGCAGAACAAACGTTCTTCCATGGCAGCCTTCCAGGGGCATGAAATCGGGGTCGGGGGCTGATCGCGGCTGACGGATCTTTTCCTGGCTGCTCCTGGGCCCTCCCACCGAGCCTGCCCGATGAGCTCAAAATCCTGCCCGATCAGTTGGAGCTTTGTTTATTATTTTTTACCTATCGGGTGGTAAGAAGAAGAAACACTATTTACTTTTCTTTTAAAAGGATTTTGGCCCAGCGACAGTGAAGGAACGATGATATATTTCCAAGTCAGGATGGTGCATGGCTTGGAGGGGAACTTGCAGGTGGAGGTGTTCCCATGGATCTGCTGCCCTTTTTCTTCCAGGTGTTCAAGGCCGCAGGGTTGCAAGGTGCTGTCTAAGGAGCTTTGCTGCACTGCATCTTGTGGATGGTACACACTGCTGCCACTTTGCATCAGTGTGTGTAGTAATTGTAAGTTAAACCATTTCTAACTGTTATGGGGATTACATGACTATATAGCCCTAAATGCTGGGGATCTTAGGGATGGAGTTTTTTAGCCTTGGTCTTGGAACAAGCATGTAGCCTCATCTGGAGCCTGTAAATAAAGTTTACTGTTTCTAACAAGAAACTAGCCCTGCATTCCAAGTTTATTACAATTGGCGATGAGGATAAATAGTGCTGACGTAGCACCTCACCTCACAACTGTGAGGATTCCGGTATTTTAAGGGAAGAAAAGTATGCTCACCAGCAATGCCTCACTTCAATAAAATTGACCCATACATCTCATCTGTCGAGGACTGGAGTCAAAACTTTGAGTGATTAGATTTCTACTTTGAGGCTACTGAAATAATGGTGGAGGAGAAACAGAAGACAATTCCCCTTAATGTCTGCGGGAGAAAAATGTATTACCTAATCCGTAGTTTGAAGGCTCCGAATACGCAAAATTCCAGATCCTTCACTGAGCTAGTCAACCGCGTGAAGGGACATTTTCAGCCTAAACTCTCAGTGATCATGCAAAGATTCAAGTTTAAGTTTTAAGTAAGGGCCCCAGTGAGTCGATCGCAATGTATATCGCGAAGTTAAAACAGTTAACGGAGCACTGTGACTTCGGTGATACTTTAAATGACATGTTATGAGATTGTTTGGTTTGTGGCATGAATGACAGCACCATTCAGTGCTGTTTGCCTACAGAAGTTGAGATAGACCTGAAACGCACCACGGAAATAGCGCTAGCGATGGTGAGTGCTGAGAGGGACTCGCAGGCTCTGCGGAGTGTGAAACATGGCGCCGTTCTGCAGCTAGGGCAGAAACCTACCGCCGGGTGTGGCACGAAGATCAGGGAGGCTCCCGCAAAGCGAGACACGGTCCCTACCCCTAGAAAAATAAAAGGAAATGCTTGAAATAGCTCACCAGTAACCCAGGAGTAAAAGTGTTACCATTGTGGGGGAAATCATGCACCTGATATCTATAGATTTAAAGAGGCAGAATGTCACTACTACCACACTAAAGGACATGTCGTTAAACAGTGCAGGACTAGATCAAGGCAGCCATCCAGACACCAGGTCAAGTTAAATGAAGTACACAATATAGATGAGCCAGAAGTTATTGAAGCTGACATTTATTCCCAATACAACCTGAAGTCCAGGAAAACTGAGCCAATCACTTCAAGTAAATGGAAAGCCTCTGCCCATAGAGCTGGACACAGGAGCACTGACCACAGTGGTGGGAGAAACACATCTTTAAATACCCCAGAGAAGGTACCCAGTCATAGAGTTTGGAGAAAACCGCTGCTCAGTTAAAAACATATACAGGAGAAGCAATACAGGTGAAAGGTATCACCTCTGTCCCTGTATCATACAGGCAACAGACAGCTCAGCTGCCAATAATTATTGTAAGTGGAGAAGGACCTAGCCTTCTGGGCCATGATTGGTTGAAAGAAATCAAACCACATTGGTCAGAAATTCTTCAGGTCTGGACAGGAGGAATTCCAGAGTTGCTGAAAAAGTATGACAGAGTATTCCAAGATGAGTTGGGGAAAATCAAAGGTCTACAAGCTAAAATATATGTGGACGCAGAAGCAACACCCCGGTTTTTTAAGACAGGACCTGTGCTCTAAAATAAATGATAGATGTGGAATTATGTCATTTGGAGAAGTTAGGAATAATCCAGCCAGCCCAATTTTCAGAATGGACAACACCCATAGTCCCTGTGCTAAAACTGGACCAAACCATTCGGATCTGCGGGGATTATAAGTTACCAGTGAACAAAGCTGCAAAATTAGACAAATACCCAATCCCAAAGATTGAAGATCTGTATGTTAAACTCGCAGGAGGAAGATCCTACTCTAAACTGGACATGAGTCATGCATATCAACGGCTAAAGCTGGACAACACACCACGAAGTTGTGTCACCATAAACATACACAAGGGTCTGTACTAGCATACATGTCTACATTTCAGTGTGTCCTCTGCCTGTGCGATTTTCTATGGAATGCTTACTACAAGGACTCCCCTGAGTTATAGTGTACCTGAACAACATCCTAATCACAGGATCCACAGAAGCAGAACATGTAGCCAACCTGGAAGAGGTTCTGAAGAGACTTTTAGAAGCTGGCGTTCGTTTAAAAAAAGTAAAGTGCACCTTCCAAGCAAAGGAAGTTGTGTATCTGGGTCATCAAGTGCATGCCCAAGGGTTGCATCCATTAGAGGAGAAAGTTAGGGCAATCAAAGAAGTGCCCTCTCCTACCAATGTCACAGAGCTCAAGTCTTTTTTGGTCGATTTTTGCCTAATCTAGCTACAGTTTTAGCCCCATTACACTTATTATTGAGGAAGAAACACAGATGGTCCTGGAAGGCACAGCAAGAGGAAGCTTTCACAAGAGTCAAGAAGCTTTTACACTCGTCGTATCTGCTAGTGCATTATGACCCATCTAAGGAATTGATACTCATTTGTGATGTATCTCCCTATAGAGTGGGACCGGCATTGGCACATGAGATGGAGGATGGATCTGAAAGACCGATAGGGTATGTACCCAGAACCTTTTCTGCAGCTGAGAAAGGTTACTCTCAAATTGAAAAAGGGGGCTTATCTATCGTATTTGGAGTAAAGAAGTTCCATCAATATTTACACGGTCCACACTTCACCATGGCGTCAGATCACAAACCACTGTTAGAATTGTTTAGCAAAGATAAGGCAATCCCATCGATAGCTTCTGCTAGCATTCAAAGATGGGTTTAATTTTGTCAGCATATGAGTACACTTTTATACACCTTCTGGATGTACATATAGAAAAATGCAGACGCCCTCAGTTGTCTACCTTTGCCAGATAGCATTACACACATACCAGTACCTCAGGAAGTAGTACTTGCATTGAATTTCCTGGACTCCTCACCCATCTGCGCGAGACAGATAACGAATTGGACAAATTGGGAACCAGTTTTAGCAAGAGTCCACAAACAAGTGTTACAAGGATGGTCAAATGCATAAGTTCCTGAAGAACTAAAACCCATTCTTTGAACATAGATCTGAACTGAGTTGTCAAAATGGTATCTTGTTATAGGGAACAAGAGTCATTATCCCTGTTCAAGAAAGAGAACCATTGTTGGAAGAACTTCATAGTGCGCATCCTGGTATTTTGAAAATGAAGATGCTCACACAAAGTTATATCTGGTGGCCAGATATAGACAGTCATTTCGAAAAAATAGTGAAACACTGTTTCCAGTGCCAGCAACAGCAGAAGTTGCCCATTTCAGCTCCACTACATCCATAGGAGTGGCCTGGTTGACCCTAGGTTAGACTACATATAGACCATGTAGGTCCATTTCTAGGTGTCATGTTTCTTGTGATTATCGATGCACATTCCAAATGGATGGATGTGTTTGAAGTGAGATCACCTACTTCGTCCTCAACCATTGAAAACTGCACCAGAGTTTCAGTGTTCATGGTTTACCTGAAGTTATTGTGTCAGACAATGGTACGGCATTCACTAGCACTGAATTCCAAAGATTCATGAACCTAAATGGGATGAATCACAACAGAATAGCACCACATCATCCCTCATCTAATGTGTTTGCAGAAAGAGCAGTACAAACCTTTAAAAAAGCATGAAGAAACTAACATGAATTTCAAGATTCCTGTTCAGCTATCTCACAACTCCTCATGCGACCACTGGTTTAACACCTTCAGAATTATTAATGAAGCGCCAACTTCAAACAAGATTGAGCCTAGTATTCCTTCATTTAGAGGGGAGGGTGGAGAGAAACCAGGGTAGTCACAAAGTGAATCATGACGTTCATAGTAAAGATCAAATCTTTACTGTGGGAGAGTCAGTTTTTGTACAAAATTTTGCAACTGGTCCGAGATGGGTCCCTGGTACAATCGTCTCTGGAACAGGACTGTTATCTTATCAGGTAGAAATGGAAAACAGGATTGTTAGGAAACATGTGGATCATCTCAGAAGTCAAGAAACCCTCCAAAAACCAGTTAATCCAACTGAAATCGAAGTCGAAACTTCAACCCCTGAGGTGCCAGATCAACAAATAACAGACATACCGAGTATCTCTGTTGAAGTAAATAATTCTGAACTACCATAGTCTCAGGAGGTCCCTGAAGCTGCAGTTCCTGTTCATGTCGATCCAATGGAAGAACCTCCAGTTGTAGAGTTGTTTTGCTATACCTGAATCTGAAAACCTCCTCAAAGACTAAATTTATAGTGGCATGAACTGTATATAATTGTATATAATATGGGATAAGATGTTTTTATGAATAAGAGGGTAAAACAAAATTAAAGGGGGAGGAATGCAGCAATTGTAGGTGTAATGGTCCCCTGCTGAGATTACCCCTTGACAAGCCTGGTCCCAGAGTGGAACCTAGCCTAATAAATCCTAACTTTTACTTGTTTGTTTAAATATGTGGAGAGTGGCTACTGAACAGAGTCACAGGAGTCAGCTGATGAAATTTTTACAAAAGAATAAAACATTTATTCAACAAGAAAAAATGAAGTTTATTACAATACTCCTTCAACCACAACTATACCTTTACAGATATATACAGATTTGTGAGGATAACACAAGTAATAAAAGCTATCCTATACTTTAATATCCAAAGTAAGTACCCAGTCCATGTAAACCTATGGCACCCTGTGGTCAGACACACCACACTCTGACCTCAAGTGACTGATGCCACCTCAATCAGATGCTATTGATTTCTCCTCAACTCCCCCCAGACACTTGTCACACCATGATCCAACCAGTCTGACTGAATTAAGTCCTTTACACGAGGATTTCCAATCTCCACTCTCCAAGATCATGCCTTGGAATCTTCTCCCAAACCACTGTTTTCTCTTGGACGCCTTGCACAAATGTTCGTCTCCAGGGTTTCAAACTGTCCTTTTGATGTTCCTCTTCCCTGGGTCACCACATGCATTCAAGCTGTCTTCCATGCACCCTCTCCTTCTAACTCAGCCTTAATAGCACACCACAGCTTCACATGCCCATAGCAAAGAATTACAGACCTTCAGTTGTGTCTTTGAACCTTCTTGCTTCTTGCAAGCTGTTCTCACTTTAAATCTGAAGCTTGGAGCCTTTCTCTCTGCCCCTCACTCTCAACTTCACTTAACAGGACCTTTTCCCAGGTTCCTGTCCGTCCTTTGACTACAAGGTCTTCTTTGGACTTTCCTCTCTTCCACTCCCTTGGATTTTTGGGGGTTTTCTTTAGCTTGGGACTTCTATCTGTCCCCTTTGCTCCAATCTCTCCTGGCAGCCATTCCAAAACCAGCTGAACTCCAACAGCTTCCAAATCAAACGACTGTATTTCTCCTTCTGTGTGTATGTCTGTGGGAATAACCTGCCTATCTGGCTGCTTATTGCTAGGCAACAGCACCGTTTTTCTACTCTGTTTGTTTACCTTTACCTTATAGCAGTCATAGACTCTTCATTAGAAATGCAAGCAGCCTTTTAAAATAAAACTGAAACTTTATTTGACCTCTCTTAATACACAGACACAGAAATACAAATTAAACTTAAACTTTAAAGCTAAAACTCATTCTTAAACCCCACAAATATAAATATAACATACCTAAACTATCTCTATTTCCTAACAGTAAGTTAAACCATTTCTTACTGTTAAGGGGATCACGTGACTGTATAGGCCAAGCAGCCCTAAGCGCGGGGGATCTTAGGGACAGAGCTTTTTAGCCTTTATCTTGGAACAAGCATGTAGCCTCACCTAGAGTCTGTAAATAAAGTTTACTGTTTCTTACAAGAAACCCATCCAGTACTTCAAGTTTATTCCTGTGTTTAAAGGAAGTGAATGTTTAAAGTCAAGGATGGGGTGCCAATCAAATGGGCTGCTTTATCCTGGATGTTGTTGAGTTTCTTGAATGTTGTTGGAGCTGCACTGATCCAAGTGGAGAGTATTCCATCACACTCCTGGCTTGTGCCTTGGACAAGATTTGGATAGTCAGGAGGTGAGTTAGTCATCATAGGATTCCTAGCCTCTAACTTGTTCTTGTAGCCTTATTTATATGGCTAGTCCAGTTCAGCTTCTCATCAATGGTCACCCCCAGGATGTCGATAAAGGGGGATTCAGCAATGATAATAACAGTGAATGTCAAGGGAAGATGTTTAGATTCTCTATTGTTGGAGATTGTCATTGCCTGGCACTTGTGTGGCACAAATGTTACTTGCCACTTATCATCACAAGCCTGAATGCTGTCCAGATTTTGGACGTAGACTGCTTCAGTATCTGAGTCGTCGCAAATATGCTGAACATTGCGCAATCATCAGCGAACATCCCCATTTCTGATCTTATGATGGAGGGAAGGTGATTGATGAAGTAAGTGAAAATGATTGGGCCAGGACACTACCCCAAGGAACTCATGTAGTGATGTATTGGGACTGAGATGACTGACCTCCAACAACCACAACCACTTTCCTTGCCAGGTATGACTCCAAGGGAAAGTCATCCCCCTGATTCCCATTGACTCCAGTTTTGCTAGGGCTCCTTGATGCCACACTCGGTCAAAAGCTGCTTTGATGTCAATGGCAGTCACTCTCACCTCTGGAGTTCAGCTCTTTTGTCCATGTTTGGTCCAAGCCTGTAATGAGGTCAGGAGCTGAGTTGCCCTGGCCCAAACTGACCATCAGTGAGCATTGCTGAGTAAGTGCTGCTTGATAGCATTGTCAATAACTCCTTCCATCGCATTGCTGAGTTTTTCCAGCATTTTTTGTTTTTGTTTCAGATTTCCAGCACCTGTAGTATTTTGCTTTTATCACTTTGCTGATGATTGAGAGTAGACTAATGGGGCAGTAATTGGCTGGGTTGGATTTGTCCTGCTTTTTGTGTATGAGACATACCTGGGCAATTTTCCACATGATTTGGTCAATGCACTCAAGTACTCAATACATTCTATTGGTTGGCACAATAAGAGACAGAGAACACAGTCCTTAAATCTGAGTCCTCCTAATGCATATCCAGGGAAAAGAGGTTGTAGAGTAAGCAGGAGATGAGGAAGAGATGGACCCGGCCTCAGCTCTGAGCAGTTAAGTTATTCTTTATTTGTTCCACATCCTGTTTAATCACTGTTCTGCTTGTATTCCTCTTGGTTCTATAATGAAAGTCTGGGTCTCTGCTGCCCCTAGCTCTGCCTTCCCACCAGGAAGACCTTTCAGGACACTGGCCTGTCATTCCCAGGAGGCATACAGGTTATCCCGATCTTCACCTGCCACCAACCAGCATATTACATCCTTATGCTGCTGACAGCCAGATTGTAGTTGAAAATAGCAAGACATTAAATTGTTTGTAAATTTGGGTGGGGAAAGGCCTAGTTGACTATAATGGGCCTCATAGAGCAGATGATCCTGATGGGGGCAGGGGGAAGATGGGAGAAAACCCCTAGTTGTATGATCCAAGACCATGATGGTCAGTTGGGGTGAGAGTGGCATCAGGAAGGGAGTAGGAGCAAACAGTGGCTGCGGCCATGATGTAATTTGTTCTAATGTCTATTAGCTAGTTAATCCTTGTATTACAAACCCTCAAAATTCAAGAATGATTTTTATGTTTTTGCTGTGGAATATAAACCAATTTTAACACAACCCTTTAATTGGATGATCAGCACATCATTTCTCCCCACAGATTATATTGCTTAAGTAAACATGCTTTTAATGCAGATTTCACAATAGAAGCTACGGCTAAAATTGACATTGGAACAGATGTGTTGAAGGACTGATTTGCTGCTAGATTACAGGATACAGAATAAAAGTGCAAATAACTTCCAACTTATTGAGAAGAAAAGATGCAAATTCAGATTGTGTTCCATATATTTTAGATAATTAACATTCACCAAGCTACCAATAAGTGATTCTATGTGTGAGAATGGAGCCTTGTATAATTGATCATTTTGCATCACTTCAAACATTGCCAGGCCCCACCTTGCTAGAAAATACAAAGCCACAAAATCATGGACCATTGCCATTGGAGGAATAATGGGAGAAAAACTGGGCTGTGTAGTGCCTGCATTTTAGAACTTATGTAGCCCCCTAATTCTTCACAATTGAGTCCAAGATGTACGTGGACTGCACACTTCCTGGGAAATGTGCCAGACCCTATCTTGGCAGGGGTATCTGTTCACATGCACCTAATGGCCATTGGCAGAATACAGAGCAGGCAGATTATGATGTCAATCAGTGAGTAATGTTGACTTGCCACCAACACTGCCATTTTCGAATATCATGCTCAAGTCTACAACCTGACTTAACCTCGCCCAGCTGAACAATAAACAACTTAAAGGTGACTTCATGAAATCATACAAAATTTACATGTTAGTTGCTGGATTATTTCTTTTGGTTGCACATGTAATTATTCTCCTTTTTGAAGTTTTATTATATAAGTATAAAGTTGGAGTAGTCTGTTTGCTGCTGAAGTACATTTTTGTTCATTTAAAAGCTTATGCTAAAACAAGTTGCTTCCACACCTGGTAAACCTCACTCACTTTGCCAGAACCACTTTATCCAATTCAAGGTTGCAGGGAGTTGGAGCTTATCCTGACAGGCAATGGGCACAGTACACCCAGGACAGGATGCAAGTCTAAGGGGCAATTTAACCATAGCCAATCTATCTAACTAGCACATCTTTGGACAGTGGGAGGAGACCAGAGCACCCAGTGGAAGCCCACACAGACACAGGGAGAACATGCAAACTCCACACAGACAGACATCTGAGGCCAGAATTGAACCCGGGTCCCTGAAGCAGCATTAACCACTGCACCATCGTGCCACCCTAGCCTGGCAGACCTTGCTCTTGTAATTGAGCATGAGTGGGAGGTTAAAAAGTGGCTGCAGAGCCTGATAAGCTTCCACAAGACAAAGGAGGGGAAAGGGGAGAAGGGTCTCATCAGGAGGCCCATAGCCACCAAGGGTCTTTAGGGAGCAATTCTGTTGCCTGTTTTAGTGGTGACCAATGCTTGAGACGTTTTCACTTCATGAAAGAGGTTGTGACTGTTGAGCCACAGTTGCAACATCAAAGCAGGGCAAGTACAACATTACCTGTGCCAAGGTGGCTGTGGCTTTTAACTTTGATGCAACTGTTTCCTTCCAGAATGCTGGTGGAGATAAAAGTAACATCTCACAGCTTATAGTACATTGCTGCACAAGATAAATCATTGAGCCTTCCTTTATACAGAGAGAGAGCTTCATCTCATTTCCTCGTGCTAAAAAGGAGGTAAAGCCAGCACAAGGGTTTGCATTTGTTATAGGCTTCCCCATGGTGGCACTGACTATGCACACATTACCTTGTGTGCGTTATATGTGAACTCATCAATTTTTCTTCACCAAAAGGGATTCCACTCCTTCAATGTGCGGCTGGCGTGTGACCGCCTGCAGTACACCATGCAACTAAAGACCTATTATTCTGGTCATAGTCACCATCTGCGATGGTCCCCTGTGCCACCTGTATTTGATCCAACATGGTAAATCAAAGTTTGGCTGTTAGGCAACAAGAGTTATTTATTTATGGCATGACTCCTCAATAATCACACCGTTCTGCTGGAGAATAGATAAGTGGATTGTTGTGATGTTCTGGAAGCTCCATTGAACAGTGGAATACGGAAACATGATGGCAGAGTTCTGAACATCTACTACAATAATCAGACCTATGGAAAATATTTACGCTACAATGGGGGCCGTGATATTGGCTATCACGGTAGCTTTCATAGTTGTGCTGATGGAGTTAACAACTCGTTCTATGCCAGAAAGGATGGGCTCCAAGCTCTGGACAAAGCCATGTGCCAATGTGATGCTGGACTCCTCCATGCTCCTTGAAGCTATGCACAGGCTTTCTGACAAGTTTTCCAGTACACAAAGCATTTAGTTATGTACACCTGCTGTCCTTCTTCTGTAGCCTGGCTCACCAAAGTCTTCACCAGAGTCTTCTACTAGTGTCTGACCTCATCCTTTGGTGAGCTGGTATTTGAGCTATCCATTCCCTAGCCCCCTGCTGTGGCTCTAGCGCATTTGTGCCTCGTGTCTCACCACGTGCAGGTCTCTCCTCTATCTGAGCCTCTGAAATATACATAGCATTAGCATCTGAGCTGGTAGCTTCAAGTATAAGATTGAGTGATTGTGTCTCTTTATCTTCACTGTCATCTTCCTCTTCCTCATCATCCAATCACTGGGAAAGTTCCAGTTCTTGGCTATCTGAAATATAAAAAGGACATGTTCAGGCTGTGATGAGGGGAAAGGGGAAAGTAAAGAGTGTGTGCTTACACATTTTGCAGTTTGTAAGTCAGAAGAGGTTGTGGGATGAGGGAGAGATGGGATGAGAGAAGGAGGATTAGGTACATAGATACTCTTCCTCATCAATTGTTTCAGCTCTGCCAGTACGCATGGCTCCAGTGATGTCTCTTCCCATGATGGCCAGCCTTATCTCCTCTGTGGATGTTAAAACATTCAGGCGCACTTGTCCTCGCCCAGTTCTTTGCTGCTGTTTGCTGTAATGCACCACCTTTTCCTACAAGGAGGAGGGAAGTGAGTGTCCAGCAGTATAGCTGGGTGATGTAGTTGTCAGCTGTCATAGTCGAACAAGTGTCTGTGTGTGCAAGCTGAGAGTTGTGGGAGTAAGGCTTGCAACAGTGTAAAGTGCATGAGGGTGAGGTGAAGCATATGAATTATAGGGTTGAGTACTGATTAAAATTGTTGGTAGATGGGCAATGGGATATAATGAATTGAGCAGTGGATGAGATGAGACTGGTGGTGCAGGTGCTGATATATGATGTTTGATGCTGAACTCATCCCCTGATATCTTGTGTAAGATTGTTCAACTTCTCCCTGTAGTACATCCATGTTCTTGGAGCAACATACCTGTAAAATACCTCCGTCTTACTCCTTTCAGCTACCTCCTGAGCAGGTGTCTGAAGGACCTCCTGTCTCCTGGGGATACATGACGTCTCTCTCTCTCTTTCCACACTTCCACCACAACCTCCAATTCAGGGTCTAAAACGTCCGGTGCACATTCTCGCACATATCAACTATTCCTCAAAGTATCAAAGCACAGGGTCAGTTTTCAAAGAGTTCTCACTACTTATTGCTGCCACAAAGCACCTCCTCTCTAAGAGGTGAACGTTGCCCTTAAGAGGCACTACCACTCATGATATTGGGCCAAGATAAAAGCAAAATACTGCAGATGCTAGAAATCTGAAACAAAAACAAAAATTGCTGGAAAAACTCAGCAAATTTCTTCCCACTGCCAGTCTCTTCCCACCTACATCCGCAATTCCTCTGATGCCCGACATCATATCAAGAATTTCCAGTTCCCTGGCCCCAACTGCCTCCTCTTCACCATGGACGTCCAATCCCTCTACACCTCCATCCCCCACCAGGATGCTCTGAGGGCTCTCTGCTTCTTCCTTGAACAGAGGCCCGAACAATCCCATCCACCACCACTCTCCTCCGCCTGGCTTAACTTGTTCTCTCACTGAACAATTTCTCCTTAAACTCGTCTCACTTCCTCCAGGTAAAAGATGTAGCTACGGTTACCCGCATGGGCCCCAGTTGTGCCTGTCTCTTTATGGGGTATGTGGAACATTCCTTGTTCCAGTCCTACTCAGGCCCTCTCCCATAACTCTTTCTCCAGCACATCGATGACTGTTTAGGTGCCGCTTCATGCTCTCGTCTGGACCTGGAAAAATGTATTAATTTGCTTCCAATTTCCACCCCCCCATCACTTTCACATGGTCCATCACTGACACTTCCCTTCCCTCCCTTGACCTCTCTGTCTCAATTTCTGGTGATAGACTGTCCGCCAATATCCATTACAAGCCTACCGACTCCCACAGCTACCTCGTCTACAGCTCCTCACACCCTGCTTCCTGTAAGGACTCCATCCCATTCTCTCAGCTCCTTCACCTCCGCCGCATCTGTTCCAATGATGCCACTTTTTAAAATGGTGCTTCTGCCATGTCTTCCTTCTTCCTTAACCGAGGTTTCCCAGCGACGGTGGTTGACAGGGCCCTCAACCGTGTCCAACCCATCTCCTGCGCCTCTGCCCTCACACCTTCCTCTCCTTCCCAGAACCATGATTGGGTCCCCCTTGTCCTTACTTTTCACCCCACTAGCCTCCGCATTCAAAGAATCATCCTCCGCCATTTCCACCAACTCCAGCATGATGCCACCACCAAACACATCTTCCCTTCACACCCCACTGTCGGCATTCCGTAGGGACCATTCCCTCCAGGACACCCTGGTCCACTCCTTCATCAGCCCCAACACCTCAACCCCTTCCAACGGCACCTTCCCATGCAATCGCAGAAGGTGCAACACCTGCCCCTTTACTTCCCCCCTCCTCACCGTCCAAGGGCCCAAACACTCCTTTCAAACGAAGCAGCATTTCACTTGCACTTCCCTCAATTTGGTCTACTGCATTCGCTGCTCCCAATGTGGTTTCCTCTACATTGGAGAGACCAAACTGGGTGACCGCTTTGCGGAACACCTCCGGTCTGTCCACAAGCATGACCCAGACCTCCCTGTCGCTTGCCATTTCAACACACCACCCTGCTCTCATGCCCACATGTCCGTCCTTGGCCTGCTGCAATGTTCCAGTGAAGCTCAACACAAACTGGAGGAACAGCACCTCATCTTCTGATTAGGCACTTTACAACCTGCCGGACTGAATATTGAGTTCAACAACTTCAGGTCATGAACTCTCTCCTCCATCCTCACTCCTTTTTGATTCCCTTTTTTCAAATATTTATTTTTAAATTTTTGTATATATTTGTTCCCACCTATTTCTATTATTATTATTTTTTAAATTTACTTCCACTCATTGTTTTATCCCCACCTTTTAGCCTATTTCAACCTTTTTTCCCACATCGTCCCCTCCCCCCACCCCACCCCCATTAGGGCCATCTGTTACTTGCTCATTCTGCTTTCTACTCTTAATGTCACCATTAGCACATCCTTTAGCTAATATCACCACCGTCAACACCCCTTTGACCTTTTGTTTGTCGCATCTTTCATAATCTCTCCTTTGCCTTCACCTATTGCAGGCCTTCTATCCAGCTTCACTTGTCCCACCCCCCTTAAACAGTATATATTTCACCACATTTATACATCTCTTTAGTCCTGAAGAAGAGTCATATGGACTCTAAATGTTAACTCTGTCTTTCTCCCATGATATTGGGCCCCCTGATAATGTGTGTAACCAAAGTATATCATAGGTAGCACTGCCAGCATGCAGCAATGTAAAGTAGCAGGCAACACAAACTGAAGATGCTGCCTGCAATGTAATGAACTGGTGCAGGTCAATCGCTTACACAATTCCCATATCCTCACAAATTTTGTCTTTTGAATTTGAGCGTGAACTCCTACCTGCATTCCCACGTGGTGAACTAAAGAGACTCTTGGCCTCTAGCTGCTCTCTCTCTCTCTCATGGATCCTTAGCAGACTAACTTTCTGAGAGTTTTCAGAGCTATCTTAGGAACCCTTCCCCTGTCAAAGCCCGTCTATGTGGCATTGTGGATCACATGGGCCTTAAATCCAGGTAGAAATGCTGATTAGCTATTCTTTAGACCTCAACTCTATTCTATCTTGGAAGTAAATGGACAGTTAAAAGCATAGCACCTTACAGCACAACACTCTCAACACCTTCTTGGGACTTTGGAGACTAGCTGTCTAAGCAGCTTAAATGCAGATGCTACTTCCATTGTCTCCAAGTGTGAACAGCTTACACCTTATTTCCAACAAAACAACCGGGACCTCCCTTTAATCTTTAAGCCATGTCACTCAGGCTTCTTGTTAGAGAGGCTTCAGAAAAGGTCACATAACCCCCTTTATTGTGCCCTAAATTAAAGACGCAGTCCCAAAACATAACAATCTTATAAACCTCATATTTGTAACACTGTTCAGTTATCTGGCATTTTGGATCATCTGCGCATTGTAAAACCGACCCATTTTAAAAAATTGATTTACGAGATGGGGCCTCCCTGTCACAGCCAGTATTCAATACCCATCCCTAATTGCCCTTAAGAGGATGGTGATGAACCACCTCATGTTTTATACCTTACACACTTTTTTCCCCTGGGAACTGTCAGAACGTTTAGCAGGCTGATTATCACCCTGTTTGAATGGCTTCATGAATGCTCCCTTTATGACCCACAAGTCTTTGGGTGGGAAAGAAAAATATTGTGGATGCTGGAAATCTGGGGCAGAATTTTACGCCTCAAGGGTGGGTGCACGCCTGATCCAATTGATGTAAAAGAGTACTGAATAATCTCCTTGAGGCACGGAGTTGCCTCAGGGAGATGAAGAATATATTGAAAAGGTTATTAGACAACAGAAAAATTTAATGAAACATGTCCCCTCTTGTGACTCTGTCACATGAGCAGAGACATGTTTTTAATTAAAAAATTAAAGTTTTTATTTTATTTTTATTTGATTTTGGAAACCTCATTCCGCCCGTGGATGAGGTTTCCAAAAAAATGCAAAGGCCACTTGACCTTTTCACCTGCCCGTCAGCCATTGGGTTAAATGCGCAGTGAAAAATTAGGCACAGTTGATGACTTAACTGCCTTAACAGGCCTTTTAATTGTTGGCGGGCGTGCTGCCGGCTCTGGCGCGCACCCACTGACTGAACTATCGTGCAACTGCGCGTTGACATCGGCACGCTCGGCTGGCATCATCACGCATCATTTCACGCTCAGTCGGTCACGCGCCCACCCACCGAGCTAAATATCCTGCCCCAGGGACATATTGATCCAACTCTCCTTCAGCTAGGCTGCTAAAGATCTGCTTCCACCTCCCTGCCAGGACTATCACCTCCATTCTGGATGTCTGAAATTACCCTTTTATTTGACCCCAAAGTTCACTCAGTTCCTGTGCAATAAAGTTTAAAGCCACTCACATCCAGCATTACATATTGGCAAACCCTGCACCAAAAAAATAAAAAGGTGAAGCATGCTCAGGCCATGATGATAAAAAGAAAATTTATTTCATTTTGACAGTCCAAACAAATTAACATAACCTTCTCTGGTTGTTATATTTTACTATGGAGTCACTTTGCTCATGAACCAGTTGCAGGCTTATCTGGCGGCAGGTGAGTCGATTACAATATACGGCAGACACAGAGACCAATATGAAATGAAGCACATGCTATTTATTTACACAAACAACAGAGCATTGACATAATGTGTGCTTCTCCAACTAGACCCTACTCTATAGTAACATTAACATGGTAGCCTGCGCTGCACAGCTATTGGATCTTAGTCAAGTGGTCAATCTGCTCACATTCTCTTAAAGGTTTGTTACACCTCAGATTACCACATCCCTCCCCTTTTACTGGACAGTACATTTTCCAATATATTACCTATTTATATAAATGAATTTGTAAATAGTTTAGTCTCTCGGGAGGCTTTTTCAAACGTGCCGACAAACGTTCTACGACTTCAAATGGTTTATCTGAGGCCTCCCCCTGAGAAGTTATCTGTCCACTAGGTTCCCCAATAGGAAGGTGTAAATTTGCCTCTTCAACTCTCTCAAGCTCAACAGGTTCCGCAGGTACTTCCAAAGCGAGAGGAGTTCCTTCTACTTGTGGTGTAGACTCCAACGGGAATGCTTGGTGCACCTGTTCTTGTGGATCTCTTTCCCTTTTCCTGAGGTGATCAACATGTCTCCTGAATATCTGACCTTCAACCGATATGTGATAAAACAGGGGTCCTGTCACTGCCCTGACTTCACCTGGTAGCCATTTGGGCCCGTCGCCAAAGTTCTTTGCAAAATCTGCTTCTCCTACAGTGAAGTTTCTTTCACGGCTGTGGTAGTTGTGTTCATTTTTCTGGACCCCATGGCTTCTCTCTACCTCCCCCCCCTAAATTTGGCCTTATGAGGCTTAACCATGTCCTGAGATGTCTCTTCATTAATAACTCTGCAGGGGCAATACTGGTGGTCATATGTGGTGTAGTCCTATAACTGAGCAGGGAACATTGCTATAGGGTCCCCCCCCCCACTAGTTTTTTCATTCCCCCCTTGAAGTTCTGGACTGCCCTCCTAGCCAACCCACTGGGTGCAGGGTGTTATGGCGAGGTGTTGACATGTTTTATGCCGTTGAGACCTGTAAATCTTTGGACTTCACTGCTAATGAGAGCCATTCCATTGTCAGACACTATTATCTCTGGTAAACTGTGTATTGTAAAACTCTGATGCAATCTGTCTATGGTGGCGGCAAATGAATAAGAGGAACATTGTGCCCAAAAAAGGCCCCACATAGTCTACATTGTCTTCCTGGCCATTCCCAAGGATGCAATGGAGCAGAAGGAGGCAGTTTCTGCACCTGTTGGCATTGCATGCGGCTCTTGATCATATTTTCGATCTCAGTGTCCATCCCCGGCCACCATAAGTAGCTTCGCGTCAACATTTTCATTCTGGAAATGCCAGGGTGAGCGCTATATAATTCTATCAATAATGGTTGTCTTCCTCTGGGAGGCACAATGACTCTCACTCGCCGCAGTAAGATGCCATCCTGGCAGGTGAGCTCGTATCTCCTGTTAAAATAGGGCTTCATTTTGTCCAACTTTGGCTCATTAGACCATCCCTGCAAGACTTGTTCTCTGATTTGAGATAAAATTGGATCATGGTTGGTCCATTCTCTGATCTGTTTGGCATTCACTGGTGATGAATCCAGAAAGTGTAATAACAAGACAAGTTTTGAGGGAGGGGAACATTCACATTGCTGTCCTTCAGGGGTAATCGGCTCAGCACGTCGGCATTGACAATCTTCATGTGCATTTAGATGATTGTTCTGCAGCCATTCACACCTCATTTGGACACAACCTTTGTTTCTTTACCATATCCATTACCACTCACTTTGGCTGGTGCATCATGGAATCTTTTGCTCTTTAATCTCCCTTGGCCTCCATTCTATCATAGAGCTTCCCTTGTGTTTTTCCTGTCCCACTGGCTTAAAAACTCTTACATTTCTAACTTCCTTCTGTTCTGATGAAAGGTCTGCAACCTTATACGTTAACTCTGTTTCTCTTTGCAAATGTTGTTTGACCTGCTGAGCTTTTCCAGTGCTTTTTGTTCTTTGGTCCTGATGTAGGACTTGAATCCAGAGCTTCTGGCTCAGAGGCAGGGGAGCTTCCTACAGAGTCACATGGCCTTCCAGCCACCTTATTAAACCACTGCAGTCCATGTGGTGTAGGTACACCCACAGTGCTGTTAGGGAGGGAACTCCAGGATTTTGACCCAGCAACAGGGAAGGAACGGCGATATATTTCCAAGTGAGGATGGTGTGTGGCTTGGAGGAGAACTTACATGTGGTGGTGTTCCCATGGACCGACTGCCCTTGTTCTTCTGGGAAGGAGAGCTTGCAGATTTGACAGGTGCTTGCAAAGGATGCTTGGTGAGTTGCTGTAGAGCATCTTTTAGATAATACAAACTGCAGGTGCATTGCACCACTGGTGAAGGGAGTGAATGCTTAAGATGCCGGCTGAGATGCCAATCCAGCGGGCTGCTTTGTCCTGGGTGATATCCAGCTTCTTGAATTTTGTTGGAGCTGGCAGGCCAGTTATAATTATTCCATCACACTCCTGATTTGAGCCTTGTAGATGTTGGACAGACTTTGGGAAGGCAGGAGGTGAGTTACTCACTGTAGAACATCCAGCCTCTGCCCTGCTCTTGTATCCATAGTACTTATAAAGCTGGTTCAGTCTATGTTTGATGGTAACCATGAGCATGTTAATGATGAGGAATTCAACAATGGTAATCCTGTTGAACATCAAGGGGAGGTGTTTAGATTCTTTCTTGTTGGAGATGGTCATTGCCTAGCACTTGTGTGGCATAAATGTAATTTGCTACCTGTCAGCCCAAGTCCAAGCTTTGCTGCATGCAGGAGCAGACTACTTCAGTATCTGAAGAGTTGCAAATGAACTGAACACTGCAATCATCAGTGACTTTATGATGGAAGGAGGATCATTGATGAAGCAACTGAAGATGGTTGTGCTGAGGACACTGCCCAGAGGAACCCCTGCAGTGATGTCCCGGGACTGAGATGCTTGGCCTCCAACAACCACAACCTTTGTGCTATGTATGACCCAACCAGTGGAAAGTTTTCCCCCTGATTCCCATTGACTTCAGTTTTTCTAGGGCTCCGTGATGCCACACCTGGTCACACTTGGTGTCAAGTGCAGTTACTCTCACTTCACCTTTGGATTTCAGCTCTTTTGGGGGCTGTCATGAATTCTGGAACCTGGCCGAACCCAATCTGTGTACCAGTAGCAGCCCAGTGGTGTGTAAGCGTCACTTGATAGCAGAGTTGATGATACCTTACATCACTTTCCCGATGACTGAGAGTACACTGATGGGTGGTAATTGACCGGATTGAATTTGTCCTGTTTTTCTCAGACAAGAGGTAGCTGAGCAATTTTCCACCTTCAGTCACGTAGATGCCAGTGTTATAGCTATACTCGAACACATTGGCTAGTTCTGGATCACATACCATCAGCACCAGACGTTGTCAGAGCCCATAGTCCTTGTTGCATTCAGTACAATCAGCTACTTCTTGATATCCAATTGGATGAGTTGTATGACAAGTGGGTGATCCACTCTGAATTAATCATCCAGGTAGAAAGAGAAAATTTTTTCTTCTACCTGTCTATCTAGTCTATTATTTTCTTTCATTAGTACAACAAAAATATATGTAAATCTGACAAACTAAAACTAATAAAACATTCTATCCTTTTTTCCTCCACCACTGCCCCCTCCCCTCACCCCATCCCCAACATGGTCATCTGTTACTTGTTCCATGTTGTTCTTTCACACAATGCTACCCTTGTTCTGCTATTATCACATTCTGCTTTCTTACCTTTATGCCACTATCAGCACCTTATTTAGCCCTTACCACTGCCATTAACTCTCCCTTTGTCCTTAAGTTCTTGACATCTTTGTCAATTCCTCCTTTGTCCCTACCTATCACTGGCCTTCTATCCAGTTCCACCTGCCTCACCCCCCTTAAACAGTATACATTTCATCACATTTCCACTTCTCTCCAGATCTGAAGAAGGGTCCTACGGACTCAAGACGTTAATTCTGTTCCTCTCTCCACAGATGCTGCCAGACTTGCTGAGTTTTTCCAGCATTTTCTGTTTTTGTTTCAGATTTCCAGCATCTGCTGTATTTTGCTTTTATCCTAATAAAACATGTGCCACTTACAAATTTATTGCAAACCCAGTAAACCTACAGTTCCTTCAGTAACAATTCTGACATGAGAAGTAGCAAACTGGGAAATGAGAATAGGAAAGAGTGTCAATGGTGCACTGAAGGTTTATTACAATTTAATCCATTATGAGAGTCTGCGTTTCGTGTTCCTAGAGGTGATTGTGAAGATGGTTGAATACAATGTATCTGCACAGTAAAAGGGTCAATCAAAGTGGGCTTTCTTGAAAATTTATGACTTGTGGTTTAAGTAAAAAGAATGATGAATAATGAAGTAGCTTTTGAGACGTGCTGTGCAGAATTGAATCTTAAGAAATCAAATTAGGCACGCTAATTAATCATGAGCTGTTGCCTAATAATGATTCTGATTTAAACAAGTGCCTTTCAGTGATAAGACGATACACTTCAAATGCATTTGAATCACTTGGCCTTGAAGATTAACAGAATGAAAGTTTGTCATTGTTTTAAGGCCCTTAGCTTCCAACTTTAGTATCACTAACTGATAGAAAGGTAGCTGATAGAAATTGGATAATGATAAAACAACTTATTTTTACTGCATTGTCTTGTTATGATGTTTATGAGACCGGACAACATAGTTACTTAATCTGGCCTCGAAGGCACCTGAGTGGTTAGGAGTAGTGTTTCTCTTGTCACTTTTCTGATAAGTGATATACAGGCTTACTTCATAAAGAAACGTTAGGAATTTAAAACAAGTAAACCATGAGCACACAGTTTGGACTAACAACGATGTAGTACCTAAATGACACAGCATATGAGTGAAAAATTGTACATTTATATTAATGTTTTACTAATCCTTGACTCAAAGAATTGAATGCAGCAGACAATTTATATCACCAGGGCTGATTTTGATCCCTGATGGGAATTGTGTGGGAAGGGGCTGAGGTGGATGGCAAACCAGCCCACCCTCATTACTGTGAAGTCTGGCTCAGGGCACACGCTGCTCACAGAGTCTACTGTTCAAATCAGGCAGCAAATGTTAACTGGCCAAATGGGTGTGAGTGGGATTTCATGCAGCAGGAGGTAACTGCCAGGCAGCCAAATGAATGGTCATGTATGTGAGTGGGAGAGGGCACAGAAGATCATGGCCTTTGGGGGAATTGGAGGAGAGCCTGGGTCTTACTCTTCTGGCCCCAGTTCCTCTTGCCACCATTTTGGTTTTGTAGGGATTGGCAGAAAGAAAAAAAAAACCCCATCACATTTCTACCCTCCTTCAGTTCTGAAGAAGAGTCATATTTGACGTGAGGCATTCATTTTGTTCCTTTCTCCGCAGATGCTGCCAGACCTGCTGAATATTTCTGGCACTTTCTGTTTTTATAACAAGTCAGTGAACTCTGCTTACAAGGTTACACTTTGCTGTACATTATTTCCTAATCTGATAAAATGTTCACATGTACTTCCATAATATCATTTCCTTCATTAGAATTTTGCAAAAGCTGAATGTGGTGCGAAAGGTATTGAGATTGCCAGGCACGTATAGATGTCATGTTGTTTTGTGAAAGACTCAAAATTCATGAACATTGCAAAATTATAACTATCTTTAGCACCCTGAAATAACTGGACATCACCATTGCCAGAGAGACTGATTCAGTTCATTCTGTAACCATTAATCAAGGGCTGGGGAATCAATATATGGCGGAGAGCAATGATGAACATTGTGATACCCAGAAGGAAAGATGGTGTGTATGAGTTACTCATTGATAAATAGCATCAACTTGGGGATGAGACAGAACCCAGTGGACCACAGCACTGCATACCAAGGACTTGGGAGAGGTGTGGTGAGGGCTCAGGAAAGGGTTGATGTGGACTTAGGAGAGGGCTGGCGAGGGCTTGGGGGAGGGGCATTGAGGGCTGGGAGTGGTGGAGGAAGCAGACTAGCGGAGAGGATGCTCTGGAGAGAGCAGCTGAGTGAGTGTTGTCAGCACTTGTGCAGGCACAAACCAGTACTGACACTGGCTGACGGGTGCATACCAATGACCGCACATCCGCCGGCAGACAAAGTGCAAGCTGAGTGTGCATGTGCAACCATTCCTGACATCTGGTCGATCAGTATCAGAGTCACCAAATTTACCCTGGTTCAGATACAGGAAGTATTCTCTAGTTTTACCATTCTTGAACAAGGTGAAATAATTTGTTACGTTCTACTCTCCCCAGCCCAAATTACAGCGATTCAATTCTCAAAAGAGATTAGAATTTCTTTGCTCTGAACTTCAACCTAATTTGACTATTCAGGTACATCTGTTCTTTAACTACATGAGGAGTCACAGTAGATTATAACTGTCTTTGAATCAATCCAGGGCTTATTCTGTTGCCTGATGAATTAATTTGGACTCCCATCAATTTTCATTTTGACCATGTATGACTCCACTGCACAAAACTGCTTATACTTCAATTCTAATTTACAAAAAGAATTGACAAACTTGGTCAAACAGGACAGAATGTTGATTGGTATAGGAAATGGGGAATTCATAGCTGCTCAATGCTGGGGGCTTTGACATTCACATTGTGATTTGTGTAGGGTTCGACTATGGATCTGGCCTATTCAGCTCTTGACCTGAAAGTACTATGCATGTCAATTGTTAAGCCTTTTTAATCAGAGTCATTATTTCCCAAGAAGAATCAACTTTATTCACTAGGATTAGAAGTTATCTGTGTCAACCAAATATATTAATTAGAAAATGAGACTGGTGACTGTAAGAGCCAATCATTTTTTACTCTCTTGCAACTGCTGGTTGTGCATGAACTTTTGACAGAATTTTTATTAAGTGAGCTCGTGGTTTCTAAGAGTGACAGTTATAAATAAGTTTTAACCTCTTTAAGGTTTAGCATTTTCACCGGAAGGAATTACATATGGTAATGAAGCCAAAACAGAGCTTGTTGAGACTTTTCATTTTCCTCAAATACAAACTTGCTGGGACATGCCCATAGTTCACTTTATGTGAACATTTATTTTCTCCACACTAGTTTTAGCTGTTTTTTTGAGAGAGGGAGGATGTTCCCTGACGCAGTTATTTAACTTTGGAAATAAATTAGAAGTGGGGTTAATACTTATTTTTAATAAGTACACTGGGATTCTCTATTTAAAACTTTGACACTACAGTAGTAAGATTCATGATGTTGATTTCCGCCATTTGGGATTAGAATAGTGAATGATGGTGGTTTGTAACTTTGAATGTTGTGTCTGGTTTGCTGACACGCTTGTGATAAAGACCCCTTTGTTATCATGTAGTAACTAAGGAAAACACCCGCACTATTTTTTAGGGTCTGCAACACCCTGGGAAATGTGATCAGTGCATTAATAGCCAACACAAAAATAGATCAATACTCGCAACTGGAAACAGCCAATTAGGTGGAAAATTTAGCTCCTTGTGCCTGTTCTTACAAGTCACATTTTACTGCAATTTATAGAATCACAGGTCCAGATTTTCACTATGATGGAGAGCCTCTCTTTCATGGTGAAAATAGCAGAAGTGGCTGAAAGTTGTAAGTGCCACCCAGGGCCAGGGAGAGAAATCATGAGCCCTGGTGTTTCTCCTGTTTCTGGGCCCTCAGGTGTGTCTGTGCAACAGGACTTTTAAGAGATGAAGGAACATGGGCTGAATGGTTCACAATCATATCTGTTTCATGATCAGCAAGTCTGAAGACTCTGCTGATTGCTGCTTGTCACAACAACATATTTCCAATATCTACTATGCAACACAACTTAATCACGATATTTCAATACATCAAAAGCCCCCTTAGATAGAGTGGGATAATAGGAAAATATACAAAAGGAGCAACGTTGAGGTCAATGGAAAAGACTCTTGAGAATCATGTGCAGCTTAAAATAGGTTACTGATTCACGAGGAGCCCATTATGCACTCCGGTCCTGGCAATCTCACTCTATGAAGCCTGCTCAAAGTAAACTTTCATTAGCAACAAAATAAACAGGACTCCAGCCATGATTCTGCCCTCTGTTCATAAAGTAATTACGGATGGCAAAGACCATTTAGCCCAGTTCATCTCATTCATCCCAGAATAACATGTGAACATAGGTATTATGAGCAGGAGTAGGCCATTTGGCCCCTTGAGCCTGCTCCACCATTTGATAACACTGCCTACTTCCCCTCAACCCCCCTCAACCTTCCCGAACCCCCCCAGTGCTCCAACCTTCCCTCCAACTTCCCCCAACACCTCTCCCATCTTTTCCCCAACCCTCCCTCCAAACATCCCCCCAAACCCCCCCTTAAACCTTCCCACAACTCCCCTCCAATCTTTCCCCAACTCCCCACTCCCTCCCAATCCCACCCCCACACCCCCTCCAACACCAACACACAGCATCCAATTGGTTGTACCATTACAGGGATCTCTCTTACCATTTTTCAAGCAGGAACACACTCAGCTGCTATTGCTGCTTCTCAACTTCATGATTTTGTGGCAGGCTCATGGTTTCTGGGCTGGTTTTTGAAAAATAAATCAGAATTGTGAAGCTACCTAAAGGTTGGAAGAAGCAGAAGCAACTAGTGACACTGACAGACAAGCTTAAAAAGTATTGGAACTCTCAGTCTGGTAGATCCATTTTTTTAAGCCATTCTTTCTGGTCTGCAGCTCTGGCTGCTCAGCATCGACAATAAGGAACTGAAACTCCGAGTCTGGGCCTAAGCCCCCCCAGATCCCTGGCCCTGGTGATTGGTACCGTTTGCACCCCCCGACCCCAATCCCGGGCCCAGGTGCCACCCCCGAACATGGCATTTCCCATATTCGTGGGGACAGGAATTGGGGCAGGGCATGTTTTGTGCATGCATGACTTACAGAGGCAGCTGGCCATTTAATCATCAGCTATTTCCACTGAAGTGGGATTTTGGTACCCTTGGAGTGTGAAACCCAAAGTGGGCCGATTAGACCTGGTAATAGCAAGTCTGAACTTTGTGATTTTGTTTGGTTAGCCAGGGTCCCCTAAGGTACCCGTTTTGTTCTGGTCCTGGGATACCTCTGGGGGAGGTCAGGTGCCCTTTGTAATTGGTAAAGGCAGTCATATATGTGTGTAAGAAGTGCATAATCTCATTACAGTCCAGCTCATTGGAACTCTCAACAGAGCTGTCAAAATCAACTGTCAAAACGATCAGAAGCACCCGTCAAAAGAACCTATCAAAGGGAATTGTCAAAAGGACCTGGCAAAGGGAGCTGTCAAGCTGTCAAGGATTTTAAAAGCCCTGCCCTTTAAATCTTTGCAAAAAAAAAACATTTGCAGTTTAAAAAAAACCATTGCTTGCTATTTCACTTTGTCTGTTGACATAAGCTTGAGGGCTCCCATTACTGGATTAGTGCTGCATGACTAATTTTAAAACCACCCATTATCACAGTAGGGTGCCTGAAATTTCACAGTTTGATTTGGCTACAAATGATTATAGACTTTTTGATGTGGGATGATGAATTCCAATGCTTGTTGTTGCAAGGGGTTGTGCACTTGAATGAAATATTTGTTGTTTTAAGACTTCATTTAGTTGAAGAACTAAATAAAGTCATTCATTTTTGTGAGAGTGTTTATGAATGAGAGCTTTTTTGAACGAGAGTGATTTTTTCAATGTAGTGAGTGCTGCAATTGTCACTTAAAACTTCAGTTTATAGAGCTTTTTGTTATCTCATCTCTGCAAGGAGGATATGAGGCATTATAGGGTGGGTAGGGCCATGGCGTGCCATGGGTTTGTGTGGATGGGACATGGAGGGATGAGGGGTAAGGGCTGAAGGGATCTTTCATTATTAATCTTTATTTTTAGACTTTGAACACAGTATGAGAGCCCCAAGGGACAGCCTTCCACCCAGCCCAGCTCTGCACCTGGCATATTCCCAGACCGCCTGCCCTGACGTCTAATCCAGCATACCTACCCCTGAACTGAATATCCGACGTCCAGACAAGGGTGGGAGGATCAGCCTCATACCATCAGAGCAGCAGGCTTTGTCATGGCTATTTAACTCAGCCACAGCATTAGCTATACATTTGCGAGTTTCCCAACCAATCACAGAGTGCAGGCGTGATGGTGATCCACGCCTGTCAATGGAAGGGTCTCTATTTAAATGGCCCCTGACATGGATCAGAATGGCTGCATCCATCATTGTTTCAGAAGGCTGTAGGAAACAGAAGGAAGGAAGCAACACATAGGATGGCTGCCTTTCTGTTCTCTGACTCTTCCCTAGGGGTGATGCTGAAGGCAGTGAGGGATTGAAAAGACATGGGGCTGAATTTTTAGCTCTTTGGCTGACCTGACAGTGTGTAAAATGGCTCGCACAATATTTCGGCCGGTGGGCGCCCGCCAATAATTAAAAAGCCTATTAAGGCCATTAAAAAGATAATTAAAATAAAATTTTCACTGCCTGTCCAACCTTACGGATGGTGGGCGGGCGAAAAGGCCAAGTGGCCTTCGCATTTTTTTGGAAACCTCATCCATGGACGGGAAAAGGTTTCCAACAGCAAATAAAAATAAAATAAAATTTCTTAAATTTAATTAATAACATGTCCCTGCTCATGTGACAGGGTCACATGAGGGGACGTGATTCATAACATTTTAGAAAGCATTATTTTTTATTGTGAAAAATGTTAATCTCCCTGAGGCAGCTCTGTGCCTCAGGGAGATTTTCAAGTGCACCCGCACACATGCGTGAAGTTCACTCTCGCCCTCCTCCTCCCATCCCCACACAGGCATCGCTGAGCACTGCAGCTTATGTTTCATGCTGGGAGTTAATTGGCCCACCAGCATGAAATCGCGGTCCGGCCCCTATCACGGGCAATGGTCGTCTTCCCAATCACCCCCGCCGAGCTCACCCAATGAGGGAAAAATCCTTCCCATAGAAATATTATGGATAGAAAAAAGCTGCCAAAAATCGAGCCACCTAGCCTATTCCTGCTTTCCAGCTTTTGGTCTGTAGCCCTACAAGTTACGCCACTTGAGGAACATATCCAGACACCTTTTAAATGAGTTGACGGTAACGAGTTCCAGACTCTGACTACCCTCTGGGTGAAAAAAAGTTTTCCTAATCTCCCCACTAATCTTTCTACTAATGACTTTAAATCTATGCCCCCTCATCACTGACCTCTCTGCTAAGGTAAATAGGCCCTTCCCATCCACTCTATCCAGGCCCCTCATAATTCTGTACATCACAGTCAAATCACCCTCAGCCTCCTCTGTTCCAAGGAGAACAACCCCAGCCGATCCAATCTTTCCTCATAGCTGCAATTTTCCAGTCCTGGCAACATCCTCATAAATCTCCTCTGTACCCAATCTAATGCAATTACACCCTTTCTGTAATGAGGTGACCAGAACTGCACACAGTAGTCATGTTGTGGCCTAACTAATGATTTATACAGTTCCAGCATAACCTGCCTGCCCTTATATTCTATACCTTGGCTAATAAATTAAAGGATTCCATAGGCCTTCTAAACCACCTTATCGACCTGTCCTGCTACCTTCAGGGATCTATGGGCATTCACTCCAATGTCCCTTGCTTCACCTACACCTCTCAGTATTCTCCCATTAATTATTGGCCCATTAATTATCCTTGACATCTCTGATCATTTCATCATCTACGCACATTCTACTTCTCACACTCAGACCTCTCTGTTTTCTCTCAATTCATAACTCTAGGGAGAGGCTAAGAATCAGGGGCTTGCAGCCATGGCCACCCTGACCATTGCAGAAGAGGGAGGCTTGGAGATCTATAGGGTGGCAGAGTGCATCTGTTGGCGATGGAGAGATAGCTGGTCTCCACATACCTGGTGAAGGAATCAGATATCAAAATGCCACTAGGCAGATGACAATCACATGTGCTGAACTGATGTCACCACTAAATAAAATGTCAAGATCTGCACAATGTAGACATTGCCCACGTTAATTCCGATCCATGTCTTTTATCTCCCACAGGTCCCTCAAGAGTAGTGGAGCAGGAGGAGGCCAAGGAGTCCTCAGAGGAGCATGCATCACTCTGAGGAAGCACTGTCCGTGGACTCACATGCACCCTCCACTGTATGAGAAACACACATCTCAGTGGCGAAACCAACAGAGCTAGCCAGGCTGTCACATGGTGAGGTGCAAATCACAAGAGTGCAGGAGCAGGTGTTGGTTTGACAGGAGCTGTTGAGAGTTCCTGCCAGGGGACACAGGACCTTCCATGCTCTGCTCAGCTGGACACAGATGCTGAGCCTTGTGATGCTGGGGGAGCGGGGGTTATCCACAAAGGGGGTTATTCTGGAGAATCAACAGAGAGATGTGTGTGGTTCTGCTAGCAGTTTCAGAGGAACTGCACAACCTTGGAGAGAGGTTATGGGAGTCCATGTCTACCATGAGTGCCGTGATGTTTCCAGCAATTGTACTGTTGTCACCTCCATGGAGAGTAACCAGCTGCATGGAGCATCAGACAAGTGAGTGCATTCTCACCCAGACCACTGGCCTGTACACTCCATCTGCCACTTTAACCAGAATGAAAGAAAGCATCATCTTTGCCATTTAATGCCTCACTGAAGTACAACAAAGTGCTCTCCAGCTCTTGGCTAGCAGGGAGGTGCAGATCGGCCATAAGAGGGAAGATGGAGAAAGAGCACACAGAAGTGGGAATTCTTGTCAAAATGTTCCCACTTATCATCCCTTGCCCGCCTTCCATCCGTCACCCCTTCAGACAGAGCCCCGCTCTTTCTTGCCCCGATGTCCAAGTCTGTCCCTGCACAGTGGACAATGCATGTGGGGCAATCGTTAGCAGGGCCCTCACAGGATCTGAAACCCAGAGGTCGTCCACCACGGGCACCGCAGCTGTCAAAGCAGGGGATCTGCTGCAGCCAGAGGGCTGGCACCATGTCAGGGTAATAGAAAGTGGAAGACTTAGTTGCGTAAGTTGAAAAGGTGCACTTTGGTGTTTTTAACAATGCCAATATCATAATGTCTATGGATAAAATATTTTCTTTCAACTCTCCAAATTCCAAATTGACATTAGTCTTTAGGAGAATGGTATGATCAGGGTGGAGGATGAGCAAAGGGTGTGACTGTGATGGAAGTATTTATGACTACGGGAATAATTTGTGTTTTGGGAGGGAGACGACGATATGGAAGTGGTGTGCCATGTGACTTCATGCACTCAGTTTATCTGAGGCATGCCTGTATGAGCTTGTCCCAGTCTTCTCTAGCAGCAGGCTGCAGGCACCATGGCCACATCAGGCTCCTCTTCCTCCTCCAGAACCTCCAGTTCTTTCTGCAGCATGATATGGAAAGAGAAATGATTAAAGTTTCAGCTTGATGATCATTGACCTGAAACGTTAACTGTTTTGCTCCATTCAGAAGCTGCCTGGCTTTCCGAGTATTTCCAGAATTTCCTACTTTTAGTTCAGATTTCCAACAACAGCAGTATTGTGCTTTTGTTTTAACAACCTTAACAAAACATTTCCATTGATTGCTGTGAAGCATTTGCCAGAAAATAAGATAAACAGTTTTCATAAATATTCATTGAGCAAAAATGTGATTGCTATATGGGGTAGAAAGAAAAACAACAAATTTCTCATCTAAGACATTCTTGTGGGTGAAAAGAGGCAGTAAAAATTAAATTTTAATAACATCTTTTAATGCACTTTAAATATGTTGTCAAACATAAATGAAGTCTTTGAGTTATTTAATGTAGAGTAAAACAAGGATATGCATTACTGTCCTTGAAGTTTCTTACAATTGTTTCACAAATTACTTACTGTTGATTTAACATCTGTTTTAAGTAGGCTTCTATAATTATGATAGTTATGTCCACTACCTCCAAAATGCTGAGACTACAGTTTCTGACCTATGTTATTAATAGCTTTTAGTTGTCATAGTACATAGATCAGACCACAACCCCCTACAACGTATTGTGATCATTGTCGGCAATGATTTGGTTGTCCTCTTCATTAAGGGTGGAGTCTGAATAAGAAATCTCCAATGTGATTATCAGTAAGGTGATGGAGAAAATAATTGCTTCTATTTGCAACAGGACCCATGCCATTATTTCAACAATTTTAATTAAAATAGGAAGTACTCATTCATTTTCTCGCCTGAAATAATGAGTGAGGGGAGGCACTAGAAAGGTGTTTTTTTAAAGTTCCTTTAATTGCTAATAAAAATATCTGATATCATTTCTTCTGGTACTTATTCTATCCCTTGTAAATTTGAAGAGTTTTCTTTAAGTGACCTTGTGAAAGCTATTATTAAAACAGTACACTAAATAATTTATGATAAGTGACCTTTACCTCACATTCTGACAGAAAATCTCTACATTTAAATGGGAGTGCAGCAGATAAGGAAAAAAGAAAATTATCTGACTTATGTTCCACTGTTAATGAAATTGGTAGCAATTTAATTAAAAAATTTAAATTATTGTTAAACTGAAAGGTCATGGATAGAAATGTCATTTGAGAACTACACTAGCACCTAATTTACAGCATTATTTGCATTCTAAAATATATATTATGTACTTGACATTTAAAGAGAAATTGAAATTGTTTTAAGTGAGATACATGAACATGAACCCATTAAGGTTAGATGCTTTAGATGCTATTTTTAAACAGGGTTAGGTGATGGAGTGAAATCTGCCACTACCAACAAATTATTAAAATATATGTACAATATAATGAGTCTTTTTGTAGACATAAATGAAACCAATATCTCAAAATGGAAAACAGGTATCATTTCCATGATTTGCTATTAAACCAATTACAATGTCATGTTTGCAAAGTGGTGTTACCCTTTCGCTTGTGGGAAACAAAATTATTCAGTGACATCAGGTGCTATCAATTGGTATCCTTTACTGTAATAATTAATCAATCATTTGAGCTGAAGCAAATTGCTCGGCATTGCTGATGAGATGATGCAACTTGCCAGTATTTGAACAAAGGTTTTAAATAGGACAATGCTGTTACAGCAATTAAAAAAAAAATACATTGGTACGAAGTCTTTTGAGACAGAGCATTTTAGTCTTGAGCTGCGTAGGAATACGTTACATTATGTGCCAAACCAATTTGTCAGGCAAGCAGCATTTGGCCCACTGCATGAATGTGTTGACACATAATGGTTGCTAACTGGCTTGCTGCTGCAGGTGTTTAATTGCCTGAGACAATTGCTTGCCTGTGAAATAAGGCACTTAATGATAACTTCCTCCTTGCTCCAGATGGAGAGTGTGAATGAGTACTTGGCTCAAAGATAGCTAAATTGTTCTTAGTGTTTCCATTCGAAGCACAAACTGTTCCACTGATTAACATCCCAGTATAGCAGGTTACAAAGTGATTTTTTCCATTATGCAGCAGGCAGATCTTCGAAGTAATGGTGTTTACATATTAAACTGCTATTATGGATTCAGCAGTATTAAAAGGGAGATCTTTTAAAGCATCATTCGGAGACCTGGCAAAAGAGCTTTGAAATCTTAGAAACAGTTAAGATTACCTGGAGTTTATGTAGTCAAAGTCAACTTGCAGCAATGTGCTGGACAAAGGGCATATGTGAAATTGAAAGACTCACTTGACTAGTGGAAAAGATTAGTGAGGTAACATTCATATGTTTGAAATGTCAGCCTTTTGTGGTTTCACGTATTGCTGCAACTTGCTCAAATCTTGCAGATGAACAGATTGTTACTGACTTAAACTCAAATGAATAGAATGAAAATGTTTCATAAATGTAATTAATATTAATTTTTTGCTTCTATATGTAATTTGCATAGTTTATGTATAATCTTCAGTTTTTTAAAAGTATTGTTCCTGTTGTAATGTAGGGGAGTCCATTCTAAAATGCAATGAGCTAAATGACCAGACCACCTGACTTTGAGGTATGAATGTTGGCTAGGGCACTAGAAGAACTCCATTGCTCACCTTCATATAGAGTCATGGGATCTTTTACACTGCCTGAACGGAAAGAGACGATCTCAGTCTAACCTATCATCCAGAAAATAGTGTGTCAGATAGTGCAGCTAGCTTGAATTATATCCTCAAGTTGTTGGAGTGGAGCTAGAACCAATGACCTTCCAAGTAGGATGTAAAAATTCAACCAATAAGCCAAGGCAGACCAGCACTAACCATGCCAATTTTTCCTTTCTCCTGCCTCTGAAATCTTTTGTTGTTTTGTTTTCCTCTACCTACTGGTCTATCAAAGAATTTTTAAAACCAATCTGCTGTTACCAAACTGGCCAAATGGGGAATCAAGCTCTACTAAATAGCAAAAGTAGCATGCTATGCAGATACAAGTGTTCCCACATCACAGATCAAGTCAGGGAGCTCTGTTATCCTGCTACACTTCAGAGAGATGGTGATCAAATAAATATTTAATACGAGGAGCAGGAGGCTCCATGAACAACATCACCCTCAATTATGGCAGAATTACCTTGAGTATATTTGGCCCAACTTATCTATGCCCATGTTCATGTTCCACATAAATCTCCCACCTGACTTCATCTTCCCCTAACAACATATTTTCTTTCATCTACTGATATAGATTCCCTTAAATTCATTTACGCTATTTGCCTCAGCTACTCCTTATCATAGCATGTTCCACATTATTAGCACTGCAATGGTTCAAGAAGAAGTCCATTCAGCACTTTTGCAAGGGCATTGAAGGTTATAGAACCAAGGCTGGAAGATGGAGTTGAGAAACAGATGAGCCACAGAATAAAAGGGACAGTTGCAGCAAATATATAAAGTTGGCTGAGTGACAGGAACCTGTGAGTAGTGGTCAGCTGGAGGCTGGAGGGAGGTCTATGGTGGCATTCCCCAGGCATTGGTACTGGAACCACTATTTTTCTTGATCTATATTAATAACTTAGACTTGGGTGTACAGGGCACAATTTCAAAATTTGGAATTCCTATGAACTGTAAAGAGGATAGTGATAGACTTCAAGAGATATAGGTGTGAGTGGAATGGTGGACTCGTGACTGATGAAATTTGCTATGTTTTCTTGTTATCTTTTGGTTCCCAGATATTAAGCTTATAAAGATGAGAGCTCTTTATATTTACTATTTGTCATGCTGCCTTGTGCAATAGAAGGGCCTGTTTGAGCTGGTTCTGTTACACACGAATCTCTAGTGCAGCTGTGAAATGTGGTCCCCGGAACACTTACACATAGCAATTAGTTCCTAGCTCTTTACAGATACTTACAGATAATACAGCAACATATAACAAAATTTAAGGCAGAGAAGTGTAAAGTGATAAATTTTGGTAGGAAGACAAAGGGGAGCAATATAAAATGAGGTATGCAATTCCTAAAGTAAGTTCAGGAACAGAGACACCTGGGGGTATATGTACACATTGTTGAAGGTGGCAGGACAGGTTGAGAAAGTGGTTAAAAAGGCCTACAGTTTCCTGGGCTTTAAATACAGGAGTGCAAAATTAAGGATGAACCTTTACGAACTCTGGTTCAACCTTAACTTCGATATTGTGTCCAATTCTAGGCACCACACTTTAGAAAGCATGTGAAGACTTCAGAGAGAGTGCAGCAAAGATTTACGAGAACGGTTCCAGGTCTGATGGATTTCAGTTGTGTCGATACATTGGAGAAGCTGGAGCTATTCTCTTTAGGGAAAAGAAGGTTGAGAGGAGATTTGATTGAGGTGCTCAAAATCATGAGGGAGAAACTGTTCCCATTGGTTTAAGAGTCAAGAACGAGAGGACACTAATGCAAGATGGGTGGTAAAAGAACAATGACGACATGAGGAAAAAGCTTTCTCATGCAGCAGGTGGTTAAGATCTGGAATGCACTGCTTGAAAGTATGCAGTTGAGGCAGTCAATTGTGGTTTTCAAAACAGAATTGGTTAAGTACTTGAAGGGTTGTGGAGAAACTGTGGGCTACACTTGCTGAGAACTGATATGGATGATGCGTTGAATAGTGACCTCGTGCCACAAGCCTTCTATCCCTCTATCTAATTTAATAGGCTTGAGGGGCTGAATATCCTCCTCCAGTTCCTACATAGGTCCAGCTGAAGATCAATGGCAGGATCTCGTTATTTTTTGTTTTAACTCCCTTTCCTGCCTGGCATTTGGCCAGACTAACAGGCTGGCCTGGTTCTGTGTGTAAGTCCAGGGGTAGAAGATCACATCTGGAGATTGTTGACTGGAAATTAGAAGTAGGGCAACCAGGAAACTTCTTGGGTTGTTAAAGGGAGGTCAGACTGGCAATTGAGAGGAAAAGGGTAAGGGGAGAGAACATGGGGGTGGGGAGAAGGGGGAGGGCTGGCATTAGGGATGGAAGGGAATCTAGGAAACCTCACAGGTCAGTGGGGGGGGTTGACAGATCCTGGCCGTTGATTAGCTTGATGAGATGGGGGAGTCACTCCTGCTCCTGGCATACATGCAATTCTAGAAAAGCACTTAGTTTCTGGATCCAGCAGCTCCTGCCTTCCTTTAGCTACCAGATTTCCTGAACTCTGGGATACCTAGCCAGCACCATTAAATTCAAGTCACTGACAAAATATCAGAAGCTGAGCCTTATTTAAATATTATTATTATGCACCCACCTCTTCAATGAAGGGTTGGATTTTGCAAATTTTCAAATGTAACCCTCTCTCTTATCACTGAGAGTTAGGGCTAAATCTTGTGCCCCCCCTAATTTATGTTTTTAAAAATTCTTTCACGGGATGTGGGAATGGTTGAATAGGCCAGCATTTACTGCCCATTCCTAATTACCTTTGAGAAGATGGTGGTGAGCTGCCTTCTTGAACTGCTGCAGTCCATGTGGTGTAGGTACACCCACAGTGCTGTTAGGGAGGGAGTTCCAGGATTTTGACCCACCGACAGTGAAAGGAGATCTTCATTGTTTTCAAATACTACAGACAGATGACAAACTGAAATTCATGACATATGGACATTTACCACTGTTGGTATTCAAGTTCTTGATCTTCTGCAGTCTTTGAAACCCACTTTACCTCTTTGAATCTGAACAATTGTGCCTATTATTTTTACTTAGAGCTTAGCCTTAGCAAGATATAGAGTGCATACTTCCTTGCGACTGCCATCTTAACACTTGGGCCGCTTTTCTGGCACTGTTAGTACTGACATTCATTACATTACATAGAGCAGTTCACAAACATCATGTTTTCATTTAGAGAGCTGAATGGAATAGATGTGTCTACTGAGACCTCTTTAAAAAAAAAACTTCATACATGATAAGGTAACTGTAATGCATCAGTTTATAGACTTGCCCAAGTTCTGGAAATAATTTTAGGTTTGGGTTAAAGATGATTCAAGGGGGTGATTATTAAAGCTTGCATTACTCTATTGATTCTTTCATTTGGAGGAAAACTAGCTGGAGGGTAAATGAATGAATACAGTATTAATAAAGTCTTGCATTATCGCTTTTCATTTACTTTGTATTGATTACCTGTCAGGGACAAGCTCTGTATTCTGAATTGAAATTGGTGTTGGGTAACCATCTGATTTATAGGTTTTAGAAGAGGAATGTAACTATCTTGAAACGTAATTGGATAGCAAGCCCTAAGTTTCTTCACACTTGTAATCTGATGAATTTATTAAATTAATTGTGAACAGCAAATATTTATAGAAGCAGTGAAGCTCCCTATGGTTGGATATTGGGAAATGATATGCAAATACCATGAAGTTGAAATTATCTTCCTTTTTCCTCCGTGGCACATCTTGTCACTGAATCATTACTTTGACAACTGATAGAAATAGAAAAGCATATATCCAGTCCTGTCTCATTTATTTTTCTGAGAAGATATATTTTATTGTAGTTGGACTCGAGCTGAAGCAGCATTTGAGGCAATATATTTCTTATTTTCCTGGAGAAATATTAATCATTTGGAATGAAAATAGGATTCAATACAATGAGGCCACCAAGTTAAAGTTCACTCGGGATTTTCTCCCCTGCATTTCCAGTTTGATACAAATTGAAGCAGAAATATTTTAAAATGCCTTAATGTTAAGTTGCTATTTGATGTTATTATTGCTGAAAGGTTACAAGTTTAGACATGAATGACCTGTGCTTTTCTTTATGGTACAAACAATATTTTGGATGCAAACTGTTTATCGCGCATGGTTTCAAAAGGGAATTGGATAAATAGTTGAAGGGGAAAAATTTTAAGGCTACAGGAAAAGAATGTGGGACTAATAGGATAATTCTTTCAAAGTGCCAACGCAGACATGATAGGCTTAATGGCCTTCTTCTGTGCTGTATCATTGTATGATTCTATAACTTGACATTCACTATAGTGCAATGCAATAGCATAAGAGTTTGTTGCACCGAAGAGAGCCATTGGCTCTGACACTAATATGATGACAATGCCTGGGCAGGGGGAGATGGGTACTGGTTCTTAGAATTGTGTGGATGACACCTGGAAATCAAATGAATAGGACAGAATCTGAGATCGCAGCCGAATTGAACCAATACATTTCAACTTCCAGGTTTGACACCTCTAGTGAAACCTGAGGTAATGTGCAATGCACGCCTGGATGACACAATCTCAGCTGTATTTAAAGTGACAGTATCCACATGGAAATTGGAGGAGTTCAGGGTGGAGGGTGCAGTCAGAAGCAGGAGGGATCTGAGGAGCTGAGCAGCAGGAGTGTGATTCAATGGTTTTGAATGTAACAAAGGAAACAGTTTAATGATCTAGCCAGGACAGGATAAGTAACTGCATTTGCTGATTCAACTACACCCTGTGCTTTAAGCCCTTATTCCTTTCATTCTGTCCTGTTAATATACTCCCATTACACTGCTTATCGTTCATCATTCCTCACCGACTCAAATTTCAGCAACCAACACAGCCCTAATTTTCTATGTACTTTATCACCTCCCCATTTATCCATCCACCATTGCCACTCGCCCGCAATTTTTCTGTAATGTGAGGCATCCACCTGATAGTCAGTTACCGAATACATTGCATTCATTGGGTGAATATCTGATCTTCATTCATTCGCAACTTTGTGCTTTTTCCTCTTGTAAAAGAAGAGAGCACAATACATGCGAGGGGGAACTGAAGGTGGACTGTCATTATAGAACAACTCGTAGAGGCAAAGGAGGAGGCCCTGGAGGTAATTTCTACACCTTCATCCCTCAATCAGAGATGGAGAGAGGGGGATCAAAGATAGCTGGTGACAGAATAACAAATACCTCTGAGACACATATAATGACCTTTATTCCATCGATGACTGAATGATAAGAATACTGAACATGTTGATTTTCAAATCGTGACTTTGCCACTAAAATCACACCCATTTTTTTGTCTTCTAAGGTCTTCATGCATGAAGCAAGTGTCGCTTGATATTCCTTCTGAGGATTCACCATCATAGCCATGCACGAGGGCAGATGCTTCCCTTTTGGACTATCTACTTAGAGAGTTAGTTGGGTTTTATCCTGGCGATTCACAGCTCACAAGTGAGCACGAGGAGACATTTGTGGCAGTGGAGAGTCCATATTGGAGGGAGAAAATCTCTCCAATATTTGGACACAGATGGTGAACCTGTGGGCTATTGTTGAGAAGGAGAATTCTAGAGGTGCATCAGTAACTTTTTCAGGTACTGACAGATGAGCTACACATATACTCCAAAAGAGCAGAAGGGTTAAGGGATTCAACTCGATCATTAGAGGAATTGTGAGAATGTCTGCCATGGAGAGAGAGGCTTCCTCCATAGAGCTTCAAGCACATCTCTTAGATGAGTCCATGAAGGCCACGAACATAGTTTTGCGGACTTTGGATGCCAACTTGTAGGCGATAATAAGTAGGATGAAAAATACCATATCCTTTCCCTTACAATACATCACCAATCACTACTATCTACAACAGAACATAGGAATGATGTGACATCAGCCCAGGAAAGGAACAGTGGCAAAAGGGTACTCGGAAGTGGGAACTCCACTTGAAGAGCTCTCACTTCTCACACATTGTCCTGCTCTCAGCCAGTACTCACTATGTCACCTTGTGTCCTGATGGCCGATGTTGCCGCTATGCAGGAGGAGTAGTCTTTAGCGCAGACTTCAGGTGCCCCAAAACCCCAGTAGTCATAGACCTAAAGCATCTCAGCAGTCAGAGCAAAGATCTGAGCAGCCTGCCTTTACCTCTGCTCAAGTCACACAGAATGCTTTGTGAAAAAGAATTGCAAGTTTGTTGAAGAAATAATAATTCACCATGTGTATTCACAAGGATATTTTCCAAAATGTTATGTTAAGTTTCCTTTTTTATAAAACCACATAAAATTTATTGATAAGCGCCATTTCTCCATCTTGCCCGTTATTGTGTCCTGAGTGTCAACATACGCTTTCACTTCAAAAACAGAAATACCTGGAAAAACTCAGCAGGTCTGGCAGCATCGGCGGAGAAGAAAAGAGTTGACGTTTTGAGTCCTCATGACCCTTCAGCAGAACTGAGTAAAGTTAGGAGAGGGGTGAAATATAAGCTGGTTTAAGGTGGGAGGAGAGTGGGGTGGTAGTAGGGACAAGCAAGCAGTGATAGGAGCAGATAATCAAAAGATGTCACAGACAAAGGAACAAAGACGTGTTAAAGGTGGTGATATTATCTAAGAGAATGTGCTAATTAAGAATGGTTGGCAGGACACTCAAGGTACAGCTCTAGTGGGGGTGGGGTGGAAAGACTGACAGGGCATTACAGATTTAAAAATAATGGAAATAGGTGGGAAAAGAAAAATCTATATAAATTATTGGAAAAAACAAAAGGGAGGGGGAAGAAATGGAAAGGGGGTGGGGATGGGGGAGGGAGTTCAAGATCTAAAGTTGTTGAATTCAATGTTCAGTCCGGAAGGCTGTTAAGTGCCTAGTCGGAAGATGAGATGCTGTTCCTCCAGTTTGCGTTGGGCTTCACTGGAACAATGCAGCAATGTTTCGAGTCCGTTTGACTCTTCTGTTCTGAAGAAGAGTCATACGGACTCGAAACGTTAACTCTGTCTTCCTCTCCACAGATGCTGTCAGACCTGCTGAGTTTTTCCAGCTATTTTTATTTTTGTTCAGATTTCTAGCATCTTCAGTATTTTGTTTTTATTTAATTTAAGTAGCTAGTCTGGCGTTGGGGGCCCATCTTTAACCTCCTGCATCTCCTCCTCCTCCTCTATGTTCTCCTCATCCAATGATAATTTGATGAGCCAATTTGTCTTCCTCTGCCTGTAATGCCCCCTGCTGTACAGTGATATGCAGAGTGCAACACTAACATTCTGCAGATCTCAGAAACAAATATTGTAAAGCATATACAGGCAGCTGAAATGCATCTTCAACATGTCGACCGCTTGCTCTATGACACAGCTGGAGGTCATGTGGCTCTTGTTGTAATGGCCCTGTGTGTCATTGGTTGATTTCCTCAAGAGTCATGAACAAAGTCTGAAGTGGGTATCTCTTGTCTCCTGTCCACCAGCCCTTAGGTCTACTGCTTAGAAGGAAGAGGTCTTGAATGTTGGACTGTCGCAATAGATTGCATGACTGCTCCCAGGGAATCTGGTGCACCTGCATAACCCTCTTCTTGTGGTTACGTATCTGTTGCACATCGATAGACAAATATCTCTTGTGTTTTGTAAAGACTCCTGGTTGATGTGACAGCACATGGATTGCTATGTATGTGCAGCCTATGGCACCTTTGGGAATCCAACCAGAAAGGTGAATGTGCATGCCTGTTCATTCTGGCTATTGCCATCACAGGGAAAGTTTATATAAGCGTCAACCTGGCAGACTGTCAGTGACCCATCTTCTGCATCCAACTAGGCGATCTGACCCTGGACATGTCTCTGGCAGAACCCTGGGAGGATCCGACACACAAATTTGAGGGGGGTGGGTAGTCACTTTCCCAGTTACTGGTAACGCATGGCCAATAGGTCCAGCAGAGAGCAGGTCTTGCTCAAGGGAGCTGCAGATGTCAGCCATCCCTGTCATGACAGTCTCAACCTGAAGAAACACTGCTCTTCCAAGAGGTCAAGGAGATTGCGAGCCCCTGTCTATAAACCCTGTGACATGAGTAAGGTTGCATCTGATTTTACCTCCTGTGCACCTCTCTCTCCTGTACATGTGCTGATCCCACCACAGTATGTCATTGCTGCCATGGATTTTGATGGTCTTCCTTGTCTGATATTGTGTCAAAAATATATTCAACATGCCTCTCGTTCTGATCTTAACAGCTTGAGAGCCTCCAAAGTTGAAAAAAAGAACTGCAGCTACAAAAACACTCTGCCACATATTTTGCGGAAAGAACTGAGAAACTTGCTGGAATAAATGAGCTTCTATTCAGGTGGGACAATGATGGTTAGGCTCCCAGCCAAAAAAAAACCCCAAAACTTTTGACCTTGCCAGCCCACATATTCTTAAGAGTTAAAATTTCTCCCATAATTTTCTTGTGCTCTTTTTAAACGAGAGGTAAATCCCCTATTTCCACTATCCTTATAGTTGACACAGCAGCTAGAATCTCGGCCCCCATCAGTGCTGCTACAAGCCAGTTACTAATAGCTGTGGCAGAGCAGGCCAGTGATGATTCATCCTTTGATTTTCCTACCCTCTGATCTAGTTTTCACACATCAACTCCCCATGAACATACTGATTAGATTATGATCTTAGCAACATTGTAGATCAAACCAGCATCTCCCAGTGGCAAGCAACCACATGTTAGTTCTCCAGCATGCTGCTCCCTTATTTCACCCCAGTAAGTGTGTTCAATTATTCCATTATAAAAATTATGGTGCGGGAGAAGTCGTTTCATTTATTAATAATCACGATTAGCTTTGGAAGTTTTGTAAATCCTGATATTGTTACAAGTTATTTATGGAATCAGACTGCATGCTCTAGTTCTAATAATCAAACATTGAATTTCAAAGAATGGATACAATAATTCTTCACTTGATCTACTCCACATACCATGCTTGATAGTTAAACTCAGTGCATGTCCCATAAATAACGTATTATCCTCTCAAAAGATTAACCCCTTCTCATGGTTCATATGGTAACTCCACACCTTCTGTCTTCAATTCTTTTCCACGTATTGTACATATCAGCAAAAAAACTGCTGCTTTTGCAACTGTTGCTCATTATTCCATTTACCTATTAGACTTCAGTCATATTTCAATATGTGTCCCTATTGTCTACTAGTGATAGAGATCTTCAAAGCCATGAGGGGGCTGGACAGAGTAGATAGGGAGAAGCTGTTCCCATTTGTAAAAGGATCGAGAATGAGAGGGCACAGATTTAAAGTGATTTGCTAAAGAAGCAAATGTGACGTGAGAAAAAACTTTTTTCACACGAGTGGTTCGGGTCTGGAATGCACTGCCTGGAGGTTTGGTGGAGGCAGGTTCAATCGAGGCATTCAAGAGGGCATTAGATGATTATTTGAATAGAAACAATGTGCAGGGGTATGGGGAAAAAGCAGGGCAATGGCACTAGCTCATAATGCTCATTTTGAGAGCCGGTGCAGATACGATGGGCCGAATGGCCTCCTTTGGTGCTGTTAAAATTTTGTGGGCAGGATTTTTCATCGGACCCGAACAGGAGTAAAATAGTGCACGATATTTCGCTCAGCGGACATGCACGGAGCAGCACCCACCATTAATTAGGTGGCCACTTAAGGCCCTTAACAGTCCAATTGATTGTGATTTTATCTTGCCCATGCAATTTTCTGTTTGTCACACAAGCAAAATGGGCAGGCAGCCAGCTTACGTTTTCACAAACCTCACCCAAATGCAGGATGAAAAGGGTCAGCAGCATTGCCAGTGTGAGTAGTGACAGTTTTGGAGATAGTTTGCAGCTGGTTGCTTACTGGTACTTGGCAGCTTCATCTCTGTTTGGGGCTTCATTCACAGCATTTCCAGCCCTCAGTTCAGGACTCATTGCCAGGTCCCCGGAGGATTCAGACAGTGTGGACCCTTTCAGGTATCAGACAGTCTTCCTTTATCCTGGTAATGGGGATTGTGGTGTCCGCTGGAGGCACCTCCTCTGAGGTGGAAGAGAGGGTCAGAAGGGAGAGGAGGCCACGTGTCCCAATGCAGCTTCCAGGGGGGGATCCTGTGGGAGGAGAGGCGCAGGCACAAGGGGCGCAGGGCCAGCAGGTAGTCCAAGACAGAAGGTGCCGCAGAAGATGCCACTATCCTGTTGCCAGAGTTTACAGGCGGCATCGCAGCTACCTTAATATGTCCGAAGTGCAATGCCGAAGGAGGCTCTGCCTCTCAAGGGAGACAGTGACATCCATTTTCCAGATGATTGGGCCTAAGATCAGCTCCAACTGTGTGGGTGAATATCTCATACCAGTGGCTCTGAAGGTCACAGTGGCCCTCAACTTCTATGCCTGCAGCTCATTCCAGGGCTCAGTGGAGGATCTGTGTGGAGCCTCCCAATCAGCTGTCCACAGTTGTGTCAAGCTGGTGACAGAAGCTCTGTTCAGGCTGTTACTGACCTTTAATCTTTACCATATAGATGAGGCCAGCCAGGCTGAGAGAGCAAGAGGCTGTGCAGTGATTGCTGGGTTCCCCCACATCCAGGGTGTAATCAACTGCACACATGTGGCCATCAAGGCGCCAGTGGGTGAGCCCGGTGCCTTCGTCAACAGGAAGGGCTTCCACTCCATGAACGTGCAGATAGTGTGTGATCACAAGATGCTGATTCTACAAGTATGTGCAAGGTACCCAGGCAGCTCCCATGATGCATATACATCCTGACACACTCCCAGGTGCCAAAGATCTTCAGTGCTCCAGCACGACTGGATGGATGACTGCTGGGTGACGAGGGCTATCCGTTGAAGAGGTGGCACATCATGCCTCTCCACCACCCAAGAACAAAGGCAGAGCAGCGTTATAATAGGAGTCATGCCTCCTCAAGGGTGGTGGTAGAAATGGCCATAGGTCTCCTCCAGATATGCTTCCGATGCCTGGACCGTTCAGAGGGAGCACTACAATAATCCCCAGATTGGGTGTCACTGATCGTAGATGCATGCTGCTCTCTCCACAATCTGGCACTGGCAAAGGGGGATGCACTGAAGGAAGAGGATTTTGACACAGCTGCAAAGGCCACAGATGATGAGTCCAGTAGTGAGTCCAAAGATGAGCACGGTGAGGAACACGCTGAGGGCGTGGAGGCAGACCTTAGTAACCCTTAGTGAGGCAAGGACACCAGGGACACCTTGATGCAACGTTCTTTAGCTAGGTTACCAAAGATCAGCTTCAAAAATATGCCAGGGCTGGAACCTCCAACCCGGATGTCTGAAAGGACCCTTTCATTTGAATACATTATGTATTGGCGTTCCCCATGCCTATGAAATAAAAAGGTGAAGCATGCTCAGGCCATGAAGACAAAAACACAATTTATGTCATTCTGACAGTTCCATAATCTTAACAGAAATCTTTCTGCTTTTCAACATCAGACCAGTGTACATAAAGCTAACAAAAATGAACATAGAATCACCTGTGAACTGTCCCTCTTGTGTTCTTGGAGCCTTTCACTTACATTTGCGAGTGCTACATTTAGGTGTCCCCCCTCACTGGCACCGGCATTGGAGACAGCCTGCTCACTCTGCTGTCCTGTTGGCCTTGATGATCTTGCTGGTCCTCTGGCCAGTGGAGCCTCTGCTGGCCCCGCCTGGGAGGGACTAGCCAGTGCCATGGCTGGCATCTCTCCAGTTATCGCAGCCTCATCAGATGCCATGGTCATTGGTGGAGGGGTGGAGGAGCTGCTGCCATCATCCAGAACGCCCTGAAGAGTCCGCAGAGATGACAGGCAGCTCGTGTGCCAACGTGAGGTCATTGTGGACCTCCCTGCTCACCAATGATGGACGGGCACCCAGCTGGGATACTGGGTGCCTCACCCATCTCCCATACTGATATTAACCAATTGCGGTCATTGCCTGTGTGAGAGCTTTCAGATTGAGTGCAACACCAGGGAATCCTGATTCTGTCACTGGAGCTGCCTCTCCATGAGTCACTGCTCTCTCAATAGAGAAAGCAATGCGCTTGGCCATGACGGTGAACACTATGTTCACGCTTCGCATAGACTTCTCCATCACAGAGACCATGGCACGCTGACCCTCATGGTTCTCTGCCAGATCCTCCCACACATCTGGCTGGACATCCAGCACCTGCTGCCTAATGGACGACTGCAGAGGCTCATCATCTGCCTTCGACTGAGCATCGCTCTGGTCCCCAGCAGTCCTCTGACTGCCAGCGCCCTGGGCACTCTCCGCCTCCTCCTGCACCTCAAGTGACTGTGAAGTGCCTTCACCAATGTGCTCCGAGATACTAGCCGCCGCTCTGATTCCCACCGAGGTGTTGATATCTGTGCTTGTGCCTGCTTCACAGAGCAGGTGGAATGCAGGTGCAAAGATGCCTGGTTGTCCTCCGGCGTCAGGAGTGGCCCTTTGGGGTCTGGAGATCAGGCACCTGCTGGCGAACCTAAAAGGGAGAATGTGGACATGTCATTAGTTAAAGTCATCACACTGTCATTGTGCAAACTAGGCACCCTAGTGAGACAGTGGAGATCTGCATCATTGTGCCATCATCTTCCAATGATCAATGGGGACTCCAGGTTCGAGGCTTACTTCAATGAAGAGACTACACTAGAATGGTGGCACAATCCGAAACTCTTACCTCTGTGCACTGCACACTTACCTTCGTCCGACACCCCCACCTGTCCACGCCTGGTTGCACATCGGGTGTGCCGGTTCTCAAGCTCCAGGGCACCTTGCTCATACCTCAAAAGGATTAAGGGGCTAGTGGGGCCTTCGCTGGCCTGCGATTTTTCTATATTGTTGTGGGCAGTCTTCTCCTGAAACAGAAGAGGAGCATTGATTAGTCTACTCTGTACATGCAGTGCCATTGCTGCGCAGCCATCCCCAGCTGAGGGGCACCTGGCAGGGCACATCCGAGTCCTGGCCCTCGAGCAGCAGGCACTTAGTCCAAGCAGCTGGACAGCTCCGGCGAAATTGACAGTTGGCACTCAGACTTTAGCACTCTGGAGGGAGAATGGCCAGACTTTAACACATCTACACACTGACACATGCCAACATGGTGCTCAACTTTCCTGAGTGCAGCAGGTCGTTGAAGTGCTTCTGGCGCTGCACCCAGGAGCACCCCACCTCGTCACAGCTGCTGACCAATGCTGCTACCTCCTCCTGTGTCCTCTTGGTGAAGTGCGGTGGCCTCCTCCTCCTATCCCTGGGGACAAGGGTGTCCCTCTTGGCAGCCACCTCCTCCAGGAGGATGGCGAGGCACTCATCAGAGAAGCAGGGCGCAGAGTGCCCACCCGACCTACTCTCCCGCCTGCTGGGTCCAGCTGCACTCGGGTCCATAGTGCCGGCTCAGGGGGCATCCTCCGTGGCAGCCTCCCAGGGGCTCCCTGAGCCACCAGGTCACCATTGGGCCCGGTGGCCGAAAGACCCCCACCCCCCGCTCGGTCCTTCCCGGCCAGTGCAGAGCTGCGTTTCACACTGGGTGGGCTTTAATTGGCCTACTAGCATGAAATTGCGTCGGGGCCTGCCCACTGTACCCGCCTGGTAAAGAGAAATCCTTGCCCTGTGATTCTGAATATTTAAATGTTTGAAAACTCCTTGCCCCGCACCAGACCATCTTTTAAATTTCCTTTACTCTTAGTGCTCCTTTGCTTCCCCTTCTGAAATTTTTTTTCATATTTATCTTATTGCCAAGAAAATTGGGGAAAGAAATGGAAAGCAAAATAGGCAGCTGATCCAGTTCATTTTTTTCCCTCAAGAAAGGTTAGGTTAAAATTATCTTCACTGTTTTCTGTGTTAGCACGTGAATATCTTAATTGATAAATTGTGAGATTTTGGCAGATGAAAAATTAATCATTTACTCCCTTTAATATCCCCCATGACGTGCCGCCACCAGCTATACTGTTAGGAATGTTCCTGTTTTGTTGAATTAGCAGATTTCAGCTGGGTCAACAGTAGGGGGCACTGTAATTAATTACCATGTCTGCGAGCTAGGATGGGGAGAACAATTCCCAGTTTCCTTGCTCCAAATCACCATCACCATGTTGAAAGTGCATGTCAAAACCACGCACATCAGTAAATATATAAACTTTGACTTCAACTCATGAGTCATGGTGTTGGGAAGCCCCTCTCTCACCACAACTGTAACTGCAAATGAGCACTTGGACTCAACGTGAGGAATTGGGCAGCTTACCCACATGATGCATGCAGTTTCTAGCAGGCCTATTTTTATGATCCCTGTAAAGACCAGTAACTTTTTAGAAAGGAGTTTGAACTTCCAGTTCATATCTGAAAGGATGACACCACAGCCTAAATTTTACCCACAAGGTCAACTGGCAGCTGGAAGCGGGCGTAAAACCCGCTTCTGGCCAAGATTGCGCTGTGAGCGCCATCTTATGATGGCTGGCCAATTAATGGCCAGCCAGCGTCAAACGTGCCCGGAGAAAGGCTCAGCACTACCTCTGGGGGCAAGAATAGGGCGGGTGTTGATGTCACCGCGGTTGCTGGTGAGCACTTCCACTGAGCTCCCTAAAGGCAGACAGCTGACTCAGGAAGCTGCAGACTGCCAAAAAACAAAATAAAGCACAAAAATGCTGAAAAAAATGCCCATGCAGCACAGTAAAGCACCTGGCAGCAAACCTCATTAAAAAACACAATCCCCAGATATTTCTTTTTATTTAGAATCCGAACAGAGGTTTCATCCCACCCTTTGGATGAAGTTTGAGCAAAAATGTAAAGCCCGCCTGGCTGATTGTAACATTGGATGGGCCATGAAAAATCACTGACAACTGGGCTGTTAATGGGCTTAATTGCCCACTTAATTGTCGGCGGGCGCACTTCCGACTTTCGCACACGCCCACTGAGCGAAATATATGAGTGCGCGATGACGTCGGGTGGATTGCCCGACATCTTCTCATGTGATCTTGTGCCCGACCTCAGGTCGTAAAATTCTGGCCAACAATATTTCATGTTTTAAGGTTTTTACTGAAATAAGCCAACTAGGAGCAACATTGACTAAACCCTGTGTAGGCAACTTATACTTTAAACTACCAAACAGCACTTACCACGTTTATTTTTGACAAAACTGAAAATCCCACTTTACAATTATACTTTACACTGTCCCTTAGGTTGACATTCACGGAATCATAAAATCTTTATAGTGCAGAAGGAAGCCATTCGGCCCATCAAGTGTGCACTAGTTCTCTGAACAAGCATTCTATCTAGTCACACTCCCATGCCTTATCCCCGTAACCTTGCACATTCTTTCTTTTCAGAACCTACCTCAACCATCCTCTCAGGAGGTTCGTTCCAGATTCCTACCACCCTCTGGATGAAAATTTTTTTCCTCACACCGTTTTTACTCCTTTTGCCAAGTAATTTGCATCTGTGTCCTCTAGTTCTTGATGCTCTCTTGAGTGGGAGCAATTCCTCACTATTTACCCTGTCCATTACCCTTCAGCAACAGAACGCATCTGAGGTAACTGAACGGAGACTTGGGCCAGGATTTTCCCCTCAGTGATTTGCGGGCGGGGCCCGCTCACCGAGGGGAAAATGACGCGGGATGTCGTTGGGAGGAATCCCCAATGTCATCCAAGTCCCCTTAAATTTTTAGGAAGGCGGGAGCGCAGCGAAATCAGCTGTCCGCCCGCCTACCTGTCAATGGCCAATTGAGGCCATTGACAGGGTAATTAAAGTAATTAAAGACCTGCCCATCCAACCTTAAGGCTGGCGGGCAGGCCAGGAGCCCCAGCGGGCACCAGATTATTCATGAAACTTTATCCACTGGCGGGATGAAGTTTCATGTCCGTATTGTAAAAAATTAATAAAGTTTATGTGTTATTTTTTAACATGTCCCATCTCGTGTGACATTGTCACATCAGGGGGACATGTTAATAATTTTTTATTGTTTCTATTTTTAAAGTTTTTTCTACTGTCAGTGATCTCCCTGAGACAGGACTTTGCCTCAGGGAGAAGTGCGTTCTTTTGCATGCATGCGCGAAAGAACTCACTTTGACAGATGGGGAATACCTCCCCCCCACCCGCCCCGGAACAGGAAGCGCATAGCGGCGGGCCCCGTTTCAGTGGCAGGGGTCGGCTGTCCAACCGCCGCCGCGCTGGTGGGGCCCGCATGCCCACCAAGGGCAAAATTCTGCCCTTGGGGTTTGGTGAGAGGAAGAGTTTTAAGTGTTAATTTTGTTCTTAAATTTTGTTCTTAAAATCTAATCTAGTCTGTAATTAGCAATAACTGGGAAGTACTGCGTAAACAGGCAAAGTCCTTTCCTTCTTGTAGTTTAGACAGGGTAAACTCACTCTCAGCTGTAGGAGCTGAGTAGTTAATAAGCTAACTGGTTGAATCTGGTTACTGTTGCCCCAGTTCAGCTTACTATAAATTCAGGGCTCTTTAGTGCAGCCAAGGCAAATGGAGTGCAGCTGACTAACTGAGTGAAGACTTGGAGTTTGGTGAGAGGGGAGTTCAGGGAAGGAGATGTTTGTTTCCTTTTTCTATCTTTCTCACCCCATAGGATTTGGTTCTTGCTCTACTACAGGGAAAAGAGCTAGCTGTTTGGTGAGCATCTGGCAAGTGGGTAAGTTTTATTCTATCCCTAAAGTTTAAAATAGTACACAAATTGGTGATAAAGTTAATAAAATATCTATTAAAAATCAACATAAATAGGTGATTAATATAGTTAAGTAATTATTTAGAACACATTAAGGATGGCAGAACAGGTGACGTGTCAAGGCTGCAGCACGTGGGAGTTTCTGGATAACATTGTGATCCAGGGCAAACACGTCTGCAGTAAGTCTTTGCGGCTTGAGGAACACCGGCTCAGAGCTGGAGGCTGAGCTGCAGACTCTGCAACACATTAGGGAGGTGAAAGTTACCTGGCTGCTTTGTACCAGGAGTCAATCACACCACTTAGGATAGGGTCTTCTTATTTGGTCAATGGTTAGGGGCAGGAGGGTGTAACTGTGAGTGAGGAAGATAAGGGGGCACAGAGGGCAGGAGTGCAGGAGTGTGAGCCTGTGCAATTGTCTAACAGCTTTGAGGTTCTCTCAGCTTGTTTGGATGAGAGTGGGGGCTACAGGATGGATGAGCAAACTGAGCATGGCACTGTGGTACAGGAAGCCATTCAAATGGGTGGAGAAAAAAGGAACATAGTGGTAGTAGGGGACGGTATAGTGAGGGGGATTGACACTGTTCTCTGTAGCAAAGAGCAAGAGTCCAGCCTGCTCTGTTGTCTGCCCGGTGCCAGGGTTCAGGATATCTGCTCACGGCTGGAGAAGAATTTGCAATGGGAGCGGGAAGGATCCAGATGCCATAGTCCATGTCGGTACCAATGACATAGGCAGAACTAGGAAAGAGGTTCTGCACAGAGTGTGTGAGGAACTAGGCACTAAATTGAAAAGCAGAGCCTCAAAAATTATAATCTCTGGATTATTACCTGAGCTATATGCAAATTGGCATAGGATACATAAAATTTGAGAGATGAATATGTGGCTCAAAGACTGGTGAGGGGGGGAGGGGAGGAGGAGTGGGTTCCAGTTTGTAGGACACTGGCACCAGTACTGGGGAAAGTGGGGGCCGTACCATTGGGGCGGTCCACACCTGAACCTGGCTGGGACCAGTGTTCTTGCAAACTGCATAACTAGGGAAGTAGAAAATGTTTTAAACTAAATAGTGGGGGCAAGGGATCAAATGTGGAAAAGTATGGTATATCAAAAAGTAGAGACAAGGTAAGAGAGGAAAATAGTAATATGGGAAATGAGGGTTAGAGAATGGCAGGAAGGGACAGAGAGAAAAAAACCTAAGAATGCACAAAGAATCAAGTGTGGATGTCACAAAAATAACAAAAAACACTAAACTAAGGCATTGTATCTGAATGCATATGGCATGTAAAACAAAGTAAACAAATTGATAGCACACATTGAAATAAGTAAATATGATCTGATAGCCATTACAGAGAGCTAGCTGCAAGATGACAAGGATTGGGTCCTAAATATTGAGGGGTATATGACCTTCAAGAAGAATAGGAAGCTAGATAAAGGTGGAGGTGTAGCACTGTTAATCAAGGAGTGGTCTGCAAGCTTCTGAACAGTAACCACAATGTAGGACAAAGTACACAAAAAGAAATATTGGGTGCTTGTGATAAAGGGATGACAATAATCATGAGTGACTTTAATCTACATATAAATTGGAAAAGTCAGATTGGCAGAAGTAGCCTGGATGAAGAGTTCATAGAATGCTTTTGAATAGTTCCTTAGATTCTGGAACCAACCAGAGAGCAGGTTATATTAGATTTGATATTGTGTAATGAGACAGGGTTAATTAATGACCTCTGAATAAAGGCATCCCTAGGTAGCAACGGCCACAATATGATTGAATTTTACATCCAGTTTGAAAGGGAGAAGAGTGGGCCTAAGACTAGTATTTTAAACTTAAATAAGGGCAACTATGCGGGCATGAAAGCTGATCTAGCTGAAGTGAACTGGGTTACTAGGCTAGGGGATAGATCAATAGAGAAGCAGTGGCAGACATTTAATGGGATACTTCAGAATACTCAGAATAAATATATTCCTACTATAACAAAAAATTCTAAAAGGAGGACCCAAAATCTGTGGTTCACTAAAAAAGTTAGGGAAAGCATCAAACTTAAAGAAAAAGCAAATAAATGTGCAAAGATGAGTAGCAGGTCAGATGATTGGTCAGAATCTAAAGAACAGCAGAAAAAAGGTTAATCAGGAGAAAGAAATTAGAGTATGAGAGGAAGCTAGCCAGAAATGTAAAAATGGATAGCAAGAATTTCTATAGGTATTTAAACAGGATAAGAGTAGATAAAGTGAGTGTTGGTCATCTGGAGAGCGAGAATGGGGAGTTAATAGTAGATAATAAGGAAATGGTGGATGAAATGAACAAAAATTTTTCTTCTGTATTCACAATAGAGGGTACAAAAAACATTCCACCAAGAGCTGTAAATAGGGAGGTGGAGGGGACAGGGGAACTTGGTGAAATTACATTCACTAAGGAAGCAGTACGAAGCAAACTGTTGGACTGGCAAGTCTCCGGTTCCTGGTGGACTTCATCCTAGGGTCTTAAAGGAGGTGGCTAATGAGGTAGTAGATATGTTGGTGTTCATTTTCCAAAATTTCCTTGATTCTGGAAAGGTTCCATCAGACTGTAAAGTAGCAAATATAATCCCTCTATTCAAGAAGGGAGGGAGGCAGAAACCAAGAAATTATCGGCCAGTTAGCTTGACGTCTGTCATGGGAAGGTATCAGAATCAATCATTAAAGAGGTTGTAGCTAGGCACTTAGAGAAACTCAAGGTAATTGGAAAGAGTCAGCATGGCTTTATGAAAGGGAAATCATTTTTAACCAATTTATTTGAGTTCTTTGAAGGAGTAACATGTGCAGTGGATAGAGGGGAGCCTGTAGACATTCTGTACTTGGATTTCCAGAAAGTATTTGATAAGGTGCCACATTAAAGGTTATTTTGGAAAATGAAAGCTCATAGTGTTGGGGGTAACATACGAGCATGGTTAGAATATTGGCTGGCTGGCAGAAAGCAGAGAATATGCATAAATGGGTCTTTGTCTGATTGGCAAGATGTGACAAGTGGAGTCCCACAGGGGTCTGTGCTGGGGGTCTCAACTTTTTACAATTTACATCAATGACTTAGATAAGGGGATGAAGGTATGATAGCTAAATTTGCAGATAACACAAAGATAGGTAGGAAGGTATGTCGTGAAGAAGACATGACAAGACAAATATAGATAAGTTGAGTGAGTAGGCAAAAAATCTAGCAGCTGAAGTATAATGTGGGAAAATGTGAAGTTGTTCACTTGGTATGAAGAATAAAAAAGCAGAATAAGCGAACAATTGCAGAATTCAGAGGTACAAAAGGATCTAGGTGTTTTGTGCATGATTCACAAAATGTTAGTATGCAGGCACAGCACGTAATCAAGAAGGCTAATGGAATGCTATATTTTATCATTGTAGAACATTAACATAAAAGTAAGGATGTTATGCTTCAGTTATACAGAGCATTGGTAAGACCACATCTTGAATGCTGTTTGCAGTTTTGTTCTCCTCATTTAAGGAAGGATGGAATTGCGTTGGAGGCGGTTCAGAGGAGGTTCACTAGATTGATATCTGGAAAGAGCAATTTGTCTTATAAGGATAGTTTGGACAGGCTGGGCTTGTTTCCACTGGAGTTTAGAAGAGTGAGGGGTAAATTGATTGAAGTACATAAGATCCTGAATGGTCCTGACAAGGTGGACATGGAAAGGTTGTTTCCTCTTGTGGGTGAGTCCAGAACTAGGGGCACTGTTTTAAAATTAGAAGTCACCCTTATATAACAGAGATGAGGAGAATTTTTTTTTCTCTCAGGGCTGTGCGACTTTGGAAATCTCTGCCTCAGAAGGAAGTGGAGGTGGCATCATTGAATATTTTTAAGGCAGAGGTAGATAGATTCTTGCTAGGCAAGGGTTATCGGAGGTACATGGGAATGTGGAACCCCAAACACAACCAGATCAGCCATTATCTTATTGAATTGTGGAGCAGGCTCCCAAGAGGCAGAGTGGCCTAGTTCTGTTCCTATTTCGTACGTTCGTATCTTCATTTATTCGTATGATCTTGAATACTATCAAGTCTCCTCTCAGTCTTCTTTTCTCCAAGGAAAACAGTCCCAACCTCTTCAATCTATCCTCATAGCTACAGTTCTTCATCCCTAGAATCATTATTGTGAATCTCCTCTGTACTCTCACCAATGCCTTCACATTCTTCCTTAAGTACGGCGCACAGAACTGGATACAGTACTCCAGATGAGGCCTAACTAGTATCTTATACAAGTTCAGCATGAACTCCTCACTCTTGTATTCAATGCCCCTATTAATAAAGCCTAAGATACAAAATGCTTTTAATTGCTCTCTCAAAATACCCTGCCATTTTCAATGACTTATGTGCATATACACCGAGGTCCCTTTGTTCCTGCCACCTCCTTTTGAGTTACTCCCTTTATTTTACACTGTCTCTCCATATTCCCCCTGCCAAAATGAATCACCTCACACTTCTCTGCCACTTGTCTGCCCTATCCATCATCTGCAAATTTTGAAATCATGCCCTGAATACCACAGTCTCGGCCATTGATATACATCAGGAAGATCAAGGGTCCCAACACTGACCCCTGGGGAACTCTACTACAAACCTTCCTCTAATCTGAAAAACCTTCATTACCACTACTCTCTGTTCTCAGTCACTCAGCCAATTTCTTATCCAAGTGCCTACTTTCCCTTTCATCCCATGAGCTAGAATTTTGCTCACAAGCCTGTTGTGGGGCACTATATCAAATGCCTTTTGAAAATCTATATACACATCAGTAGCATTGCCCTTATTAACCTTCTCTGTTACCTCCTCAAAAAACTCCAGCAAGTTAGATAAATATGATTTTCCATTAATGTATCCATGCTGGCTTTCCTTAATTATCCTGCTCTTGTCTAAGTGACTTGGTTTTGTCCCGAACTATAGTTTTCAGAAGCTTCCCTACCACTGAAGTCAAACTGTCTGGTCTGTAGTTGCTGGCATTATCCTTGCATCCTTTTTTGAACAAGGGTGTAACACTCGCAATTCTCCAGTCCTTTGACATCACCTCCGTGCCTAAGAAAGAGTGGAAGATTATCGCTGGTGTCTCTGCAATTCCCACTCTCACTTCCCTCAGTACCCTTGGATACATCTCACCCGGTCCTGGTGCCTTGTCCATTTTAAGTAAAGATAGCCTTTCTAACATTTCCTCCTTCTCAATTATGAATTCTTCTAGTGTACCAGTTACCTCCTCTCTCACCTCAGCCTGAGCAGCATCTTCTTCCTTTGTAAAGACTGATGCAAAGTACTTGTTTAATACCTCTGCTATTTCTCCTGCCTTCACGTACAAGTCCCCTTTTTTCATAAAAGCAAATTACTGCAGATGCAGAAATCTGAAATAAAAACAGAAAATGCTGGAAAAACCCAGCAGGTTTTTTTTTTCTCTTTACAGATGCTGTCAGGCCTGCAGAGCTTTTCCAGCATTTTCTGTTTTTATTTCCCTTTTTTTAAATCCCTAATTGGCCCTACTCTTTCTTTTATCACCCTTTTATTATTTATATACTTAGAAGACATTAGGACTCCCCTATTATATTAGCTGTCAGTCTCTTTCCATGCCCTCTCCTTGCTTCTCATTAGTTTTTTCATTTCCACTCTGGTCCTTCTACATTCAGCCATTTTCTTCATTGTATTTTCTACCTGACATCTGTTGTACATGCACTTTTTCCTCTTCATCTTCAACTCAATCTCTCTCATCATCCAGGGCACTCTGGATTTATTTGTTCTACCTTTCCCCTTCAAGGGAATATACCTTGATATTGCCTGCAATACTTCTCTCTTTGAAGGTAGCCCATTGTTCAGTCACCGTCTTTTCTGCCAACATTTGATTCCAACTCACTCGACTCAGATGCATTCTCATTCCATCGAAGTTATCCTTACTCTGGATTGTTCCTTGTCCTTTCCCATGGCCAATTTAAACCTTGTGATATAATGGTCACTGTCCCCTAAATAGTCTCCCAGTTATTTGATCCACTTGGGCCAACTCATTCCCCAGAACCAGGTCCAACAGTGCCTCCCCCCTTGTTGGACTGGAAATATACTGCTGCAGAAAATTACCTTGAACATATTCTAGGAACTCATGCCCCTCTTGTCCCTTTGCTTCATTCCTATCCCAGTCTATAACTGAAGTCCCCCATTATAATTACTCTATAGTTCATGCACCTCTCTGTAATTTCTTTGCAAATTTGTTTCTCTACATCCCTTCCATTAATTAGTGGTCTATACACTACTCCAATTAATGTTATTGTATCTTTTTCATTCCTTATCTCTAGCCAGAGATTCCCCGTCCTTGACCCCTCTGGAACATCTTTAATCAATACCGCCACTACCTGCGCCCACCGTCCCCACCTTTCTTTCCTTTCCTGTCTCTCCTAAGTACCTTGTACCCAGGAATATTTAACTCGTCCTGCCCTCCTTTGAGCCAGGTCTCTGTTATAGCAATAATATTATAATTCCATTTGTCAACCTGTGCCTGTAGTTCATCAGCCTTATTAATTATGCTCCGTGCATTCAAGTATGTGCATATTAGTCCTGATTTAGGCATTTTTACTTTCCCCATTACCTTGACCCCATCTAATGACTTACTGTAGCCTACTTTAATTCTATCAAACTCTCCAAGTATTCTATTTACCTTGATATTAGTCTCTGATATATCCTCCTTATCAATTAATACTTCACTACTTTCCACTGCCAGTTTTTCTCCACTCCACTCTGAATTTCCCCTCAGGTTCTCACCCCCCTGCCAATTTAGTTTAAACTCGCCCCAACAGCACTAGCAAACTTCTCCATGAGGACATTAGTCCCAGTCCTGTTAAGGTGTAACCCATCCTCCTTGTATAGTTCCCACCTGCCCCAGGACCGGTCCCAATGCCTCAGAAATCTAAAGCCCTCCCTCCAGTTCCATTTCTCCAGCCATGCGTTGAACTGCTCAATCTTTCTATTCTTATGTTCACTGGGACTTGGCACTGGGAGTAATCCTAAGGTTACTGCTTTTGAGGCCCTGCTTTGTAATTCCCTTCCTAACTCCCTAAAATCTGCTTTCAGGACGTTATCCCTTTTCCTGCCTGTCTCATTGGTCCTAACGTGGACCATGACCTTTTGTTGTTCACCCTCCCCCAAAATAATGTCCTGCAGCTGCTCTGTGGCATCCTTAACCCTGGCACCAGGGAAGTAACTTACCATCCTGGAGTCATGTCTATGGCTGTAGAAACACCTGTCTGCTTCCCTAACTATGGAATCCCCTACCACTATACTGCTTCCACTCTTCCTCCTTCCCTCCTAAGCAGCTGAGCCACCTGTGGTGCTGTGAACTTGGCATTTGCTCCAGTCCTCTGAGGAACCATCTCTTTCACCAGTATCCAAAATGGAAAAATGGTTAGCGAGTGAGATAGCCTCAGGAGATTCCTGCACTACCTGCCGGTTTCTCTTCAATACACTGGCGGTCACCCAGTCCCTCTCCGCTTGTGCACTTCTTAACTGTAGTGTGACCACTTCTCTAAACATGCTATCCACATAATCCTCAGCCTTGTGGATGCACCACACTGACTCCAGCTGCCGCTTTAGTTCCACAACCCAAACCAGGCAGAAACTTTTAGTGGTTAACCTTTGAGTAACTTCTGGGATTGCATTTCCTGCACTATATATAGGATAAATTAGAGGGGAGGGGTGGCAATCCATGAAACAGGTAGTTTGTGCAATATGTTTACTAATTTTGTGAACAAAAATAAATATTTGCCATATCATCCAGCCTCGCATTGATCTTGTTTTAATTGCATATTTTTGAACAATACTTGAATCAGTTATAATGAAAGAACAGCTGGTAAAAGTAGGGAAAATCCCAAGGTATTCTATAAGTATATCAATGTGAAGAGGATAACCAGGGAAAGAGTAGGGCCCATTAGGGACCAAGGGGGCAATCTATGGGTGGAGCCAGAGGACATTGGTAGAGTGTAGAGCGAACACTCCACATCTATCTTCACCCAAGAGATTGAGGATGAAGGTATTGAACTCGGGGAGAGAGACTAAGAGGTTCTTGAGCAAATTGTTATAGGGAGTCACAAGGTATTGGAGGAGTTGGCAGTCTTAAAAGTGAACAAATCTCCAGAGCCAGATGATTTGTGTCCCAGACTGGTGAGGAAGGCAAGGGAGGATATCGCATGGGCTCTGACCCAAATTTTTAATTCCTCTCAGCCACAGGGGAGGTGCCAGAGGACTGGAGAACAGCTAATGTGGTTCCGCTATTTCAGAAGGGTTGTAGAGATAAGCCAGGGAACTACAGACCAGTGAGTCTCATGTCAGTGGTAGGGAAACTATTGGAGAAAATTCTGAAGGAGAGAATCTATCTCCACTTGGAGAGGCAAGGTTTGATCAGGGATAGTCAGCATGGCTTTATCAGAGGGAGGTCATGCCTAACAAATTTGATTGAATTTTTTGAGGAGATGACCAAGTGTGTAGATGAGGGTAATGTAGTTGATGTAGTTTATATGGATTTCAGCAAAGCCTTTGACAAGGTCCCACATGGGAGACTTATAAAGAAGACAAATGCATATGGGATACAGGGTAATTTGATCAGGTGGATTCAAATTGGCTTAGTTGTAGGAGACAGAGTGTGATGACAGAAGGCTGCTTTAGTGACTGGAAGCCAGTGTCTAGTGGTGTACCACGGGAATCTGTGCTGGGTCCCCTGTTATTCATCATTTATATAAACGACATAGATAACTATGTAGGGGGTAGGATTAGTAAGTTTGTGGATGACACAAAGATTGGCCGGGTGGTTAACAGTGAGGTTGAGTGTCTTGGGCTACAGGAAGATATAGACAGGATGGTCAAATGGGCAGATAAGTGGCAGATGGAATTTAACCCTGAGAAGTGTAAGGTGATACACTTTGGACGGAGTAAGTTGACAAGGAAGTATTTAATGAACAGCATGACACTAGGAAGTTCTGAGGAACAAAGGGACCTTGGCGTGTGTGTCCATAGATCTCTGAAGGCAGAGGGGCATGTTAGTGGGTGGTGAAAGAGGCATATGGGACACTTGCCTTTATCAATTGAGGCATAGATTACAAAAGTAGGGAGGTCATGTTGGAGTTGTATAGAACCTTGGTGAGGCCACAGCTGGAGTACTGTGTGCAGTTCTGGTCACCACATTATAGGAAGGATGTGATTGCACTGGAGGGGGTGCAGAGGAGATTCACCAGGATGTTGCCTGGGATGAAACATTTAAGTTATGAAGAGAGGTTGGATAGACTTAGGTTGTTTTCATTGGAGCAAAGACTGAGGGGTGTCCTGATCGAGGTGTACAAGATTATGAGGGGCATGGACAGAATGGGTAGGGAGCAGCTGTTCCCTTTAGTTGAAGGGTCAGTCGCGAGGGGACACACGTTCAAGGTGAGGGGCAGGAGGTTTAGGGGGGATGTGAGGAAAAACTTTTTACCCAGAGGGTGGTGACGGTCTGGAATGCACTGCCTGGGAGGGTGTTGGAGGCGGGTTGCCTCACATCCTTTAAAAAGTACCTGGATGAGCACTTGGCATGTCATAACATTTAAGGCTATGAGCCAAATGCTGGTAAGTGGGATTAGGTAGGTAGGTCAGGTGTTTCTCACGTGTTGGTGCAGACTCGATGGGCCGAAGGGCCTCTTCTGCACTGTGTGACTCTGTGAACAACTTTTCCATGGGAACAATTAATAAGCAGGATTTGACAGAAATCATTAATGAAATGATCTGCTATGGATTTGTGTTCCTTTGTTCTCCATAAACTATTTTTAAAAATGGCATTCGTTATTGACGTAAAACAGAAACTGTAGATTTGCAATTGCTTAATAAAGATTAAAAGTTAAATGATATAACTGTCATATTTTAATGCATTTCAACTGAACAGGTCAGCAAAAGCTGACAATCTACTCACTTTAAAAAGCACAAGCATGGTAAAAGAGAAATAACTGATTTGGCACGACCTTCAACTTTAAACAAATATTTGACCTATCTTTCGTTTGCCACAATTCCTATAAATTTTCATTTTCTTCTGCCCCCACCTCAAACTGTTTGTTTACTACAAACTATCACTTTCACAAGTATATGTTAATATACATTAAGTATAATGTAAATCATATGTAAATATTCTTGACCTTTAATCATTTGATTTTATTCCTCTTTCCACTTTATTTTTCCTTCCACTCTCTCTCCCAATAACTCAGCCGTTATTAATGCACAAGACAATAAACCTTTTTCAAGTTTGGATGGAAAGTCCTGGTTTGAGGATATTTTATTTAAGCAGAAAATGTACTGTCAAAGTGATAATTAGAAAAGAATGAAGATTAGATAAATATTTTCTTAAGATATTCATTATATAAAGTAAATAACATTTCAGGTTTGACCCCTAGACGGCCACTTCTCTCCCACACACCAAAATGTCGCTCCCACTCTGTCACTTCTGTTACATGCTTGCCCCATTTCTGAGATCCAGTGTTTTCTTGCACTCTGTCGCTTGACCTCATACTGTTGTACCAGACCCAGACTTTATGAGGTTAAGATTGGTCTTCATCAGTAGCACAAAATGCGCTGATAGCAAATTGACACGCATTTTTTTACATTACACTTGCTTTTCTTCTCCATTGAAGGTGACACTGTAAGATAAATGGCCAATTTGCAGCCAACCCATTTTATGCTACTTGTGAAGCCCAGTTGCATCGCAGGTGTTCTCCATGAGGCCCGGCTCTGCCTCTGACCCTCTGGCCCTGTACTTGGCTCCTGTACAGCTGAGAGCAGTGGAATGCTGTGATTACTCTATCTCACTACCAACTGTTCCTGAAGACCTGCTGAAAAAACTCAAAATGCAGAAAGACATTATCATCCTGATAGAGATGAAGGGCAAGGTGCTGAAAGTAACTGAGGGTCAGCAAAGGAAGCCTGCAGGAAGGGCTGAGGAACAGATCAGTTATTGTCTCTGGCCCATATAAAGTTACTGTAACCTGGTGCTGAATTGGAATAATTCATTATCTGAGATCAAAGTCTAATGGAATAATTCAGTAACTAATTTGGGCAAGCTGTGTGTGTGGGAGACATGTTAAAAAAGAAAGATTGAGCAGGGCATATAAGGACTGTTTCCTCAAGAAGTGCACCCAAACATGTATATCATGCCGTATTGTCCCAAAGCTGCCGCATTAATTATGCATTCCCAGGAAACACACCATTTCCATGGCGGGCAGGCACTCATTCGCCTACCATACCATCACCTCATCGCTTCATTGCTTCATCACGTCTGGCACCATATTTAAACTCCAGCCGTGCGCACACCACTCAGTGCTTCCAGCCCATGGCTGCTGCATGATAGACATGGTCCTGAAAGCCAAGAAGACTGCAGCCCTCAGGTTTAGTGACGTGTCCCTCGAGCACCTTTTGAACGCCGTGGAGGCCCGCCGTGATGTCCTCCATCCGAGCTCTGGCTGCAGGATGGGCGGCAATATCACCAAACCAGCATGGGAGGCAGTGGCACCGGTGGTCAGCTTCAATGCCCTGCAAAAGGAAAGCCACCCAGTGCCACTACAGGATGAATGGTCTCATCTATTCCGCCGGGGTAATTCATTCTTCTCATCACTCTCAACTCACACACTCACAAACCCATCACACATCCACAGGGATTTCACACCTCACACAACAACAGCACTAACTCTCACACACACCCTCCCAACTCCATCAGGCTCATACCCTCTCAAGCTCACACCCTCAACCCGTCCATGGCTCCACCCACCACACAAACATTTCACGCAGTGCCATGTGTCCTGTTCACACTCTCTCCATCTGTTTCCATGTTGGAGAAGCTGGCTCACATCAGCAGGGAGAGGTGCCAGACTGAGGGTGGAGTGACCCACATTAGGCCCCTCATTCATTTTGAGGAGCGTGCCATTGCACTGACTGGTGAGGATGTGGACCCTGCCTGCGGTGACGGTGAGGCCGGCGACAAACACCCTCGTGAGGATCCTGCACCATATCATCCCTCTCTCAACGTAGCTGTGAGTGCTCTCTTTCCTGCTTTTGACTCTGCTGTCATGCACTAATTATCTCCACGTTGGTTCACAGGGAAATTCGCCAAGCGACCAACACCCTTAGCCAGTCAATCCCTCAGCTCTATACATGTCCTCACCTCTAGCCAAGAACACACCCCCTCCATTTAAGAGCTGGAAATAAGCAGCCTCAAAGATCCATCACAGCACTTACCTATGCCCTCCACCAGCGCAGAGACACACACCTTGGTGGAACCTAGATCTAGAGCAGGCTCAGGTTCACAATCTGATGCTTACTACATGGACACACGTCCGCAGCAAGAGGAAACAGGTTCAGCTGAGCTCCCCGGCACTCGGACGACTGCTGGGGGTGAGACATCTGTCAGGTCTGAGTCAGATGGTGAACCTCTGGGTTAGGTCTTCCAACTCATCGTGGAGAGTCAGCAGAAGGCAGGGGAACATCACGCAGAGCTGTTGGAAACCCTCAACAGAGTGGCTCGCGAGTTGGAGGAGTGTGTGCGTCTGCTATCTGATGAAGTGGTGCCCACATGTGCATGTATCGTGTGTGGAGGTCTCATGGAGAGTATGGTGGATACCATGGAGACCCTGGTCCAGCATAACGTGGGGATGCACGCAGACCTGCACTCCATCGCGGGAGCCATGGGTGATTTCCTGCAGTGGCAAGGCGAGAGGGAAATGAAGTACTCAATGTCCCTCCAGGTGCTCCTTCCCATCAATGAGTCAGGCCAGGGCCCTCAGGCACCCGAAGGGAGGAGGAGTGGCAACTGGGCACCCTTGGGTCATCCACTCAGGAATCTCAGAGGTTGTCCACTCCCTCCAAGTTCCCTTTGCATGTGAGCATCTCAACCTTGTCCTCTGTCACATTGTCCATTCACAATGGACAATGTACGGACAGTACCCAACCAGCCTGTGCTTGCAAAACTCAAAACACAGTGTCCAACATTAGATGTGATTCTGCGATTGAACAACATTTGCAAAATAATCCTTAGCATGTTAACAATTACGCTGACAACCAATTTTACATTGCCAGTCAGGCTCACAGTGTGGCGCATTCATGTATACTCCAAGCTACATATACTAATACATAGGGCCCTGTTCTTTGCAGACAGAAAGAACATGTACACATGTTGCACCTGTTTCAGCTAAACAAAATAAGTGACAGCCGTTTGCTTGTTCATTTCCCAGGGCAATGCCTTGACTAATCAGAGTCAAGCTGCCTGGCTTAAATGTCAAACAATGCTTGGCAGTTAACTGTTAGTCACCATCCACTGATGCATTCTCATGGCACTGCCTCTAATTTCAGAGTCCACTTTCCAACCAATCAGCACTCTCATCTCATATGGTATAAATATACTGTTTTCCCTCACCTTGGTATTTTCTTGCAAATTATCCTGATGAGTGCAAGATAAAAATCTTCGGCAAAAAATGTCTCTTTTTTTCAGCAATTCTCAAGTTCTATACCACAAAACAACAATTAATTTTGCATCATTATTTCTGCCCTTTTTTGTAGTTTTAAATTTCATTTTTAAATTATATTTTGAATCATAATAGATGGTCAGGATAATAGAAAAAATTAAATTGAATCAATTTTATACTAAAAAAAATCTGTAAGGATAATAATATATTCAATCCTAAAGCCAAAAATTTTAAACCAGATTTTTAAAAACTAAATTGGTAAATGTGTTAGCACTGAAATGAAAAGAGGAACAGAATTAGGTCCCAGCTCTGCTGTGTTTCTCATTTTAACTACCTTCTATATTGAAGCATAATGAGTCTTTGGACAGTACGAAACTCCCCCTTCCAAAGGCGCAGGTCATGGATTATTATACCTGGATAAGTGTTGCATGTCCCCAAGCTAGATTACCATGCTTTTATTAGAAAAGGTTGTGTTGCAAGGTGAAAGGTATGGACAGGTAAGCTGGGTGGAAAACATACATGCGGTAAGAGAGATGGTGAACTGAGTAGATCGGAGATTTGTGTTCAAATGGGGGAAAAGGCTGACTGGAGTTCCAGGCAATGAGGAGAGGAATGGGGGAAACATGGGAGAATGGTCTGATTTATTTAAAAAAAAAACACGTCTATCAAGCAGTTGGCAATGCAGAGCCAGTGTCATCCACCGTGGGAGAAGAGCTGTAAGGAATCAATGACAGATAATTGTAAAAAGTAGATGAATTTTAGCTTTTCAAACAAGTGTAATAGAAATAACATGGCAGGAAGAAATAAGAAATATTTGCCATACTTGTTGCAATCAACCTCACTTGGCATGTTGCACACAGAGGATGCAATTTAATGTCTTCCCGCGTGGCTGGTTTGCTGGCACGGAGGGCATTTCATCAGGCAGGAGGGTGGCGGGTGGGGACCCCGTCTCTACTCCGATTCATCCATGGTGCAAAGGCCCGTGAGCAGCTTTATTGCCCTTCCACTAATGGAGGCCCTTAAGTGGGCATCAATTGCCCACTTAAGGGCCTCATCCCACTGCCACTGGTGTTAACCCAGTGGCAGACAAGGGGGCTCGCCATGCGGGGACCATGACAAACAAACCCTGGAGTATTTGCTTACAGGCTCTTGGGTGGGATAGATTCCTCATTCAAAGGAACGCAGTGCTTGGTCAAGAGACCCAGTATCAGGAAGGCAGTGGCCCACTAAGTGCCACCCCCTGCGCTTGCTGCCAATCACCTCCCCTGGCCCCTGCAGCCCCCACCAAAGTGTGGGGTAGTTAATGGAGGTAGTGGGCATCTCGCCAACCAGCTGGAGAGCTGGCAAGAGCCCCGCGTCTCCCCCTTTGGGGAAGGCCCACCGCATTAAGTGTCACTCCGGCACTTCACAGGCCAGTGGCCGGCTTTCTGCAGGATCAAGGACACCAGGGGCAGAAATCTCGCTTGCCTAGAGTTACCATCCAATCAGAGGCCGGGAGCTCTGTTGAACATCATCGACACCAACATCCACCTGAGGTATACATAGATAGATCCAGTCCGCAGGTGAGTGATGGCAGGAGGGGGAAGGAGGGTGGGGAAGGGGGTGCAATGGTGTTGGGGGAGTGGTGGTAGGGAGATTGGTAGCAAAGGTAGGGTGTTGCTCTTAGCAGTATCCCCCCCTTCCCAATACTGGGTCCCTGGATCAGGCACTGAGTGCCTATGAATGAGCCCCTCACCTCCCCCAACCACTGGGAACCAGCAAGCAACCCTGCATGGGTTTGGCTTGTTGTGTTCCCAATGTGGCAAGCATCTCCCAGCTGCCACCCTGCCCCACCTGTCATTGGCTTAATACAAGCGACTGCGGGATGAGACCCATAAGCAGACCATTAATTGTCCACTTAAGGGCCTCAATTGGCAGGGGGGCAGGAAGGCTGTCCATGGGCCTTTCCTCAATGGACTTAATTGAGGTGGAGGCCGGAGGTGGTGGGGTTTTAAGGTTTGAATGCCCTCTCCTCCACAAAACTGGCCTTTGGAGTGGCATGAAATTCCTTCCAAGAAGTCAGGACTGATTGTAGGCTTCAGTGATGTGATGAATATTTCAATAAATTCTTTCATGTGATGTGGGCATCTCTATCAACGGCAACATTTGTTGCCCATCCCCAATTGTCATTGTGAAGGTGGTGGTGAGCCACCTTCTTGAGCTGCTGCAGTCCACCTGGTGCAGATACACCCACAGTGCTGCTAGGAAGGATGTTTCAGGATTTTGACCCAGCGACAATGAAGGAAGGGTGATATAGATCCAAGTCAGGACAGTATGTGGCTTGGAGAGGAACTTGAGGTGGTGGTGTTCCCATGCATCTGCTCTCCTTGTCCTTTGAGGTGGTAGAGATGGTGGCTTTAGAAGGTGCTGCCTAAGGAGCTTTAGCAAGTTGTTGCAGTGTATCTTGTAGATGGTGAACACTGCTGCCACTGTGCGTCAATGTTGGAGGAATTGAATGTTTAAGGTGGTGGGTGGGATGCCGTTCAAGCAGGCTGTTTTATCCTGTATGGTTGCAAGATTCTTTAGTGTTATTGAAGCTGCACTCATCTAGGCAAGTGGAGGGTATTCCATCACACTCCTGACTTGAGCCTTGTAGATGGTAAATAGGCTTTGGGGAGCCAGGAGTTGAGTTATTTGCCACATAATTCCCAGGCCCTGACGTGGGGTAATTGCAGCAGGCAATGTAGATGTATCTCCATTTTTAGTTTGTGTCCATATTTTTGTATTATACCTTTATTTTATTCTTAAATAGGGAAACTGATGACAATTTGGTGAGTAAATAATTGCAATTGATTGTAGCAAAGGAGTTCCTTTGCAGTCCAGGCTGAGGAGTTGGAAGATCCAAAAGTGAGGTCCTACAGCTCGACTACTGACATCAAGATATAGTCATAGCATAATAATTTTACATGAGCTGTTTCCATTAGAAATAGTGATATGGGATTTATCATAAGAAACCATTGACAAAAAAGTATGAAAAAATGATAGCAGGCAATAAGGTTATGTTGATAGGAATGTAACAAGATGTATGATTTTTCAAGATATATATAAAATTGCTGAAAAAAGAGACGTGCTGTTGAAGTTTTTCATTTTGCACTCATCAGGACAGATTCGCAAGAATACCAATCGTTAAGGAGACAGCAATTCATACTGATTGAGAAGAGAGCACTGATTGGTTAGCTAGTGGACTCTGATTGGTAGCGGTGTTACCATGAAGAATGCAGCAGCTGCATTCAAGCTTTTGTTTAATTCAAACCACATAGGTTGACTCTGATTGGTCAAGGCATTGCCATGGGCAATGAACCAGGAAATGTCTGTTCCTGAAACTTTCATTTAGTTGAAAAATGTGCAATGTGTGGACATGCTCATTCTGTGTGCAAAGGACAGGGCCTTGTATGTGATTATATGTAGCTTCTAGCATGCGTAAGTGAGCCATACTGCGAGCCCGACTGATAATTTTAAATTGGTTGCCAGTGTAATCCTTAGCACAATCAGGATTGCTTAGCAATTGTTGTCCAATTGTGGAATCACATCTAATGTTGGGCATTACGTTTTGAATTTTGCAAGCACAGGATGGTCAAGTACGGTCAGTACTTTGCCTGTAGCGAACAGCTAAAGGGGTGTGCTGTTTAATACAATCCACCAGTCACTGGGATGTACAGCCTACATACCTGTCATCACACTAGCACTGACATTCATATACCATATAGAAAAAGTGTTGCCATGGGATCCCCTCTAAGCCCAGCTCTCACAAACATCTTTGTCAGTTTCTGTGTAAAATGTGTCTTTGATGAAATTACACCTGACCTCCTACCCCTTGCACATTTCCTACACCTTGCATATAGCATATTGTGGGATGCCAAATGACTCGGCTGATTCCCACCTGCAACACGAATGTCTGGTAGCGTTGAAAGGCCTCAAGGCCAACCCAGACATACTTGTTTGTAAACCCGACAAAAGGACGGGAATAGTCATCCTTAGCAACTGTGACTATATCAACAAAATGCACACCATTCTCAATGACAGGTCTAAATTTATATCCATTGGACCTGCAACTACACATAACTGGATAGCCTGGCTCGAAAGCAAGTTACAAAAAATGCTTGATGGACATGTGTAAGAGTAACAAGCTGCTGGGTGGTATATATGATAGGACTCACCTCACGGCTCACTGCATCCACTTATGTATGGGCTGCCCAATACACACACAAGCCATGTCCTTTTATGCCCTATCTTATCTACGACAGGTTCTGCACAGCATGGACTAGTCAAATGGTTACATGAGTTGCTACAACCAATCTGAGCAAGTTTTCCACACACACACTGAAGGATTCCTTCACCTTTGCGAACACTATACCAGACTCCTTCGATATTGCTAGCCAATTCACCAATGTACTGCTCAAGGAAGCCACAGACATTTGTTCTGCATCACTCTATCATGACAATCTAGACATACCACCATTGTCTGAATCTGTATTAATTGAACAATTGAACTTATTATCTCAGCAACTCGTGCAGTTGAGTTCAGTTTTAACAGCACCATGTATGTCCAAATAAATGGCGTTGCCATGAGATCCCCTCTAGGCCCTGCTCTCACTAACAACTTTGTCAGTTTCCAAAAGAAAAGCGTCTTTGATGGAATGACACCTAATCTCCTACCGCTTACATATTCCCAATGCATAGATGATAGGTTTGCTATATTTGAAACCGCAGCTGCATGTAAGAATTTCCTTACACACCTCAGTAGTCTCCATCCTACTCTCAAATTGGCCTTTAAAATGGCGCAATTAAATGAGCTCGCTTTCCTGGATGTGCTAATTGAGAAATCTGCCAATAGATTCCTGACTACTGTCTCCCACAAGCCTACTATCACTTGGCGATGTACACCTCGGGATTCCTACAGTTCCATGTGCTATAAGATTAGCCTTATCAGCAACCTTGTAAATAGAGACTGAGCAAACCTTGTTTATAGGGCCTGAACCATTTGCTCCCCGTACAAGCTTGATGCTGAAATAGGGCACATCAAAGCCATCCTGCGGGATAATGACTACCCTGATCAGAGGTTTGCTCGCTGTATATTGCACAAACTCATGAATGGGCGTGAGGCTGCCACTTTTGGCCTGAAAAGTGCCAAATCTACCTGAGATTACTCTGGAAGTGTAAGGTGACTCAAAAATTTGAGCAACAGGTGAAGCTAGCCATTTCAAGTTGCAACTATGCTGTAGCAGCACGAGTGGTATTTGCCACTAGCAGAATGCTGTGGTCAAGCCAAATAGATGTTCTGTCTATCACACAAATGAGCAATGTGACATATGAATTTCAGCGACTGTGTGATGCCAGGTATAGGCCGTACATCCCAATGACTGGTGGATCATATCAAACAGCACGTCCCTTCGGCAGTTTGCAACAGGCAAAGTACTTGACCTTAATTGACCTGCCCGCATAAAATGGCGGCGTGGACCTGATCGCTGCCCACAATCAGGTCCGCGCCCACCTGCATTCGCTCCCGCACGGCCCGCCTGACATGAGGAAAATTATCCCCCGTCAGTTTGAGTTGAAACAAATGAAAGATCAGCCTCTGTCACTTGATCCAGCAAAGTTTTGTTCAAATTAATGAAACTATCAGAAAAAAACATATTTAACAAAGGACCGAAAGATAGATTCCGATTATGAGAAGAAGCTATTTCTGTATGTCTGAGATATCTTAAGCTATGATATTTAAATGCAATTAAATATATATTTAATTTTTTTTCCTATTATCTTTTCTCCCCTCTCAAACATACTTAGTGCTTAGCAGAGACATGAAAATGAATAGAGATGGCCTAAGATTATTCTCCCAAAGATGTTGAACACATTAATAACAATGACATACTTGCTATAAGGGGCACAGGAAGTAAGACCAGGAGTAGTTCACATGGCCCCTCAAGCTAGCTCCACCATTCAATAACTTCTCCATCAACTCCACTTTCCAGCATCATTTGCAAACCCTTGATTCCTTTAGTGTCTAAAAATCTATCAATCACAGCTTTGAATATGCTCATTGACTGACAATCCACATCTCCCATGGGAAGAAATTAGCAAAGATTCACAACCCTCTGTGTGAAGGAGCTTATCCTAAATGGCTGACCCTTATCTTGAGACTATTCACCAGTAGCCTCCCGAGTGAGGGGAAACAAGCTCTCAGCGGCTATTCAATGTACATTTCAAGGAGATCGCCTCATTCTAAAAACTCCAGAGAATACAGGCCCATTGTATTTGACCCATCTTTATAGCACAGCAATCTCATTTCAGGAATCAATTTAGTGAAACCCTGTTGCACCCCATTCTAAGACAAATGTATCCTTCCCAGGTAAGGAGACAAAAACTGTTCACAGTACTCCAGGTGCGGTCTCACCAAAGCCCTATATAATTGCAGCAAAACTTCTTTATACTTATGCTCCAAACCCTTTGTAACAAAAGCTAACATACCATTTGCCTTCCTAATTGTTTGCTGCATCTGCCTATTAACTTTCTGCCATTTATGTATCAGGATACCCAAATGCATCTGAATCCCAACATTTTTAGCCTTTCACCTTCTAAAACATTTTCTGCCTTTCCATTCTTCCAGAAGTGAATAGTTTCACACTTCCCCACAATATATTCCATCCATCACCTTTCTGCCCAATCGCTTAACCTGCATTTATCCCTTTGCAACCCTTTAAAGTCCTCCTCCCAGCTTATTATCCCACCTAACTTTGTATCATCAGCAAAATTGGATCTATTACATTCAGTCCCCTCATCTAGGTCATTGATATAGATTGTAAATAACTGAGGCCAGAGGATCGTTCCTTGTGGCATTCTACGACATGCTTTAAAGTGTTGCAAAGGGTTAAATGCAGGTTAAGTGACTGAGCAGAAAGGTGAAGGATGGAGTATAATGTGGGGAAGTGTGAAGTTATTCACTTCTGGAAAAATGGAAAGGCAAGAGCATTTCTTAGAAGGCAAGAGACTGCTTTTTGACCAAGCTTCAATCCATGCTGAACAATATCCTCAATCCCATGAGTCCTAATGCTGAGTATTGCTGAAAAAAGAGACATTTATTGTCGTGCAATATTTTCGTCTTGCACGCATCAGGACAATTCGCAACAAAATGGTGATGTCAGGAGAAACAACATATTTACACTGTATGAGACGATTAGTCTTAATATTCTTTAAGAATCAATTGGGTGGCACCTTATAGAAAGCCTTCTAAAAATCCAAATGTACTACATCCACTGGTTCCGCTTTATTCACTCTACTAACTGCCTCCTTAAAACCTCATAATAGATTTGTGAAACATGATTTACCTTGCATAAAACTGTGCTGTCTCTGCGCAATGATATTGGGCAGAATTTTTTGTCTCGTGGGCGCGTGTGCGCCTGATCCGATCAGGAGTAAAATAGTGCATGATGACATCATGCGAGTGTCCTGATGTCATCGCGCGATATGTCACTCGGAGTGCACGCGTGGGTGCTGGACTGGTGCCCGCCATTAATTAACAGGCCACTTAAGGTTCTTAACAATCCAATTGACTGTGATTTTATCTTGCCTGTGCAATTTTCTGCTTGTTACACGGGCAAAACGGGCAGGTGGCCAACTGATATTTTCACAAACCTCATCCAAGAGTGGGATTAAAAAGGGTCAGCAGCATTGCCAGTGCGAGTAGTGAAGAGTTTTGGAGATAGGTTGCAGCTTGTTGCTCATTGGTACTTAGCAGCTTCGTCTCTGTTCGGGGCTTCATTCTGACCATTTCAGGTTTCACTTCAGTACTCATTGCAGTCTGCCAGGCCCCTGGAGGTTTGAGACCGTGTGGGCCCTTCCAGGTATCAGACAACATTCCCTTACCCTGGTGATGGGTATCGTGGTCTCCACTGGAGGCACCTCCTTTGAGGAGGAAGAGAGGGGCAGAAGGGAGGGGAGGCCAGGTGTCCCAATGCAGCTTCCAGGGGAGGGCCCCTTGGGAGGAGAGGCACAGGCACAAGGGCCAGCAGGTAGTCCAAGGCAGAAGCAGCCACAGAAGACGCCACTATCCTGCTGCCAGGATTTACAGGCAGTGATGCAGCTACCTCAATATGTCCGAGATGAAATGCCGAAGGAGGCGCCGCCTCTCAAGTGAGAGTGTGACCTCCTGTTTGCCAGATGATTGGGCCTGAGATCAGCTCCGACTGTGTGGGTGGACACCCCATGCCTCGAAGTCTGAATTTCATGGTGGCCCTCAAATTCTATGCCTCCAGCTCTTCCCAGGGCTTAGTGGGGGATCTGTGTGGAGTGTCCCAATCAGCTGTCCACAGTTGTGACAAGCTGGTGACAGAAGCTCTGTTCAGGCTGTTACTGACCTTTATTCTTTACCGTACGGACGAGGCCAGCCAGGCTGAGCGAGCCGGAGGGTTTGTGGCCATTGCTGGCTTCCCCCGTGTCCAGGGTGCTATAGACTGTATACATGTGGCCATCAAGGCGCCAGCAGGTGAGCCCGGTGCCTTCGTCACAGGAAGGGCTTCCACTCCATGAACGTGCAGATAGTGTGTGACCACATGATGCTGATTCTACAAGTCTGTGCAAGGTACCCAGGCAGCTCCCATGACATGTACCTCCTGAGGCACTCCCAGGTGCCGAGGCTCTTCAGTGCTCCAGCCTGACTGGATGGATGGCATGCAGGGTGACATGGGCTATCCGGTTGAAGAGAAGGCTCATGAAGCCTTTCCGCCACCCAAGAACGGAGGCAGAGCAGCGTTACAATATGAGTCATGCCTGCACAAGGGTTGTGGTAGAGAGGACCATAGGTCTTCTCAAGATGTGCTTCCAAGGCTTGGACCGTTCAGGGGGATGCACTACAGTACCTACCAGAGTGCGTGTCACTGCTAGTGGTTGCATGCTGCACTCTCCACAATCTGTCACTGGTAAAGGGGGACATTTGCATTCATAGATGCTACGTCTAGGTGCTCCCCCCTCGCTGGCACCAGCATTGGAGACAGCCTGCTCACTCTGCTGTCTTGTTGGCCTTGATGACCTTGGCGAGTGTCCTCTGGGCCGTGGAGTCTGTGCTGGCCCTGCCTAGGATGGAGCAGCCAGTGGCACGGCTGGCACCTCCCCAGTTATCACAGCCATATCGGATGCCACGGTCACTGGCAGAGGAGCAGGGGAGCTGCTGCCCTCATCCGGAGCACCCTGAGAGGAGCCCGCAGAGACCACAAGCAGCTCATGTGCCAACGTCAGTTCTCTTGGACCTCCCTGTTCACCATTGATGGACAGGCACCTAGCTAGATACTGGGTGCCCAATCCATCTCCCACAGACAGTGACGACCTGAGGTCATTGCTGGTGCGAAGGCTTGCAGGTCCCAGGGCATTCCTAGGAAATGCTGATTGAGATCCTTGAGGAGCATTTCCATGAGAGTCGCCACTCTCTTCATGGAGGAGGCATTGGGCTCAGCCATGAGGGTCGTTGCATTATTCAAGCTCCGCATGGATTTCTCAATTATGGAGACCATGGCACGCATTCCCTCATGTATCTCCAGCAGATCCTCCCGCACGATCTGCTGGACTTCCAGCATCTGCTGGCTCAGGGACAACTCCAGAGGCGCATCATCAGCCACTGACTGAACATGTTCCTGGTCCTCTGACTGCCGGAGCCCTGGGCACTCTCTGCCTCCACCTGCACCTCAAGTGAGCATGAAGTGCCCTCACCGCTGTGCACTGAGATACTATCCACCGACCTAATGCCCACCGAGGTGCTGGTATCTGTGTTGGTGCCTGCCTGGCTGAGAGGGTGTGACACTGGTGCATTGATATCATCTGTGTCCTCTGGGGTGAGCAGCGGGCCTTCAGACTCTTGTCCCCAATGGGCTTCTGGTGAGCCTGAAAGGAAGAACAACGCTATGTGATTAGTTGAATTCGTTACGACTGCCCCGCCGACCTGCCCTCCCGCCTGTCGTGATCAGCACTGACGTTCTGCATGACAACGGTACTCCTTGGCAGCCTTCGCATGGCTGCCTGCGCCGTTTTTGAATAGGCCGCCGGGTCACCATTGGATGGGGCGGACATTGAGCTCCCGCCCCCACCCACCCCTTCACGCTGATGCCAGAGTTGCGCATTATGCTGGGCGGGCCTTAATTGGCCCACCCGCGTAAATTGGCAGTGCGGACCCGATCGTGGGTGACAAGGGCTATCCGGTTGATCAGAAGGCTCATGATGCCTTTCCACCACCCAAGAACAAAGGCAGAGAAGTGTTACAATACATGTCATGCCTACACAAGGACGGTGGTAGAGAGGACTAAAGGTCTTCTCAAAATGCACTTCCAACCCTTGGACCATTCAAGGGGAGCACTATAGCACCTACCAGAGCAGGTGTCACTGATAGTGGTTGCATGCTGCACTCTCCACAATCTGACACTGGCAAGGGGGGACCCAATTGAGGAAGGGGGTCTTGACGCAGCTGCAGAGGCCACAGAAGATGAGTCCAGTAGTGAGTCCGAAGATGGGCATGGTGAGGAGAACACTGAGGGCATGGAGGCAGATCTCTGTAACTTCCAGAGAGGCAGGGGCACCAGGAATGCCTTGATCCAATGTTCCTTCAGTTAAGCTACCAAAGACCAGCACCAAGTGCATGCTAGTGCAACATCCCCCATCCCTGTTGTCTGAAAGGTCCCTTTCATTTGAACACAAAGAACACTCAGTGCCTGTGCAATAAAGCTCAGAGCCACTTAGGTCCAGCATCACACACTGGCATAGCCTGCACCAATAAAATAAAAAGATGAAGCTTACATAGGCCATGATGTCAAAAACAAAACGTATCCCCTTGGGACAGTTCAGAACTGTTTACATAAATGTTTCTGGTCTTCCAGTATAGATAAAGTAAACAGAAATGAACATAAATTCACCCGTGATCTGTCCCTCTTGTGCTCATGCTGCCTTTAACTTATGTTTGCGTGTGCAAGCTCTAGGTGCTCCGCCCTTGCTGGCACTGGCATTGGAGACAGTCTGCTGACTCTGCTGTCCTGTTGGCCTGGATGACCTTGGCGGTCGTCCCCTGGCCAATGGAGCCTGTGCTGACCACACGTGGGAGGGAGTGGCCAATGCCATACGTGGCATCTTCCCAGTTGCCGCAGCCTCATCAGATGCCATGGTCACTGGAAGAAGATGGAAGAGTTGCTGCCGTCATCGAGAACTCCCTGAGATGAGCCCACAGAGACGACAAGCGGCTCGTGTGCCAACATGAGGTCGCTCTGGACCTCCCTGCTCACCATTGATGGACTGGCACCTAGCTGGGATATTGGGTACCTCATCCACCTCCCACATTGAAACTGACCACCTGAGGTCATTACCTGACCACCTGACACTTGTGATTCTGGCACAACCCCAGGAACCCCTCAGTCTGTCCCTGGAGGATCCTCTCCATGAGATTCGCCGCATTCTGAATGGAGGAGGCAGTGTACTCGGCCATGACGGTCAAAGAAGTGCTCAGACTCCACATAGACTCCTCTATCACTGAGACCATGGCATGCACACCCTCATGGATCTCTGCCAGGTCCTCCTGCACATCTCTTTGGGCATCCAGCATCTGCCCCCTAATGGACAACCCACAGGCACATCATCAGCCTTCGACTGAGCATCACCCTGGTCCCCAGCAGTCCTCCGACTGCTGGTGCCCTGGGCACTCTCTGCCTCCTCCTGCACCTCAAGCGACTGTGAAGTGTCCTCACTAATGTGCACCGAGATACTGGCTGCTGATCTAATGCCCACCGAGGTGTTGGTATCTGTGCTGGTGCCTGCTTCAGAGAGTGGGTTAAAGCAGGTGAAAATGATGCTCGTTGATCCTCTGGTGTCAGGAGTGGCCCTTCAGGGTCTGAAGACCTGACACCTGCTGGCGAATCTAAAAGGAAGATGAAGGACATACCATTAGTTAAAGTCACCAGACTGTCACCGTGCATGCCAGGCACCCTGGTAAGACAATGAAGATCTGCTTCATGATGCCCTGGTCTTTCAATGATCAATGGGGACTCCAGGTTCGAGGCTCACATCAGTGAAGAGACTACACTGGAATAGCTGCACAGTCTGAAATCCTCACCTCTGTACTCTGCACTCTTACCTTCATCTGGCACCCCCACCTCTACATGCCTGGTTGCACGGAGAGCATGCCATCTCTCGAGCCCTAGGGTGTCCTGCTCGGACCAGGAGACCAGAAGGATGTTGGGCGGGCCTCCGCTTGTATGTGTCGGCTTGGTTATGTCGCGTCTTCTCCTGAAAGGAAAGAGGAGCATTGATTAGTCCGCTCTCTACTTACAGCGCCATTGCAGCCTGGGCAACCCCAGCTGAGGAGAACCTGGCAGGGCAGTTGTGGTCCTTGATCAGCAAGGCACTCAGCCCAAGCAGCCAGGGCTCACCCTCTTGGCCAGCTCTGGAGTGATTGACAGACTCTAGCATCCCTGAGGTCCATGGGGGATGACCACACCTTAACACTTCTTCACGCTGACCCATACTAACTCGGTACTCATCCTTCCTCAGCGCAGTAAGCTGTTGAAGCGCTTCCGGCACTGCACCCATAAGCGCCACACCATGTCATGGCTGCTCACCTGGGTTGCTTCCTCCTCCCAGGTTCTCTTTGTGAGGTGCAGTGGCCTCCTCCTCCCACCTCTGGGGACAAGGGTGTCCCTCCTGGCAGCCACCTCCTCCAGGAGGACTGCGAGGCGCTCGTCAGAAAAGCAGGGGGGCCGAGTGTCCACCCGACCTGCCCTCCCGCCTGGCGTCTCCAGCCGCACTCAAGTCTCTCGTTAGAACAGCAGGCATAATTCCTTCCATGACAGCCTTACTGGGTCTGTCTGGGCCACTTTTAAACTGGCCACCGAGTCGGCATTGGACCTGGCGGCCGACAGGCCTCCTCCCCCTCGGCCCTTCCCAGCCAGTGTGGAGCCGTGTTTCGTGCTAGGCTTGCCTCAGTTGGCCTGCCAGCGTGAAATTGCGGCCGGGGCCTGATCGCGGGCAGCGGTCAGTTTTGTGGCCGCTCCCGGGCCCGCCCACAATGCTTGCCCGACGAGGGGAAAATCCTGGCCATTGTGTTTTTCCAAATGCCCTGTTACCACTTCCTTAATAATAGATCCTAGCATTTTTTTCTATACTGATGTCGTGCTAACTGGCCTATGGTTCCCTTTTTTAATTCTCTCCCATTTAGGGGTTGAATTTCTGCAAATAAAAGCAGATTATTTGCTGTGCCTTAAGCAGAAGATCTGCAGAAATCCTAGAGAAATGACCGAGATGGAGTCTGTGTTTTATTTATGGTTCTTCTGGCAAAGTTACAGTAGATATTGGCATGCCTGCAAATAGCGAGCTCTATAAACGTTAACCACTGAGAGAAAGTATCTGCATATGTAATCATGTATTCATGACCCTTTACCTTGGTCACGGACATACTGGTTTAACCCAGCTCATATAAATAAGAGATGGAAGTGAATGCTTCCCCCAGGAGCAGGTTGGGAGGTGGGGAGGCCCTTATAACCAGGTGGAAGGCTCACTGTGGCGAGTCCAACATCTTCTTGATTTTGCCCAGTTAATTCCACATCAGAAAGGGTGGTGAATGACCTTCTCACCTGGAAGCCACTTCTGGTATTCAGCTTGTGATGGGCTGGAGCAACAGCATTTGGAAAAGCCACCAAGCATACCCTGGTAGGCATGGATGCAGCCTGATGGGAGAGGGTGCCCCCTTCTTGGATATCCTGTGCCCAATAGAGGACCGACGAGCGGCAAAGGAATAACCTAAGGGAAGATACCCATCTACCCTTTATATCAACCACTTCACACCACCCCCATCCCTCCCCCCACCCCTCTCCCCCTCCTTCCACACTGTCATGAAGAGATTAGTGCCTCTCATGTTATTGGAATTTTTTTAAAAATAGAGTTTAGTGGTGTCTGTCTATGTGTATGTGTGTGTGTCTTAATTAGATTAAAGCCAGGTAGTCTGGGTGCTTTCATGTATAGAAAGAAGTAGTTTTGAAATGGTAATAGATAAACATGGAGAAGTTTAGAAACATAGGTGTTAAGGGGGTACATTTGCATTTGGTGAATAAAGCATTAAGAGTGGAAATAAAACCTTGCACCAGCTGGGAGATGCCAAGCAATTTGTTTATATTATTAATAAAATTAGTGGGATGAAAATGTTACTATTAGAAGATGTGATGTTAAAAACCTACTATTACAATGGGAAATTTACATTCAAAGGAGAAACTAGGTATAAACAGAAAGGAGTTTGTGTGTGAGTAAGGCAGAAGCATTTGAGATCTAACCAGCCTGCACCCTTGCAACTGTGTCTGCAAGGAACCTCATTTTGAATTCATAAGGTCAAATGTGCTTTGCCTGGGGCCTTTTTAAATCTGAGTTTTACTGTTGCTTTAACGGGGGTATAACTGAGAGTCAGGTTAATTTGGGGATTTGTTTAAAAGTTATTATAGTGTGAATTTGTAGTCATATGTATGTGTTTAATTTGTTGTTAAATTAATAAATGCTTAATTTAGTTTTATATAGTAAAACCCCTTGAGACTCGGCGGTCTGATAACAACTGAATTCAAAGCCTGCGCTCAAAACATACAAATTGCAAAAATGGATTATGACAGTTGTTACAAACAAGTTTCCCCCCGGATTTGAACAGCCTTTACCATCGGCTGTGTCATAATAAATGGGGGACATTGGCAGGATATACTTGAAATTCCTTGATTTTTTTTGGAATTGGTGAACCTTAAGGCTAAGAGTATGAGAAGGAATTTGAATTCTGGAGTGGGTGTGAGGTATTCTTGAAGTGTTGATACTGCAATAACAGTTGTATCTATGGTCAGAATTTTACATTCGGTGTGCGGGGGCGGGCCAGAACATAAAATAACGTGCGATGACTTCGGGCATGCAGCGCTCTCCACAATCTGGCGCTGGAAAGGGGGGACGCAGTGGAGGAAGAGGATGTTGACACAGCTGCTCTGGCAGCAGACTATGAGTCCAGCAGTGAGTCCAAGGACGAGCACGCTCAGGAGAACGCTGAGGGGATAGACACTGACCCGGGCAACCTCCAGGAAGGCAGGGACACCCGGGAGGTTTTGATTCAACGCTCCTTCAGCTAGGCTACCAAAGGTGAACCATCGCCACATGCCAGGGCTGCAGGCTTCATACTTGATACCTGACAGGAACATTTACTTGGTGAACAACATGCACTAAGTGCCATTTCAATAAATCTCAATGACAAACAAGTCACTCATAACATCATGGGTTACCCTGCACCTGCAGAACTAATGAAGCACCCAGAGGCTTGTTGAGCACAAACGCATTTAACGGTGTGGTGTCTGGCATTTTTAAAAACAAATTAAATGGAAAGTGTTCTCCATCACACCTACTAATAACTAACTTAAAAGTGGGGCAAAAAATATCACCAGTGATAAGCCTGTGTTGTGCCTAAGGTGCTTTAAGTTTGCATTTACAGGTGCTACATCTGGGTGCTCCCCCCTCGCTGGCACTGGCATTGGATGCAGTCTGCTCACTCTGCTGTCCTGTTGGCCTTGATGACCTTGGCGGGCATCCTCTGGCCCGTGTAGTCTGTGCTGGCCCTGCCTGGGATGGAGTGGCCAATGGCATGGCTGGCATCTCCCCAGTTGCCGCAGCTTCATCAGATGCCACGGTCATTGGCAGAGGGGCAGAGGCACTGCTGCTATCATCTGGAGCACCCTGAGAGGAGCCCGCAGAGACGACAGACAGCTCATGCAACAACGTGAGCTCAATTTGGACCTCCCTGCTCACCATTGATGGATGGGCACCTAGCTGGGATACCCTAGCTGGGATACTGGGTGTCCAATCCATCTCCCACACTGACAGTGACCACCTGAGGTCATTGCCGGTGTGAGGGCTTGTAGGTCCGAGCGCATCCCCGGGAACCCCTGATTGAGCTCCTGTAGCAGCCTCTCCATGAGAGTTGCCACTGTCTCCATGGAGGAGGCAGTGTGCTTGGCCATGAAGGTCACTGCATTGCTCAAGCTCCGCATGGACTCCTCCAAAACGGAGACCATGGCACGCATTCCCTCATCTGTCTCCACCAGATCCTCCCGCACACCCTGCTGGACTTCCAGAATCTGCTGCCTCAGGGACGACTCCAGAGGCACATCATCAGCCACTGACTGAACATGTTCCTGGTCCCCAGCAGTCCTGTGACTGCCGGAGCCCTGGGTACTCTCTGCCTCTGCCTGCACCTCAAGTGAGTGTGAAGTGCCCTCACCGCTGTGCACTAAGATACTATCTGCCAATCTAATGCCCACCGAGTTGCTGGTATCTGCGCTGGTGCCTGCCTGGCTGAGAGGGTGTGACGCTGGTGCGTTTATATCTGTGTCCTCTGGGGTGAGCAGTGGGCCTTCAGGCTCCTGACCCGACGGGCTTCTGGTGAGCCTGAAAGGAAGAACAAGGACATGTGATTAGTTGAATTTGTTACAACTGCCCCACCAAGCTGCCCTCCCCCTTGTCGTGATCAACACTGACGTTCTGCATGACAATGGTACTCCCAGTCAATGGCAGCCTTCACATGGCTGCCTGCGCTGTTTTTGAATAGACCACCGGGTCACCATTGGAGGGGGCAGACATTGAGCTCCCACCCCTGCCTGCCCTTTGATGCCGGAGCTGCGCATTACACTGGGCGGGCCTTAATTGGCCCTCCCGCAAAAATTGGCAGTGTGGACCCGATTGCGGGTGGCGGTCGGGTTCCTGACCACCCCTGCCCACTCCCGCCGAGCCCACCTGACCTATATAAAATCCTGGCCCATGGCCAAATCATTTTTGGAACTGGAAGATAGTGCTCTAGTACAAAAAGTATCCAAAAGATAACAGGGTTGGCGGATAAATTACAATTGAGGTTACCTACGGAGGCTAGGAAATCATACGTATTTGAAGTAATAGCAAAGCATTGGGAATTGGAAGGAATAACTGAGAGACAGAGTTCTCCAAAGGGTGGTTCATTGGAATGGGCTCAAATTCAGTTGCAAATGAAAACGATTGAATTAGAAGAAAAGGAAAGAGACAGGGCATTCAAAAGGGAACAGGCAGAAAGGCAGGAGAGAGAGAGAGAAAACAGGAAAGGGATATAGAAATTGTTTACATAGAGAAGGAGAAAAGAGAGAGAGAATTTCAACTGAAAATATTAAAAAAAACAATGTCAGTAGGTGAGGAAGGATTTATCTCCAGGGTAGAACCCAGGGAGATGTTTAAATTTGTACAAGCTCTTCCAAAGTTTGAGAAAAAAGATATTGAAGCATTCTTTATTTCATTCAAGAAGATAGTTAAACAAATGAAATGGGCAGAGAAAAACTAGACATTATTGTTACAGTCTAAGTTGGTGAGTAGAGCGCATGAGGTATATGCTTTGCTATCTGAAGAGGTATTGGTGAATTATGGTATGGTGAAAAAGGCTATTTTGAGTGCATATGAGTTGGTTCCTGAAGCATACAGACAGAAATTTAGGAATATAAGAAAACAACCTGGGCAAACTTATATTGAGCTTCAGGGAGTAAAACAAAGTAATTTTGGATTCGGGCATTAAAAATGAAGACAACATATGCAGCTCTTAGAGAGGTAATTCCTTTGGAAGAATGTAAAGATTCAATTCCTTTGGTTGTGAGAACTCATGTGGAGGAACAGAGGGTTGATTTTGTAAGGCAAACAGTAGGGATAACTGATGATTATGAGTTAGTTCATAGGGCTAAACATTTTTTTTTCGCCCTTTTAAATCCGAAAAGGATAGAAAGTGGGAAGGTGAAAGGAAGGTAGGTACTCAGGGAAGAGAAGGAGTAACTGGAAACTCTTAAGAAGTTTTTATTCAGAATAAAAAGGAAGGTGATGAGGGTAGGAGCGACATTCAAAAATTGAAGTGTTTTCATTAGAATAAAGTGGGGCACACAAAGTCAGTGTGTGTGTTGGAACTTGCAGGGAAAATCTGTTGGAATTATTGGGGTGCAGAAAAGTTCTGCAAGTAAAAGTGCTGTGGGTTCTGAGGTTCAGGCACAGGAGAAACCAGTGGTTTGTGTACAAGTAAAACAGGGAGAAGGTAAATTTAAAGAGTATATGGAAGAAAGATGAAGTTATTGTTGGGGTAGTGGAAAAATGCACATTACAGGGGTTCAACTTATGATATAGCTGGATCACAAATGTGGATGATGTCTATGGTAGTTGAGCAGCCTGTAGAAGTGGTTTCAACAGAGAAGTTACAGAAGGAGTACCCTGGATTGTTTCCAGTTTATGTGATAACGAGATCACAGGCACACAGGTTGAAACAAGAGAAACAAGAGGGATAGGAAGTTCAAAGGCAAGAAGTAGGTTTTGAAATCCAATTAGCTGGCACTATGTTTTATTGTTCAGGAAGAAAGACTACAGGAGAATTTGGCTGAATTGTTTAACTCAAGGAGGTTAGTGGAGTTACAGAAAACTGATTTGCAATTAAAACAGTTATATCGGGCAGCTTACTTGGAAACAGAAGCAAAATGTATTTCAGTGTGTTATTATCTTAAGGGTGATATTTTAATGAGAAAATGGAGGCCATATCATGCCTCAGCAAATGAAAGCTAGAGGGAGGTACCTCAGATTGTTATCCCATTAGGGTATAGAAATGAGATTCTGAGGATTGCTCATGAACTTCCAATGGGGGGATATTTAGGAATTATAAAGACACAGGCAAAAGTACAGAAACACTTTTATTGGCCAGATCTGCTTAGGGATGTAGTCAAATTCTGTAGAACATGTTGCACATGTCAACTGATAGGGAACCCATAAGTAGTGATTGAGCTGGCATCTTTAATCCCAATACCAGCATTTGAAGAACCTTTTACTAGGATCATTATTGATTGTAAATGACCCCTCCCTAAGACTAAAGGTAGAAATCAGTACTTACTGACAATATGGATGTGTCTACCAGGTTTCCTGAAGTGATACCTTTAAGAAATATTATGACTGAGAACATTGTGGAAGAGTTTAGTAAATTCTTTTACAAAATATTGTTTACCTAAAGAAATACAATCAGATCAAGTTTCAAATGTTATGTCACAGCAGTTTAAGGAAGTAATGAACAGTTTCAGGATAATACAATTTAAGTCAACAGCTTATCATCTGGAGTCACAAGGGGCTTTGGAAAGATGGCATCAAACTTTAAAAACTATGATGAGATCATACTGTCAGGGTTATCCACAGGATTGGGATAGGGGAATTCCATTCTTGTTTTTTGCTATTAGAGATGCTCCTAATGCATTGACTGTTTTTTGTCCTTTTGAACTAGTTTATGAGCATGAGGTAAGGGGACCATTGAATCTGGTTTATGAGAATTTGGTGGGTCAAAATCCAATAGCTATTCTCCTGGATTATGTATCAAACTTCAGAGAGAGATTGGACAGAGCAGGCTGGATTTTACCGTCGGTGAGCGGGTCTGGGGCCTGCTCACCGACACGTAAAATTATGCACGGTGACATCAGGGAAACTCCCGACTTCTCCGCGCCTGATTTAAATTTTCAGGAAGGTGAGGGCACAGCAAAATCAGCTGCACACCTGCCGACCTGTCAATGGCCAATTGAGGCCTTTGACAGGATCAATTAAGCAATTAAAGGACATGCCCGTCCAACCTTAAGGTTGGCGGGCAGGCCAGGAGCCCCCGCGGCAATGAGAAAAAACATGAAACCTCATTCACGGGCGGGATGAGGTTTCATGTAGGCTTTAAAATGTTTTGATAAAGATTGTGTAAAAATTATGGACATGTCCCAACTCATGTGACATTGTCACATGAGGGGACATGTAAGGGAAATTTCATTTTTCTACTTTTATCTTTTTTACACGTAGAGCCGATCTCCCTGAGGCAGCACCTAGCCTCAGGGAAATGAGTGCGCTCTTTCGTGCACATGCGCAAAAGACTGCACTCTCGATTTTAGGGATTTCCCCCCCACCACCCGCACAGGGAGCACATAGCTATACCATGGTTAGAGGATTGTATTGAGAAAGTGGGACAATCAAAATTTAACACAAAGATTGACTTGCTAAAAGGATATTGACAAGTACCATTATCGGAGACAGCAAAGGAGATATCGGCTTTTGTGACACCAAATTGTCTATATCAGTTTAAAGTTATGTCATTTGGTATGAAGAATGCACCTGTGACATTTCAAAGACTGACGAGCAAAGAGCAAAGCAAAGCAGGTCTAAGCAATTGTGCTGTTTATATTGATGACAGTAGTTTTCAGTCAGATGTGGGATGAGCATTTACAACATTTGGAAGAATTATTTACTCCATTACAAGAAGCTAATTTGGTGATGAACTTGGCTAAAAGTGAATTTTCAAAAGCACACGTTAGGTATCTAGGCCATACTATTGGACATGGTAAGGTGGCTCCGAGAGATGTGAAAGTCAAGGCTATTGTGGATTTCCCCGTGCCTACAACAAAATGAGAAGTTTTGTGATTTCTGGGCATCAGTGGGTTTTACTGGAAATTTGTACCAAATTTTAGCCAAGTGGTTGCTCCACTGACTGAACTACTGAAAAAAGAACAAGAAGTTTCAATGGACACTGGAGTGTCAGAAGCCATTCGATAGTTTGAAAACTGTATTAGCTATGACACCAATGTTGACAGTACCCAATTACGCCAAGCAATTTAAGTTGGCCGTTGATGTAAGCGATATAGGCATTGAGGCTTGCATTGTTACAAGAAGATGACACTGGAATTGAAAAACTGATAGGGTATTTTTATGGAAGTTGAATGCACAACAGAGAAGATATTCAACAATTGAAAAGGAGATGCTGGATTTGGTGTTAGCATTGCAGCATTTTGAAATCTATGTGGCAAACAATTCGTCAGAAACATGTTATGCAGACCACAATCCTTTATAGTTTCTGGACAAATTTTGAGACAAAAGTGCAAGGCTGTTCAGGTGGAGTTTATTACTGCAACCATTTAATCTACAGATAATACAGGTCGCTGGACAAGAGAATCTGTTTGCAGATATATTATCAAGAGTTTTAAACTTAAAGGAAAATTGGACATTTTAAAATCTGGACACTGAACTGGAATGATTTCTGCTAATACCAAGGATTTGTATGTATATTGTTATGCTAATGCATGCATCTGGTAGTGTAAGTATATAGTTAAGTATAGGAGATGGGTTAATAAAAAGTAAAGCTGTCTTCTAGAATTATGACGGTTCATTTTTTGATAAGGAGGGAGATGTCATGAGGAGATTAATGTCTATCATATTATTGGAAATTATTTTTTAAAATAGAGTTTAATGGTGTCTGTCAATGTGTGTGTGTATGTGTGTGTGTGTCTTAATTGGATTAAAGCCAGCTAGTCTGGCTGCTTTGATGTATAGAAAGAAGTAGGTTTGAAATGTTAATTAGATAAATATGGGGAAGATTAGAAACATAGGTGTTAAGGGGGTACATTTGCATTTGTTGGATAAAACATTCAAGAGTAGGAGTAAAATCTTGCACCTAGCTGGGAGACACCAAGCAATGGGTTCACATTACTAATAAAATTAGTGGGATAAAAATATTATTGTTAGGAGATGTGAGGTTAAAAACCTAGTAATACAATGGGAAATTTACATTCAAAGGAAAAGCTAGGTATAAACAGAAAAGAGTTTGTGTGTGTAAGGCAGAGGCATTTGAGATCTAACCAGCCTGCACCCCTGCAACTGTGTCTGCAAGGAACCTCATTTTGAATTCATAAGTTCAAATGTGCTTTGCCTAGGGAATTTTTAAATCTGAATTTTACTGTTGCCTTAACGGGGGTGTAACTGAGAGTCAGATTAATTTGGGGATTTGTTTAAAAGTTATTATAGTGGGAATTTGTAGTCACATGTATCTGTTTAATTTGTTGTTAAATTAATAAATGCTTAATTTAGTTTTATATAAAAAAACCTCTTGGGACTTGGTGGTCTTATTATTACTGAATTCAAAGCCTGTGCCTCGAAACATACAAATTGCAAAAAATGGATTATGACATTTGTTACAAGTTTCCCTCTGGGATTTGAATAGCCCTAACCATCGGCCATGTCATAATACACATGCCCCCACATCCCACCCCCCTCACCCAGCAGTGCTTTCCTGGCTGGCCCTGGCGATCTTGTCCCACTTGCCTGTGTTTTTTTTCTTCATTGTTTTATGAGATTTGGGCCATCCCTGAATGCCGTTGAACTGAGGGCCATTAAGAGTTGACCAAATTGCTGTGGATCTGGAGTCACTTGTAGGCATAAGGATGGCAGATTCCCTTCCCTAAGGAACATGAGAGAAGCAGATAGGTTTTTACAACAATCGCTGATAGTTTCATGGTCACCATTACGGAGGCTAGCTTTACATTCCAGATTTATTAATTGAATTTAAGTTCCCATGAGCATTAGGCTGGGCTTCTGGATTACTTGCCCAGAGGCAATACCACTATGCCATCATCTCTGCCCTTGGGCCAGAGGTGCAGCCACGATACTCAGCCTTGGGCCTACTGCAGTATTGGCAGAGGTCATCAATCCCGGTAGCGCTGCTGGTATTGGAAAGCTGCTGGCCTCTGTTTGGCTGGTAACTTTCAGAGGTGGGACCTTCGTCTTGCGGGAGCAATTCCTGTGGGGGATTCCCCTGTGGGAGCTGGGAACTCTGACGTCATCCAGCTGATTGTTTATTGGGTTTGAATCCTGATGAAGCTCCTGGAAATGGCCATGGCTGGGTTGCCACTGGCTCTCCAGCTGGTGGATGGGCCCACCACTGTGACCATTAAATTCTGTCCTAGGTCCAATACAAATGCAGCATTAGCCTTCTACCTTTTTTTTTTGTAAAAATATACTTTATTCATAAAAAATCTTCAATCACATTCAAAACCATTTCAAAAACAACATTACAAGGGTACAATCCAGGTTAAACTTTTACAAAATGTATCACCAGGTGCATCAGTACAAACAATATTACAGTCATTTACAGCCTTTCATTTTGATCTGTACAGCCCGAGGGGCTCTAAACAGTTCCCAGTCTCTCGGTGCGCTGTGGTAGAAAGGTCTTAGACAGCGACCCTTCCCCATTGCGCCTTTGCGGCAGCTGCCCCAAGCTTTAGTGCGTCCCTCAGCACGTAGTCCTGGACTTTGGATTGTGCCAGTCCGCAACAATCGGTCGGGGACAACTCTTTGTGCTGGAAGACCAACAAGTTTCGGGCAGACCAAAGCGCCTCTTTCACCGAGTTGATGATCCTCCAGCTGCAGTCGATGTTTGTCTCGGTGTGTGTCCCTGGGAACAGCCCGTAGAGCACAGAGTCCTGTGTCACAGAACTGCTCGGGATGAACCTCGACAGCAACCACTGCATCTCTCTCCAGACTTTCTTTGCAAAGGCACAATCCACAAGAAGGTGAACAACGGTCTCTTCCCCACCACAGCCACCTCGAGGGCAACGTGCAGAGGGGGTGAGCCTCCTGGTGTGTAGGAAGGATCTGACGGGGAGGGCCTTTCTCACCACCAGCCAAGCTACGTCTTGGTGCTTGTTGGAAAGTTCTGGCGATGAGGCATTCTGCCAAATGACTTTGACAGTCTGCTCGGGGAACCATCCCACAGGGTCCACCCTCTCCTTTTCCCTCAGGGCCTCTAGGACGTTACGTGCTGACCACTGCCTGATAGACTTGTGGTCAAAGGTGTTTTTCTGCATAAATTTTTCCAACAGGGACAGGTGGTACGGCACGGTCCAACTACTTGGAGCGTTCCGTGGCAGCGTGGCCGGACCCATCCTTCGCAACACCGGGGACAGGTAGAACCTCAGCACGTAGTGACCCTTGGTGTTTGCGTACTGAGGGTCTACGCACCGCTTGATGCAGCCGCACACAAAGGTGGCCATCAGTATGAGGGCGATGTTGGGCACGTTTTTTCCCCCTTTATCTAGAGGCTTGTACATCGCGTCCCTGCGGACACGATCCATTTTCGACCTCCAGATAAAGCGGAAGATGGCTCGAGTGATCGCCGTCGCGCAGGAGTCTGGAATGGGCCAGACCTGCGCCACGTACAGCAACAGCGAGAGTACCTCACACCTGATGACCAGGTTCTTACCCGCAATGGAGAGGGAGCGTCGCTCCCACATGCCCAGTTTCCTTTTCACCATAGCCACTCGCTCCTTCCAGTTTCTAACGCATGCCCCGGTCCCTCCGAACCATATCCCCAGCACCTTCAGGCCGTCAGCCCTGACAGTGAAGGGGACAAAGGATCGGTCAGCCCAGTTCCCAAAGAACATGGCCTCGCTCTTCCCACGATTTACCTTGGCTCCCGAGGCCAGTTCGAACTGGTCGCAGATGTGCATCAGTCTGCGCACCGACAGCGGATCCGAGCAGAAGACGGCGACGTCGTCCATGTACAGGGAGGCTTTTACCTGAGTGCCTCCACTGCCTGGGATCGTCACTCCTCTTATGCCCGGATCCTTCCTGATGGACTCGGCAAAGGGTTCTATGCAACACACGAAAAGGACAGGCGAGAGAGGACAGCCCTGCCTGACTCCAGATTTAATCGGAAAGCTATCTGTTTCCCACCCATTGATTGAGACTGCGCTACTGATGTTAGTGTAGAGCAGTTGGATCCAATTTCGAATTCCCTCCCCAAACCCCATTTTGGAGAGCACATCCCCCATGTAGGTGTGCGATATTCTGTCAAAGGCCTTCTCCTGATCCAAGCTGATGAGGCAGGTATCCACACCCCTGTCCTGTACATAGGCAATCGTATCCCTGAGCAGCGCCAGGCTGTCAGAGATCTTCCTGCCTGGCACAGAGCAGGTCTGGTCAGGGTGAATCACCAATTCCAGAGCGGATTTGACCCGGTTGGCGATGACCTTGGACAGAATCTTATAGTCCACATTCAACAGTGAAATGGGTCGCCAATTTCTAATTTCCTCCCTTTCCCCCTTGTGCTTGTACATGAGGGTGATGATGCCTTTCCTCATGGATTCTGACATACTACCGGCCAGGAGCATACTCTCGTACACTCCTAGCAGGTCTGGGCCGATCAAGTCCCACAGAGCCGAATACAACTCCGCCGGCAAGCCGTCGCTTCCGGGAGTTTTACTCTTCTCGAAGGACTCAAGGGCCTTAGTCAGTTCATCAGAAGTTAGCGGTTTGTCTAGGCTCTCCCGCGTACTGTGGTCTAAGACCTCCGTGATAGAGGACAGGAAGGACTGGGAGGCCGTGCTGTCCGTGGGCTTCACGTCATACAGTCCGGCATAAAAGGATTTGCTGATCCTCAGAATGTCGGACCGTGATGACTTTACTGAGCCGTCTTCTTCCTTCAGGCTGCTGATCACAGAGCGCTCTCTGTGTACCTTTTGGAAGAAGAAACGTGAGCACGTCTCATCCTGCTCCACGGAGCGGACTCTGGAACGGAAGATGATCTTGGAGGCCTCCGAGGCAAAGTGCGAGGCTTGCTGGCCCTTCACCTCTTGGAGCTCCTCCTTGACATCGACCCCCATCGACTGCAGCCGGAGCAGATTCTGCATCTTTTTCTGGAGTCGGGACATTTCCCTCTGTTCCTTTCTAGCTTTCTGGGTGCCTTTGCGGATGAAAAACCTCTTGATGCTTCCCTTGATCGCTTCCCACCAGTGTGTCAGGGACTCAAAGAGGGGTTTCACGGTTCTCCAACCTTTGTAATCCCTCTTGAGCTCCTCAATGTTCTCTGGGGTCAGCAGTTGCACATTTAGCTTCCATGCCCCCCTGCCCTACCTGGGAACTCAAAACTGATTTTCACCACTAAAACGAATCTATCTCCCATGCAGATGTTTTGTGATTTCTTGAATGAACCTCCCTTTTGTGCAATATGACCAGAAACAATAAAAAGAAATTCCTGTGTAAATGAATAACCCAGGCAAATATATAAAATAGAAAGCGTAATCCATGGTTATATATATTCAATATTCTAACTTTTAGCATGGAAATTAATACTTAAATTAAAAATAAATAACATTATTTAAAATAGCGTAACATATTTAAATATTTAAAACATTAAAAACAAGGTCCCTTCTGTGAGTTATACTTAATTTAATAATATGGGGTCTTCCGAGATTCATAAAAATTTTTAGTGAAATGTGAAGGAGAGTTAGAAGAAGATTGAATATGTCTCCAATTCAGTGGCTGTTAGTTGGTACAACAATTCTGATTAGACCTAAATCTGAACTGCTTAGTCCTCAAGTGTTAAGCAACAATAGACAAAAAAAGTCACTTTTTGTTGCACATATTAATAAGCTGATTGAAGAATTAGAACTCAATCCGTTCATTTGCCTGGACTACTTTTTACGTTTCTTTAATTAAAAGCGAATTATTTGACAACAGTTTTGATTGTTTTATTTCAATATTAATGGCTCCAAACCAGGAGCCAGTACCAAATAAAATTAAAATCCAAAATGTAAATAGATTAAATAAATATTTGTAGCAGCAGCTTCAAATATAATAAGCTCTTGGGTGGTAGCATTAACTGGATGATAGTGAATCAGTAGTCCTTTTACAGTCCTCCAAATTGTATTTTCTATTGACGGCAGCCCAACATGCCTTTGTACCCCAACATTTTTTTTCTCTCAGCTAAACTTAAAATGTCAAACAAAGATTCATAATACTGAGCTTTTTGCCACTTAAGTACTAGAAGTTGACATTTCTTTCTAGCCAGCTGATAACACCACTAAGTACCACTATGTCAGATATGACATTTACTAGTCAATGACAGCATTTTTCTCGTTTATAATTTTCCCAACAATGAAATCTAAATCCCCAGCTGCAAAAGGCATCGTTGGCTGTGATAGATGAGTTTTCTCTTCTTCATACTTTGAATGCACATCCATACCCCATGTTGCTTGGAAAAGAGCACAAGAACATAAAGAAGTGTGGAGCAGGAAAAGGATAGTTAACTCATCAAGTCGGCTCTCATCAACATGCCAGACATAATGTGTCACTGGCTTAGGCTGTCCAATTTACTAATCTCCTCAGAGATGTGAAAATTAACAGAAGGTCCAAGAAGAAAACAAAATGGGCATTTCTTCCTGATTCACCCCTGTCACCCACCAAAAGTAGTCAATAACACCCCTCTTTGCTACTTTAACACAACAAACTACGTGGGCATGCTTGCAGACACAGCCATCATTTTTATGGTTCTTGCAGCTTTGGAACAGAAGTAAAAATTATCATTGTTGAGAGGGTGGTGGACAAATACTTAAATGTCCGCTATGATCTGCTACCTTAACAGATATTAACACATTTAAAAATAGATTGATTAAAAGCAGTGGGAGGAATGACAAACAGACCCGTACAGACCTGTAGCCCCGGTGTGATCATAACCGGTCCAGACAGTAAAATCAGATGGGTTGTAAAACCGACAATCAACCAAAACTGTTTCATGTTCAACTAACCGGTTAAGGTAAAGTTAGATTTTTCGTGTTCGCTCACGGTTATTGTTTACTGTAATTTCTAGCAAATAGAGTTCCACAATTTAATTTGTTAGCTATGGTGATCATTATCTCTGTAACCTTCTAACTTAATTATCATAAATTTTTAACCCAGGTTGGTTATGTAGCATTATCTGTTTTTACTAGGAGTTTCTCGAAACACCTACTTTGCACTTAGAAAAACACAATATGATTAGAACAGGTCAACATGGTTTTATTAAAGGTAAATTCTGTTTGACAAATTTATTTGAGTTTTTTGAGGATGTAGGGTAGATAAAGGGGAACCAGAAGGTGTAGAATACCTGGATTTCAAAAGACATTCGATAAGGTGCCACACAAAAGGTTAATAGGCAAGATACGGGCTCATGGAGTTGGGGGTAATATTTTAGCATGGATGGAGGATTAATTAACTGATAGAAGGCAGAGAGATAAACAGGGCCTTTTCAAGCTGGCAGGCAGTGAATAGTGGAATGCTGCAAGGATCACTGCTGGGGCCTCAGCTATTTACAACCTGCATTAATGACTTAGATGAAGAGACAGAGAGTAATGTATCAAAGTTAGCTGATGATACCAAGCTAGGTGGGAAAGTAAGTTGTGGGGAGGGCACGGAGAAGCTTCAAAGAGATATAGGCAGGCTGAGTGCAGCGGCAACAAGATGACAGGTGGAGTATAATGTAGGGAAGTATTGAGTTACTCACTTTGGTCACAAGAATAGAAAAGGAGAATATTTTTAAAAGGTGTGAAACTTGTAAGTGTTGATGTTCAAAGAGACTTGGGTGTGCTTGTACAAGGAATGCAGGAAGTTAGCATACAGGTGCAGAAAACAATTAGGAAGGCAAATGGCTTGTTGGCCTTTATTGCAAGCAGATTGATGCATAAGAATAAAGCAGGGTTCTGAGATTGTACAAGGCTTTGGTGAGACCACATCTGGAGTACTGTTTGTAGTTTTGGTCTCCACATTTATGCATTAGAAGCGGTACAGCAAAGGCTCACTAAATTGGTCCCTGGGATGAGGGGGTTATCCTATGATAAGAGGCTGAGTAAGTTGGGCTTTATTCTCTGGAGTCTAAAAGGATGAGAGGCGATATCATTGAAACCTACAAAACTCTAAAGAAGCTTGATAGGGTAGATGTTGAAAGATTGATTCTGCTGGTTGGGGAATCTAAAACATGTGGAAATAGTCCCAGGATAAAGGGCCAATCATTAGGACCGTGATGAGGAGAAATTAATTCACTCAAAGGGTTGTGAATCTTTGGAATTCTCCAACCCGGGGCAGAATTTTACTTCGGGGTGTGGGTGTGCGCTTGACATGCCGGAACGTAATATGACATGCGATGACGTTGGGTGTGTGTCCTGATGTCATCGTGTTGTCTCGCGATATTTCATTCGGTGGGTGTGTGCCAGAGTTGGCTGCGCACCCGCTGATAATTGAAAGGTCTATTAAGGCCATTAATGACCTAATTAACTTCAAATGTATGCTGCCCGTCCAACCTAATGGTTGATGGGCAGGCAAAAAGGACAAGTGGCCTTTACATTTTTTAGGAAACCTCATTCATAAGCGGGACGAGGTCTCCTAAAGCTATTACAAATTGAATAAAAACTTTCTTATGACAGTAAAAACACGTCCCGTCTTATGTGACACAGTCACATGAGGGGACACGTTTCATTAAATTTTTAATGTCTTTAATAAGCAGCTCTGTGCCTAAGGGAGATTGAAGCACTCTTCTGCGCGCATGCACAAAAGAGCGTTGGACTCGACTCTCCCTCCTCCCCCCGCCCGCACAGGTAGCGCTCCGCTACCGCTCGTGATCCACGCAGGATGGGCCTTAATTGGCCCGCCCGCGTGAAATCACGGTGTGGAGCCAATCACGGGCAGCGGCCAGCTCTGCGACTGCCCCCTGCCCGCTCCATCCATGCCCGCCTGACCAATGGAAAATCCCGGCCTGGAGGTTTATGGATGTTCCATCATTGAATATATTTAAGGCTGGGATAGGCAGATTTTTGGTCTCTTGGGGAATTATGAGATATGGGGAGCGGGTGGGAAAGTGGAATTGAAGCCCAAGATCAGCAATGATCATATTGAATGGTGGAGCAGGCTCGATGGGCCACATGGTCTGCTCCTGTTTCTTGTGTTCTTGTGTACTTTGTGCGAATAGACATGTTTCCAAATTCTAGTTTTATACAGACTTGTCAAAGTTGTGCACAAGTCTTCTAGTGCTGTGGCCACATGTCTAGTTAAATAAACTAATAGCATCTTTATTACTCATGCCCTTCAGCATTTGAGATACTTGCATCATGGCCCTTCTTAATCTTTTCTCTAGTGAATACAAGGATAATTCTGTGAGCCGCTCAGAATTTAGCATTAAATTAAGACCTGTTCCAAGTACCTAACTGAAAGTATCAAGGTAAATCCACCATGCAGTAATTTGGTAATTGCTGTTTAGTTGAAGTTAATTGGATTAAACCCGCAATAATTGAGTTAATTGTCTTTTTGCCTCATCAACATGAACAATTTACTAGCCTCTCAAATTTCATTTTTGAATGTGAACACTTTTGCACCTAGGCAGACATCACTACGTGGTATTAGTTCTGTGTTAATATTACCATCGTGTGCTGTTAGCTGTGTGTTAATATTTCCATCATGTAGCGTCAGCTGTGTTAATATTACCGTCAAGTGCTATTAGCTGTATTAATAGTACTATCATGTGCTGTTAGCTCTGTGTTAATATTTCCGCCATGCAGTGTTAGCTGTGTGTTAATATTACCATTATGTGCTGTTAGCTCTGTGTTAATATTTCCACCATACAGTGTTAGCTGTTTGTTAATATTTTCATCATGCAGTGTTAGCTGTGTGTTAATATTACTATCATGTGGCATTAATATTACCAATATGTGGTATTAGTTGTGTTGATATTGCCATCATGAAGGTTATCATCCTTTGAATTGTGTTTGAATGAAATAAACTACACAATATTTGTGCCTTTCCTTCTAATTAGGAATTATCAGGTGCTAAATCCAATATAACAAAAAAAAACTAAACAGGTGCTCCATCTATACATGTTATTATTTTATGAGTAGCTGCACTTCAAAACTACCTCATAGGTGATAAAGCATATTGAAATGTCTATAGATTATAATAGGCTCAGTATAAATGCAAGCCCTTCTTTAATTAAGTCATTGGCCTTGAATTTCCTTATTACTTTGGTGGAAAATCGGCAAAACCTCCAGAAAAATGGCAGCTTTTAAAAATTGATGCCATTTCTCTGGGGATCCTGTGTGATACAGCCAGCAAAAGAGGCAGTCCCAGCAGAAAATTAGAGCCACTATTTGCTCAAGTTCATTTAATTATGGATCTTATTAATCATCCAATCATAAATAAGACATGAATGAAAGCAGAGTGGAATCTAATTGGAATGAGACTTATGGGGATGTCAATCATTCTTCAACCCTAACGATTCTTGGAAGCCTTAATACTCTAAGTCACTCATATTAATGTTGACCATGCTATCCATTTAGATTGTCCAAATGAGCAGAAAGCAGATTTTCTCCCAGGAATCCTTCAGTACTTGTACATTATTCAATGAAGGCTTCACTGTCCTGACGTGACCTTGAGTTTCATTGACGTGTATCCATACAGTGTAATCAACAGGACTAATTTAATAAATAATCATCCCTTTCCGGTTACTGTGGGGAATATTGTCTTGACAACTGACAACATCTGTCACCTGACCATAAGCATTTGCTTTGTGGAAGTTTTAAACACAATGGGCTGTAACTTTCTTGGAATGGCAATCAGTGTCGGATTTCCACCCCATGCCCACTTACCTATGCCAAATTCCTTCCTTGCCTGTTGCGCCTGACCTTCCAACTCAGGCCGGGCGAGATCCAGGCAGCGCTGCTGTCTCCAAGGTCCACCACTGTCGAATTGAAGGAGAACATGCCCCCTTTTTTACGGCACTAGCTGCCATAAAGCAGGTAAGTTTAAAGGTCCCATTGAAATTGACAGGTCAGGGAGAAAGTAACTGCCTAAGGTAAATGGAAAGGATTTGGGGGGTGGGGGTGTTCGGAGGTTGGATGGGGATGGGGGTCGGAAATCGGAGGACAGTCTGGGGGGATAGGGTTGGATGGGGGCGTGCCTGGGGGGGGTGCGGTGGGGGGTGTCAGATATCGGGGTGGGGGGGCATGGGGGGGTCGGACATCACAGGGGGCTGGGGGTGTTGGACATCACGGGGGTGCTGGTGGGGGTCAGATATCGGGGGGGTCAGACATTAGTGTTGTCGGATATCGGGGGTGGGTTGGATATCTGGGGAGAGCTGTGGCGGTGGGGATGGGGGGCTCCTGTTGCGGGGGTGGGGGTGAGGGTTGGTGTGTGTGTGAGGAAATCCTGTGGGGCCGGTCTGGGACTTTAGAATAGGTACAGAGAAGGTAGAAGAGGTTTTAATTCTTCTAAGTTTTTCTGGGTAACTATTGGTATAACCCCAGCGCAACCATCCAAAGCTTCTGATTTAAACCTTATTTTCGGATGGTTCCCAGCGCAGCACAATTGTCCAGAGGAAGTTAGCACTTCTGGGCAATTGCCGTGCAAACCCTTACCTGGGAACTTGCCAGAGGGATTCCCCAGCACATCTTTTGGGTATTTCCCAAATCTCACGCTGGGGAGCGCAGAAGTTACGGGCCAATTTTGGAAATTAAACCCAGCAGGATGGCCATTTACATCAGTTTTAGCTACAGTGTTTGCATAATAACTATGGCATTTAAATTGCAAACATTTTCTACTTGACATTACTGAAATGTAGTAACTGATGCAGTGTGACCACATAACCAATTTCAGAAATTATGAAGCCAATGGGAAGACTGCAGCTATAATGTTTAGAAGAAATGATCCTCCAATAAGTGTCATATACCCCATGTTCAAACACACAAACCCAGGGTTTACACACACACACCCCAAGTTAAAACTCTGACAGATTAGAGGAACCTCTAATGAAATGACCAGACTGGTTTTGTTAGCATTTTATGTTGTTTTGCTTGAGGTTTCTGACAATCTCCTGCCGTATTGTGGGCAATCAGACCAACCTTTGTGAAAATTCGGGGACCACCATCTTTAATGTTGCTCCACAACTGCTTCACAACTAAATCTGAAGTAGTAGTTTGCAGTTGTTTTATCATCATAATCTGGTGGCAATCTGCTGAACTAACACAAAAGATTGAGGAATTTTGAACATATGTTGTATCATGCGTCAATCGAGCTTCTGCGGAGTTTAAGGATGGTTTAAAAATCATTTCACACAAGCCAGACCCGCCCACAAAACTGGTCATGCCACCAGATTGGCATAATAGCGTGGCACGTTTCCAGCAATCATACCCGTTTGCAATTATATCGGCGAAGAAAGCCACGCAGGTATCTGCTCACAGAATGGTCTGCTCCTGGAGAATCGATGCGAGTCTACATATTGCTGCTTTAGTGCTGCTATTTGTACAAATTATTCCCCATAATATATAAATGAATTAATTAAGAAACTGACTAACACACTAATGAAATTTGCACCGTTTATTAAGTCTAATTCAGTTATTTAAAATCAGATTACTCGCAGGTAAAGAAGTTGACGCTTGTTAAAATGGTTACTTTGTGACAAAGCCATTTCCAGCTGTACTAATAGAAGTGCACGCATCATGTTGCCACTCTTGAATATATCAAGGACTTTTTTATTACATAAAATAAATACATTATTACTTATTATCACACAGACCGACTGCATTGGCTCACAGAAAATTTTACATTTGTGATTATGCAAATTAATTTTAGTGGACACTTGAACTGTAACCTTACCCGTAAATTCTCATGCACAATCTATGCCCAATTTCTCAATTGCAACAAAGTGGAAGCTCTACCCCAGTGTCTGAAAGCATCTTAAAACAGTCAACTGCTTTTTTTTTGCAATGTTAGAATTGCATTTTTTTTTTGCAAACTTTTGAACTCATTAAGATAAGGGACATCAACTCTGGCAAATGGAATCATGTTAATGTTTATTTTTAGACTCTGACAGAATTAAACACTCCGCGGTCAAACATAAGCACAGAACAGCTGCAAAGTGAAGTCCGTCCACTGCACTTCAACAATGTCCACTTTTTTCATTAGGGCACTTCCTTTTGCATTAGTGCAATTTTTTTCAATCCATCTTTTGGTTCCTCTGAGTAAGATTAAAAATGGAATAACATGAAGCACTAACATGCAGCTTTTCTACAACAAGTATTTATTTAGGCTTTGATTGTACAGGGCTAAATTTGTGCAGGAGTGAATCTAATGGCATCTGTTATTAGCTAGTCCTGCCCTTTGTACATCTAGGTTTGTAATTCTTTGCGTGGAGCAAGTTGCTAAAAGTGCGAGCTGATAACATCACAGTGAGAGAAATCGAGCTTCTGGGATCTGAGGCAAGAGGTCAAGCAATAGGATATCTCCTTAACGAATCAGGTTAAAAGATTATGAAATTCGCAGTGCAAGCAGGAAGTGCAAATTAAAGTTGGTGAATTCAATATGAAATCAGCTGCAGAAAGAGAAATAAAGAGAGGAAAGCAAAAATGATTTCAAAACAGAAAAAGCCACACAAGAGAAAGAGAAAACGTCTGAACGGCCTTGACAAGGTGGACATCGAAAGAATGTTTCCTCTTGTAAGTGAGTCCAGCACTGGGGGGCACTGTTTTAAAATTAGGGGTCACCCTTTTAGGACATAGATGAGGAGAAATTTTTCCTCTCAGAGGGTTGTGCGATTTTGGAATTCTCTGCCTCAGAAGGTGGTGGAGGGGGGGTCATTAAATATTTTTAAGGCAGAGGTAGATAGATTCTTGTTAGGCAAGGGAATCAAAGGTTATCGGGGTTAGGTGGGAATGTGGAAATCGAAACACAAGAAGATCAGCCATGGTCTTATTGAATGGCGGAGCTGGCTCGAGGGGCCGAATGGTCTACTCCTGTTCCTATTTCTTATATTCTTACTAGGAAACTTTTTAAAAATTAGTTTTAAATTTCTTAAACTTCTAACAAGTTAAGTGCTGTAAAAATGAGATTTTCAAAGGTAGAAAGGTTGACTGGTGGAAAATAAAATCTCTGACACCGTTAAAAGGGTGCTTAGATTGAAGAGGACAAGATTTAGCTTTCTGCGGTTAGTTTTAATTTATATCTACAGTGCATCCAATCCAAGCCAGCCAATTTCCACCCCATCAGACCACTCTCAATCATCAGTAAGGTGATGCTGACAGTGCTATTGAGCAGCACTTACTCAACAGTAATCTGCTCACTGATGCTAAGTTTGGGTTCTGCAAAGAGCACTCAACTCCTGACCTCAATACAGCCTTGGACCAAACAGGGACAAAAGAGCTGAATTCCAAAGGTGCGGTGCATCAAGGCAGTATTTAACCAAATGTGAGCCCAAGTAAAACAGAAATCAATGGGAATTAGAGGGAAAACTCTCCATTGGTTGGAGTCACACCTCACAACAAAAAAGATCATTCTGGTTGGTGAAGGCCAATCATCTCATGCCCAGGACATTGCTGCAGGAGTTCCTCAGGGTAGTATCCTAGGCCCAGCCATCTTCAGCTGCTTCACGAATGTCCTTCCTTATGGTCAGATTGGTGATGTTCACTGATAATTGCACTGTGTTCAGTTCTATCTGCAACGCCTCAGATAATGAAGCAGTCCTTGCCCGCATGTAGCAAGACCTGAACAACAAACTTGGGCTCATAATTGGCAAGTAACATGCATGCCACACAAGAGCCAGGCAATGACCATCTCAAACAAAATTAACTAACCACCTCCCTTGTATTCAACAGCATCAGCATCGGTGAATCCATACCATCAGCATCCCGGGTGTTACATTTTCCAGAAAGGTAACTGAGACAGCCATATAAAAACTGTGTTGTACTGTGGCCTTGTCACCTATTTGTAATAGAGTTGATCTGCAGACAACTTTTCTGGTTTATCATTCACAGAATTACAGAACCACAGAATCACACAGTGTAGAAGAGGCCCTTCAGCCCATCGAGTCTGCACCGACACGTGAGAAACACCTGACCTACCTACCTAATCCCATTTACCAGCACTTGGCCCATAACCTTGAATGTTATGAAATGCCAAGTGCTCATCCAGGTACTTTTTAAAGGATATGAGGCAACCCGCCTCCACCACCCTCCCAGGCAGCGCTTTCCAGACCGTCACCACCCTCTGGGTAAAAATGTTTTTCCTCACATCCCCCCTAAACCTCCTGCCCCTCACCTTGAACTTATGTCCCTTATGTATTCACTTGTACTGTTAAAAATATTGGCTCTGCCTTCCCAACTTTCATGTTAAACAATGATTAAATGTCAGAATTTGTTGTTTCGGGCTCTTCTACACTGTAGATTTCATTGGGCTTCATCTGTTGTTTGCAAGTCTGTTTAAATCTCTCTTTGCACTGTCTCATCATATGTTTACTTCTGTGACATAAGTAACATTCTACTTTTTCAAACCGCCAATCGCTAAAAAACTGCTTCCACATCAATTAAAGTTGTTCTTCGATTTAGCTGCTAAGTTATTTTTTCTTATTTTTCAGTTAACGGGGGCTGTTTCCCTCTTTGCTGCAGCGTCTTGCTTTTTTGTGCCACTTTCGGTTGGCTGTTGCTGCTCGATTTGTAGTACGGCACCATTTTGCGTCCCCTGTATTGCTTGAGAATCTCTTACAGTGCTTTCCATGGCCAGCGCTATTTCTAATTCTTTCTTGAAATCCAGATTCACTTTAGCCAGCAATCTTCTCTGAATGGTGCCTTCTTTCACACCACATACTAAACCATCTCTAAGCATATTGTTCAGAATCTCACCGAACTCACAATGTTCCATCAGTTGCTTCAAATTTGCCATGTAACTAGCAATTGGCTCACCCAGGGCTCTATTTTGGGAATTGAACCAAAACCTCTGCGTCGTGACTGAGGGCTCGGGTTGAAAATGTCCCTTCACGAGGTCCACCAATCCTCCAAAATTCTTTGAATCTATGGCACTGGGTACCATCAAACTTCAAATCAAACTGTAGGTTTTGCTCCCACAAGTACTCAAGAGGATCACTCGTCTCTTTTCTTCCCCCGTGATTTCGTTCTCTTGAAAAAAAGAACAAAATATATATGAGACGAATCATCTGTGGCTGGCTCAAAGGGATCGATTCTACCAAATTGTGACATTTTGGGTGAGTATACCTTCTGTTATTTTAATCGGACGTTGATACTCACAATCGCTGAACGAGGTACAGTACCGATTCCAATTTATCTTGATTTATCCTGATTTATCCTCATCTCCAGTTTGTTGTAATGTGGCCTTGTCACCTATTTGTAAAAGGGTGATCTACAGACAACTTTCTAAGTGGAAACATTAGGTTTATTTACAATACAGCCAGCAACAACTACACTTGTGCTTTCAACTCCATCTCCTATCTCTATACTAACTGAGGAGGTAGCCTCGTGCTACTAACGCATTGGTTTACACAGGTCATGTGGTCTTACATCACAGGACTATTCTTAAAGGTACTGTCTAACATTTAACAAAACCATAATCACTAGACTGTGGCTACAAGAGCTGCTCAGAGGCTAGGAATTCTGCAGCGAGTAACTCAATGCCTGACTCCCCAAAGTCTTACCATTATCTCCAAGGCACAAGTCAGGAGTGTGATGAAATACTCTCCACTTGCCTGGATGAGAGCAGCTCCAACAACATTCAAGAAGCTTGACACCATCCAGGGTAAAGCAGCCTGCGTGATCACATCCATCATCTTAAATATTGGCCCAGATCTTCAGAGCTGCAAATCATACCCCCAAGATGCATTTCAAGGTCCTGTGGAAGTCCTGACACTGACTCTTTTGGAATTGCCCGGGAAATTTGAACTACAGATGGGCAATTCCCATGCTCCTTGGGACCCTCAGAAAGTCTCTCACTCTGAATTAGAGTCAGAGACTTTGGACAGTTGAGACTTACTTACCTGGATAGCTACTGAGGAAATGGTAGACAGAAAAATCCTAATCTAACTCTTAGGTAACTATATAACTGACACCACGATTCCCCCCTCGACCCCTTGCTATCCCCCCCATCCACCTTTCTCACCTCTGTCCCCCAATTACCCCTGACGGCTCGACTCCCCCTGACCCAACATGACAAGTCCCCGACCTGACAATCCCTCCCAACCTGACTTCACCCGACCCACCTGCCCACCTCACCCATCTTACCCAGCTGCCATCCAACCCAGCTCTACCCTACCCAGCTAACACCTCACCAGCCTATCACCCTATCCTCTTACCACTCTACCCACCTACCACCATACCCACCTCCCACCTCATCTAGGTTCTCCTACCCACCTGCCACCCTACCCACCTACCAATCTATCCAGCTGCCACCCCACCCACCTACTACTCTCAGCTGCGACCCTACCCAGTTGCCACCTACAACCCTATCTAGCCGCACCCTGTCCATTTACCTCACCCACCCTACCAATTTGTACACCTACACGTTCACCCATTCACTCACTCATTCACTATTAAACTGAAAAACTGTTTAAATGTCCCAAGATTTTCAGTATGTTAGTGAACAGTTACCAGAATACAACAACTAAGTCCAAAGGAAGGGGGCATGACTTGTTTTACCCCCAATGATTCAGTGCTGTGATAGAAGTAGGAGCGGAAATCCAAAGGTGATTGCCACTCCTTGGAAAATTCGGGCCATTCACTCCCTAGACCACCGACACACAGTAACAGCTGTGTGCATCATATACAAGATGCACTGCAGTAACTTGCTAAGTCTCCTTCGACAGCACCTTCCAAGTGCACAATCTCTACCACCTAGAATAGCAAGGGCAGCAGACTTTGAATATCATCATCTGCAAGTTTCTCTTCAAGTTACACAGCATCCTGACTTGGAACTAAATCGCTGTTCCTGCTTCATCGCTGGGTCAAAATCCTGGAACTCCCTACCGAACAGGATTGTAGGAATACCTTCACCACACGGACTGTGGCAGTTCAAGAAGATGGCTCACCACCACCTTCTCAAGGGCAATTAGGGGTAGGCAATAAATCCTGGCCTAGCCAGCAAAATCCACATTCCAGGAAGGAATACTTTTTAAAAAGTGCAACTTCACACCATTCATTTCAGTGATGAGGCAGACAGTGAGATGCCATTTTGCGAAACTAACAATGGTGAGTCATATTTCAGACAGCAACTTTGAACCCCACATCTGCCCTCACCTGAATTTTCTATAGCATTTACACAAATATAATGGTGAGTGCTGTTAGCTTCAGTTATTTTGACAGCAAATTATATCCCGATAATTTTATATAGTTAAATTCATGAGCCTGGAAGTGATTCAGAGCGGCTGCCCTCTAATTCTTTTTTCTGCTATTTCCAGAGAGTTGTTAACACACTCGAAATAAAATCGTCTATCTTAAAATAGCAGAGAGAGGAATTATATGCGTGTGTTTTAAGGAGTCACATAAAACATCGTTCATGGTTTATTTCCAGATAAACAAATTTCAGGAGCTAAATATTTAAGATGCTCATTGGCTGTGAGGAGGCTGTGACATTGATTATGGCCCATTTTCAGGTATATAACCAATGGCATGAACTATGCCCCAATCATGGAGACTTCAGGCTCTCCTGAAATTGGGCCTCAGGCCTTACTTGCTTAATTTGGGTGAGCAGCCGGTGCCTGTAATGCCTTCACATGCAGCTCACCCATTTATACTGCAAGAGTGTCGACAGCCAGCGAAGAAAGTCAGGGCGGACAGGGAGAAGTACAGCAATGGTGGGGAGAGGTTGTGGGGGCGTGGAGGGGGGTAGGAGTGGGGGAGTCGGTACAGTCCTCTAAATTGACCAGGGCAGTATAGTTTGGGGATTTTTGTTTTTGAAAATTTAACCTTTTTTTTACATTTGTAAGGGATCAAGCATCAAACCACTATGGATGCCTGAAAAATGCTATGATCTAATTTCATGCCAAACCTCTTTTAGATGGGGTGAACATGGGGCTTGTGTCGCCGAAATTGGACCTGGTTTTAAGTCTGATTTTAAATGAATGCCACGAGGACCAACCTTTACCTGAATCTCTTTAAATGATTTATTAGGGGTGGATGAACTGATTAAATGATTCAAACTGTGTTGGCCAGGCAGTTGTATGAGTACCTATTTTCTCTTAATATATTTCTGTTGACTATAACTGACGGTCTATTAGCTTTGCCTGTGACTTAGAGTGTGCCATACAGACATTTACAGCACAGGAGGGAGGCATTTGGCCCAGTGAATCCATGCCAAAACTGGTAAAATTTGAGAACATGATGTATAATGAGCAGATGTACACTGGTCAGACCAACTCAGGTATTCAGATTAGGTTTGAGGCCTGGATCACTGAAGATTTGGACACTTCCAAATCTTTTAATAAAGTGCCTCCACAAAGGGTACCTACACTTTTCTACTGGAGCAAGGACCCAGCTGCTCCTGAGTGGCCCATTTCTGCCAGACTGCGTGCATGCAATGGTGCTTGTCTTAGCTGTGCCTCTAGCGGCTTGATGACATCATCAAAGCGACAACTTAAATTTAAAAGAAAGTGAGGGGGGTGACCCTACCAGAGGGATTCCTGGTAGCTAAATCACAGAATTCACAAAATCACATAATTGTTACAATGCAGAAGGAAGCAATTCAGCCCACCATGTCTGCACTGGCTCTTGGAATGAGCAATTCACTTACTGTCATTCTCCCGCCTTCTTCCCATAGCCTTGCACATTCTTCTTTTTCAGATAACGGGCTGATTCCCTTTGAATGCTTCGATTGAAACTGCCTCTTGCCACACTCTCAGGCAGTGCATTCCAGCCCCTGACCTGTTGCTGAGTGTTAAGTTTTTCTTTCTCATGTCGCTTTTGCTCCTTTTGCCAATTTTAAATCTGTGCCTTCTCATTCCTGAACATTTCATTTTCTCCCTATCTATTCTGTCAAGACACCTCGTGATTTTGAACATCTCTATCAAATCTCCTCTCAGCTTTCTCCTCTCCAAGGAAAACAGTCCAACTTCTCCAATCAATCTTCATAACTGAAGTTCCTCATCCCTAGAACCATTCTCGTGAATCTTTTCTGCACTTGTTCCAATGCCTTCACATCCTTCCTAAAGTGCCGCACACAGAACTGAACGCAGTAGTCCAGCTGAGGCCGAACTAGTGTATTATATAAGTTCAAGCCCTTGACCTTGTACTCTATGCCCCTATTAGTAAAGCCTAGGATACCGTATAAAGGTTGGAGCTGCTGACTGCCCGAGGTAAGTGTAGCAATTATAGTTTTATTTAGTGTGCACTGTACTTTTAAGAATAATATTTGTTAGGAAAGATCACATGATCTGCAGTAACCAATAGAAGAGTAGAACGGGCTACCTTGGCCGCCAGTGTAGAGACAGAATTAGAGTTGAAGGCACAGTGTAGTTGCTGCTGAGTATATTGTAAATAAGCTTAATATTTCCACCCAGTAAGTGTCTGAAGGTCAACCCTATCACTAATAGCACAACTCAGCCACCCTACAACAAACTGGTGACGAGGATAAAACAAGATTGAACAGAAGAAATCAAGTTAGAGAGAACTCGCACTGTACCTCGCCCAGTGATTGAAAGTAGCAAGCTCCATTACAATTGAAGAAGTTATCCCCTCTCAAAATACCACAATTTTGGAGAATTGATCCTTTTGCACCAGCCACAGATGATTGGTTTCAATACATAGAGCACCTTGCGTTCTTTTTTCAAGCGAATGGGATTACGGGGAAGAGAAGAGGTGAGCGGCCCTCTTGAGTACTTGTGGGAACAAAACCTACAGCCTGATTTGAAGTTTGATGTCACCCAGTGCCCCAGATTCAAAGAATTTTGATGAACTGGTGGACCTAGTGAAGGGTCACTTTCAACCCAAGCCCTCAGTCACAATGCAGAGGTTCAGGTTTAAATCACAAAACAGAGCCCCAGGTGAGACAATTACATGCTACTTGGCAAAGTTGAAACAGTTAATGGAACTTTGTGAGTTCGATACGACTCTGAATAACATGCTCAGCGATTGTTTGGTATGTGGTGTGAAAGAGGACTCTATTCAGAAAAAGATTATTGTCCGAAGTGAACCTGGATCTCAAGAACTTGCTAGAGACAGTGCTGGCCGTGGAAAGTGCAGTAAGAGATTCAAAAGCAATACAGGGTGCATAAAATGGTGCTGTCCTCCACATCAGGTCTGAAACATCAGCTGAAAGAGGTGCAATAAAGCAAGATTCCACCAAGAAGCATGAAATAGCCCCCGCTAGCTGAAGAATAAAGAAAAATAACTTAGTAGCAAAATCGAAGAATAATTTTAATAGTGGTGGAAACAAGCAGTCTTTTAGCGATTGGCAGTTTAAAAAAATTGAATGCTACTATTGTCACAGAAATGGACATATGATGAGATGGTGCAAGGTAACCTTCAAGCAGGCTTGTAAACTAAAGAAGAAGCCCAATGGAATCTACAGTGTAGAAGAGCCTGAAACAACAAATTCAGACATTTACTCATTGTTTAAGCTGAAAGTTGGAAAGACAGAACCAATATTTGTCACAGTGAAAGTAAATGGTAAACCTGTTAGAATGGAAGTGGACACAGGAGCTTCCACTACAGTAATTGGGGAACATACCTTCAGATATTTGAATAATGGTGAACATCAATTAAGTTTAGAAGAAACAGCCGCCAAGCTAAAAAACATATGGGTGAAGGCATTCAAGTGAAAGGCATAAGCAGAGTAACTGTCTATTATGGAAGCCAATCGGTAAAGCTACCAGTGTTGGTGTTGAGAGGCAGAGGACTAAGTCTTCTAGGGTGAAATTGGCTAAGGGAAATCAACCTTGATTGGCCACTGAGATTCCAAAGGGGAGCTGGAAGTATTTCTGTTTTGAAAAAGTAGTGTTCAAGGACTCAACAACTTGGAGAAATGCAGCCTGTCTTAAGCCAAAATCTGGATGAACAGCAAAAGAAACTCAAAGAGACCCTAACTGATGACAGAGTTCGAAACAATTGAGCAACCTTCGCAGGGAAAAAGAAAACCTGTTGAAAGACCTTCACACACTACAAGACTCCCTCAGGTCAAAGTTTGTACCTCTAGAAAAGTCTTAAGAGAAACAGAAAGAATTCAGCACTTCTCTGAACAAACTGAAGGATCAGTTGGCAGAGAAGACACAAAAATGTTCAATTTTCCAGGAGGCAGCAAACAGATACAAAAAAGAGATGGAAGAACTGAAGAATCAGTTAAATGAAGCAAAAGTCACAGAATTTCCCAAGAAGCAAACAGATAATGAAATTTTGGGAGACTCAGCCACTGAGCTCAGACAAGTTGACCTTGCATCTGAGAGAGAAGTCTGGCCAACAGCGAAGTCAAAAAGAAGGCCGAGATTAAAGTCTGTGCTCGAAAGAAGAAGACACATAGAACGAAGGTACAGAAGTACTAATAGGGCTTTAATCCTGGAGGCATCATATGAATACACTTTCGTACATAGGCCTGGCAATCAAATTGCAAATGCTGATGCCCTTAGTCATTTGCCTTTACAAGAAAATGCTGAGTATGTCCCAGTTCCACAGGAACTTGTTTTACTGTTAAATTTCTTAGATTTCTTGCTGGTATGTGCTCGGGGTGGCATTTACGAGTGCTGAGTTTCAACGGTTTATCAGCCTCAACGGGATCACTTGTGAAAACTGCACGGTACCACCCTTCCTCAAACGGAGTGGCTGAAAGGACAGTTCAAACGTTCAAGATAGGCATGAAAAAGCTAACTGGCGATTTGTTGTCTACCAAGCTAGCACACTTTCTTTTTCATTACAGGACTACCCCTCATACAACAACAGGTGTCACACCTGTGGAGTTATTGTTGAAACACCATCTCAGGATAAGACTGAGCTGAATTTAGAACGGAAGGTGGAAAGGAGCCAGGGAAGCCAGCAAACTAGACAGGTATGACATTTATTGTATGAGCGGTAGTCCTGTAATTAAAAAGAAAGCGTGCTAGTTTGGGTGCCAGGGAATCGCCAGTTAGCTTTTTCATGCCTGCCTTAAATGTTTGAACCACCCTTTCAGCCAGTCCGTTTGTGGAAGGGTGGTACGATGCAGTTTTCACATGAGTGATACCGTTGAGACTGATGAATTATTGAAACTCAGCAGTGTTAAATACCGTGCCATTATTGGGAGCAACTACTTCTGGTAGCCTGTGAATGGCAAAACTCTGACGTAGTTTCTCAATTGTAGCAGCCAACGTTGGTGACTTTGCTTCATATACATCCAACATTTTGAATGGGCATCAACAATGAGCAGAAACATTGTCCCCGGGAATGGTCCAATGCAGTCAAGATGCCATCCTGGCTGGTTATTTCATGTTGTCTGTTAAAGTACGGTTTTCATTTCATCAGATACAGGCGCCTGTGACCAGCCATGTAGCATTTGTTGTTGTACCTGAAATAGGACTGGGGTCCTGACTTGTCCAGTCTCTGATCTATTGAGTACACACCGGCAAGAATCTAAGAAATTTAACAGTAAAACAAGTTCTTCCACAGGAATTTGCTCATCATTTTCTTGTAAAGGCAAACGACTAAGTGCTTCAACATTTGCAATTTTATTTCCAGGCCTATGTACGAAAGTCATCTGCCGTTAGAATTAAAGCCCATCGTTGCATTCTTGCTGAGGCTATGGGTCCTTTAGCCTTGTCCTCACTCAACAAGCCTAGCATTAGTTTGTGATCTGAAACGATTGTAAATTGGTGGTTGTGTACGTACTGGTGACATTTCTTGACACCAAAGATGATGGACAGGCCTTCTCTTTCTATCTGTGAGTATCCCTTTTCTGCTGTGGTGAGCATTTTTGATATGTAACCTATTGGCCGTTCCGTGCCATTGTCCATCCGATGAGAGAGAACTGCTCCCACTCCATAGGGAGATGCATCATTTGTTAGCACCAATTCTTTTGTCTGGTCATAATGCACTAATAGATTGGACGAGAGCAACAATTGTTTCAACATTATGAAAGCTTCTTTCTGGGGCGCCACCCAAGACTAATGTTAGTTCTTTTTGAATAGAAAATGCAGGGGGGCCAGCACTGTAGACAAATTGGATAACAATCGCCTATAATAGTTGATCATTCCTAGGAATGATTTGAGCTCAGAGGCGTTCTTTGGCGAAGGTGCCTTTCTTATGGCTCTCACTTTCTCCTCAACAGGGTGGAGGCCTTGTGAATCTACTCAGTGACCCAAATAGATTATCTCCCTCGCTTGGAACGTGCACTTTTCTTCTTTCTAGCGCAGACTTTAATCTTGGCCTTCTTTTTGACTTCACTATTGGCCTGACTTCTCTCAGGCACGAGCTCGATTTCAGTGAGCTCAGTGGTTGAGTATCCCAAAATTTCATCAACTCTCTGCTTCTTAGAAAATTCTGCGGCTCTTGCCTCCAAAGCCTCTTTGACTTCATTTAACTGATTCCTCAGCTTTTCCATCTCTTTTTTGTATTTGTTTGCTGCCTCCTGGAAAATTGAGCATTGTTGTGTCTTCTCTGCCAACTCATTCTTCAGTTTATTCAGAGAGGTGCTGAATTCTTTCTGTTTCTTTTCAGACTTTTCCAGAGGTACAAACTTAGACCTGAGGGAATCTTATTGTGTGTGAAAGTCTTTCAGCAGGATTCCTTATTCCTTTCGAAGGTTGCTCACCTTGTCCCAAACTCTGTCAGTAAGCATTGTCGCTTCGAGTTCCTTTTGATGTTCTACCATGTTATGAGTTAAGACAGCCTGCATTCCTTCAGGTTGTTGAGTCCTTACACACCTCTTCCCCAAGCCAGGAATGCTTCCACCCTCCTTTTGGAATCCCTGTGGCCACTCAAAGCTGATTTCCCTTAGCCAATTTCTCCCTAGGAGGCTTGGTCCACTGCCTCTCAACACCAACACTGGTAGCTTGGCCAATTGGCTTCCATAACAGACAGTTACTCTGCTTATGCCTTTGACTTGAATGTCTTTACCCCTGTATGTTTTTAATTTGGCGGCAGTTTCTTCTAAAATTAACTGATGTTCACCATAATTAAGATGCCTGAAGGTATGTTCCCCAATTACTGTAATGGAAGCTCCTGTGTCCGCTTCCATTCTAACATGTCTGCCATTTACTTTCACTGTTATAAACATTGGTTCTGTCTCTCCAACCTTCAGATTAAACAACGAATGAATATCTGAATTTGTTGTTTCAGGCTCTTCTACATTGTAAATCTCACTGGGTTTTTAATTTTGTTTAAAAGCCTGCTTGAATCTTTCCTTACGCTGTCTCATTATATGTTCATTTCTGTGACAATAGTAACATTCGATTTTTTTTAAAACACCAATTGTTATAAGACTGCTTATTTCCACTTCTATTGAAATTATTCTTTTTTCTCGCTGCTAAGTCATTTTTTCTTATTTTCCCACTTGCAGGCGTTGTTTCCCACAAATGTCTTGCATTTCCGCACCCTTTCTGGCTGGAGTTTCCCGCCTAATGTGGAGGACAGCGTCATTTTGTGCTCCCCGTATGGCTTTTAAATCTCTTACTGCGCTTTCCATTGCCTGTGCTATCTCTAGCGCCTTCTTAAAATGCAAATTAGCTTTGGACAATAATCTCTTCTGAACCTTGTCTTCATTCACACCGCACACTAAACGATCTCCGAGCATGTCAGTTAGAGATGCACCAAATTCACAGTTAACTGTTTCAAACATGCCACATAACAAGCAATTGTTTTCCTGGGGGCTCTAATTCTCAAGTTAAAATTGAACCTTTGCATCGTTACCGAGGGCTTTGGCTGGCAATGACCCTTCATCAAACTTTTTCGAATCTGGGGCACCGGGTGCCATCAAACTATAAATCAAGTCATAGGCTTTATTCCCACATGTACTTAAGAGGATTGCTCGCCTCTTTTGTCCCCCATAATCTTGTTCGCTTGGAAAAAAGAATGCAAGGCATTCAACGTAATGAGACCAATCGTCTCTGGCTGGATCAAAAGAATCAATTCTTCCGAATTGTGGTATTCTGAAGGAATAACATCTTTGATTTGAACAAAACATCGACTTACAATTACTGGGCGAGGTACAGTGCCAATTTCTTTTCAACTTGACTCCTTCTGTTTAATCTTATTTTATCCTCATCGCCAGCTTGTTGGATCCTATGGATCCTTGTCGCCTATTTGTTGTGAGTGGTGGGCCAGTTGGTACTATAGATACTATAGGGTTGATCCGCAGACACTCCTTGGGTGGAAACATTAAGTTTATTAACAATATGCTCAGCAGTAACTATATGTGAGCTTTCAACTTCAACTCTATCTCTGCACTAACTGCCGAGGTAGCCCACGCTACTCTCTTATTGATTACTACAGATTATGTGATGTTCCTTAACAAGTATTACTCTTAAAGATACATTACACACTAAATAAAACCATAATGACTACATTCCCCCAGCCCCAATCTCCATCCTCCTCCTCCCAGTCCCAATATGTACACTCCTTCCCCCAGCCCCCATCTCCACCCTCCTTCCCCCAGCCCCGATCTCTACCTCTATCATGGGGGATTTGAGCTAATCATGATTTTTTTTTCTGCCCTGTGGAGATTTTTCAGATAACGAAAACAGTTTTTGTGTTTCTCTATGGAGACTTTGCTGCTCTAATATGACCCAAGATTGCTAATCATAGATAAGCCAACAATGCATAGCACAGAAACAGCTTGTACAAAACTGTTGAATTATCCAACACATATTCGGAAGTGGCAAATAGCTTGGATCAATCAAGCTTTAAAAAACGGAAGCAACTTGAATTACTGATCATTTTTCAAGAGTCAGCATTGCTGAAAGCTTCTACAATAACATTGTACTCAGTCTCTAGCCCACACACTTGTTCGAAAAGCATTACAGGTTTATCAGCTCTCTGCACATGCTTCTTACATGTTGAATTACACATATTAAAACAAACATGTAAGAAAAATAAAACTGCAAATATGATCTAGAGGTTCGAAGTTCCACGTCCAGAATCACTCTATTTAGTAGGTGACAGATCTATCAAATTTAATCTATTTTCCAATGGCAGCCAATATTTTTGTGAGAAATGTAACCTTTATGAATCCTACAGTAAAACAAATCCACAATCACAACTTTCTCATTTTAATGGGTTTGCAACGTATCACTCTCTTCCTCTTTCAAAAAGTATCAAATAAAGGCTCAGCCTTGGCATTACTGGGTAAGCTGCTTAATTAAGTCTTCTAAAATCCCTCAGAAGGCTGGAAAGCTTCTGTCCTATGTTAGCAATTGGCAGTGTTTTCTCTTTCATGGGATGTGAGCGCCACTCGCAAAGCCAGCATTTGCTGCCCATCCCTAATTTCTATTGAGATGCTGGTAAGCCACCTTCTTGAACCACTGCATCCCATGTGGTTTAAGTACTTCCTAACTCACTGCTTGGGAAGGAGTTCCAGGATTCGGACCCAGTGACAGCGAAGGAATGGTGATACACTTCCAAGTCAGGATGGTGTGCGGCTTGGAGGGGAACTTGGAGGTGATGGTGTTCCCATGTATCTGCTGCCCTTGTCCTAGGTGGTAGAAATCATGGGTTTGGAAGGTGTTATTGAAGAAGGCTTGATGAGTTGCTGCAGTGCATCTAGTGGATGGTACGCATTTATGCCACTGTGCAAAGGTGATGGAGGAAATTAATGTTTAAGATGGTGGATAGGGTGCCAGTCAAGCGATTTGCTTTGCCCTGGATGGTGTCAAGCTTCTTGAGTGTTGTTGGAGCTGCACTCATCCAGGCAAGTGGAGAGTATTCCATCACACTCCTGACTTGTGCCTGGCAGATGGTCGACAGGCTTGGTGAATCAGGAGGTGGGTTACATGCCACATAATTCCCAGCCTCTGACCTGCTCTTGTAGCCACAGCATTTATATGGCTTCCAATCCAAATTTCAGCATCTTCTACTTATTGTTGGAAATGGCTCAATTTAAAATAAGCATAGGTCTTGAAAAAGGAAGATAATTTGCATAAAATGCAAAAGTTTAAAAAAAATCTGGGTGCATTCATTTTGTGGGCTTTCACCTGAGTGCCTGCTTAGTGGGGGGTAAACAGGAAATTAGTGTTGAGGCCACAATCAGATCGGCCATGATCTTACCGAATGGCAGAGCAAGCTCAAGGGGCTGAATGGCCTACTTTTGCTTTTAATTAGTTTGTTCGTATGAGGCTGGATTTATACTCTAAAGGCAGAATTGTCCACTCCTGTTTGTGGTGGACGTCATAGCGGGCAGGAGCGGAAAATATCGGGAGATCGCAAAAATCAGTTTCATGTTGTCATAAGACCAGTTTGCGATCGTCCGCTACATCCTACCGCTGCACATTGGGGACCTAATTTCAATACTTTAGCATGCTCGCCGGAATCATCCCCCCACGCTGGATCATCTGGGCATGTTGATGTGTTTCACAACTGTACATGAGTGACATGCGCCTGGCAAGCTGCACTTCACTCAAGACTTTGAGGTTTGTTTGCCAACCTTGCTTCAGGCATTACGCATGGTCATCAGTGCCAGGCCTTGCAGGCAGCACACATCACTTTTAGGGGGGCTCATGGGCAGGTCCCGACCTACCAGACCATCTGTAAGGCAGGTTGTGACTTTTCAACGGCTGCTGGGTGAGGGCTGCACTGAGGAAAGGAGGTACCCCAGGGTGTGTGGGGAGGAGCACTTGTTGACCTGTGCAAATGGCCTCAAGATGGGCTGAGGAGGCAGTCTCCAGAGGAGCTGAGGCCAGATGGAGATAAGAGGGTGTGTGTGAGAGAGTGAGTGGTGAATTCCCTTAAATTGGCAGTGAGTGAGATGCCAGTGAATGTGTGATGGCCTTGTGAGTGTGTGAGTTTAGAGTGACGAGATTGTTGCATTACCTTGGTGGCACAGATGAGATCATTCATCCTCTTTCTGCACTGAACAGCGAACCTCTTCTGTACAGCATTGGCACTGATCACCACTGCCACCGTCTCCCAAGCTGGAATGGTGAGATTGCTGGACCTCCTGTGGCCAGAGCAGGGGTGGAGGATGTCAGGGCGGGCCTCCAAAAGGCATTCCAGTGACGGCTTACTGAACTCTTCTTGGCTTTCAGGGCCATGTCTTCACTGGAGCAGCTCTGGGCTGAGAGGGGGAGCTCAGCGAAGGATGTGTTTGTTTCCTTTTTCTATCTTTCTCGCTCCATGGGAATTGGTTCTTGCCCTGCTCTATGGAAAGGAGCTAGCTGTTTGGTGGGTATCTGATAATTGGGAAGTTCTATTCTATCCCTAAGGTTTAAAATAGTCCATAAATTGGTGGTAAAGTTAATGAAATGTATAAGAAAAGCAACATAAATAAGTGATTAATATAAGTAATTATTTAGAACACATTAAGGATGGCAGAACAGGTGATGTGCCAAGGCTGCAGCATGTGGGAGCTCCTGGATAACATTGTGATCCAGGGCAAACACGTCTCCAGTGAATGTTTGTGGCTTGAGGAACTTCAGCTCAGTCACTGAGCTGGAGACTGAGCTACATTCTCTGCAGCACATCAGGGAGGGGGAAAGTTACCTGGATGCTTTATACCAGAAGGCAGTCACACCACTTAGGATGGAGTCTTCTGGTTTGGTCAGTGGCCAGGGGCAGGAGGTCGTGACTGAGGGTGAAGAAGTTAGGGGACCCAGAGGGCAGGAGTGCAGGAGTGTGAGCCTCTGCAATTATCCAACAGGTTTGAGATTCTCTCAGTTTGTATGGATAAGAATGGGGGCTGCAGGATGGATGAGCAAACTGAGCATGGCACCGTGGTACAGGACGCCATTCCACTGTCGGGGGTGGTTGTGGGGAGCAAAAAGGAACGTAGTGAGGGGAATTGACACTGTTGTCTGTAGCAAAGACTGAGAGTCCAGGCTGCTGTGTTGCCTGCCCGGTGTCAGGGTTTGGGACATCTGCTCAGGGCTGGAGAGGAACTTGCAATGCGAGGGGGAGGATCCAGTGGTCGTGGTCCATGTAGGTATAACGACTCAGGCAGAATGAGGAAGGATGCTCTGCATAGTCAGTATAAGGACCTAAGCACCAAATTAAGAAACAGAACTTCAAAGGTAATAATTTCTGGATTATTACCTGAGCCATGTGCAAGTTGGCATAGGACAAAAAAGATTAGAGAAATGAATGCGTGGCTCAAAGACTGGTCTGGGAGAAGTGGGTTCCAGTTTGTGAGGCAATAGCACCAGTATTGGTGAAAGTGGGGTCTGTACCATTGGGATGGTCTACACCTGAACCATGCTGGGGCTGGTGTCCTCACGAGCCACATAACTAGGGAAGTAGAGAGGGCTTTAAACTGAATAGTGGGGGCAAGGGCTCAAATCTGGGAAGACGTGGTAACCAAAGAATAAAGACAAGGCAAGGGTATTAATATGAGAAATGATAAACAGACTGTGACAGGAAAGGACAGAGAGTACAAATCTAAGAGTAAGTCAGCAGATAATGCTAGATGCTACAAAAATAATAAAAGGACAAAACTAAAGGCTCTGTATCTAAACACACGTAGCATTCAAAACAAAACAAATGAACTGACAGCACAAATAGAAATAAATAAGTGCAATCTTATAACCATTACAGAGACATGGCTACAGGATGACATAGATTGGAACATGAATATTGAAGGGTACATGACATTTAGGAAGGACAGGAAGTTAGGAAAAAGTGGAGGGGTGGCTCTGTTAATCAATGATGGTATTAGCACATTAGAGAGGGATGACCTAAGTTCAGAAAACCAGGATATAGAAGCAGTTTTTGTTGAGATGAGAAATGATGAAGGCAAGAAGTCACTTGTGGGAGTGGTGTACAGGTCCCGTAATTGTAACTACATGGTAGGACAGGGTATAAATGAAGAGATAATTGGAACTTGCCAGAAAGGTACAACAATAATCATGGGGGATTTTAATCTACATATAGACTGGAAAAATAAGATGGGCAAAGATAGTGTAGATGAGGAGTTCATAGAATGTGTTCGGGATAGTTTCTTTGAACAGCATGCTCTGGAGCCAGGGAGCAGGCTACACTAGACCTGGTATTAAGCAACGAGAGAGGGTTAATGGGCAACCTCATAGTGAAGGCACCTCTATGTATCAGTGAATTTTACATTGGGCAGAATTTTCTGCCTGTCGGGTGGACAGAGCTGACCCAATCTCCAGCGGGCGGGGAGCCGATCCCCACTGGAGAAGCGGGCTCCGCCACCATTTTACGTGGGCAGGCCAATTAAGGCCTGCCCAGCGTGACGTCCAGTGGGAAGCGCTATGCGCTTCCTATGTGGGCGGGGTGGGGATTCCCCAAAAACGAAAGTGTGCTCTTTCGCGCATGCGCATGAAAGAGCCACATCTCCCTGAGGCTAAGTGTTGCCTCAGGGAGATCACTTCCACTTTGAAATATATTAAAAATAGAAAAAAAAATTCCCTAACATGTCCCCCTCATGTGACAATAATTTACATAATAACTTTATTAAAATTGTTAACACCCTGCATGAAACCTCATCCCACCGGTGGATGAGGTTTCATGTTTTCTCTAGTTGCCGCCGGGGCTCCTGGACTGCCCACCAACCTTAAGGTTGGATGGGCAGGTCCTTTAATTGTTTAAATGATCGTGTCAATAGGCTCAATTGGCCATTGACAGGTTGGCCGGCGCGTAGCTGATTTTGCTGTGCCCCCACCTTCTTGAAGCTTTAAATGGGGCGGGATGACATTGGGGATTCCGCCCGACGTCATCCCGTGTCATTTTACGCATCGGCGAGTGGGCCCCGCCCCCTGCTCGCCGACGGCAAAATTCTGCCCATTGAGTTTGAGGGAGAAACAAGTGTTGTCCAAGGCTAGTATTTTAAACTTAAAGAAGAGCAATTATGAGGGCATGAAAGCAGAGCTAGCTAAAGTGAACTGGCAAATGAGATTAAGGGATAGGTCAATAGAGGTTCAGTGGCAGACATTTAAAGGGATATTTCAGAATACACAGAATATATACATTCTAATGAGAATTTCAAGGGGAGGACTCACCATCCGTGGCTAACTAAAAAAGTTAAAGATGGTATCAAACTTAAAGAAAAAGCATATAATTATGCAAAGACAGGTGGCAGGTCAGAAGATTGGAAAGAATATAAAGAATAGTAAAGGATAACAAAAAGATTAATAAGGAGGGAAAAATTAGAGTACGAGAGAAAGATAGGGAGTAATATAGGGGAGAATTTTCTCCCTGTTGGGGGGGTTGTGCGGGAGTGGGCGCGAGCATGCGCGCAGCTGATCGCCGCCTGCAATCAGCTGGGTGCCACCATTTTACGTGGCGGGCCAATTAAGGCCCGCCCACTGTGACGCACACCTGGAAGCTCTGAGTGCTTCCTGTGCGGGCAGGGGAGGTTGCCTGAGTCAGGGCATGCACTCTTTCGCGCATGCGTGCGAAAGAGTTCAGAAATCTCCCTGAGGCAAGGAGCTGCATTAGTTCAAGTTTAAAAAATTTTAATAAAGGAGGAAAAAAAATTTAGGGCATTTCCCCTCATGTGAAACTGTCACATGAGCTGGGACATGCCTACGAATTTAATAAAAAAATTGTTCAAACCTTTAAAAACCTTCATGAAACCTCATCCCACCCGTAGATGATGTTACATGAAAAATGCAAAGGTCGCCTGGGCTCTTCGCCTGCCTGCCAACCTTAAGGTTGGATGGGCAGCTCTGTTTATTGTTATAATTAATAGTTAACTGGCCTTAATAGGCCTTTGACAGTTTGATGGGCACACAGCTGACTCAGGTGCCTGTTCACCGAATTGAAAATCTGAATGATGCGCAGTGACATTGGGACACATGCCCAACATCACCGCGCGTCATTTTATGCCTCGGCGAGCAGGCCCCACCCCCGCTCACCGAGCCGAAGATTCTGCCCATAAAGATGGATAGTAAGAGTTTCTATTTAAATAAGAAGAATTAACAAAATGAGCGTTGGTCCTATAGAAAGTGAATTTGAGAATTGATAATGGAAAGTAGGTGGATGAATCAGATGGGCATTTTGTTTCCATCTTCACTGCAGAGGACACAAGTAAAATCTCAGATGTCGCTGGGAGCAGAGAGGGAGGAACTCGGGAAAATTACAACCACCAGGGAAGTGGCATTGAGCAAATTGTTGGGGCTACGGGCTGACAAATCCCCAGGTCCGGATGTGCTTCACCCTAAGGTCTTGCAAGAAGTGGCTAGTTGTTGCACTGGCTTTAATTTTCCAAAATTCCCTAGATTCTGGAAGGTTCCGTTAGATTGGAAAATAGCAAATGTAACTCCTTTATTCAAAAAGGGCACTTTGAAAAATTCAAGGCAATCAGGCAGGGTCAACATGATTTTGTGAAAGGGAAATCATGTTTCGTCAATTTATTGGAGTTTTTTGAAGGAGTCACATGTGCTGTGGATGAAGGGGTATCAGTGGATGTACTGTACTTAGGTTTCCAGAAGGCATTTGATAAAGTGCCACATCAAAGTCTGTTGCAGAAAATAAAAGCTTATTGTGTAGGGGGTAACATATTTGCATGTATAGAAGATTGGCTAGCTAACAGGAAACAAAGAGTAGGCATAAATGGATCTTTTTCAGGTTGGCAGGATGTGACAAGTGGGATGTGACAGGAATCAGTGCTGGGGCCTTAACTTTTTATAATTTATGTAACTGACTTGAATGAAGGAATGGTGGCTAAATTTGCTGACGACACAAAGATAGGCAGGAATATAAATTGTGAAGAGGATGTAGGGAGGATACAAAGTGACATGAATAGGTTAACTGAGTGGGCAAAGATCTGGCAAATGGAGTATAATGTGGGCAAATATGAAATTGCTCATTTTGGCAGGAAGAATAAAAAATAAGCTTATTATCTAAATGGTGAGAGATTGCAGAGCTCCGAGATGCAGGAGGACCTGGGTGTCCTAGTGCATGAATCACAAAAGGCTAGCGTGCAGGTAATTAGGAAATCTAAGAGAATGTTATAATTTATTGTGAGTGGGATTGATTACAAAAGTAGGAAGGTTATGCTTCAGTTGTGCAGGGCATTGATGAGACCACATCTGAATATTGTGTATAGTATAGGAAAGGATGTAAATGCATTAGAAGCAGTTCAGATAAGGTATCCTATACTAATACCAATAATGGGTGGGTTATCTTATGAGGAAAGGCTGGACAGGTTAGGCTTGTATCCACTGGAACTCAGAAGAGTAAGAGGCAACTCGATTGAAACCTTTAAGACCCTGAGAGGTCTTGAGAGGGTGGGTGTGGAGAGGATGTTTCCTCTTATGGGACAATCTAGAACTAGTGGTCACTGTTTAAAAATAAAGGGTCACTCATTTAAGGCAGAGGTGAGGAGAAATTTTTTCTCTTGGATGGTAGTGAGTCTTTTGAGCTCTCTTCCTCAAAAGGTAGTGGAAACAGAGTCTTTGAATATTTTTAAGGCAGAGCTAGATAGATTCTTGATTAATAAGGGGGTGAAAGGTTATCGGGAGTGGGCAGGAATATCGGGTTGAGGTTACATTGAGATCAGCCATGATCTTACAGACTGGCAGAGCAGGCTCAAGGGGCCGAGTGGCCTACCCCTGTTCCTAATTCATATGTTCGTATGTAACTGTGTACGTGGCTGCAGTCCAGACACGGAGTGAAGAAACAGTGAGGTTATGTTGTGAAGGACAATTCAGAGGCCGGTGAGGTGGGTGTTTCCTGTAGATGCATAATTAATGAGGCGGGAAGCGGACGATACGGCGTGAAAACCCACCATTGTGGCTGGGAGGTAAAACGTCGCTTTTCACGCCCACTACCGCACTTTATGCAATTCTGGGATGATTGCGCTCTAAGTCTTGAAAAACTGTAGTGTTAAGTTAATAGTGTTTGCTTTGTATTTTTTTATGTACAGTAAAGTGTGTTCCTGTTTAAAAACATGAAACCTTGTGGCATAATTTCTTTCAGTTACCCACTAGGTTTTTGGATTTCTCTTTAAACACTACTGGTCTCCACAGAGCTTGTAACAGAGCCATGACCAGTGGGGATTGGTGGGTGGATTTTGAGGTAGAGTTGATGCAGCTGCTAATATTCTGTTAATGTGGAGTCAGGTGTATGTTCTGCTCCTCTGAGCTTCACTTTCAGATAAGTATATTTTAAAATCAACTTTTTGCTTGATGCCTAACAGTTGGCCCCTTTAATTTCTAGACCAAAAAGTAAAAAGGATTGCAACAAAGAATTTAACAAGAAAATAACACAAACGGTAAACATGTCTGAAGCAGTTAGTGTGAATAAGAACATGTCTGTTTTTATTTTGGATCCCTGACCTCTTGTCTTTATTAGCTTGCTATTGCTTTCCATGCGTCAAATTGAGATGCATTTATTCATGGAAATATTGTGCAGTTTACAATAAACGGTTCCAATTCGTAGCAAATAATCCAATAAAATATTTCCCTGAACTTGAAGCTGGGAGTGCATCCTCCGAATCCACACTAGAATTACATTGTCTACCACCCCGCTTCCAAACTCTCCCTATTCTGATCTCCTAATCGCCTTTCCTTCCAACCCCAGGGTGTAATCTGCCTGATGCGTCTGCAGCTCATTATGCATAGGTCCTCCATAATTTCCAGGTAGATCATTCGACTGCAGTAGAATGGGGAAGTGGTGGCATAGTGGTATTGTCACGGGACTGGTAATCTAGAGACCATGGGTAATCCTCTGGGGACTTGGGTTCAAATCCCACCACAGCAGATGGTGGAATTTGAATTCAATAAATATCTGGAACTAAAAGTCTAATGATGACCATGGGGAAGAATTTTCCCATCAGCGGTGGCAGGGCCTGCTCGCCAACGCGCAATGACGTTGGGCGGGCATCCCAACATCGCACCGTGTCATTTGGATTTTCAGTTTGGTGGGTGCACGGCTGACTTGGCTGGGCGCCCACTGAACTGTCAACAGCCCCGGCCTTTGCGTTTTTCATGAAACCTCATCCATGGGCAGGATGAGGTTTCATGAGGTGTTTTAAAATCTAATAAAACTTGATACATTTATTCTTTGACATGTCCCAGCTCATGTGAAAAGTGTTAAAAACCTTTATTTAAAACTTTAGCATTGAAACAAACTTCCCTGAGGCACCTCCATGCCTCGGGGAGAACTCTGCGCATGCGCGAAACAGCGCAGAGAACCTCTCAGGGAACCCAACCCACACCCCCCACCCACACAGGGAACAGACAGCGCTTCCAGGCGAGCGTTGTGCTGGGCGGGCCTTAATTGGCCTGCCCACGTAAAATGATAGCACGTCCACAATCGGGGGGGCCGGTGGGGTTTATGCCCCCCCCCCACCAGCCCCCCCAGTGGGGGAAAATGTCTGGCCCACGAAACCATTGTCATTAAAAAAAAACATCTGGTTCACTAATGCCCTTTAGGGAAGCGAATCTGCTGTCCGCACCTGGTCTGGCCTACATGTGACTCCAGACCCACAGCAATGTGGTTGGCTCTTAAATGCCTTCTGAACAAGGACAGTTAGGGATGGACAATAAATGCTGGCCTAGCCAGCGATGCTCACATCCCACAAACGAATAAAAAAAAACTGCTTGCTTCGAATTCAGGGGTCATCTTCTCCACTTCTCACTAGCCTTTCAAATAACCAAAACTGACCACTAACGAATCATCTGTGATACACCAGTTCAGTGCTGATAGTTAAAACTTTTGCTTTTCCTTCATATCTCTCTGAAAGGGTGTTGGCAACCATGGACTTCTGCCCAGGAAATTCTCCCACTCTTACTACCTGCCATTGACATATCAAAAGGATTTACAGGACGATAATCAACCTGTTTGGCCACATTATGAATCACCTTCCGTGGCCACCTGGGGTTGGAATTGAACCAGGAGCTTCTGGCGCAGAGCTAGGAATGCTCGTAACTGTGCCACAAAGCTCCTGCCTTTCCTCGATATAACTAATGGCATTTATTCTGATCTGACTTCAGGGGCCGCTGTGCAATTCTGCATAATTTCTCACGAGGAGCATGAAGATGGGTCCCAGAGGAGTTGCCAAAAATGGTAGCAGGGATAATTCTGTTATGCAGGGAAACTAGAAAAGCAGATTTTTTTTTTCCTTAGGGCAGAGAATGTTGAGGGGAGACTTATTCGAGTCGTTCAACATTCTGAAGAGTTTTGATAATGTCGATGGGGCAATAATATTTCCGCTGGTAGGAGAATCAGTCAATGGAGGACAAAGATAATTGACAAACTAATCAGGGAGGGGATGAAGGGTTTTGTCCTTCTGCAAAGAGTTTCGATCTGGAATGCACTGCCACAAAGACTGATTGGGCAGAATCCTGTTGTGGAGTCGGGTGTCTCGTTTGCTGGTTGGAGAGCTGCTGAGAGACCCGGGGTGCCTCTTTCATGAAAACCCACCAAACCACGTGCCAATCAGGCAGTGGTGAGGGCACCGGCGGTCCTTCCCCTGGAATCAAGACCCCAGGGGCAGAACTCTTTCCTAGTGAGCATTGCTGGCCAATCAGAGGCCAGCAGCTCTTGCATTTTGCAATTCTGTGGCTGCTGCTGGAAGGACAGACACCGGAGTCCCAGGATTGCAGAGGACCCAGGCTACAGGTAAGTAATCTGGTTGGGGTGGTAAGGAGAGGGAGGGATACTGGGGTGGGGGATAACGGGGAGCGGGGAGTCTACAGCAAGGGCAGGGCTCTCAGTTGGCTCCCCCTCCCTGATGTCCAGTCACTCAATCAGACACCGATTACCTTTGATCAAGGGAGTCCTCCACCTCCCTCTCCCACCACCCCAAGGTTGCAGTGGCCCAAAAAGGCTCACTTGTCGTGCATGGCGGCAGGCCCACTTGCTGCTAGGTTAACTCCCAGCGGCAGCGGGATGAGGCCCTTAAGTGCTCTCATTAATTGGCCACTTAACAGCCTCAATTGGCAGCAAGTCAGGAAGGGTGATCATGGACCTTCCCACCCAGAACTTAATTCTGGTGGAGGTGGAAAGGTGACGGGTTTCAGGTAGGCCACCACTCTGCCTAAGTAAATGCCCTAACCTCCTCCAAGCTTGCCACCAGAGGAAGCAGAAGATTCTGCTCATGGTAACAAATTCAATAGTAACTTTTAAATGGGAATTGGATTTGTCCCTGAAAAAGAATACATTGCTAGGCTACAGGGAAAGATCGGGGAAGTGAGGCTAATTGGATCACTCTTTCAAAGAGTTAGCACAGGCACAAAAGGCCAAATGGCCTCGTCTGTGATGTATTCGATACTTCTACACCTTTTGAGAAGCCTTAACAAGCAATCAACAACAACAACATGCATTTATATAGTGCCGTTAATTTAGTAAAATGTTAAGGAATTATCAAACAAAATTTGACACTGTCACATGAGGAAACATCAGGACAGATGACCAAAAGATTCATCAAAGAGTCAGATTTTAAGGGGTGTCGTAAAGGACAAGAGAAGGTGCAGATGCAAATATTTTGAGAGGGAATGCCAGAGCTTAGGGCCTAGGCAGCTGAAGGCACAGCTGCCAATAGGCGAGCAAGAGACCAGAATAAGAGGAGCACAGAACTCTCAAAGGCTTGCACGCTGGAGGAGTTTAGGGATGGTCAAAGCCATAGAGAGATTTGACAACAAGGAGGAGAATTTTCAAACTGAGGCATTGCTGAACCGGAAGCCCGTGTAGGCCAGTGAGCATGATGATGATGATGGGTGAATGGGCCTTGTGTTACAATGAGCTAGTTTTATGGTTTATATTAATGTTTTAGAGGTAACTTTTAGTTTGAGGAATTAAAATGTTAAATGTAAGATAAATGGAAACATCTGATTGAAAAACTGAAATAACCCAGACTTGCGTGCAATTCAAACAAACCTAGGGTAATTACATGTCAACGTAGTTATTTAGTTTATTAACTAAACATGTAAACTGTAATTCCCCCAATTCTGTTTGAATTGCACTTACTTCAGGGTTGTTTATCAGTTTCTCAATCAGGTGTTTCCATTTATTTTACATTTAACATCTTTGAGCTTCTCTTTGAGACTCATCTTTGAGATTCTCTAGCCACAACTGGATAAATAAAAATGAAACCAGATGAGAGCAGTTCCACCCAGCTCGATGACAGAAGAGAAATTGGAGGAGGATGGTGTGGTCAACTCTGTCAAAGGCTGCAGACATGTCGAGAAAAATGAGGAGGGTTAGTTTACATCTAACAGTCACATAGTTTGTCATGTGTGACTTTGATAAGGGCCATTTCAGTACTGTGGCAGAGGCAGAATTCTGATTGAAAGAGATGTGTGAGGATGGCAGATTTGAGGGAGAGTGGCTACGGTACTTGAGGAAAGAAAACTGCTCACATCAACTAAAGTGTGGACCAGGAAAGGAAGTTCGCTCTTCAACAGTCTGATAGGAATAGGAACTAGGGAGCGAGAGGTGCATCTCATGGACAAGATGACCTTTGGGATGGCATAATGGGAGATAGGAGAGAAATTTGAGAGCCCAGGGCTCGGGCAGGCGGGAGCCATAGGGGTAATTTTGTCCATTGTGCTAGGAGAATGAAGGGAAGTGACCAAATCAGCTGAACTGATGGTCTCAATCTTTGTGACAAAGAAGTAAGTTTGCATCTTGCGCTCGTTGAGATGAGATTGGAGAAGGCAGGGAAGAGCAGTTTAAGAAGATGGGTGTAGTAGAGAAAGCAAGCCAGAATAAGGTATGCAGTTCCAAAGAGGAATGCAGGACCAAAACTGTTTCATGTGGTCCAGCCAAATTTGACGATGAATGGTTCAACCAGTTGTCCACCATAGAAGTTCAAATCTAAGTCCCATGGGACTAAGGGAGACGAGAGTTGTACCAGAGCAATGACAAATGTAGATTAGTGGTTTAACTGGGGACATTGTTTGAAAGGCGGAGGTGTGGATGTGATTGAGCAGAATGAAAACTGCAGGAATGTCATTATAAATGATCATTTTTTGCTAATGCCGTTTTAGGATGGAAACATGAATCACAGTAGCACTAATAATGACCAAAAGTCAGTTGTTGCATTATACCGGCCTTGTTAACCTGTTTACTTTTAGTGAATAAGTAGGCTTTGAGTAATGTCCAGAGGAAGATGTAGCCCTTTGTTCTTACTAATAATCTTCCTTGTTGTCAGAAGGGAGCATAATGGATAAGTATGATAGAGATACAAGAAGCTAACACAACAGAGGGATTTAAATGACATCGCAAAGGTCTATGTTCTCTGAACCCTGAGATTGTGTTACTGACCTTCCTAAATATCTATCAGTTTTTATAATATAATTTTGATGTTTAGCCGTGGGATGTGGGTGCAGTTGCAATGCAAGGGAATTTAATCTCTTTGGCTTTGCTTATCCTTTTAGCTGAAGCATATGCGATTAGTTTCCATTGCCTTAAAATTTTACAATCATCTCGACTGACTGGAATTCAGTATTAACGATACCAAAGTAGCTAACTCAACTCAGGGAGCACACTGTTGGCTTTTAACTCTTAAAACACACAGCAGAAGGCTAGTAGAGTATTGCAGGGACAACTGCAGAGATGTATTTGAAATTGAAATCAGAGGGGCAAAATTCCTGTTAATTTTACTTAAAATATCAGCATGAGTAAAACTCCACCTTTTTCAATATAAATGATCATCAGGGGAAACTTCAGCCACTAGAATTTCAAAAAATGCTGAGAACCTTTGTGCATCAGTGTGATGAAAAGGGCCTGAATTCCAGAGTCAGCCTAGTTTAGGACTCAACCAAATCGACCGGTTGTAACAGAGTGTTAAAGACAATCAGAGTTGTCTCATTAACCTATTAGGGAGTCTGTATAAAAACATGCACTGACGCTAAATTCCTTCTTGGAATTTTTAATCAAGCACTTCAGTTGCCTTAATTGCTAGATACAGTAAGAACTGGAGTGATTATAATGGGCCAAATCTTCCACTCTCCAGATCATCGGAAATTACCAGGCATATACACGTCAGAACCCTGTTTAAGTCCTGGCGTACAGACCTACATGAGAATTGCCCAGGAGGTTTGAACTTCTCATAGGCAATCCCCCTGCTCCCCAGGACCCTCCATGAAAGTTTCTGACTCTGAGTTAGAGTTGGAGGCTTCGGAGAGTTCCGATGTACTTACCTGGATAGTTACCCAGGAAATGTTAGACTGATTAAAACCTATAGTCTAACTTCCAGAACTGACACCCCCTACCCCCCAATCACTCACAATAAACCCCCTTGACTGCACCCTCTGACCCCCAAAACCCCTGACCCCTGACTACCTTCCCCACCACCTGACTATTCCCACAACCCCCAAGCACCTGACTATCCCCCGCCTCAACGTGACCTGTCAAACCCCCCCGACCACCTGACTACCTCCCCGACCAGACCTGACTACCTGCACCGCCCGACTATCCCCTCCCCCCCAACCCCCGGCCAGTCCTGACTAGCCCCCGACCTGACCACCCCACCCAACCCGACTTCACCCGGCCCACTCTACCCAGCCAGCCACCCATCCACACCTCAACTACATACACTCCTACCCACCTACCCATTTAACTCACCTATCCCCTACCCACCTACCCCCAACCTACCAACCCCCATACCTGCATACCCACTTATCCAACTACCTATTCATTCGCTCATCCATTCACTCATCTATTCACTAAAAATCAAAGACTGGACATTTAAACTTACTATAGAGCGGCTAGTGCTGTAAAAAAGTACAAGATGGGGTGGTGTCCTGTCTTTCCCTGACTTTGCTCCCTTCGACAGAGTTCCCCAAGGGATACTGCACTCCACATTTCTGGAAAAGTTGGGATGGGAAGGTCCCAGAGGAAATGTGGAGCAGGGTTGAGTTGGGGGAATCTTTGAGTGGAGTGGCAATCCAACGATGATTACTGCTCCTCAGAAGATCTGGGCCAAAATGTTTTCTAAAAACCATAAAACAAAATGTGCACTGTTTGATAGCCATATGTTGTTTCTCTCATTTGTTTATTTAAAATGCTGTCAGTATGACACTCTCTGAACTGACTAATTTGTACTAGTTGATTTTCACAAGGGGATGGGTGATGTATTTCCAGATTTCAGAGGTGCTGTGCACTTGTGAGGAAGCAGCTCCCTATATTTTTCCTCCCCCAGGATAATCGGATAGGCTGAGAGAACTCCAGGTGCAGCCTCATCCCCCTGACTGCGCTAAAACTGGCCCAAAGAAATTTCACCTTTGGAATTTGGAACTATTTTAATACACAGTGCAGGTGGCTTATGTGATCAGCATATTTGTTTTGTGTGATCTGCGAGTTTAAATTTACATAAGCTATAATTGGTTCCAACAGTTGCCTCTGCTAAAAGATGCCTTACAACTTAAAATCAAGATATGATCCATATTAGTAACCATGTAAAAACCAAGAAGCTGGAGAAGTTTGATAAGTTAATTATAAAATAATAATTTTACTATTAAATTGCCTTAGGCAGTTTTCAAATTAACAGTTTTATCACTGTGCAATATTCCAAGTATACTAATTTTTGTATCCATTAGTTTTAAAGGGAAGTGAAGACAAACTACAGAGCTGGAAGATTTTAAAATTGTACCCTGAATGTGCTATTGCTGTTGCTTTAATTATGGTGTTCAACTATTCCCAAGGTGATACATAGCTCGGTTCATCATTTGGAAGTACAGAACTTGAGTGTTGCTGAAATAAAGGCTTTTTTATGTCAAAGCTTTTCATCTTGCACTCATCAGGATAATTCGCAAGAAAATATCAAGGTCAGAGGAAGTAACATTTTTATACTGCATGAGAAGAGAGTGCTGTTTGGGGTTGGCAAGTGCACTGATTGGTAGAGGCATTGCCATGGAGAATGCACCAGCTAATGGTGGCTGACAGTTAACTGCTAAGCATTGTTTGAAATTTAATCCAGGCAGCTTGACTCTCATTGGTCAAGACATTGCCCTGGGGAATGAACCAATGAATGGCTATCACTTATTTTGTTGAGCTGAAACAGGTGCAATATATGTACATGCTCTTTCTGTCTGTAAAGAACAGAGCCCTGTGTATTAATATATGTAGCTTCCTTGATCAGATTATTTCATGATGTATATTGTGCAAACTCATGAACGGGCCCAAGGCCATCACTTTTGGCCCTGAAAAGTGCCCAATCTACCTCAGATTACCCGGGAAGTGCAAAGTATCTCAAACATTTGAGCAACAGGTGAAGCTAGCTATTTTGCACTGCTACTATCCAATGAGTAACATGAGTGGTATTCACTACTAACAGGATGCTGCCGTCAAGCCAAAAAGCCATTCTGCCTATCACACAAATGAGTAATGTGGTATATGAATTTCGATGCCAGTGTGATGCTAGACTGGCAGATTGTATCAAACAGCATATGCCTTCTGCTGTTCGCAACTGGCAAGGTATGGACCATACCCAACTAACCCGTGCTTGCAAAACTCAAAACACAGTGTCCATTTTTAGATGTGATTCCGTGATTGGACAACACTTGCTATGTAACCCTCAGTGTGATAAGAATTACACTGACAACCAATTTAAGCTTGTTAGTCAGGTTCACAATGTGGCTCATTTGCGTGTCTCCACCAATCAGAGTCCACCTGCCAACCATTCAGCACTCTCTTCTCATATAGTATAAATACGCTATTTCTCCTGACATTGGTATTTTCTTGCGAGTTGTCCTGATGAGTGTAAGGTGAGGAGCTTTGACAGAAAAAATGTTTATTTTTTCAGCAATAACTCAGTTCCTAAGACTGCAATGCTCATTGAAAAATGAACTATTGTAAGCTTTCCAAATCTTTTTGGTACAAAGGCAGTGTTGCAGTTATAAAATATATCCCATCCAACAATATAGGGGACAAATTTTTCCCCGTCGTGCGGGCTGGTTGGGAGTGATCGCGGACAGGCACGTGGCCCATCGCCATCCGCGATCGGCTGTGCACCACCATCTTACGTCAATTATGGCCCGCCCAGTGTGGCGCGTACCCGGAAGTGCTGAGTGGTTCCTGTGCGGGCGGAGAGAGGAGAGAGAGCCGGGGTCTGTGACACTGTCACATGAGCTGGGGCATGTCAATGAATTTTAATTAAAAAAGGTTTTTGATTTATAAAGCCTTCACGAAACCTAATTCCGCCCGTGGATGAGGTTTCATGAAAAACGCAAAGGCCGCCTGGGCTCTTCACCTGCCCACGAATCTTAGGTTGGACGGGAAGTTCTGTTAATTCTTTTTATTGGTTGTTAAATGGCCTTAACAGGCCTTTGGCAGTTCGGCAGGTGCAGCTGACTCCAATACATGCCCACTGAACTGAAGATCAGGCCCAATGTCACCGCGCGTTATTTTACGTGTCAGTGAGTGGGCCCCACCCCTGCACGTCGACCAGAAGATTCAGGCCATAATGTCCGTTTAGGCGTTAATTTTAACACCCAAAAACAGGTGAATGTGCGCCATGTAGGGAGTTATAAAATGTTCAAAAACTGAAACAGGAGCGAAAACCCATTTTGAACTCCCACCCACTTCCGGTTTCGTTTCAGGCAGGATGAGGGGTGGCCAAGCTTCTCAGTCCCAGCAAGTCAGTTCATTGTTGAAGCCTTTTAAGGAAGCTATGTGCTTTTTAACAAAATTCCTATTTTTAATTAATGTCAGCAGGGTCTTTCAGGTCTTGAGTTATCTGACAGGTAAAAGGAGGCACAAAGGGCTGGGTCCATCAAGCCTTTTCAACACTGTTTGTGGGCCAGGTACAACAGGAATGTTTCTTTCTTGCCCAACAACCAAATCTATAAACTACCCACCTCTACGTTCGTTCACTGACACATGATCCCCACTGTCGTCATCGATCACCCAGATCATTGAATCAGCCTCGATCTTTCCACACAGCTTCTCCTCTGCCTCCAGTCTCTCCCAGATAACCCCCAAACCCCACCTCTGCCTATAATCTCTCCTTGACCCCCTTTCTCTACCACCAGTCTCTCCCTGAGCACCCTGATCCCTGCTTCTGATCTCACCTTGACCACCTGTCTTTGTTTCCAATTTCTCTCCGAGCCCTCACAATCACCCCCAGACTTTTCAAACTAAACTGCACCCACATCCTGTCTCATGACCTCTACTCCAAACAGCACTAAACTTACCTGCTCCAGGCTTCTTCTGGAATATTTCCACCTGGCAGGGAGCCAAGCCAGTCAATCAGACTGGCTTCTGTTGAGGAAATCAATATAAAAGTGGAGTTATAACTCCATGGAATTAGGGGAAACACAACTTTCCAACTATAAATCTTCACCCCACCCCACTTGGAAAGCCCACTCCTATAAATATCAGGGACTTGAGTCCAGATTTTTGCCACCGAGGGGGATGAGAATTCAGGAAATTACTGACATACCAGATCCAACACCACAGAAAAATATGCCCCCAAATGTCACAATTTTTGCTCGGTGGGAGCATTTGGGCCCATCAACTACAGAAGCAGAGCAGAGGCAGCAACAGAAGTGGCCAAGTGCCAAGGTGAGGCTGTTTAGAAGGCCTGCCTTGGCTCTCTGGAACTTTATTTCAGTTGTGTCATAAGATTTTAAGCCCTCTAGCCCTCACCCCCTATACTCCCTCAATCCCACCCACTCGTCACGGCCCCTTATTTCCTCCATGTCAATTCATGTATCCCACCCACCCCCAAGGGCATTTATACCCTGATGCCAATTCATGCCAACTCACCTAATGTCAACCCTGGGCAGACCTCAGGAACTAAGTGGAGATGAAATAAAATAAAGTTCTAAAAATATAATACAGGTCTCACTATAAATAGTAATAAAAAATACTCCCATTCATGAAAGCCCATTCAAAGCCCTTTTAAAAAAAATCTCAAGTGCTTAAGCTCTTATAAAAGCAAACTTCTATTCATACCTCACATCAAAATGCAGCTAATCCTTTAATATGCTCTTTAACCTGTCAATCAAACTGTGAACTCAGAACCACCTGCTGAGATAATTATAGCTGTTGTAAATCAACCAAACTTTCATAAAGAACCTTTCGAAACATATCAACAATCAACTATTGAAACTGCTAGAACAAATGTTACAGCACCTGGGTTGCACAATGCAGCAGAGTTTTTTAAATTCTCACTGATACCTGCAGTTTGTTTTGTTCTCATATTTAAAGGAATGGGGACTTAAATAACTTGAGATCACGACAGCTATACTGACCTTATCTGCTTTACAAGAGTGTTTATATCTACTCCAAAAATTCATGATTCCCACATTGCAGGTTAAGGCCCTTGCAATAGCCAAAATGGGGTCTCAGCATTGAGTTCAAATGGCCCTGCTGAGCCAGATTTCCCTCGTGTGTGGGAGTTACATTCCCCACCTTTGTCCTATTGGCAAAAATTGGACCTGTCAGAAATGGGGGAGGAACTTCCATATCCAGGTTCTGCCCATCATTTTTTGAAGGTCCTCAGAGTTGGGAAGTCTCTGCGAAAATGCGGCTTCGATGTCAAAACGGTGGGGGGGGTGGGGGGAAAGAGTATAAAATATTAGGGACAGAATTTTACGTCCTGTGGGTGCATGCGCGCCTGACCCAATCGGGTGTAAAATCGCACGAGATGATGTCGGGCAAGCATCCCGACGTCATCACGCATTCACGTGATATTTCACTCAGCGGGCGCGTGTAAAAGCCGACAATTAAGTGGGCAATTAAGCCCATTAACGGTGCAATTGTCTGTGATTTTTTGTCGCCCATCCAAGCTTACGGTTGGCGAATGGGCCAATTGGCCAGGCGGCCTTTACATTTTTCATGAAATCTCAACCAAGGGCGGGATGAAATCTCCACTGGGAAATAAAATCAAAAGAAATATCTGGGGACAGCATTTTTACAAGGTATGTGTTCAGGTGTTTGACTGTGATGCAAGGACCTTTTTTTTGCAGCTTTTTTGTGCTTTATTTTATTTGCATGTCTGCAGCTCCCTGAGGCAGCTGCCTGCCTTCAGGGAGTTCTCTCGCAGCGCTCACCCACGCCCACGGTGATGTTGTCGCCCGCCCTCTTCCCGCGCCCCCCACCCCGGCAGCGCTGAGCTTTTCAGAGCACGTTTCACGCTGCCGGCCGTTAATTGGTCAGCCAGTGCGAAATGGTGGTCGGGGGCCGATCATGGTCGGAGGTCCATTTCCCGGATGCTCCCAGGCCCACTGATTGCACATGCCCCACGACTGAAAATTTCAAGCCTAGGGAAATTTGTCATTTTACGGATGCAACTTGCAACTTAACAGCACATCACCTCATATTCACTACAAAACAAGTTGAATAATGATATAAAATCAGGATAACATCAATTTGCTCATTTAATATAAACAGGCTCTTAACTATTAAATAACACTGCAGCTGCTGTTGTTTGTCTTAAGGCCAAGAAACCCTCCCAATTAAGTAATTGCTGGCACCCACTGTCCTTCATACACTAGATATTTAATTTGAGTAAAATTCGTAAAGGTATCCTGCTATGCACAACTAACAGAAGACTCCTAATAGCTGTTATCTCAGTATGTTTCAGTTTGCCTGATGGTTATTACCAAAGCAGATGGTGGAGGAATTTGACACCTGCTGCAGTGGTGTTCACTGCTGGAACATTGGAAAGCAGCTTCACACCAACTTAGGAAGGCCGGCCTATATCTTAAGAGCTGCATAATACTGCCTCTATTTTTATCACAGTGCATGAATATTAACATAAGCAAAAAATGTTCCCTGTCCTGCTCACTGTTTGTATGCTACTTAGCAAAACATATGAATGTTCATCTCAACTGCATTCAAATTACCTGGGCCAACAGATTGCCTGCTTTGTAGAACACCCTCTCCCGATTTTAATTACATTGATTAAATCTGCATAGGTTCTGCAAAGGGATATAGACAGGTTAGGTGAGTGGGCAGAAATTTGGCAGATGGAGTATTATGTGGGAAAATGTGAGCTTGTCCACTTTGGCAGGAAGAATAGAAAAGCAGAACATTATTTAAATGGAGAGAGATTGCAGGAATCTGCACTACAGAGGGACCTAGTTGTCCTGGTACATGAATCACAAAATGTTAGGCATGCAGGTAGCCAATGATTGGGAAGGCAAATGGAATGTTGGCCTTTATTGCAAGAGCAAAGAAATATATAAGTAAGGAAGTGTTGCTATAGCTGTAGAGAGACCTCATCTGAAGGACTGTGTACAATTTTGGTCTCCATGCTTAAGGAAGGATATAATTGCATTGGAGGCAGTTCAGAGAAGATTCACTTGATTGATTCCTGAGACCAAAGGATTGTCTTATGAAGGTAGGTTGACTAGGTTGTGTCTATAATCATTGTAGTTTACAAGAATGAGAGGGGATCTTATTGAAACATATAAGATTCTGAGGGAATAGGGCAGGGTGGATGTTGGAGTGTGGTATTTCGCCTTGTGGGGATGTTTAGAACTAGGGGGCACAGTTTAAAAATAAGGGGTCTCCCATTTAAGATGTAGATGAGGAGGATTTTTTTTTCTCAGAGGGTCATGGGTTTTGGAATTCTCTTCCACAGATCACAGTGGAGGCTGTGTCATTGAATATGTCCAAGGCTGAGTTAGGCAGATTTTTGATCGACAAGAGAGTCAAGGGTTATGGGGGACAAGGAGGAAAGTGGAGTAAAAGCCACAATGAGTTCTTATTGAGTGGCAGAACAGGCTCGAGGGGCTGAATGGCCTACTCCTGCTCCTATTTCTTATGATCTTATGCAAAGAGCAAGCAATCTGTTCTGCCATATTACTTGGGCAGCGAAGATATGCATTTATACCATCATCTCCAAGGACGTTTTTCTCAAGCAATCACGAATGAATCTGATTTTCATGTAAGTCTACTTGTTTTATCAATGCCTCTGCAACAACGTCAAAAAGAGGGACAACATTGCACAACAGGACCTTATGAATCTTGATTCTATTCACTTGGTTGTGCCATTAGTTACCATTGGCATAATAACAGTCCTCCTTTGTGATTTAGGGTTGAGCTTTTATTAGATTTTTAAAAAATGTCATTTCATATTGTGGTTTCCTTAAGGAATGGCTGAAAAATATCACTAGATTTCCAGTGCTGGCTGTAGCTCTTAGCAAAGCTGGACAATTTGCTTTTTACAGCTAGTACAAAACACAACAGCTTCAGTTGCATTTTCAGTTCATCACAGATGGATCTTTTGGGATTATGGTGCCAATTTTCCCCAAACCTTCCTTATGCACTGTCCACATGGACTCTCTGCAACCTGAGCAGACCCTGACCATATTTGGGAAGAGGGCTTTGCTGTGGCCTTTTCTCTACAATATGCCCTGCACTAAGCTGCTGTATCAACTGCCTTACCACTGGACTTTGCCACTGTTGTTGGCAGGTTTCTTTTTAATTAGCCAGTGCACCCACTTTTCTGCCCTCATCTTCTGCAGGTATTAACTCATGCTGGGAGTACAATCCACAGATATTGACAGCCTTCTACTCCCCCAACTGGCAATGCTTCATTTGTGAGTTAGACACCAGGCAGAATTTTTCGCTGAGTGGGCGGGCATGCGCCCGACCCGCTCAAGCGTGAAATAGCGTGTGATGGCATCGGATGAGCGTCCCGAAGTCATTGTGCACTCATGTGATATTTTGGTCAACAGGCACGCGCTAAACTCGGAAGCATGCCAGCTGACAATTAAGAGGGCAATTAAGCCCATTAATGACGCAATTAACAGAGATTTTTCTTTGCCTGCCCAGCATTATGGTTGGTGAGTGGGTGAATCGGCAGGTAGCCTTTGCATTTTTCAGGAAATCTCATCCACGGGCGGTATGAGGTTTCCGTGATAAATTAAAATAACAATAAATTTCTACGGGCAGCTTTTTCATTACCTACATTTTCAGGTGACTAATTATGAAGCTTGGACACTATTTTTCCAGTCTCTGTGACCTTTATTTTATATTGTTCAAGTCTTCAGCTCCCTGGGGCAGCTCTCTGCATTCAGGGAGCTTACTGTGGGCACTCACCCACGCCTGTGCTAAATTCACCGCTCGCCCTCCTCCTGCTCCACCCCAGCAGCGCTGAGCCTTTCAGCGCATGTTTCACGCTGGCTGGCCATTAATTGGCTAGCCAGCATGAATTCGCAATCGGGGGCCGATCGCGGTCAGCGGTCCATTCCCCTGCCGATCCCAAACCCGCCGACCACGTCTGCCTGCCGATCTGAAAACTCTGCCCACTGAGTTTGCCCAGACCTTGCTATGAAAATGGTGGTGAGGCTGACAGTGCTCACTGTTCCTTATATGTACATTGGTCAGCAAATTCTGATGTGCAAGGATGTGTAGTTGAATGAGAATATCTGGAAGTTGCTGTCTGAGATGTGGTGCTCCTCCATAAGCTGTGTGAAAACAGTAAATCCCCATCTGGCTCCCCAGTCAAATGTACTGAACTTTTTAAGGTTGCTGTACTGATGTTGTTGATGCATAATAAACTCACCACTGAAAATTAGGCCTTTTCCATTCCAGTCCAAGTACCCTTTCTAAAGCTATTTGGTAAATCTTAATTACCACCAGAAAGCCTTCTGACACTGAAATTTAACAGTTACAGTTGTGGAATCTCAATCGTTCAGATTTTAATTATTTGCAGAGATTTTTTCTTTATTATTTTCTTCCTGTCTCTGTTTTCTATCACTCTCTTAATCCATTTTTCTTTCCCTTTATTTTGATTTCTGTACCTGGTTTGACATTGAATTCACTGTTGTCACGGGCAGAATTTATGGGCAGGATTTTGCCCTTGGCGGGGGCGGGGGTGGGCGGGCCGGGTGGGCCCGACTGCCACCCTCGATCAGCTCCGCACCGTGATTTCACACTGGCAGGCCAATTAAGACCCGCCCAGCGTGCAATGTGAGCAGCAGTGCTCGGCGCTGCCTGTGCGGGTGGGGGCAGGAGGGTGAGCAGGCCTAGCATGATCTTCGTGCAAGTGTGCCAAAGAGCACTTCAATCTCCCTGAGGCACAGAGCTGTCTCAGGGAGATGAAGCGCTGTTTAAAAAAAAATAAAGGAAATAAAGTCATCATAAAACATGCTCCCTCATGTGACTCTGTCAGATGAGCTGGGACATGTTTTTAATTCAAAAAAAACATTTTTATTTGATGTTTATTTGCTTTAGGAAACCTCATTCCGCCTGTGGATGAGGTTTGCTAAAAAATGTAAAGGTCGCTTCGCCTTTAGGTTGGACAGGCAGTGTAAATTTGAATTTAATTAGCTTTTTAATGGCCTTAAAGGCCTTTCAATTGTCGGTGGGTGAGCAGCCGACTCCGGTGCACGTCCGCAGAACAAAATATTGCGAGACTGTGCGATGATGTCAGGACGCTCGCCCGCCGTCGTCATGCGTCATTTTATACTCAGGCGTGTTGGCCGTGCGCCTGTACGCCGAACGTAATATTCTGCCCTATGTGTTTTATTATTGTCCATGACCTAAGTGTTTTAATGTGTGAAGTTAGTGTGTATTTCCTTCCCTTCAGAGTGGTTGGTCCATTTAAATAATTTCCAGCGGCACGCTTTCATGAATTTTAAAACATAAAGGTGATTATTTATTGTCACACACTTTTCCCGGAAATTTTAACACGACGTTTCACACATACAACGATGAGATACAGATGAAGAACAAAACAATATAATTACAAGTTGTAAAGATTTCACTGTCTTTCATAGCAGGCCTGTATTTTCTCAGTTGAACTGATGCTTTAGGTGGAGTGGAGGTCTTGAAAAGAGGAGGACTCTCAGTAATCTGTGATGCTTTTTGTAGTTGAATTTCTAGGTGTCTGGTTTTCAGGTGAACTTGAAGTTGGAACAAGTTGGGGGTAGATTCCTTCTCTGTCTTTCAAGGTACAGATGTTTTAACTTGGCTGGCTGTCTTGCAGCTGTTTTGATCGCTTTCCAGATGATGTTTCTGATCTCTCTGAATTGAACAGCTTCTGCTGTTGTTTATGTCAGCTATCTTAAAAACCATTTAAAAATATAGTTTTAAAACTTGTAATATCTTCATACCTGTACTGGATATGCCATTGTTCTAGCTGATACTTCCTGATTCAGACTCTTCACAACTCGATAATGATTCTTCAGCCTGATTGATTAAGGAGCTAGACAATCATTTGCCCTGTTCACACAGGTCCCCGATACTCTGTAGGTGGCACTGGGCTATTAGGTTGTTTAGCTCACAATAACTTGCCCTCCAAAAGCTCCTAGAATGTCCATGGGCAAGTGTAAGTCTGACAAATGCTGGGTGCCATTCGTTTGCAGTCCAGAACAAAATTTAGCTCCATGTGTTTGCTGGAACTAAGCTCAATCTGTCTTCATCAACATCCACACATTCACAGTTAGCAGTAAGAATCATTAAATAATGATCAGGAACATAAACCTTTGCTGATTATGCCCCTTATCTGAGATTTGTTAATTCAGTACAAACAGGAAATTTAACTCACATCTTCCTGTGCTGTATCTTTTGCTTCCCATATCCTAATGTACCCATCCTCCCTGTATTCTATGGCCTAGATTGGCTACCAGTTCAGAAATGCCACAATTTTAAATTTTTTACTTGCATGTACAAATGTCTCCATGGCCTTGCCTTTCCCACCTCTGTAACCTCCTCTAGCCCTACAACTCTCCGTGATCTCAGCATTATTCTTGCACGGCCCCACTTCTTTCCCTCCATCTTTGGCAATTGCACATTCGGCCATCTAGGCCCTAAGCTGAGGAACTCCTTCCTTAAACCTCTCCATCTCCCTCTTCATCTTCAAGATGCTCCTTAAAACCTATCTCTTTGACTTCAATAGAAATAAAATTCATTGTTACTTTGTCACACAAGTTGAGTTTTGAAGGGAAATGTAAGGATGGGTAGGAAAGACTGACTGATAGTGTGGGAGTCCCTGGCCCCTCACGCCTACCACTGAGAGAGCACATGGGAATGGGGAAAATGGACGAAGGGTTTGGGGCAGGTTGCAAGGTGGAGAAGAGAATACAAACGCTGAGTGAGTAGTTCATAGTAGAAGAACAAGGGATAGTGATGGAAGTGAAGGGTGCTAGGGAAGAGTTTGGATAGTGGGTAGGGGATGCAATAAAAATGAGGGCGGATTGGGCAAAAAGATCAGAAGAGGATTGCAAAGGGCCACATTCTCCCCCTGTGGCTGCCATCCCAAATTCAGCCATTGGAGACTCCTATCACAGCCACATCACATCATATGACCCATATCCTCCCACTCCAAAAAGAGAAAAGAAAAAAGAGAAAAGCAAAGAGAAGTGTTAATAAGAAAGGAGAGAAAACCAGCAAGACAAAGACACTGAAAATCAACAAATACAATATATTTATATACCGTAAGTTAAGTGAAAAGTACCACACATAACATAGGTGATGTAAGAAAAGCTTTATGACATTTTTTTTGATTGGAATACAGTCAAAGAAAACTTGTAAATGATATATCTTAATACCCATATTAAATGTTTCTCTGCTTGTACTTGACAATATCCTATAGAATATACATGTAAATGATGCGGCAGAAATAGCCCTGTCAATTTCAACGCAAAAATATTAAGCATCGCAAAAATGGAATAACTGGTTATTTGCACATCTTTTATGCATGGATTTGAGGCTTAACTACAGCTGTCAAGTAGATGATGCTGGCTACCTAGGTAACAGCCTGGGAACAAAAATCCTGGTTTTACCAGCAGTACTAAAACATCTAACAGTTTTCATCTGGCCTAAAAATACATTCCCTACTAAAAACATTCTCCTGTGTGGTTTGCAAATATATCACAGGCAAACATGCAATTAAAATTATGAGACAGAAACCTTGATACTCGCCAGGCCACATTAATTCAAATATTTCATCGAAACTGGCAAGATAGCTGTCATCTCTTTCATTGGAGAATTACAAAATAACATACAAACAAAGGCAACACACATATCAAGACGCAGAAGGTGATCAAGTCTGGAATAGCCTGTGAGCCACAAGTGAGGAAGAAGGGAAATAATAAATGAAGGAAAACAGATCAGAGAGATTTAGCAGCAGGTATGTCAGGTGCATCCTTACAACTTGCTTCGAACTCCAGGAACATAATATTTTCTTTTTTTTTAACTAAAATTATGCTTAGAGCATTGAATGCTTTCCACAATCTCCATAATTAGCAGGCATTAATGTATGTTTCTTTTGCTAAGTATTGACCTGGGAAAGTTTGTCACTTTAAACATTGTTGGCTCAAAGTATGAACTTTCTCAAAACAAAGCTTGGTGATAAATTATTTTGATACTTCTTATTTAAAAGGCTATGCCTTCAAACTGCGAATGAAATTGTCAAATATAAGTACATAGAATATGTATACACCAAAACTCACTTTCACAGCCACACGATTACAGATGTCTCCTAGACATTCACAATCCTCAGAATACTGTTCTTGCCACATCCTGGATCTACACTCAGTGGCTTGCGCTGCCATATATACATTCTCAAACTTTCTCTTCAGCAGCATAGACTCAGTCTATCTCAAAGCTACCCTGCTCTGCAGTTTCATTTCATCCTTCAAGACATCCAACACTTTAAAAAACTTTTTCTCTTTCTTTCAGGTGTTAAGGATTGCAAGCTCCAACAACTCATAGGTGCCGATGCCCCTCTGAATCCTTCCTCCCCTTCCCTTCCCCTTTCTTCTAGTCTTACTCCTTGCCATGTGTTCAAGATACCCTCCAACCTTCCATTCTCTGATACTGTCCTTAGCAAAGGATTCAACTTTATCTCCTTACACCCTCACCTTAATGAATTTAGAGCTTAGCATAATGTTGAGCTCTTCTTCCGTTACCTTCCTTGGCCAGGAATTCTCCTCCACTCAACGGGCCCTTTCAGCCTTCTCCATTACTCTCTCTCCACCTGGACACCTCCCTCTGGTCCCTTACCCGCTCTTGATCTTTTCATTGAGAACTGTTGGTGTGACATTAGCCATCTCAATTTTCTGCTTCCCTCACTCACCCTAAGCTGTCTCCTCCTGAACTTGCTGCACTCCATTCTCTCAGGTCTAACCCTGACTTTTTTTTTATCAAGTCTGCTCAAAATTGTAATGCTGTTGTCTGGTAAACGGACTTTTAGATTGCAGAGGCTGAACGCAAACTCTCTGACACTTCCTCCTACCTTCCCCTGGACTATAACCCCACCACCAACCATCAAATCACTGATTCCAGAACAGTCACTGACCTCACCTCCTCCGGTGATCTTCCCTCCACAGCTTCCCGCATCATCGTTTCCCAATCCCATACAACTCATTTCTACCCCTCTCACAAGATCCATAAACAGGACTATCGTTTCAGCTTGTTCCTGCCCCATTGAACTTATTTCTTCCTATGCCTTTACTCTATTTTTTTCTCCCCTTGTCCTGTCTCTTCCTAACTACATCCATGACTTTTCTGATGCCCTCCGTCACCTTAAAAGATTTCAATTTCCTGGGCCCACTCATCTCATCCTTACCATTGTTGGCCAGGGGCTGCAGAGAAACTCCTGAGCAACTTTTGAAACCTGAGCTCAGTCACTGGCCTGAGCTGGCTGGAACCGGTTTGAATTAGCAAAGACAAAGGAAATGTGATGAGACACAAGTCCTTATTTAGAAAAGGAGTAACGAGGTTAATGCTACCTAAGCCTTGGAACAGAGCCAATGAGAATATGCCACAGACTAGGCAAGCAGGCCTAAACCAACGGGAGAAAGACAGCACAGCTTGGAGAGATCAGATTTTGGAATAAGAATGGAAGGTTTCGGGCGTGGAAGCAGCGAGAACTCTGGAGACCAACCATCGCAGAAGCGGAAGAACCTACGTCAGCAACGTAGAGACGCAAGAGAGAGAGAACGGAACACCTGGCCAGCGTCAGCTCTCCTTTTCGGGTATTAGCTTTTATATTCTGTGACCACTCAGGGAGTGTCAGAGAAACCTAGTGGGTGTGTGTTTAGATCCTAGTTTTGGGTATAAAACTGTATAACCTGCTGTAAATTGCATGTCTATATTTAACCAGACATATAAGCTATATATAGATGATCTAATGACGTGAATAAAGCGAATTTAGAGTTAGGAGAGAATTGACTTTTCTCCTCTTTGTACTAAGCCAACAACCGTTACTGGTGACCTCCAGCAACACCATAGATGCCCAGTCTCTCTACATCTCTGTCCTCCGCCAGGATTGTACATAGGAATAAAGGAGCATAGGACTTAGGAGCAGGAGTAGGCCATTAGATCCTCTGAGCCTGCTCTGCCATTCAGTAAGATTATGGCTGATCTGGTTGCGGTCTCAAATCCACTTTCCTGTCTGCCCCCCCGCTCCTCCCTCCCATATTCCCTTGTCTATCAAAAATCTATTGAACTCTGCCTTGAATAAATTAATTGACCCAGCCTCCACTGTTTTCTGGGGGAGAGAATTCCAAATACTAACGACCCTTTAAGAGAAGAAAATTCTCCTTACCTCCATCGTAAGAGGGAGATCTTTTATTCTTAAACTGTGTCCCTAGTTCTAGCCTCTAGCCTCACAAGAGGAAACATCCTCCAAGTATCCACCCTATCAAGTCCCCTCAGGATCTTATATGTTTCTATAAGATCACCCCTCATTCTTCTAAAATCCAACGGGCATAGGCCTAACCTATTCAACCTTTCTTCATAAAATAATCCCCTCATCCCAGGAATGAGTCGAATGAACCTTCTCTGAACTTCTAATGCAATTATATCCTTTTTCAAATAAGGAGATCAAAACTGTACATAGCACCCCAAATTTAGTCTCACCAAAGCCCTGCACAGCTGCAGTAAAACTTCCCTATTTTTATGTTCCATTCTTCCACTTCGCAAGTTTTGTGGATAAAGCCCGAAGTTCTCTATATCCATGCCACAACCTTATTCCTGAATCTTCCAAAGAATTCCTGCCAGTAGTGCTTCACATTTTCAGCCCCACTATATTTAACAGAATTGAAATAGGAAGCATTACTTGCCTGTTTGGGAAACCACGTATGAGCTATCTTCCTTGTTAATGGAAGCATGAAGCAACTGAGATTTCTCAGATCAGTTGGATGTGCCCCATAATAGTTTTAAAATGGAATTATTACCCATTCAGTAATATCTCTAAGATGCAGCTTATTAAAATACTTCACTCCATTCCCTTTTTGTTACAGGTTTACCTATATTATGTAGTAGCCCTGTATGTATCCCAGACTCATACTAGAAATTTATGGAGATAAATTTCCTTAGATTTCCTTGCACTCGGCTGCTGTAACTTCTATGGAAATATTTTGGAAACACTATTCAGACATGTGAATGGGGTTTCTGTCGAAGTTATGGTAGCAGAGATGGAGATGCCAGAAGAAAATTCAACCTTATGGGCGGAATTTTCCAATACTGAGACTAAGGGCTGAATTGTCCCAGATTTGCACTAAGTGTGGTAACAGGCGGGTTACCCATCGGCCACAATGGCAGCTTTTCACACCATATTGTCTCAAACCTGCTGCGTTAATTATGCATTCCCAGGATGCATGGCATATCAATGGCGGGTGGGCTCTCATTTGCCTGCCACGTCATCACCTCGCCACCTCATCACCCCAGACAGCACATTTAAAGTATAGTCGCGCTCAGTACTCCCAGCCCAGGACTGCAGCAAAGAAGACATGACCCTGAAAGGCAGGAAGATTGCCGCCGTCGAGCACCTTTTGGACGCCGTGGAGGCCCACTGTGATGACCTCTACCCCCGCTCTGGCCGCAGGAGGGGCAGCAACATTACCACTCCAGCTGATAGGCAATGTCAGTGGTGATCAGCACCAATGCTGCACAGAAGAGGTGGGCCATCCAGTGCAGATAGAGTATGAATGATCATCTGTGCAGCCAGGGTATGATATGGTAACTCATCACTCTAAACTCATGCATCCAATCCCATCACACATTCACTGGCATCTCACACACTGTCAGTTCAAGGGACATTACCACCCATTCTCACACACACCCTCACATGTCCATCTGGCCTCATCTCCTCTGGAGACTGCTTGCACAGATCAACATGTACCTCCACCCACACCCTGGGAAACCCTCTTTCTCCAATACAGCTCTCGTCCTGCAGCCTCTTCCCTTGCTTGAGGCCACTTCTCCCCCTTACCCAAACAAGACCTTGCCCTGCAGCCATTGAAAAGCCACCCACATATGGCTGAGTTGGTAGGTAGGGACCTAACCGTGAGCCCCCCTATAAGTGATATGGTGCTGTCTGTGAAGCCTGGCGCTGATGACTGCGAGTGCTGCCCAAAACAAGTTAGGCAAACAAACCTCGAAGTCCCAAGCCCACCAAGGGCACGACTTTTATGTGCTGTTGTGAAACACGTCAGCAGATGTGAGAATGATCCATGGGGAGGAGTAAATCCAGCGAGCTGGCCTTATAATGATACGCTGGTGTCTTACAATGAGGTACCCGGCGTCCGATGGTGGGGAACGCAGCCCACCATCAGCGGGCGGAGCGGATGATCACAAACTGGTCTCACGACATTGTGAAACTGACTTTTGGCCTTCTCGCCAAATACATACATACAAACTAACATATGAATTAGCATCAGGAGGAGGCCACTCAGCCCCTTGAGCTTGCTCCACCATTCAGTAAGATCATGGCTGATCTGAATGTAACCTCAACCCTACATTCTTCCCTACCCCTGACAACCTTTCACCCCCTTGTTAATCAAGAATCTATCTAGCTCTGCCTTAAAAACATTCAAAGACTCTGCTTCCTCTGCCTTCTGAGGAAGACAGTTCCAAAGACTCAAAATCCTCTGAGAGAACAGAATTCTCCTCATCTCTGTCTTAAATGAGCGACCCCTCATTTTTAAACAGAGACCCCCAGTTCTAGATTCTCCCACAAGAGGAAACATCCTCTCCACATCTGCCCTGTCAAAACCCCTCAGGGTCTTAAAGGTTTTAATTAAGTCACCTCTTACTCTTCCAAATTCCAGTGTATTCAAGCCTAACCTGTCCACCCTTTCCTCATAAGACAACCTGCCCATTCCTGGAATTAGTCTGGTGAACCTTCTCTGAACTGCTTCTAATGCATTTACATCTTTCTTTAAAGGTGACTAGTACTGTACACAATACTCCAGATGTGGTCTCACCAATGCCCTGTAAAACTGAAGCATAACCACCCTACTTTTGTAATCAATTCCACTCATAATAAATCATAACATTCTATTAGCTTTCCTAATTACCTGCTGTACCTGCGTAGTAACCTTTTGGGATTCATGAACTAGGCACCCAGATTCCTCTGAATCTCAGAGCTCCTCAATCTCTCATCATTTAGATAATAAGCTTATTTTTATTCTTCTTGCCAAAATGAATGATTTCACATTTGCCCACATTATACTCCATTTGCCAGATCTTTGCCCACTCACTTAACCTATCTATGTCACTTTATAGCCTCCTTACACCCTCTTCACAATTTACTTTCCTACCTATCTTTGTGTCGTCAGCAAATTTAGCCACCTTTCCTTCGGTCCCTTCATCCAAGTCATTTATATGAATTGTGAAAAGTTGAGGTCCCAGCACTGATCCCTGTGGCACATCACCTGTCACATCCTGCCAACCAGAAAAAGACCCATTTATGCCAACTCTCTTCTTCCTGTTAGCTAACCAATCTTCTATCCATGCCAATTTGTTACCCCCTACACAATGAGCTTTTATTTTCTGCAATGACCTTTGATGTGACACTTCCATTTCCAGATTTACAGCTATTTCTGGGATGTTACTTGTGCCCTCTATAGTGAAGCCCGAAGCTAAATACCTGTTTAATTCATCCGCCATCTCCCTATTTTCCATTATCAATTCCCCAGACGCACTCTCTATAGAACCAAATCTCACTTTGTTAACTCTTTTCTTATTCAAATATCTATAGAAACTCTTACCATCCGTCTTTATATTACCAGCTAGCTTTCTCTCATACTCTAATTTTCCCCTCCATATTAATATTTTTGTCATTATTTGCTGTTCTTTATATTCTTTCCAATCTTCTGACCTGCCACCTGTCTTTGCATAATTATATGTTTTTTCTTTAAATTTGATACTGTCTTGAACTTTTTTAGTTAACCACCAACCAGCTTACCTGCTGATTTACTCATAGGCAGGATTTTGACCCTGTCGGGCGGGCTCGGCAGGGGCGGTTTGGAATCTGACCACCGCCCACAATTGGGGCCCGATGGCAATTTCATGCTGGTCGGCCAATTAAGGCCCAGCCAGCGTGAAACGCAGCTCCTCACTGACCAGGAAGGGCTGAGTGGGGGTGGGGATGGGGGCCTGTCGGCGTCCAGGTCCAATGGCGACCCAGTGGCTTGTTTAAAAATGGCCCAGGCAGACCCAGAGACGCTGCCAGGGAAGAACGTCTGTCTGCCGTTGCAAGGATGGATTCCAGTGTGGCAGCAAACGCCAGGCAGGAGGGTAGGTCAGGTGGGCACTTGACCGCCATTTTTCCAAAGAGTACCTCGCTGCCCTCCTGGAGGAAGTGGCTGCCAGAAAGGGTACCCTTGTCCCCAGAGATGCCACCGCACCTCACAAAAAGGGCATGGGAGGAGGTGGCAGCCCGGGTGAGCAGCCACGATGAGGTGCGGTGCTCCTGGGTGCTGTGGCGGAAGCACTTCAATGGCCTGCTGCACTCAGGAAGGGCGAGTGCCGCGTTGGCATGGGTCAGTGTGTACAGTTGTTTTGGGCTGGCCACCCCCTTGTGGACCTCAGGGGTGTTAGAGCCTGAGTGTTAACTGTCAATGACACGGGAACTGGCCAAGGGGGTGAACCCTGGCTGCTTTGTCTGAGTGCCTTGCGCCTCGAGGGCCGCGACTCGGATCTGCCCTGGCCAGTCTGCAATGGTGCTGCAGATAGAGAGTGGAATAATCAATGCTCCTCTGTCCTTTCAAAAGAAGATGGCCCATAACAGCATTGAGGGGTCGTGGACTGGTGGAGGACTCCCACACCCCCTCATGCTCTCCTGGTACAAGCAGGAGGCCTTGGAGCTCGAGAGGTGCCATGCACCTCGGTCAAGTGGTGAGGCTGGGGTGTCAGACAAAGGTAAGAGTGCAGTGCACTGAGGTGAGAATTTTGGCTTGTGCAACCATACTTGTGTAGTCTCTTCAATGATGTGAGCCTCAAACCTGGAGTCCCCATTGATCATTGAAAGAAGTTGGCACCATGACGCAGATCTCTGTTGTCTCACCAGGCTGCCTGGCATTCACAGTGACAGTGTGCTGACTTTAACTAATGACATGTCTTTTTTTCCCTTTTATGTTCACCAGCAGGCGTTCGCTCTCTGGACCCTGAAGGGCCACCCCCGACCCTGGAGGACCCACCATCCTCCCCAAGCACTTGTGTCACACCCACTCTCTGAACCAGGCACCAGCACAGATACCAGCACCTTGGTGGGCATTAGATTGGTGGCTAGTATCTCGGTGCACATTGGTGAGGGCACTTCACACTTACTTGAGGTGCAGGCGGAGGCAGAAAGTGTCCAGGGTGCCAGCAGTCAGAGGACTGCTGAAGACCAGGACGATGTTCAGTCAAAGGCTGATGGGTCTCTGGAGTCATCCATTAGGCAGGAGATGCTGGACGTCCAGCAGGGTGTGTGGGAGGATTTGATGGAGATCCAAGAGGGTATCTGTGCCATGGTCTCCATTGTGGAGGAATCCCTGCAGAGCGTGAGCACTGCATTGACCCTCATGGCCGAATGCAATGCCTCCTCCATGGAGAGAGTGGTGGCTCTCATGGAGAGGCAGTTCCAGGGACAGAATGTGGGGTTCATGGGGTTGTGCTCAGACCTGCAAGCCCTCACACAGCAATGACCTCAGCTGGTCAGTGTCCATGTGTCAGATGGATGGGGCACCCAATAATCCAGCTAGGTGCCCGTCCATCAATCGCGAGCTGCCTGTCATCTCTGCGGGCTCCTCTCGGGGTGCTCTGGGTGATGGCAGCTGCTCCTCTGCCCCTCTGCCTGTGACCATCTGATGATGCTGAGATGACTGGGAAGATGCCAGCCATGGCACTGGCCGCTTCCTCCCAGGCAGGACCAGCACAGGCTTCACTGGCCAGAGGACGACCGCCAAGGTCAACAGGACAACACAGTCAGCAGGCTGTCTCCAATGCCAGTGCCAGCAGCGGGGGAACACCTAGACATAGTACCGGTAACTGTAAGTTTAAAAGACATTAAGCACAAGTCACAGGTGATCTTTTGTTCCCCTACTTTGTTTTTCTTTTTTAAATGACATGATTACTAACACAGGCTCTTTTATGTTCAATACTGTGACCTCCAACATAAAATTACATTTGGTTTTGTGTTATTCGCCTGAGTATGCTTCATTTATTTTGTAGTTGCAGGGTAGGCCAGCATGTAATGCTGGACGTGGGTGGCTCGAACCTTTATTGCACAGGCACTGAGTGTATCTTGGGTGCTAAGAAAAGGGTCATTTCTGCAACCCACGATGGAGGTGGCAGCCCTGGCATGAGGTGGTAGTTCTTACTTGGCAGCCTAGCTGAAGGAACATTGGATCAAGGCATCGCTGGTGTCCCTGCCTCCCTGGAGGTTACCAAGGTCTCGATCCACGCCCTCAGCATTCTCCTCACCGTGCTCATCTTCTGACTCACTACTGGACTTACCTTTTCTGGCCTATGCAGCTGCGTCAAGATTCTCTTCTTCCAGTGGGTCCCCCCTTGCCAGTGCCAGATTGTGGAGAGCGCAGCATGCAATCATTATCAGTGACAAAGATAAAAATAAAAATACCTGGAAAAACTCAGCAGGTCTGGCAGCATCTGCGTAGAGGAACACAGTTAACGTTACGAGTTCGTATGACTCTTCAACAGAACTAAGGAAAACTAGAAGAGAGGTGAAATATAAGCTGGTTTAAGGGGGGGGTGGGACAGGTAGAGCTGGATAGAGGGCCAGTGATAGGTGGAGATAGCCAAAAGATGTCATAGACAAAAGGACACAGAGGTGTTGAAGGTGGTGATATTATCTAAGGAATGTGCTAATTAAGGGTAGAGAGCAGGACAAGCAAGGTACAGATAGCCCTAGTGGGGGTGGGGTGGGGTGGGGTGAAGGAATCGAAATAGGCTAAAAGGTAGAGATAAAACAATGGATGGAAATACATTTAAAAATAATGGAAATAGGTAGGAAAAGAAAAATCTATATAAATTATTAGAAAAAAAAGGGGGGATCGGAAAGGGGGTGGGGATGGAGGAGAGAACCCCCACTAGGGCAATCTGTACCTTGCTTGTCCTGCTTTTTACCCTTAATTAGCACATTCCTTAGATAATATCACCACCTTCAACACCTCTTTGTCCTTTTGTCTATGACATCTTTTGGCTATCTCCACCTATCACTGGCCCTCTATCCAGCTCTACTTGTCCCACCCCCCTTAAACCAGCTTATATTTCACCTCTCTTCTATTCTTACTTAGTTCTGTTGAAGAGTCATACAGACTCAAAACGTTAACTGTGTTCCTCTCCACAGATGCTGCCAGATCTGCTGAGTTTTTCCAGGAATTTTTATTTTTATTTTTGTTTTGAATTTCCAGCATCCGCAGTTTTTTGTCATTATCAGTGACACCCACTCTGGGGCGGGGTGGGGGCGGTATTGTAGTGCTTCCCCTGAATGGTCAAGGCATCGGAAATGCATCTTCAGAAGATCTATGCTTCTCTCTTTCACCGCCCATGTGGAGGCATGACTCCTATTGTAGCGCTGCTCCGCCTCTGTTTTTGGGTGGTGGAGAGGTGTCATAAGCCACCTTTTCAACGGATAACCCTTGTCACCTAGAAGCATTCCATCCAGTTGGGCTGGAGTGCTGAAGAGCCTCGGCACCTGGGAGTTTCTCAGGATCTAAGTGCCATGGAAGCTGCCAGGGTACCTTGCACAGACTTGCAGAATCAGCATCCTGTGGTCACACACTATCTGCACGTTCATGGAGTGGAAGCCCTTCCTGCTGACGAAGGCATCCAGCTGACCCACTGGCACTTTGCTGGCCACATTTGTGCAGTCGATGGCACCCTGGATTTGGGGGAACCCAGAAATCGCTGCGAAGCCTCTGACTCGCTCAGCCTGGCTGGCCTTGTCTGTATGTAAATGAAGAAAAGTTAATACCTGCCTGAACAGATCTTCTGTTAGCAGCTTGACACAACTGTGGACAGCTGATTGGGACACTCCACACAGATCCCCCACTGAGCCTTGAAAAGAGCCGGAGGCATAGAAATTGAGGGCCACTGTGACCTTCAGAGCCACTGGCATGGGGTGTGCACCCACACAGTCAGAGCTGATCTCAGGCCCGATCATCTAGCAAGTGGAGATCACAGTCTCCCTTGAGAGGCGGAGCCTCCTTCAGCACTGCACCTCAGTCATATTGAGGTAGCTGCATCACCACCTGTAAACCCACGTAGCAGGATAGTGGCGTCTTCTGTAGCCCCTTCCGTCTTGGACTTCCTGCTGGCCCTGCGCCTCTCCTCCTACAGGTCCCTCCCCTAGAAGCTGCATTGGGACATGTGGCCTCCTCTCCCTTCTGACCCTCTCTTACTCCTCAGAGGAGGTGCCTCCAGCGAAGATCACAATCCCCATTCCCAGAGAAAGGAAAGGCTATTTGATACCTGGAAGGCTCCATACAGTTCAAATCCCCAGAGGGCCTGGCAGACAGCAATGAGTCCAGAAATGAAGCCTGGAAACGCTAAGAATGAAGCCCCGATCAGAAATTAAGCTAACAAGTACCATTGACCCACCAGCAGCAAGTTATCTCCAAAACTCCTCACTCCTCACATTGACAATGCTGCTGACCCTTCTTATCCTGCCCCTGAATGAAGTTTTGCAAATTTTGCCTGCCCACCTGCCCGTTTTGCCCATGCAACAAGCAAAAAATCACATGGCCAACGTTAAATCGCCATGAATCAAGTTGCCAAGGGCCTTAACTGGCTTGTTAATTAGTGGCGGACGCGGCTCCGGCTCCCACGTACATCTGCCCAACGTCATCATGCATCATTTTATGCTCGATCCGGTCGGGCGCATGCCCGCCCACTCAGTAAAAATATCTGCCCATAGGTTTGTACTCTCTGAACCTTCCTGTCACAGGAAGTCTGTTTGTCATTTCCCATATTAACACCTATCTCTCTTGCCTTGATCTACCCTTTGCTTTACCACATCTTCCCAAATTTGATCCCATGCCCCTATTATTCAGTTGAAAACCCCCTCTACTTCCCTAGTTAGGCAGCTCGCGAGGACACCAGCCCCAGCACAGTTCAGGAGTAGATCGTCCCAACGGTACAGATCCCACTTTCCACAATACTGGTGCCAGTGCCCCAAAAAGCGGAACCCACTCCTCAAGCGCCAGTCTTTGAGCCACACATTCATTTCTCTAATCTTATTTGTCCTGTGCCAATTTGCATGTGGCTCAGGAAATAATCCAGAAATGTGAGGTTGAGGTTCTGCTTCTTAATCTGGTGCTTAGCTCCTCATATGACTATGCAGAGCCTCCTCCCTCATCCTGCCTATGTCATTGGTACCTACATGGACCATGACAACTGAATCCTCCCCCTCCTTTTGCAAGTTCCTCTCCAGCCCTGAGCAGATGTCCCGAACCCTGGCACCGGACAGGCAACAAAGCTGTCTGGATTGTTGCTGTTTGCTACAGAGAACGGTGTCAATCCCCCTTACTATACTGTCCCCTACTACCACTACATTCCTTTTTGCTCCTCCCACTGGGATGGCTTCCTGTACCACGGCGCTATGGTCAGTTTCTCATCCCCCACTCTCATTCAAACAAGCTGAGAGGACCTCAAACCTGTTGGACAATTGCAAAGGCTCACACTCCTGCACTCCTGCCCTCTGGGTCCCCTTACCTGCCTCATTTGCAGTCGCACCCTCCTGCCCCTGGCCACAGACCAAATCAGAAGACTCCATCCTAAGTGGTGTGACTGCCTCCTGGTATAAAGCATCCAGGTAACTTTCCCCCTCCCTGATGTGCCACAGAGACTGCAGCTCAGTCTCCAGCTCAATGAGTCTGAGCCGAAGTTCCTCAAGCCGCAAACATTCACTGCGGATGTGTTTGCCCTGGATCACAATGTTATCCAGGAGCTCCCACATGCTGCAGCCTTGGCACATCACCTGTTCTGCCATCCTTAATGTGTTTTAAGTAATTACTTAATTATATTAATCACTTATTTAATGTTGCTTTTTTACATGTTTTATTAATTTTACCACCAAATTATATACTATTTTAAACCTTAGGGATAGAATAGAACTTACCGACTTACCAGATACCACCGAGCAGCTAGCTCCTTTCCCTGTAGTACAGCAAGAGCCAATTTCTATGGGGTGAAAAAGATAAAAAGAGGAAATGAACAATTCCTTCTCCGAACTCTCCTCTCACCAAACTCCAAAGGCAGAAATTTGCCCTTGGAGTGTGGGATCTGTGGCAGTGGTCGGCCCGCGATCGGCAGAGCTCCGTGATTTTACGTGGGGCAGGCCAAATCCGCGAGTGACAGCGCTGAGCGCTGCCTGTGTGGGCGGGGCAGGAGAGCAAGCTGGCCTAGTGTGCACCTCGCGCATGCGCACGAGAGAGCACAGAATAAGAAGAATTTTTAAAAGTATGATAAAGAGCAGAAAAATGTAATGAAACATCCCCTCATGTGACTCTGTCACATGAGCAGGGACATGTTTTTAATTAAAAAATAAAATGTTTATTTTATTTGCATTTGCTTTTGAAAACCTCATCCCGCCCATGGATGAGGTTTCCAAAAAAATGTTTGGCCTTTTTGCCTGCCCGCCATCCATTAGGTTGAATGCACAGTGAAAAATTAAAGTCAGTTGTTAACTAAATGGCCTTGATAGGCCTTTTAATTGTTGGCAGGCATGCTGGTGACTCTGGTGCGCAACCGCTGACCGAACTATCGCGCAACTGCGCATTGACATCGGCACGCTCGGCCGATGTCATCATGCATCATTTCACACTAGGTCGCGTAGGGCACATGCCCACCGAAAAATTCTGCCCCAAGTCTTCACTCAGTTAGTCAGCTGCACTCCATTTTCCTTGCACTAAAGAGCCCTGAATTTATAGTAAACTGAACTGGGGCGACAGTAACCAGATTCAACCAGTTAGCTTATTAACTACTCAGCTCCTACAGCTGAGAGTGAATTTACTCTGTCTAAACTGCAAGAAGGAAAGAACTTTGCCTGCTTACGCAGTACTTCCCAGTTATTGCTAATTACAGGCTAGATTAGGTTTTAAGAGGAACATTTAAGAATAAAATTAACACTTAAAACTCCTCCTCCCACCAAACTCCAAGTCTTCACTCAGTTGGTCGGCTGCACTCTGTTTGCTCACTCACACCACTGAACGCGCCTGATGCTGGCAGACACGGTAAATCCCGACCTCAGTGTGGTGGTGGGCAGCTTCAGCAGCGCCCACCCCACTGTCAGGAATGACGGGAACTCACAGCCAATTCAGCGCTCGGAGGGTCATTAATTATGCAAAGGCACGTATCGGTCCGAATCACCTGGTGGGCTGGGAGCTGAATCATTCGCCTTCTGTCACCTGGTGGGCTCGAAGGTCCAGGCGCCATATTTAAAGGCAAGTCAAACATACAGTCTCACACTCTCCAGCCCACCAGGGATGTCTTGCAGCCAGAAGAAGAAGGCTGAAAGCCTCAAGAAGAAGGCAGCGCCCCTCTTCGCCCACCAGGCCCTCCAGGCCTTGATCAGAGGAGTGCAGGCACACAGGCAAGCGCTCTATCCCAGGGATGGCTGTAGGAAGCGCAGCAGCCTCACCTCTCTGGCCTGGTTATTGCGGGGAAGGTCAGCCTGGCTGACAGCCGCACCCGAAATGCCACCCAGTGCACAAAGATGATGAATGACCTGATCCGCCCTGCCAGGGTAAGTCATACTTCAACTCCCTCCAATATCAAACTCTCAGCATGGCATCATGCACTCAAACAACTACTCTCTTCAGGGATCTCACACAACCATTCACTGGGGACTCATGCCAACACTCATTCTTTCACCAATACTTTCACATCACCACCATCCCATCCATCATGTTGCTCACACTCCATCCTCTGGCCCTTCTGGGGAGGGCTCACCACACACAGGGAACATGCATCACACCCAACCTCTGCTCCATCCCTTCCCATTACATGCCTTTCTTTCTTCTTCATACAGGCCAAGCTGGCACACAACAGGCGCGACAGATCGCAGACCAGGGGAGGGATGGGCAACACCCCTGCAGCTGAGCTGGCTGGGGAGGACAGGGAAGGGGAGATCGGCTTCTCCAACCAACCCAGTTTGGATCACAGCTCCATCACTTCATCAAATCCGGACATTCCCAGTGAGTCACATGCTGTCTTTATCTAGCTCATGCTCATTAACTAAAACTCTATTTTCTATTTTCTAGGCACCAGCAGATCAAACCCCAGGCCAGTCCAGCACCAATGTGAGCCCCCAGACTACATCAGAAGAACCATCACAGCTCTCACACGCATCTTCCATCAGCTCAGAGACACACACGTCGGTGGGGCACAGCTATACATCAGACTCAGGTTCACTTTCTGGGGAATACCTCACTGACACGTCCCCACAGCAGTCGGAGGCAGGGACAGCCAGCTTTCCGGCACTCAGAGGGCTGCTGGAGCCCAACCACCCGCTCAGTCCAAGTCAGGTGATGAGTCTCTGGAAGCGGCCGCCAACTCAATGCTGGAGATACAGCGACAGGCGATGGAACATCAGGCAGAGATTTGACAGTCACTCAGCAGACTAGAGCGAATAATGGAGGAATCTGTCCGCGTTCTGTCTGATCTCATGGCTCTGACATGCGAGCGTTTCGAGGTCACCACGGGAAGGCTGTTGAGCGCCATGGAGACCTTGGTCTAGCAGGTCTTGCTGGATTTGCGCTCGGTCTGCACTCTATGGCCACACACCCTGGTGGACATGATAATGATGTAGGCGACATGGGGACGAGGCACCTTGACCTTTCTCCGGGTGCACCATCTCTTGCAGGAGTCAGGGCAGGGCCTTTGGGCTCCCACAGGGAGCATGAACATCAGCCAAAAACCCCAGAGGCCTCTTCTCAGGACACTCCAAGGATGTGCAGCCACTCATAGCCCCCTCTGCCTGTGACCTCAACTACTCCAGCTGCTCAGGCCGCCGAGGGCGTTTCTGCCTCTGAGCAGGTGACCCTTATCATGCCAGGGCCCTCCAAGTCACCAGCCACCAGAGGACTTCCGCCAAAGTCATCACAGACATCAAGACGTAGCAGTCAGCAGGCGGTTTCCACCTCTGCTGCGGATGTCGGGGCTGCACCCAGGCGTAGCAGTAGGGTTAGGAAAGTTAATGAAAAATTATGTCACTTTTGTGTCATGGGTATTCTACACGTGTAAAGAAATTGCACTTTTGTGAATACATTTGATGGTTATGTGAATGTTCTTGGTAACTGAAGGCATTGTGATTTTGTACTTTGGAATCCTCTTATTTTGGGGTTTAGCCTTCCTCCCACTAAGTGATAGTGTCCGACTGTGAGATTCACATTCCTGTGATGTCAACCTCAGTTGAACTAGTCTCCACACCCTTGTGTGATGTCAGGGAGATGTGTTTAAATCTTTATGTGAGGTGTGTGTAGTCAGCGTTTCTAACCGTTCTTCCTCAAGGAACACCATTGAGTGAGGGAAGTTCATCAGCCTTGATAATCAAGCGGTATTTGTGTCTCTTCAGTGGTAATTGTAGAAGAAAAAACATGCAAGGGAGTGGGAGATCCCTAGGCATGTCCACATCTCAGTCACAGCAGTGTTTGCAACATTAGATGGCGGCAAAGGCTTCAAGTCTTCTCTCACATCGATCTTGTTCCTAAATTCCCAGAGTGAGCACACTCACAGGGCCTCACAGATCAAAGCAAAGATCATGGCCTGGTGACTCATGAGGCCAGAACGCGTAAGTGTGAATGCGGGACTCATTTTCACTGTGAGTAGGTGGACATCCCCTGAGATGAAAGAAAATGGCATTGAGGGCTAGGAAAGATGTGGCCATATTCCCTCACTTAACTTTACTCTTCCTGGAACCTGTGAGCAATTAATGTATCACGGATGCGTCTTCCTTCCTCCATAGCGTGATTGCGCTTATAGTTACCCTCAACAACCTCCTGAGCCTCCGGATTGTCATCCTCCATCATAAGGTCAAAAGTCGGGATAATCGCTGATGATTGCACAATGTTCAGCACCATTCATGGCTCCTCAGATACTGAAGCAGTCCATGTTCAAATGCAGCAAGACCTGGACAATCTCCAGGCTTGGGCTGACAAGTGGCAAGTAACATTTGTGCCACAAAAGTGTCAAGCAATGACCAACTCCAACAAAAGAGAATCCAACCATCGTCCCTTCATGTTCAATGACATCACCATCACTGAATCCCCAACTATCAACATCCTGGGGGTTACCATTGACCAGAAACTGAACTGGACTAGCCATATGAATACTGTGGCTACAAGACCAGATCAGAGGCTAGGAATCGTGCGATGAGTAACTCGCTTCCTGACTCCACAAAGCCTGTCGACCATCTACAAGGCACAAGTCAGGAGTGTGATGGAATGCTCTCCACTTGCCTGGATGAGTGCTGCTCTCACAACATTCAAGAAGCTTGACATTGTCCAGGACAAAGCAGCCCGCTTGATTGGCACCACACCCACAAACATTTACTCCCTCCACCGCCGATGCACAGTAGCAGCAGTGTGTGCCATCTACAAGATGCACTGCAGGAATTCACCAAGGTTCTTTCGACAGCACCTTCCAAACCCACGAGTACTACCATCTAGAAGGACAAGGGAGCAGATAGATGGGAACACCACCACCTGGAAGTTCCCCTCCAACTCCCTTCCTAACAGCACTGTGGGTGTACCTACACCACATGGACTGCAGCAGGTCAAGAAGGCAGCTCACCACCATCTTCTCAAGGGCAACTATGGGTGGGCAATAAATGCTGGCCCAGCCAGCAAAGCCCACATCCCATGAATAAATGAAAAGAAAAGCTTTCATCCTCCTCCAGTTCATCCTCTGGCAGGAGGTCACCTCTTTGCATTGCCAGATTGTGAAGGGCGCAACACACTGCGATGATGCAGGAAACCCTGTCAGGAGTGTATTGGAGTGAGCCACCTGAGTGGTCCAAGCATCTAAATCACATCTTCAGAAGCCCTTTGGCCTGCTCTATACAGAGCTGTGAGCTGTGAGGGTGCCTAACCCTCGGACAGACTCTGAGGGTGACGCATCAGTGTCATCAGCCAGCACTTCAGTGAGTACCCCTTATCCCCAAGCAGCCACCTCTGCAGACGTAGTGACCCCTCTAAAATATCAGGCACCTGAGAGGGACTCAGGATGTAGGAGTCATGGCAACTCCCAGGTTACCGTGTACAAATGTACAGTATGTGCTTCCGGTGATCGCACACCAGTTGTACATTGATGGAATGGTAGGCCTTGTGGTTTATAAACGTTAGGGGCTGCTGCCATGGAGCCTGTATAACCACATGGATGCAGCCTATTGCACCCTGCACTCTAGGAAAACCTGAGATGGCAGCGAAGCCGGTGAATCTTGCAACCTGGCTATCTTCATCCACAGCAAACCTGACATAATGATGGGCCTTCTTGTAAAGGGCATCTGTGACCTCTATGCATCAATGTGCTGTGGACTGAGAGATGCATAGGTCGCCTGTTGATACTTGAACGAACCAGAGGCCAAGAAATTGAGTGCAGTGGTCACCTTTAAAGCCATTGGCACGGGATACCCTCCAACTCCACGGGACGTCAGATCTTCACAAAGAATGCGGCATATGTGATGTACCAGATCTCGGGACAAGCGCAGACGTGCACAGCATTGCTTCTCGCTCATTTGGAAAAAGGAGACTCTTCTACGTGATAAACCCTAGGTCTGGCAAGCTATCACTGTTGTCTGGGTCTCTCCTCCTGACCCTCCTGTTCATGCTCTGGCTCCACTTAACCATGTCCATCCTGCTGGAGCTGCACGCAGAGTCGCCTCTCCCTCCTTCACTTCCTCCATTGCATTAGGATCCTGACAAAGGCAGCACTGAGCCCTGGATCCATATCGGTTTTTGCTTTCTCACTGAAAGGAAACATTGAAGACATTAAAGGTTCAAGGGACAAGAAAGTGCAGCTCAGAGGATGACGCGATTGGAAACTATATGTGCCCATAGTTTTTCCTGCCCTGCTTACATGGTGGCTGATGCTGCCTTGTCCCTGAGACACTAACACACACATCAAGGTGACCAAGATGACATTGCAGATATGTAACATCTTGAGCCCTGCATAAAATGCTAAAGTTTCATTGGGATGAGTGACCCAACCTAGCTCTGTGCTCCAATCTTTGATGTGGCATATTAATGACCAATCAGTTGCTCATGATCAATGATTGAATGCCTTTTGGCCCGTTAGGAGTGTAAAATCTGGTAAACACGTGACAGGCCTTCATTAATGGAATGCCATATATGATACAGCTGTGTCTCCTTCACTATTGCCTGCATTCCCAAATTCTACATTCCTATGTGTTACTCTTGAGATGCAGTGACTGTGATGTGAAGTCACTGAGTTCTGAGTAGCCCTTTACCCGTACTAATGAAGCCATTGGCTTTTATCGCAAGGAAGTCTTCCTTCTTTCTTTCTAAGCAGAATCCTCTTCACTCCTGCGGCAACAAGAGGTTTAGGGTGCGACCCTAGAAAGGCCTCCCATGTGTTTGCCCTTCCCCCTGACTGCTGTTCCATAGCCTACCCCAACCCCCGCCCGCTCATATTCGTCAACTTGACCCTCGCCTCATAGCCAACGCCCGGTTGAAGTTTTTCTGAAGGTAGAGGCCTGCATATGTACCACAGCACAGTGCTGTTCTTTGGGACAATGTAGGCAAAGAGCAGGAGCAGACCAACCCTTCAGCCCCAGCAGTGTGGTGACCATCGCAACAAGACTGGCACAGCACTATGGAAGGTTGGCTATGTATGTTCCACTCACCTCCAAGTTATGAGCGAACTGAGGTCCAACTTGTGCACACCCCCACTTTTCAAACGGTTTTGAAGCCAACATAATTTCCTGCTGGCATGACACAAGATTGGAAGGCCTGACAAAATTCCAGTGAACATACTGTTTTAATGAGATTCATGAGATGTTAATAAATGCAAATGGCATTCCCGCCACTAGTTGGCGGGATAACCCACCACCATAAACCCGCCTTCGGGGGAATTGCAAGCTGTTTTTACACCGGCGGATTTCCGACTTTTTGCCGCCACCTGCCACTGGATTCTCCACTCCCGCCCACCACGAAACCTGCCGGGGCTGGGATGGGAAAATTCCACTCTGTATGTTTAAATAAATGTTCTTTATTCTTTAAATATCTATCTAAAACCAAATTAAAAAGTCATGAGGACTGGATTCCATCACCGAACATCAAGCCATCATTTTCAGGACCGTCACTGACTTCACCTCCTCTGGAGATCTTCCCTCCACAGTTCCCCAACCTGAACAGCCCACTTCTATATAAAAAACAAGTTCCGAAGAAGAGTCACATCGGACTCGAAATGTTAGCTGTTTCTCTCTCCATAGATGCTGCCAGGCCTGCTGAGTATTTTCCAGCGCATCCTGTTTTTATATTATAAATAGTTTTGAGCATTATTTCTGGAATTATTATCATAAGGCCCTCAAACGGAATTATCACAGACTATCAGGATATTCAGATCAGTCCTATTGCTGCACAATCCACACTAGGGTCTCTTTTTCTGTGATGAATGATGCTAGAAGGTCAAGTGTGAGGTTAATTCTACTTCACGGGGATGAAGTTTCTGAAATTCATTTGACATTCCTCCACACTTTCTCAGGCTAACATCACTGTTTTTCTCCTATCCCCCCTTCTTAATAAATCCAGTTTGCTTTGATCAAACTTAATTACTCTGGAGATAGCTTACAGTGTTAAAAATTAAACTTACTCATGATAGACTTTACTAGGCCAATGTCTATCACACCTACAGGAATATCCATGGGTAATTCACCAATACCTTTGAAGAATGCTGAGGCACACACTAACTTCTTAGGCAGCTACCAAGAGAAACTCCTTCTAACAGCACGTTTCTGCCCTTCTGACTTTTTCTATCGGATCAGATGATTTCCAAAGTGCCCTGTTAGGGCACAGATCTACCCACAAGCCCAGTAATAGTTTGCAAATACTCAGAAGCAGGTGCCTGCAGATTTTTAACAGTATAAACAATTTGCAGATGTAGCAGCTGGAAATGATTAATAAACAGCAGTGTGTTGAAACCCATCAGCCAATTCAATATTATCGTCATTTCTTAAGGAACCAATAACATTCTGTGAACAAAGCCCTTTCTGTTCCTCCTCAAACATACACAATTCAAAGGGTTAACTTGCAATCATAAAATCACGGCTAGTTGTATCACGCTAAGAACAGACTTCAGCAGTGCATTGAACATGGGAAACGTCTTGTGCAGTTAAAACTAATATGTGACGGCAGATGAATCTATAGTTGGAAAGACATGATTGGATCAAAGAAAAGCTTTCAGTTTTGACATACACATTTTTCAAAAGAAAGTACCTCTACATAAAAGTATGTATGTATAATATATCACTAACCCTCCCCGGCCATCTCACCCCACCGCCACTCCTAAATCCCATAAGTACTCCTTGCCTACAGAGTATTGTTTCTACTGTAAAATGCTGATGATTTTCATCAATTCTTAAGTATCCATGCCTTAAAGTAAGTGAAGACATCACTCATGTGAAGCAAATGTCTTTAGGGAGGCTGGGGAAAGAGAAGCTTCCTGAACATTTTTATAAGTTAAACGCTGAAGTACATCAAATATTTAAAGGGCATTTTGGCTTCAATAGCTCCAAGTTAAAACAATTTCTAAGAACTATTTTCAAAATTTTAAATCCTCATAATTTTGAATATATAGAAATTATATCATCAGGCCACCAGTGCATTTCTGGGAAAATGTGTTTAAAACCATATGAAAGCTTAAGATAAATTCAAAAGCTTAAAACTGCATGATTGACTTGGTGGCAGAGTGGATTGAAGCATAAATGTGTCATAGAATGGGATGTTGAGTCCAACATTGCTAAGTTTCTGAGTCTAGTTGTGGTGCTTTGGAGAGACATAGAAGAGGTCAGTGGAAGTGGAATCAGGTGAGATCTATACCGGGCAGGCATTTGTGGTCCTGCAGATCGGCAGGATGCCTGATTTACTTGTTACCTATCAGATCCTGAAAGCGAGAAAGAACAGCATGAATTTCAGCCATCATGATCTGAAAGCAAGATGCTCTCCATTCTCTTCCCTAATACCAGCAACAGTTTGTACTTCTTGAGAGGTGAAGACACTGAATGTTCCCTAAGTATTTCTTAGCTGCGGAGTCTGCTGCAAGTTTCAATGAAGTCAGGATATGCTCCACTGACACACAGCCTTGTTTGACCCTGGTCTGGACATGGATTGGGTCTGTGGTGGATCCGTTGGACAGGATCACAGTTTGTATGTCATCATGGAGCAGGCGAAGGATGGTGACAAACTTTTTGGGGCAGTTGAAACTCTCCTCTGACATCTGCAATAAAGAAAATGATTCCCTCAGTTGTAGATTTAAGTCACACCTGCCAATTGCTGCACATCCTGAGGCTAAACTCAGAGCCTGTACTTAAGTATAACATTCCTCAAGCATTCTTTTCAGAAAAAGTACCTGTGAGTTCTGGCCCCATGTATCCAAAGCCAAGTGCAAACTTCCTCTCAGCCTCAGCAGAAAAGAAAGGAACAAGTTAAGAATGAGTGAGCATTGTCCCTTTAGATACTTGTGACTATGTGCCTCATGTAACTATTAGTACAACAGTGTTGGTATGTGCACCTTACTGGCAATATGTCCCCACTTCACTATCTCTCTGGTAAGATCAGATTGCCTTCTGAAGAGCTCCAAGACCTGTTCCTTATTGGATGAAAGGTATTTCAACATTGGGGTGTCCATTCCATTGGCCTGCTTCTCATGGGCATTGTGCATCATTATGTCCTGAAACACAATTAAGCCAATGTGTTGAAGGCTAGCAACTGAGGATTGTGTGACAAGTGGCATGGAAGAGCCGAAGAAAAAAGTGTGTGACTATTATCCAGCTACAGTGGGTGAATGGGTTTTATGAGTGTAATTACTGTTTGGGGAGATGGATTGCCATCCTGTAAAAATTCTGTTAGTACCCCATTCAACAAGTGTGCATTATGAAGGCTTGGTTGTACATCCATTACATTTGAAGAGTGAAGATGTAGTGATGCCCAATGTGCCGTGATCAGGCCCTTGAACTTTATACAACGCTGGTTTTCAGTTTGGAAGGAGACAATTGTCACTCGGTGCCAGTGCTACACCCTTCCATATAGCATGAGTGAACATGTTGGTAGGTTTTATTTCATTGGAATCCAACACTATTTCATTGAGGAGGGTTTGCAGGCTGAATTCCATGAAATTGTGACATATTTTTCTTAACCTCTGTGCCATGCTCCTGTCAGGTCCGGGCAAAGATGGGGCAGGTTGTACTGTGTTATATATTCTAGTATTGTGGCACAAAAACAGCTATTAGATATCCAGTCAGGTTATTAACTCTCAATGGAATAATCAAGCACACTACTGCAGTCAAAATTGCATTTTTAATGGCAGCACTTTTAATTTCCTTGTTTCCTAACACATTACTCATGTTTTAGACAAGTTTTATGTGAACCACAGGTGCAATGAACATGTGACTACCTCTCCAGGCCATCAGACATTTTTCACTGGTTTAATAAAGGTGGAAGAGGCAATTGAAATATTTTAATGAAGCTGTTGAAGCGATATGAGGACAACTTTGGGGAGAAGCATTGCTTGTAAGCCAGGAGAAGCAGCAGTGTTTCTCCCAGCCCCTTAAGCTTGTCTTCTTCTCTTGAATCATACCCAGCAGCAGGCTTCCCTTCTCCAACTGCACAAAGACACCCTGAATTGTGGATTGGACCCACCACCTCCCATGCTCCCAGTTGAAGCATTAGGCTTCCTAACTGGAGCTCCAGCCTACGCTGCAGTGCTCCCCACTTGACTGGAAGTCAAGCCTGCCAATTAGGCTAATTTCCAGGTTTATCCTGGCAAAGAAAAAGTCGCACACTCCACAGCAGTAGGGAATTCCGGACTTCCAGCTTTCCAATTGTTATGACACAGCAGTTGGTAAAGCTGAGTTATTTAAAAAACCCCAGAGGGAAACTTTAAACAAGTGTCATAACCTATATTTTATGTGGTATGTTTGAGATGCAGCTCTAAATTCAGGAATCCAACCACCAGTTCGCTAGAGGTTTTATATCAAACTACATAAGACATTTATTAATTTGCACAAGTTAAATATATATACATGGCTACAAATTACTACTATCATAATGTTTAACAAATTCCCAAACTAATCTCCATTAAGGCAAAAGCAACCCATAGACTTTAAACAGACACCAGGCAAAGCATTTTCATCTTACAAATTCAAAATGAGGTTCCTTTCACTTTGGTTTCTTTGCAGACACTGTGGTAGGTTTACAGGCTTTGATCTTAAATTGCCTCTGCCCTGCACACACAAAACTGCTGCTATACTAGTACCTCAAATTGAGTCAGTCTTTGGTAAAGGAGATGGAAACAAAAGCATATTTATAATAATAATTGTTAGCACATTATACCCAGCACATCTCACTGAATGTAAATTCTCATTGTATCATCAGCCCCTTTGAACTCCACCTCTTCTAACAATTAATTTTTCATAGTACCAATTTTATTAGTAATATAAACATTGCTTGGTCTCTGCTAGCTAGGTGCCAGATTTCACTCCCCTTCTTGAATGCTCTATTCAAAAAATGCAAATGCACTCTACCTCTTTTACATCTCAAAACGAGTATACATCAAAGCACTCAGACTAGCTGGTTTTAATCCAATTAAGGCACACCCACAGACTAACCCTCTATTTAAAAAAAAAATTCCAATAACGTTATAAAAGTTAATAGCTTCATGACACCAATTCAAAATTGTACCCCCACCCTATGCAACTCACCTGTCAATATCGCACCCAGTGTTGCATAAATAAAACACATTCATTGGGAGGAACTTCCTGAAGGATTTTTTTTTTCCATTCTGCTACTGTCACTTCAATGGCAACCCCAATTAGGTACTTACACAGGAATTCCATCTAACTTCAACCAAAAATACAGCAGTGGAGCATTCAAAGCCTCAAGGAAATATTTGGAAAAGAACATTCCAGTTAAAAAAAGATCTTGTCTTGTTCACACACAGCAGTTTATAGAGTTAGTTCATCTGGCATTTAATCAATTTATGGCACTTGGGAAAACGTGGTAGCTGAAGCACTTGTACATTTTGCTCACAGCTGGATGAAGGGCAAATTTTATGAGACCATGTTCCCAGGGCAGATCCTTTGCTCAATGAGAGCACATATTAGAGAATGACGTTTACAGGTCATATCAAATTGCTGATGCACTCATTATTTTCTGGTCACTCAAATTAGTTATCAGAAAAGCAACAGCACTGCAGATTAGTTGTCTTGACCTCTATGCTCTCTTTTCTTTCATCCATGCTCTGGTCATGATTGGCTATATGCTGGGACTGCTGCCTCACAAAATACAACATTTAATCATTTCATCTTGCATGATTATGGTGAGTGAGTTTCAGCACTCAGCCAGACACCAAATGGTAAGAGTGCACAATGCTTAAGAGAGTGAAAGAATTGCATTGGTGGAATCGCAATATACTCCTTTATCTCTCCTATTATTTATTTTGAAAAATAAATTACTGTACTATTCCCTGAACGAGTTACAGACCTTTGAAATATTGTGCTAACAAATATTATTATAAATATGCTTTTGTTTCTATCTCCTTTACCAAAGACTGACTCAAGTTGAGGTACTAGTATAGAAAGAACTTTGGTGCCTTGCTAATGTGAACTTGGGCAGTGATAATCATGGGGGTAACTTCCAACTTCATCCTTTCGATGGTATGAATTGTCAGAGTGAATCTGACGTATTTTAATGGAAACTTAAAAAAAACACAGGCAGTTTCTATAATGGACAGGTGGTAATGATGAACGTTATTTCCTATAGGCAGCATCTCAGCTGAACCCTGATCCTGTATTCATCCAATGTTCCCACATGCACACTTTTGAGCAGAGATTATGGCAATGTGATCAGCAGCAGAATCCCTGGTTGTTCTTTCTTCACCCTGTCCAAGAAATGCTGAGGGCTATTGTAGCACTCCAACTGTGGCCTTGTTCCATTATGAAACTGACCAACGTTTCAATTGTTCTCTTTCATGATGCTGGTTAATATTGTTCCAATACAGTTTCATAGTAGAACCAAAATAGTATTTAAACATTATAAGGAAGATTTTCTCCCTGACTGAACTTGGGTGCAAATGTTGCTTGGGCTCAGTGTGAACAGAGATTCCATTATGTGTATATGGCTCTCCTCATATAGGAGGTTTTTCTCTGTGCAATGTGCCCTGACATAAGAACTAGAAGCAGGAGTGGGCAAATCAGCCCCTCGAGCCTGCCCTGCCATTCATTACGATCATGGCTGATCTCATTTCGGCCTCAACTCCAATTTCCCGTCCTCTCCCCATAACCTTTCAACCCATTACTAATTAAAAATCTGCCTATCTCCTCCTTAAATGTATTCAGCGTCCCGGCGTCCACTGCACTCTGAAGTAGCGAATTCCACAGATTTATGACCCTTTGATAAAAGTAATTCCTCCTTATCTCTGATTTAAGTCTACCACCCCTTAGCCGAAAACTATGGCCTCTCGTTCTAGAATGCCCCAGAAGGGGAAACATCTGCTCCACGTCTACTTTGTCTACCCCTTTAGCATCTTATATACCTCAATTAGATCTCCTCTCATCCTCCTAAACTCTAGCGAGTATAGGTCTAAACTGTTCAATCTCTCCTCATAACACAAACCCCGCATCTCTGGAATCAATCTATTGAACCTCCTCTGAACTGCCTCCAGTGCAACTACATCCTTCCTCAAGTAAGGGGACCAAAACTGTGCACAGTACTCCAGGTGCGGTCTCACCAATGCCTTGTACAGTTGCAACAACACTTCCCTATTTTTATACTCCATTCCTTTAGCAATAAATACCAAAATTCCATTTGCCTTCCTTATTACCTGCTGTACCTGCATACTAGCTTTCAGCGATTCATGGACGAGGACACCCAGATCCCTCTGCACTGAAGCATTCTGAAGTTTCTCTCCATTTAAATAATCAGTCGCCTTTTTGTTCTTCCGGCCAAAATGGATAACCTCACATTTATCCACGTTAAACTCCATCTGCCAAATTTTGGCCCATTCACCAAACCTGTCGATATCCATTTGTAAATTTCTTATTTCTTCATCGCAACTTACTTTCCCACCTATTTTGGTGTCATCTGCAAATGTAGCTTTAGTACCTTCTATCCTTGAATCCAAGTCATTAATATAGCTTGTAAATAGTTGGGGCCCAAGGAGTGAACCCTGTGGCACCCCACTAGTTACAGCTTGCCATCCAGAAAAAGACCCATTTATCCCAACTCTCTGCTTTCTGTTGGTTAGCCAATCCTCTATCCAAGCTAATATATTACTCCTAACTCCATGTGACTTTATCTTGTGTATTAATCTTTTGTGCAGCACCTTATCAAAGGCCTTCTGGAAGTCCAGATATACTACATCTACAGGATCCCCATTATCCACTTTGCTTGTCACATCTTCAAAGGACTCTAGCAAATTAGTCAAACACGATTTACTCTTCATAAAACCATGCTGACTCTGATGGATTGTATTTTGACTTTCCAAATGCCCCATTACTATTTCCTGAATAACGGATTCCAACAATTTCCCAATGACAGACGTTAAACTAACTGGTCTATAGTTTCCTACTTTCTGCCTCCCCCACTTTTTGAATAAGGGTGTTATATTAGCATTTTTCCAATCTACTGGAACCTTTCCAAAATCCAGGGAATTTTGGAATATTATAGCCAATGCATCCACTATCTCCACTGCCACTTCCTTTAAGATTCTGGGATGTAGGCCATCAGGTCCTGGGGACTTGTGACCCTTTAATCCCAATAGTTTGCTCAGTACTTTTTCTCTAGTGATGGTGATTGTTCTAAGTTCCTCCTTCTCTATACCCTCTGCACTACCTGTTACTATTGGGGTGGTACTAGTGTCCTCCACTGTGAAAACTGAGGCAAAATATTGATTAAGCATCACTGCCATTTCTGCGTTCCCCACTATTAACTCCCCAGTCACGTCCTCCAAGGGACCAACATTCACTTTAGCTACTCTCTTTCCTTTTATATACTTGCTATCAGTTTTTACATTCTGCACTAGTTTTCTTTCATAATTTACCTTTGCTCTTTTTATTATTTTTTAGTAACCCTTTGTTGATCTTTAAAAGTTTCCTAATCTTCCAGCCTGCCACTGACCTTTGCAATTTGGTATGCCTTAGTTTTTGCCTTTAAGTTATCTTTAACTTCCTTGCTTAGCCATGGGTTCTTTTTCCCCCTCTTTCTTCCTCATTGGGATATATTTTACTTGGGAGAAATTGAATGACTCCTTAAATATCTGCCACTGTTCATCAACTGTCCTACCTTGTAGTCTTCCTGCCCAGTCCACTAGGGCCAAACATGCCCTCATACCTATGTAGTTACCTTTGTTTAATTCCAGAACACTAGTATGGGACTCAAGTTTCTCACTCTCAAACTGAACTTGAAATTCTATCATGCTATGATCACTCTTCCCTAGAGGATCCTTTACTATGAGATCATTAATTAATCCCATCTCATCACACAAAACCAAATCCAGATCAGCCTGCTCCCCGGTTGGTTCCACAACATATTGCTCCAAGAAACAATCTCTAATACACTCTTTGAACTCACCCTCAAGGCTACCCTTGCCAATTTGATTAGTCCAGTCTATATGCATATTAAAATCACCCATGATTATTGCTGGGCCTTTCTTACATGCTCCCAGTATTTCCTGGTTTATACTGTGCCCTACTGCTGAACTACTGTTTGGGGACCTATAGATTACTCCCATCAGGGACTTCTTTCCCTTGCTATTTCTTATTTCTACCCAGACTGACTCTACGTCTTGTTCTCCAGTGCCTATATCATTCCTCCCTATAGCACTGATCTCTTCCTTTACTAACAAAGCTACACCGCCTCCTTTTCTTTCCTGCCTATCCTTCAGAAACATTGAGTATCCTTGGATATTCAGCTCCCAAACCTGTTCTCCCTGCGACCATGTCTCAGTAATCGCCACCAAATCAGACCTATTTATCTCTATTTACGCTGTTAACTCATTAGTTTTATTCCGAATGCTATGTGCATTCAGATACAAAGCCTTTATTTTTGCCCTATTGTCAATTTTCCCTACCCTTATATGTTTCTTTGGTGCAATATGGCGTTCACACACTCTGTCCCTTCCTTTCACTTTTTGATAGCAATCAGCCTCGTCACTAACCTGCACTCTTACCCTATCCTTAAACTTTGATTTTTTATATTTCCATGCAACTGAACCCCCCCTCCCCCCCACTATTTAGTTTAAAGCCCTATCTATGACCCTAGTTATGTGATTCACCAGGACACTGGTCCCAGCATGATTCAAGTGGAGCCCGTCCGAACGGAATAGCTCTCTCTTTCCTCAGTACTGTTGCCACTGTCCCATGAATTTGAACCCACTTCTCCCACACCAATCTTTGAGCCACGCATTTACCTCTTTAATCTTATGGACCCTGTGCCAATTAGCTTGTGGCTCAGGTAGTAATCCAGAGATTATTACCTTTTTGGTTCTGCTTTTTAATTTAGCCCCTAGCTGCTCGTATTCCCTCAGCAGAACCTCTTTCCTTCTTCTATCTATATTGCTGTTTCCTACGTGGACCACGACAATTGGATCTTTCCCCTTCAACTCCAAGTTCCTCTGAAGCCCAGATGAAATATCCTTAACCCTGGCACCAGGTAAGCAACACAGCCTTTGGAACTCTCAGTCCTGGCTACAGAGACAGTATCTATTCGACTAACTATACTATCCCTGATTACAACTACATTTCTCTTTTCTCCTCCATTGTGTTCCATACAAACATACTAATTAGGAGCCACTCGGTCCCTCGAGCCTGCTATGCCATTCAATAAGATCATGGCTGACCTGAATGTAACCTCAACTCCACGTTCCTGCCTACCCCCAATAACTTTTCACCCCCTTGTTAATCAAGAGTCTATCTAGATCTGTTTTTAAAATATTCAAAGACTTTGCTTCCACTGCTTTTTGAGGAAGAGAGTTCCAAAGACTCACAACCCTCTGAAAGAAAAAAAATCTCCTCATCCCTGTCTTAAATGAGTGACTCCTTATTTTTAAACAGTGACCCCTAGTTCTACATTCTCCCACAAGAGGCAACATCCTCTCCACATCCACTCTGTCCAGACCTCTCAGAATCTTAAAGGTTTCAATTAAGTCACCTCTTACTCTTCTAAATTCCAGTGGGTGCAAGCCTAACCTGTCCAGTCTTTTCTCATAGAACAACCCACCCATTCCTGGTATTGGCCTAGTAAACCTTTTCTGAACTGCTTCTAACATATTTACATCGTTTTTTAAGTAAGGAGGCCGGTACTGTACACAATACTCCAGATGTGGTCTCACCAATACCCTGTACAACTGAAGCATAATTATTATAATTATTTAATTAAAATATTAACACTACTTTTGTAATCAATTCCCCTCACAATAAATGATAACATTCGATTCGTTATTTTAATTACCTGCTGTACCTACACACTACTAACCTTTTGTAATTCATGCACTAAGACACTCAGATGCCTCTGAATCTCAGAGCTCTGCAATCTCTCACCATTTATTCTTCTTGCCAAAATGAATAATTTCATCTTTGCCCATATGATACTCCATTTGCCAGGTCTTTGCCAACTCAGTTTACCTAACTGTGTCACTTTGTAGCCTCCTTACATTCTCTTCACAATTTACTTCCCTACCTGTCTTTGTGTCATCAGCAAATTTAGCCACCATTCCTTTAGTCCCTTCATTCAAGCTATTTATATGAATTGTAAAAAGCTGAGGCCCCAGCACTGATCCCTGTGGCACACCACTCGTCACATCCTGCCAACCAGAAAAGGACCCATTTATGCCAGCTCTCTGTTTCCTGTTAGCTAGCCAATCTTCCATCCAGGCCAATATGTTACCCCCTACACAATGAGCTTTTATTTTCCTCAATAACCTATGATCAAATGCCTTCTGGAAATCTAAGAATAGTGCATCCGCCGGTTCCCCTTTATCTGCAGCACTCCTTCAAAGAACTCCAAATAATTGGTTAAACGTTATTTCCCTTTTACAAAACCATGTTGACTCTGCCTGATTGCTTTGAATTTTTCTAAGTTCCCTGCTGTAACACCTTTAACAATAGCTTCCAATATTTTCCCTATGACAGATGTTAGGCTAACTGGCCTAAAGTTTCCTACTTTCTGTCTCCCTCCCTTTTTGAATAAAGGAGTTATATTTGCTATTTTCCAATCGAATGAAACTTTCCGGAGTCTAGGGAGTTTTGGAAAATTAAAACCAGTGCATCAACTGTCTCACTGGCCACTTCTTTTAAGACTTTAGGTGAAGTCCAACCGGACTTGGAGATTTGTCAGCCCACAGCCATAACAATTTGCTCAATACCACTTCCCTGGTGATTGTAATTTTGCCAAGTTCCCCTTTCCCTTCCATTTCCTGATTTACAGCTATTTCTGGGATGTTACTTGTGTCCTATATAGTGAAAACCGAAGCAAAATACCTGTTGAATTCATCCGCCGCCTCCCTATTTTCCTTCATCAATTCCCCGGATGCACTCCCTATAGGACAAACGCTCACTTTGCTAACACTTTTCTTATTTAAATATCTATAGAAACTCTTATTATCCGTCTTTATATTACTAGCTAGCTTTCTCTCGTACTCTAATTTTTCCCTCCATATTAATATTTTTGTCATTATTTGCTGTTCTTTATATCCTTTCCAATCTTTTGACCTGCCACCTGTCTTTGCGTAATTATATGCTTTTCTTCAAGTTTGGCACTGCCTTTAATTTTTTTTAGCTAACCACGGATGGTGGCTCCTCCCCTTGGAATTTTTTTTTCTCATTGGAATGTATATATTCTGTGTATTCTGAAATACCCCTTTAAGTGTCTGCCACTGAACCTCTATTGACATATCCGTTAACCTCATTTTCCAGTACACTTTAGTTAGCTCTGCTGTCATGCCCTCATAATTGCTCTTATTTAAGTTTAAAATACTAGTCTTGTATGCACTCGTTTCCCCATCAAAAAGAATGTAAAATTCAATCATATTATGATCGCTGCTACCTGAGGATGCCTTCACTGTGAGGTCATCAATTAATCCTATCTTGTTGCAAATTACCTGCTCATTGGTTGGCTCCAGGACCTGCTGTTCTTTGGCTGGAGTTTTCCGAGCCCGCTGGCAGCGGGCCTGATAGGTGGGACCCACTTCATGACGGAGTGAAGGCAGGTTGCAATCTTCCGCTCAGCCCACCGAAGGCAGGCCACGTTTCCCGCCATCGGTCGGCGGGGAGCAAATTCGAATACATTAGCATATAATTAAAAGGTCAACCCACCAGGCTCCTGGAACCCCGCCATACCACCCATCCACGTCAGCGGGAAAGCCACCGACGTGTTTCGCACCAGTACACAGGCGATGTGCATTTGGCGGCCTTCACTTAGGGGGAACTGAGGTGAATGAGCAGCAGCGTTCTCCACAGCTTGCCTGTTGTTTACAGGCCTCAGGGACGCCGGGGGCTGGGTGGGGAGGGGGGGGAGGGCGGTGCGGGGCAAACTGATGCCTGGCCCTGCAGGCAACTGCTGACGGGTGGGGGTTGTCCGGGGGCGAGTGCTGGCCAGCCTCAGAGACGACTGTTGAGGGCCAAGGGGTGGTCAAGTGCTGCCTTGGAGCTGCAGCCCGCGGACAGGTGGGGTGGCAGGGTAAGTGAGGGAAGTGGCCATGCATTAGGGACACCTGTATCAAATGACCATGTCTCCGCAAGCAAGACAGATCAGACACAGCCGCAGTGATATGATTGAGGTCGGGCTCCTAGCCTGTCTGCCCATGCAAGTATCATGGAGACACCAAAGGGCCACCAAGTGCTCCATATGTTACCCCCTGCCCCCCACTCCCTGGCACAGACTTCAAGTCCGCCACCACTTTATTGGACCGTGGAGCAGTTGGACTGCACACATTGTACAATCTCCTCACCAACACTGGCTACATAGCAGTCACTACAGGGAGGTCACACAGGGCCAGGAAAGGTGCTAAGCACAGCCATGGATAACCACGTCTCTCTCTCTTTCATGCTTCAGGAGGACCATGTCAGGATCATCGGTCCTGGTGACCTAGCTGTGTGCCTGATGGCCTATAGAGACTGTAGAAGACGGAGGAGAGAGCGACTGAGGCACCTGGCTGTGCAAAAGCAGGAGCAGCAACCTCATGAAGGGGCAGAAGGGGCTCCCGCACATGCTGCCCAGGAGCAACATTGAGCCTTGGCTGGTCAGTGCCTAGCAACATCCAGGGTCTGGAGACGCTCCCTGCCAGTCCTGCAGATGACTGAGAGCCAGTGTCACCGACGACTGCACATGTCTAGGGCTCTGGTCACTCATCTACCACTTACTGCAGGACTTGGTGCCAAGGGGACATGGAGGGCATCCACTGCCAGTGACTGTGAAAGTGACTTCAGCACTCAATTGCTATGTCAGTGGCTCCTTTTAGGGCTCCACAGGTGATCTCTGTGAGATTTCACAATCTGCCACCCACAAATACATCCATAAGGTCACGGATGCTATCTTCGCCCGGGACCGGGACAGGCAGGATGCAAGGGTCATTGGATTTACCCTGACTTCGGGATTCCCACAGGTGCAGGGTGCGATTGACTGCACTCATGTGGCACTCAGGTCTCCATTGGTACATTCTGTGCACTTCATCAACCGCAAGGGCTTCCACTCACTGAATGTGCAGCTGGTGTGCGACCACCAGAAATGCATCCTGCAGGTGTTCGTATGGTTTCCAGGGAGTGCACATGACGCCTACATCCTGATTCACTCACAGGTCCCTGCAGTCGTCCAGGGTCCACAGAGGCTGCAGGGTTGGCTCCTTGGGGACAAGGGCTACCCACAGAGGCCGTGGCTGATGACACCCGAGCGGTGGCCTCAGACTACAGAAAAGCGACAGTATAATGAGGCTCGCAACTTGGTGGAGGAGACCATCGGGATGCTGAAGATACTGTTCTGGTGCCTGGACCAGTCTGGTTGAGCCCTGCAATACAGTCCACAGAGGGTGTCATGTGTTGTCGTCATCTGCTGCGCCCTTTACAACCTGGCGCTGCAACGGGGTGAGGAGCTGACTGAGGAGGAGATAAAGGAGCTGCATGTCTCCTCCGATGAGGAGGACGCTGATGGGGATGAGGGTGAGGGTGTTTTCGGTGGTGACAACGATGGGGATGAGGCTCTCGCACTGGCTAGACAAGGCAGGCACTCTCGGGAGGCCCTTATAGCTGCTAGATTTGTGGAGGATGATGACAACATGCAGTGAGGTGTCCCTGTAGGTCCTCACATCGCAGTTGTGAACCTTTAACTCCAATCTGGCTTATCGTAGCACCATTACCCTCTGTGAGAATGCTCCTATCATGGAGATGCATTGGAGGCCCTAATAGTTGCTCAATCACAGGAGGAGGATGACAACATGCAGTGAGAACACTCCATAGATCTTCACATGGCCTCTGAGAATGTCTGACTCCTGTCTGGCCGAGGGCAGCTCACTTGTGCTCCATGATCAGGGCCATCTCAGAGACGCAGCCATGAAACTTTAGGCGCATCTGATGCTTTGTCCGCCTTCAGCACTTCAGCCCTTCAGGAGCTGGTGCATAGCACTACTGGTCACAGATGCTGGTGTGATGGGGGCCAGCCCCACCTTAAAGGTGCTGAGAGCACACAGAGAGCATGAAAGAATTCTGTGGCGCCTGCCCACTACATTCTGGCAGCAATGAGTAGCACTGCCGAGGTGCAGGCATCAGTAATGTTTCCAGGGGGTGTGAGGCTGGACCATCGCTGTGGTCTGAAGGCTGCACAAAGCACAGGGAAGAGGCCCTGGACTGAGACACCTGCCTTTATCTTGTGCAGAAAGGTTTCACATCTGAGTGACATGAACACTGCTCATCAGAACAAGGAGCCAAAGGCAGGGAGACATTCTTGAGAGTTTATTGACAATAGTGGACATTATGTACAAGTGATTAACTCTGTGCTCAGGCTGTGAAACTAATTTTCCTTAACTTTCCTAACGCTGCTGCTACATCTTGGTGCTCCCTGGACATCCACAGCAGAGGTGGAGGCAGCCTGCTGACTGCTACGCCCTGTCTGTGATGACTTTAGCAGGCGTCCTCTGGAGGGCCGAGACCTGGAGGGCCCGGCCTGCTTACGGGGCCCTGCTGTGTGGCAGTGGTACCCTCCTGGGCCTGTGAAGCTGGATCTGCGGAGGTCACAGGAAGAGGGGAGTCAGATGGGCCGGTCACTCCCAGGGTCACCTGGGTGGATGGCCTCGGAGCATGCACCTCCTGATCCTCCTCCCTATGGGTGCCTGAGGGATCCTAGCTGACTCCCTGAGCAGAAGGGGAAGCTGGAGTGAGATCGAGCTGCCCAGCACCCCTATCGTGTACACACTGTTGGAGGCCAACTATAGCATCAGCGATGGAGTTAAGCCGGTGCAGCAGTGCAGGAGTGACGTCCTGGACCCAGGTCTCCTTGGCGGCCGCCATCCTGCCAGTGTTGGCCTTGGTGCATTGCAATGCTGGCGCTATCACCTCAGCCTGAAGACAGACAGACTCCTCCATCATGCCTTGCAATCTGAGGAGTGCAGCGGACATCCCTTCCTGTTGTTCCCAAACTTGCCTTTGTAGCTCCAGGAACTGTGACACGACTGAGTCCAGAGGCCCATCATCAGACTCAGGCTCAGCAACGTTCTGGCCTCCAGGAGTCCTCCAAATGCCGGGGACTTGGGGAGTCCCTGCCTCCACCTGCTGTGGATCAGACAGTGTGATGTGCTCACCAGATTGTGGTCTGTTAGAACTTTGAACTCCGGCATCCTTCCGCCTGTCTGCGACCTTTTCCTCCTGTTGTGAACCAGTTTGTCCTGCATGGGTAGAGATGGGGAGAGTGTATCAGGATGCCTGCTGGGCCCGATGATAAGTATGCCTGGTTTGTGTGGGTGGTGAGTGGTCCTATGGATGGGATTCGGACAATGATGGTGTGTCTGAATGAGTGAATGGTGATGTCCCTTGCACTGGCAGTGAGTGAGGGCCCTGTGGGTGTGTGATGGATTTGTGAGTGTGTGAGTTGGGAGTGATGAAAAGAGTGACTTATCCTCGTAGGACAGAGGAGATCATTCATCCTTTTGCGGCACTGTGTGGCTGTCCTCTTCTGAAGGGCGTTGGCGCTGACCACTGCTGCCACTGCCTCCCAAGCCAGGTTGGTGACATTGCTATCCATCCTGCGGCCAGAGCGGGGGTAGAGCACATCCCGGCGGGCCTCCACGGCATCCAGCATTCGCTCGAGGGACCCGGCGTTGAAGCGAGGAGCTGCAGTCTATTTGCCTTTGCTGGCCATGTCTCCCAGGCAGCGGTGGTGAGCTGGTGGTGATGAGCACTTTGCTGGCAGCTGCCTTTAAAATATGGCGGCCAGCGTGATGCAACAGCGGGGTGATGGCGAGCGGGCGAATGAGACCCCGCCTGCCATGGAAACGGCGTGTTTTGCGGGAGTGAATATATAATGAGGCGGGCTCGGGAAGATACAGTTTGAAAACCCATCATTTTCATCGGCAGGTAGGACTTCATTTTACCAGCCCGCTACCACATTTAGTGCAATTATGGGAATATTCAGCCTTAAGAAACTATCCCGTAAACATTCCATGAACTCCACGTCTATGCTACCTTTGCCAATCTGATTTTTCCAGTCTGTATGTAGATTCAAATCCCCCATGATTATTGCTGTACCTTTCTAGCAAGCTCCCATTATCCCTTCCTTTATACTCTGCCCTACTGTGTAGTTACAACTGGGGGCCTGTACACCACTCTCACAAGTGACTTTCCTTTGTCATTCCTCACCTTAACCCAACCCGCTTCTACATCCTGGTTTTCTGAACTTTGGCCTCAATAAGAGAAAGATCTGCCTCCATAGCTCCCTTCAACGTGATTAACCAAAATTATCTCTATCTCACTTCTCTCACCATTTTCCCACAACCAAATTTCCATGTATGCAGTATAAAATTTTGATATAACATTGAGTAGCATGTTGTTTTAATGTTTGCGAGTAACAGTGATTATGTTGACTTATGGGAGACAGTAAGGATCAGTTTTCTTAGAAGATAGATAACTTGGGAAGAAACCCAATCAATTTTGTAACAGTAACCAAAAGGAGGTCTAAAGTGGAAGTTGTTATAATGAGTCTTACTGTACATCCTACATCCTTTTCCCAGATCTTTCTAATGAAGAGCAGATCAAATACTGAAAGCCAACAAAGAATCTAAACTTCTACTACTGCATTAATATCCTGTCATGTGCCATCACTAATGCTCTACAGCTCATAATACAGAAACCTTTTCCACAAAAATCAATGCCTATGACACAGCCCAGTCAAACTCCACAGTAATGAGTACAATCAAGATCTAACTCAACATGGACAATTTCTATAAAAAGACTCAAAAAGGCATAGATGCTGTGTGGCAGAAGTATGGCAAACAATATTGAATGATTCCCTTCTTCCAAATAAAAAAAAATTGTGCTTTAGATATGTCACTTACAGTTTTAATAGGAAGCTCATCCCTAATGATACAATATATCTCAGCATTGATAGAAATTATGAAAAAAATAACCAGATAGACTGTTGTTTCTTCCTGGATAAAGTAAGTTGTGAGTGTATGAAAGATGGCTGCAAACATAAGTACAGGAGAAGTGAGAAATGAATGAGCATGATAGTTACTTTTAATATTCCAATATGTTTTGTTTCTGTTTTCCTTGTAGGTCTAATAAAAAAAAAGAATGTGCATCCATCTTGCCTTTAAAAAATTCAGAAACCAAGTGGAATGCACTGACATAGAGTTAATTCTAAGCTAACTTGTCAAGCAGGAGGCCAATGAGATTGGGTGGAATGCTGGTTTTATATCCAGTCCAATATTCATTGACATTGAATATTACTCTTCATTGACTTCAATAGAGAAAGCTTCTCCGTGAATTCTTGACGTGGTGGAGAGGCTTGCATTCTCCGACGATCCCTTTAGCGATGCTATCAGGAGCTTCTTGCTCCTGATTAGGGCCACACAGGGCAGCAAGGTTGGGCGGAGATGCTAGACAAAGTACGGTTCAAAAGTCCTCAATGACAAAACGGGCAAAGGAAGACTTGTGTCCCACTGGCTGTGAAGGCGAGGAAGGCTGCAGTGGCAAGGTGGTCCCAATCATTGTCGTTTAACATGTCACCAAAACCTGACTATCAAACCATTAGGATTGTGTGGACACCACAGCGCCCCAAGTTTCCAGTTTAAACAAAAATAGGCATCCCACTTACTCCTGGCTGGGGAACTGCATCCTGCAGAATCAAAGAAAGAGCATTTTAAATTTTGCAACTTGGAATGTTAGAACACTCATGGATAATTTCAAGTGTGACCATCTGGAAAGAACTGCAATTGTATCACGAGAGCTGTCAAGACTTGAATTTGACATGCTGCCCTCAGTGAGACCCACCTTCCTGGGGAGGGTCAGCTGAAGGAGCAAGCAGGGGGATACACCCAATACTGGAAAGAAAAGGCCGACAATGGCCCTTATGTCCACAGAGTTGGTTTTGCCATTCGGAAGAGGATGCTGGATGCATTGCGAGAACTCCCCAGTTGTATGAATGAGAGATCCATGACATTTCACCTACAACTCAGCCGTAACCTGTATGTCACCATCATCAGCATTTATGCCTGACTCTTGACTCTGATGAAGATGTTAAGGAAAAGTTATATTCTGACCTCGCTGAAGTCCTCACTGCTATCCCAAAAGAAGAAAAGATAATCCTTCTGGGGTACTCTAATTCTAGGGTTAGCTATGACTCCGATATCTGCAGCGGAGCCAGTGGGAAAAACGGGGTGGGAAAAGCCAATGCAAATGATGTCCTCCTGCTGGCAAAGTGCTTGACATGGCCTCATTATAACAAACCCAACTTCTGCCAAAAGGAGAAATACAAAACCACACAAAGGCATCCTAGATCAAAGCACTGGCACCTCCTGGATTATGTCATTGTTTTGGTCAAAAATCTAAGTGAGTATCACATGATCCATGTGGGGCATTGATGCCTGCTGGATAGATCATAAGACCACCATAAAACATAGGAGCAGAAATTACGCCATTCGGCCCACCGAGTCTGCTCCGCCATTCAATCATGGCTGATAGGTTTCTCAACCCCATTCTCCCGCCTTCTTCCTGTAACCTTTGATCCCCTTACCAATCAAGAACCTATCTATCTCGGTCTTAAATACACAATGACTTGTTTAAGCTGTGGTGAACATCTACCTAGCACCAAGACACCGCAAGGTCCAAAATTCCACGAGGAAGAAGATCAATGTCTCAGCCCGAAAGCCGCTCAACTGAAGAAAGGAATTCCAAGTGCAGCCCATGTTCAACCTGGAAGATCTTCAAACATCCAGTAATTAAGAAGGCAAACAAAATGCTGGCCATTATTGTAAGGAAGATGGAGTATAAAAGGAGGGAACTTTTGTTAAAACTATGCAGGCCATTGGTGAAACTACACCAAGAGTGCTATGTGCATTTTTGGTCACCTTATTTAAGGGGGGACGTACCTGCATTGGAAGCAATTCAGAGGAGGTTCATTAGGCTGATTCCTGCGACGAGGGGGTTGCCTTATGATGAAAGGTTGAGCAGGTTGGACCTATACTCATTGGAGTTTAGAAGAATGAGAGTTAATCTTATTGGAACATATAATATTCTGAGGGAACTTGATAGGATAGATGCTGAGAGGAAGTTTCCCCTCATGGGGGAATCTAGAGGGAATGTTTCCTCTTATGGGGAAAATCAGAACTAGAAGCCATAAATATGAGATAATCACCAAGAAATCCAAAAGGGAATTCAGAAGAATCTTTACTCAAGCAGTGGCAAGGATGTGGAACTCTGTGACAAGGAGTGTTTGAGGTAATTGGATAGATGCATTTAAGGGGAAGCTAGAAAAGCATTTGAGAGAGAAGGAAATTGAAGGCTACATTGCTAGATTAAGATGAGAAATGATAGTAGAAGGCTCGAGCAGAGCATAAACATCAGCATGGATTGCTGAGCCAAATAGCCTGTTTCTGTGACGTATATCCTAAGTAATCCAAAATAATCAATGGCTATTTGATGAGTTGCAAGATGGAAATAGAAGCTGAATGCATAAGACTTGCAACAATCAGTTGTTCTGAAGGTAGCATTGACTGACAGACTGAGCATTAGTCAGTAATGGATTACTCCTGTGTACCATGTATCAACTCATCATCAAAATACTGGTATCAGACAAAAAGATAAATATGAGACAAGGATGTAAGCATGTTTCTAGCACTGATATATTGATGGCCTGTGTGATCACAAGGTTAAAAGATATTAAATACATGAAGAGTACATATGCCTTTAACGATACTGAATATTTGATGAATCACCTTCTACAACACTGCAATCTGACACTTTAAGTACAACTCCAACAGAAAATAACCAGAAATTAAGATTCCTAAGTGCTTCAAAATTAAGATACATGTAACACTTTAAGCAATGGAGTCAGACGGGAAACCAAATGCTATCCCAACTAAGATGAAGAGTGTCACATAAAAGCAATTGAAGGAACACCATTAATGATTTGGTATGAAGGATTCTGTTGTTAGATAGCAAAATATATAGACAAGCCAATATATAATAAAAGGGACAGATAGATGAATACTGAGATCAAGGAACAGAATTTTGCCCTTGTCATGCAGGCTCTGTGGGGGTGGGCGGGAGCGGTCGGAAAGCCGACCATCGCCCGCAATCAGGCCCAGATTACAATTTCACGCTGGCTGGCCTGCCCAGCGTGAAACGCGTGCTGCAGTGCTCAATGCTGCCTGTGCAGGAGGAGGGAGGAGGGCGAGCGGGGAACTTTGCACATGTGCGTGGGTGTGCCCTGGGAAACCTCCCTGAGGCACAGGCCTGCCTCAGAGAGATGAAGAGTTTTGAAAAACAAAAATAAAGAATTTTTAAATGTTAAAAAACATGCCCCCTCATGTGACTCTGTCAGATGAGCAGGGACATGTTATGAAAGAGATGTAACATTTTTCTTTTAATTTTTATTTGCCGTTGGAAGCCTCATCCTGCCCATGGATGAGGTTTCCTAAAAAGTGCAAAGGCCACTTGGCCTTTTCACCTGCCCACCAATCATAAGGTTGGACGGGCAGTGAAAAGTTTAAGTTGATTAATACTTTAATGGCCTTAATAGGCCTTCTAATTGTCAGTGGGCGCGTTGCTGATTCCCGCACATGCCCACCAACAGAACTATCGTGCGACTGTGCATTGATGTCGGAACGCTAAACCAACGTTATCATGCATCATTTCATACTCGAGCAGGTTGGGCACACGCCCGCTCGCCAAGGTGAAAATTCTGCTCTGGATTATGAGTAGACATAGGAAGTTGAAACAATAAAAGAATGTGCTGTGAGATGTGACAAAACATAACTCAACAAGTGTTTCACACCATTCACCAAAGCAGCTGTTGAGTGAAATTGGAAAATCGTCAGCAACCATTTTGTGACAAAGCTGGAATTACGCAAAGCTGGATGAATACTTCAACTATGTACTGAATCACCCATCAGAAATCAAAGGAGAAATCATCAACACCGCAACATAAAAATACCCAAACAAATGTCCCCTCTAATTATTTTTGGAGTGTGCGAGCGATTTATTCAAGTGCATGGTCTCTCTAAATTATTTTACACAGCTATGCAAGCGCAGTAAGATAAAAGGGCCTACTTGTGCATGGCCTATGTGGAGGCATTGGGGTTGCAATGTGGCCATGTAGCTTACAGGGGACACTGCTGCTGCGCTGCCAGCTGTCTGGCAGCAGATCCAAGGCAAGAGCCGCTGGCTTTTAGCACACCTGTAGGCCAAGAGCAGAAGGGATAGCCCCCAGGTATCTCAAGGAAGCTGTCAATCTCCACTGGGTCCTGATCAAGGCATGGTTTCTTTTCCCTCCCTGCTCTGTCTCCCAGATTGAAGTCCCCAAAACATCTTCTCCCATCCTCCCTGAGACGTCTGATCACCGTTGTACCTCCTATCCTCCCGATCATTGTCTGCAGCTGATGATGTCTTTACACTGCCTGGGACCATCCCACAGTACCCCAGCTTCAAACTCCACTGCTTCTTGAACACCCATTCACAGCTAGACTGTCAATTTGGCCACTTGTCAAGCTAAACTCTTCAGCAAATTATTTAAATCAGGTCCTGTAGTTAAGACTGGCTTAGCTGTCATATTTTCGCCACTCTATGGCCCTCCTCTGTGCCCTCCTCATTAATATTGGGACCATAGTGTTCATCATACTGTTGGGTTTTCACTGGTTTCACTCCGTAACTTTGGCAGAAGACTGGAAGGTGCCTCCAGAAAAAGGTGCAGAGCTGGTTGCATTTCTACCATATTTGGAAGTTCGCAACTTGCCTTATAGGAAGTAGAGCCTCAGCCTGCACCTCATAAGCCAAATATTATTGAGGAGGGCAGAGCCAGGGGCAGGGAATCCATGGGCTGGGTGTTCATCTTTGAGACAGGAATCTGTAGTCACTTTGTATCAGTGGTGGCACAGTAGTATTGTCACTGGACTAGTAATCCAGAGACCAACGCTAATGCTCTGGGGACCTGCGTTCAAGTCCCATCATAGCAGATGGTAGCATTTGAATTCAATAAAATGAACCATTGTCGATTGTTTTTAAAAGCGACAATCTAATGCCCTTTATGGAAGGAAATCTGGCCCACAGCAATGTGGTTGACTCTTAAAATACCCTCTGAAATGGCATAGCAAGCCACCCAATTGTAGACATAGACTCATAGATGTCTGCAGCACAGAAGGAGACCATTGGGCCCATCGTGTCCATGCTGGCCAACAAAGATCTGACTACACTAATCCCATTTTCCAGCGCTTGGCCCATAGCCCTGGAGACTATGGCAATGCAAGTGAATATCTAAATACTTCTTAAATGTTACGAGAGTTTCTGACTCAAGGAGCTCTAGCAAAACTGGAGTCAATGGGAATTGGGGGGAAACTCCCCGTTCGTTGGAATCATACCTAGCATGACGGAAGATGGTTGTGGTTGTTGGAGGTCAATCAGCTCAGCTCCAGGACATCACTGCAGGAGTTCCTCAGGGTAGTGTCCTCGGCCCAACCATCTTCAGCTGCTTCATCAATGACCTTCCTTCCATCATAAGGTGAAAAGTGGGGATGTTCGCTGATGATTGCACAATGTTCAGTACCATTCGTGACTCCTCAGACACTGAAGCAGTCCATGTCCAAATGCAGCAAGACCTGGACAATGTCCAGGCTTGGGCTGACAAATGGCATGTAACATTCGCGTCACACAAGTGCAAGCAATGGCCAGCTCTGTTAAGAGAGAGCCTGACAATTGTCCCTTGACATTCAGTGGCATTATAATTGCTGAATCCTCTACTATCAACATCCTGAGAGTTACCATTGACCAGAAACTGAACTGGACTAGCCATATAAATACTGCGGCTACAACAGCAGTTCAGGGGCTAGGAATTCTGTGATGAGTAACTCCCTGACTCCCCAAAGCCTGTCTACCATCTACAAGGCACAAGTCAGGAATGTGATGGAATACTCCCCACTTGCCTGGATGAATGCAGCTTCAACAACACTCAAGAAGCTTGACACCATCCAGGACAAAGCGGCCCACTTGATTGACACCACATCCACAAACATTCACTCCCTGCACCACCAACACACAATAGCAGCAGTGTGTACCATCTACAAGATGCACTGCAGGAATTCACCATAGCTCCTTAGACAGCACCTTCCAAACTCACGACCACTACCATCTAGAAGGACAAGGTCAGCAGATAGATGGAAACACCACCACCTGGAATTTCCCCTCCAAGTCACTCACCGTCCTGACTTGGAAATATATCACCATTCCTTCAATGTTGCTGGGCCCAAATCCTGGAACTCTCTTCCTAACAGCACTGTGGGTGTACCTACACAACATGGACTGCAGCGGTTCAAGAAGGCAGTTCGCCACCACTTTCTCAAGTGCAATAAATGTTGGCCCAGCCAGCGAAGCCCACATCCCATGAATAAAAAAACATGTCAAAATAAACAGGCTCACATTCCCCTTGACAACTGTGTCAACAAACTCTGCTGGAAAGAATCTATTAGTGGGCTGGAAGGTAGCCAAGCATTTATAATGCCATTCCACAGAACAACTGTATAAACAAACCCTGCTGAGCAGGATACATTAGAGCTGTTGAACACAGCCAGAAGCTCAGCCATCTGTCATTGCTTCGGGCAGTGGTGGGGAGAGGGCAGTGGGGAGAGGGTGGGAGGTGGGGGTGGGTGGTGATGACTTTGGCAGTTAGGGCTTGGGGGGGCCAAGTTGGGCTTTGCCATGGAGGCGGGAGTCGAGCCTGGCCAGTAGGGGAGAGGAGTCAGGTCTGGCCGGAGTCTGGGGGGTGTGCGAGTTGGGCCTGGCCAGGGGGCTGGAGCGGGGAGTAGTGGGGAGGGGAGGCAAGCTGGCAGAGGTGAGGGGAAGGTCAGCAGGTGGGAGTTTGTCCTTGGGGTGGGGCTGGGAGAGTGGAGTTGGGCCTGGCTGTGTGGCACAGTTCAGCAGTCTGGTCTGGTCATGGGGGAGGTTGGCAGTCGGGTCTTAGGGGAGGGAGTTTCCATGGGGGATGGGGGGAGGAGTTCATGTGAGACGGGGTGTGGGCAGAGTCCTGTGGAGGTGGGGAGCCCCATGGGGGAGGTAGTCAGGGGGTGAGGGGGAGTCCCACAATGGTGGTGAGTTCCTGTGGTGGTGGAAGGGTCCCGTGGGGTGGGGAGCTCCTGTACGGGGGAGGCCTGTGAGGGTGGTGAATCCCTTGGCAGCATAATTGGGGGATGGGAGGTAGGGACGCCCTGTGGGGTTGGGGGGAGTCCTGTGGTGGGGGGAGGGAGTGTCCTGTTGGGTGGGGTAGGGTTGGGGGGGATCCTGTGGGTAGTAGTTGGGAGGTGAGGGTTTGCGGGGTTGGAGCTAGTCCTTTCGCGGGAGGGGAGGGGTGGGTGGGGGGGGTGGGGGGGGTGGTGGTGGGGGGTGGCGCTGCGGTGTGGGTCTGTACGACAGTTACCCTGAAGCAGTGGTTTTAATTCTTCTAACTTTCTTTCTGTAACTAATGATGTTATACAGTTAAAACCATCCAAAGTTTACGATTTAAATCACTTTTTCAGATGGTTCCCAGCGCAGGTCAATTGCCCATTGGAACTTTGCAGTTTCTGGACAATTGCCGTGCAAACCTTACATGGGAATCTCCGAGGAGGAGTCCCCAGTGCACATCTGGGGCAATCCCCAGTTACTCTGCCTCGGAACTCTGAAGTTACGGCCCAACGTAAGCTTCAGAATTTCATGACAACCTGTGAAGTAGGCAATGCCTTTTATACTTACCTTTCATATGGTTCCCACCGACAAAACATAGTTCACCCGTGGTTCAATAAGCCCCTGTGCTGGTGTGATCCACGGCACTTACCAAAGTCCACACCCCTCCATCAGAATTGCAGAAGTTCAGAAATGCTCACTTTCACAATGGTGGTGGCAACATCAGGACAGCAGTGTGAGGGCTCCCTTATCCTGTCCCAATGAAAGTTTCCTCCACTGGGAATAGGGGCAGGAATCCCAGATTCAGGCCCCAGCTGTCACTTCTAAAACCCAGCTGATGCACTGCAGCCCCTCATGGTGATGGGAAAATCTGGCCCCCTACTCCAGGAGTTCCTGGGAGCCTGGCCGAGTGTATTACTGAAGATCAGTACACTCCCTAAGATGAAGCTTGGCAGTCTCCTTAATGGGTAAACATGGACCCTTTGTATGAAGGAAGTAGCCAGTAACTATAATAAAAGGGGAAATTTCTTAAAAATGCAATATGAGTATTGGCTTCTTTACACAAGGACCAAGAGAGGCATGGCAATGTTTGGGGCCAGAGAGTAATTGGCCATCCCTGTACCAACGCCCCCCAGCCCTTGGCTCCTTAACAATAATGATAAAGTAGAAAACTACAAGAAGTAAACATTAGACAGTAAAGTAAAGACTGGAGGCTCGATGTAACGGAACATTCAGGTTGGAATCTTCTCAGATTTACACTAAGTGTGGTAGTGGGCGGGCAAGAGAATGTACCTGCTGGCCACAATGGTGGCTTTTCACGCAATATCGTCCCAATCCCGTTTCATTCATCATGCATTCCCGAGAAACATGTCATTTTGATGGTGGGCGGGCTCTCATTTTCCCGCCACACCGTCACCTCGCTGCTTCCTCATGCTGAGTGCCATATTTAAAGTGCAGCTTCATGTACACCACTCAGTGTTTCCAGCCCAGGACTGCTGCACAGAAGGCATAGTCCCAAAAGAAGATTGCAGCCCCCCGATTCAGTAAGGTGTCCCTGGAATGTCTTTTGGATGTTGTGGAGGCCCGCTGTAATGTCCTCTACCCCCGCTCTGGCCGCAGGAGGTCCAGCAATCTCATCACTCCAGCTTGGTAGGTGATGACAGACGTGATCAGTGCCAATGCTGCACAGACGAGGTTGGCCATCCAATGCAAAAAGGGGATGTCTGATTTCATCTGTGCCACCAGGTTAAGGCAACCACCTCATCGCTCTAAGCTCACAAGCCCATCACACATTCACTGGCAACTCACTCACTGCCAGCTCAAGGGACATCACCACCCATTCTCACACACACCCTCACATCATCATCTGGCCTCATCTGCTCTGGAGACTGCCTCCTCAGCCCTCAACACCTTGAGGTCACTTGCATAGATCAACTTGTGTCCTGACAGACACCCTGGGATACGCCCTTTCCCCGTGCAGACCTCACCCCACAGCCCCTTCCCTTGCCTGAGGCCACTTCTCCCCCTTTCCCAAGCAAGTCCTAGCCCTGCAGACATTGAAAAGCCACCCCCGCCTTACGGCTGGTCTGGTAGGTAGAGACGTGCCCATGAATACCTCTAAAAGTGATGTGGTACTGTCTGCGAAGCCTGGTGCTGTTGACCGTGAGTGCTGCCTGAAGGAAGGTCGGCAAACAAGCCTCGAAGTCCCAAGCGAAGTGCAGCTCACCAGGTACACGTCACTTATGTACAGTTGTGAAACATGCTCAGATGATCCGGGGGGGGATGATTCCGGTGAGCTGGGCTTATAATGATATTAGGATGTATTACAATGAAGTTCCCAATGTCAAATGGTGGGAAACGAAGCCCACCATTAACGGACAGAGCGGACAATCGCAAACTGGCTTCATGATGTTGTGAAACCGACTTTTGGCCTTCTTGCCATATTGTCCTCTCGCACCACCAAACATGCCTGACGCCAATGGGCTCAGAAAATTCTGCCCTCAACCCATTGAGGGAGCGATAGACTTGTCTGTAAACCTCACTGGACACAGGAGAAGTTTTTTTTATCTCTGAAACAAATTTGGAATGTCTGGAGCTTAGGAGAACCTGGCAAAAGCGAATCCATCTGGTTTAGCGAACACAAGTCCTGCCTAATAACCCCTCATATAATTTATCTTAATGACCTCATTGTAAGGTCTTTCTTACTAATTCTTAAATATGATCTATTTGAAAACCAGCAATTGATCTCTGTCAGCAATGCTTCTCCATTAATCATGACTATTCTGATCACCTCCCTTCACAAGCGGTTAGATTTCAATAAGATGAATTACAGATTTGTAAATCAAAGCTGCTGTAGCATTTAATTGCCATAAAATAGGATGTAAATCATTCAAAATATGGATATTTTCATAAATCCATTGGGATCAAGGCAGTTATTAGGATGCACACGGCTGCATAACTGGACAAATCTCCTATGCCTTTCAGTTGTATAGACCCAAGGTTCCCTCCTCCACTTTCTCTGGAAAAGATTCTTGAAAAATATTAGCCATGAACGGCAGGTACATTAACAACTGAAAGGAGAGAAAAATATAGGTTCATGGTTTGGTAGAAAACCTTCATCAGAAATGTTCTGGTGAAGGATCTACATTCAAACGTTTAACTTTTTTCCTTACTGCAAACATTGATGCATCTGCTGTGTATTTCTGTTATAATTTCAATTTTACAGTTTTTTTCAGTTTATTTTACTTCAATTCCACCTTAAGATTCTTGTAAGTGAACGTAAACAATTTTTTGATTTGGCAGATTAGAACGCATGGATTTCACTGCAACTCTCCTGCGTCCTCAGAGTTGGGGACTTTTTTGCAGGGTTCCGACTCACTTACCTGGCTAGTTACCCAGGAATTGTTAAACTGAAAAAAATCAGGTCTAACTTCTGGGTAACTATATAACTGATGCCCACTCTCCACACCCCCACCTGACACCAACTCCCTACTGGCCCCCCAACTGCCCTCCCCAACCCCCAACCTTCTGAACCCCCTGACCCTTCAACTCCCCTCTTACTCCCCACGTAAGCCTCCGACTCCCCTCAAGCCTCCAACTCTCCCTTTGACCCCAATCCTCTGACTCTCCTCCAACCCCCCACACAGTCCTCTGACTCCCCTCTAACCTCCAACTGCACTGACCCTCTGACTCCCTGATACTCAGATTCCCCCCTCAACCCGACCCGACTTCACTATCCTGCCATGCTGCTGCCCTACCCAACTAGCACCCTACCCATCTGGCATCCAATGCGTTCTACCCACCCTGCCACTTACTAGCCTACCAACCCTGTCACCTACCGCCCTGCCACCTATCACCCTTCTGCCCTACCCAGCCTGCCACCCTACCCACCTTACCACGCTACCCACCCCACACACTCATTCATTAACACAGTAATGTCCCAAAGCTTTTCTCTGTGTTAGTGAATGAAGATTTAACAAAATGTGACAGCTAGTGCCCTAAAAGGGGGGGCGTGGCTTAGCTTCCCCCAAAGTTCCTGCCCTATGAAGAAGGATTCCCAGAACAAGTATGCTCCACATTTCTGAAGAGGCCCAGTTCAGAAGTCCGGGCCAGAAATAAGGAGCTCTGGCGTTGAGTACAAAAATAGGAGCAGAGTGAAAATTTGATGGTGATTACCATTCCTCAGAAAATTCAGCCCATTATAATTAGGCAAAGTCAAAATGGATTTATGAAAGAGAAATTGTGCTTGACAATTCTGTAGAGTTTTTTTTTGAGGATTTGAGCTGCTCGGGCTTTGTGTTCAGGTACCACCGTATCAAAGCCTTCTGGCACATGCAGGGGAGGCACCTGCATGCGCCTTTGTCATCACAGGATGCTGTGTAGGCTGCACAGGAAGGGGATGAGGGTGTGAGGGACACATGGAGGGCAGCACAACGTCTGCATTGCGTCACTGCAAGTGGCACTAGAAGAGGCAATTTCTCATCCGCCATGTCTAATCCAGGAATTATAAAGCAGGAAAGGTAAATTACACTTAAATCTGGTGCAGAAGGCAAAATAAAGGCTGGGGAAGGCAAATGGGATGAAGGGAGAGATATAAAGAAAAGACAGATAGAAAATGAAAAACGTGTAAAATTATATCTTCGTGGCCAGAGAGGTTGTTTGACAATAATTATCACTTATCATAATACTAAAAATGCTTGAGGCTCGATCCCAACATTCTGCTCTTCCAGTGGTTCTGCTGGATCCTTCTCTTTCACTTGCCCCATGGTACTGTCTCTTTGGATGACAAAGTTCTACAATAAGTGGCAGACTACCATGATCTAATGAGATCTTGATGGGGCTATTGTTTGATTGCACCCCAATCTGTCCAAACATCTGAACATCTACTAAGATTCTGACGATCTTTAGAGAGCATCCCTTGGTCTCCTTGGAGTAATCTTTTCAACATTTCTGTCTTTCAAATAAATGTGGCACATCCTGTAAAATGAAGAGTTCTAACCATTAGCAAGCTAACAAGAATTCACGTGTAATTAATGGAGTGGAATCCCTCTCTGTTCATGAAGGCTGTGGGGTTGGAGTATGAATTCGAACTCATGGACTGCAGCGGCTCAAGAAGGCAACTCACCACCACCTCAAGGGCAATTGGGGATGGGCAATAAATGCTGGCCTAGTCAGTGACGCTCACATCCCATGAACAAATAAAAAAAATGACCACATCCATGCCATATCATATTGCCCTGCAATTTGGGAGAATCTGATATGGTGAGTTTGCATCCTGCTCAAGTTTCCTCAAATTCTCCTCTTTACATTTAAAATCAACAAATTGAGAGGGCTAGGCAAAGAGGTGCACTCTTGAGAAATATGATAGTGGCAATCTAAATTGCCGAGAAGCCACAATAAAAAAAAAAGTGTGGGGTGAAAAATGTAGGCCACAATCATAAACATGAATAATTGCAACAAATACAGTGCAAAAAAACTGAAGAAGCAATGAATAGCACAGAAAACATTGTAAAGCTGATAATGAATATTATGTGAAAAGTGGTTGAAGGAGTCTTCAAATCTTTATTTGATCAAAGTGGATACTGAATAGCTTAAATACATTCTTGATGCCAGCCATATAAAAATGTATTCTGTGTGCTTCAAACGAGAGAACAGTGAAGGTCTGGCAGCTTGATAATGAGCTTAATCTCACCAACACACCCAAATTTAGCATCACCTCATAGCACAATTCCCTATTTTGAAAAGGTGGACAAGTATATATTCTGTACCTAGAATAACTATTACTTAGGTTTTTTTAATATAAAAATCAGGTTTTTATTTTTATGTTTCTTAATCCTATGTATTAAAACAATTGTTTGTCAGATCTTCACAGCAGGTGCTCCTGTACACTGATCTCATATTTATTTAATTCATGGGATGTCGGCATCACTGGCAAGGGCAGCATATATTGCCCATCCCCAATTGCCCTAGGGAAGGTGGTGGTGAGCCAACCAGCTACAGTTCATATGGAGAAGGTACTTTCACAGGGCCTTTAGATACAGGGCAGAATAGTCCCGGATTTGCAGAAAGCGTGGTAGCGGGTGTGAAAAAAGTTGTTTTACCCATCGGCCGCAATGATGGGTTTTTGTACCGTATCGTCCCATTAATTGTGCAACCACAGAAAACACACCGTCTCGTTGGCGGGCGGCCGCTGATTTGCCCGCTGTGCCATTACCTCACCACTTCCACACACAAGGCGCCAGATTTAAACTGAAGCCACATGCACACTTCTGAATGCTTCCAGCCCAGGGCTGCTCTGGTGAAGACATGGCCCCAAAAGCCGAGAAGAGTACAGCCCCCTAATTAAGTGACACATACCTGGGATGCCTTGTGATCACTGCAGAGGCCCGCCATGATGTCTTCTACCGCCCTTTGGCCGCAGGAGGCCCATCAGTCACACCGCTCTGGCTTGGAAGGCGTATCAGAGGTGATCAGTGCCAATGCTGCACACAAGAGATTGGCCATCAAGTGCAGAAAATGGATGAATGATATCATCCGTGCCACCAGGATAAGGCAACCATCTTATCACTCTAAACTCACACACTCACAAGGCCATCACATATTCACTGGTATCTCACTCACTGCCAGCTTAAGGGACATCACCACTCACTCTCTCACACACAGCCTCACATCTCCATCTGGCCTCATCTCCTCTGGAGGCTGCCTCCTCAGCCCTCACCATCTTGAGTTCACTTGCACAGATCAACATCTGGCCCCACACACACCCTGGGATACCCCCATTCCCTAGTACAGCCTGCACCTTGCAGCCTCTTCCCTTGCCTGAGGCCACTTCCCCACTTCCCCAAGCAAGCCCTAGCCCTGCAGCCATTGAAAAGCCACCCCTGCCTTACGGCTGGTGTGGTAGGTAGAAACCTGCCCGTGAGCACCCCTAAAAGTGATGTGGTTCTGCCTGTGAAACCTGGCACTGATGACCATGGGTGCTGCCTGAAGCAAGGTAGGCAAACAAACCGCGAAGTGCAGCTCACCAGATGCACGTCGCTTATGTGCAGTTGTGAAACACGTAGGCATGTTGCCCAGATGATTCAGTGTGGGGGGATGATTCTAGTGAGCAGGACTTATAACGAGATGCTAAAGTATTGAAATTAGGTTCCCGAAGTGTGACGGCGGGAAACGTGGCCCGCCATTGACAGGTGGATTGGACAATCGCAAACTGGTTTCACGATGGCATGAAACCAATTTTTGGCCTTCTCGCCATATTGTTGTTTCCCACAATCCCCGCCCGTCCGCCATGATGCCCGATGCCAACGGGGCCGGAATATTCCAGCCACAAGAGTTTAAGGATTTTGACTGAGTGACCATCAAGTCAGGATGATGTGCAACTTGGAATTTGCAGTTGGTGAAGATCCTATGCACACAACCCCCTGAGAGAAAAAATAATCTCCTCACCTCTGTCCTAAAAGGGCAACCCCTAATTTGAAAACAGTGGTCCTAGTTCTGGACTCACCCACAAGAGGAAACATCCTTTCCACGTTCACCTTGCTGAGACAATTCAGGATCTTATATACTTCAATCAAATCACCTCTCACATTTCTAAACTCCAGTGGGAACAAACTCAGTCTGTCCAATCTTCCCCCATAAAATAACCCGCTCATTCCAGGTATCAATCTAGAATACCTCCTCTGAACCGCTTCCAATATATTTACATCCTTCCTTAAATAAGGAGACTAAAATTGTACACTGTGTTCGAGATGCGGTCTCACCAATGCTTTGTTTAACCGAAGCATAACATCCTTACTTTTTTCTTCAGTTCCACTCGTAATAAAGGAGATCATTCCATCAACCTTCTTAGTTACTTTTTGTACCCTCATATTAACTTCTTGTGGCTCATGCACTAGAACACCTAGATCCCTCTGCACCTCGGAATTCTGCAATCATTTTCCATTTGAGTAATACTCTGTTTTTTAATTCTTTCCTGCCAAAGTAAACAACTTCACATTTTCTTACATTATACTCCATCTGCCATATTTTTGCCCACTCACTCAACCTATCTATATCCATCTGCAACCTCCTTTTGTCCCCTTCACAACATACTTTCCTACCTACCTTTTTGTCATCTGCAAATTTAGCTACCATGCCTTCGCTCCCCTAATCTAATGATATAAATCATAAAAAGTTGAAGCTCCAGTACAGACCGCTATGGGGCTCCACTTGTCACATCCTGCCACTCAGAAAATGACCCATTTATGCATACTCTCTGTTTTCTACCAACCAGCCAATCTTCTATCCATGTTAATGTTACCCCTACACCATGAGCTTTTATTTTCCCAATAACCTTATTAAATGCCTTCTGGAAATCCAAGTACAGCATGTCTACAGGCTCCCCTTTATCCACAGTGCACATTACTCCTTCAAAGAATTCCAATAAATTGGTTAAACATGATTTCCCTTACACAAAACCATTCTGACTCTTCCCTATTGCCTTGAGTTTCGCTAAGTGCCCAGCGATAACCTCCTTAATGATTGATTCTAATACCTTCCCCATGATAGGCGTCAAGCTAACTGGCCTATAGTTTCCTGTTTTAACCTTTTAGTCACTCTCTGCCATTCTTTATATCCTGACCACTCATCTGATCTGCCACTCTTTGCACAGTTATATGGTTTTTCCTTAAGTCTGATGCTCTCCTTAACTTCTTTAGTTACCCATGGATGGTGGGTTCTCTCCTTTGATTTTTTCATTATAGTAGGAATATACTTATCCTGAGTATTCTGAAATATCCCCTTAAATGTCTGCCATTGCTTCTCTATTGATTGATCCCCTAGACTAGTATTCCAGTTCACTTCAGCTAGCTCAACTTTCATGGCCACATGGTTTCATTATTTAAGTTTAAAATACTAGTCTTAGGGCCAGTCTTCTCCCTCTCAAAATGGATGTAAAATTCAATCATATTGTGGTTACTGTTACTTAAGGGTGACTTTATTCTGAGGTCATTAATTAATTGTGTCACACTGTACAATAGCTAGTTCATGAACCAATGCCCAATACCCTATTTTCACCAAAATAACCTATAATTTTGTGCTCAATCAATTATAGATGAGTAATTTAGCAACATTAATGTATTTATGTTATAAATAGCAATCATACTGACATTAAAAAAAATCACATAATAAGCTAAAAATGCATATAGAAATATAGTACAGTGCTGTAATAATGGCATCAGAACAGCAACTGAGCGTCTTGAGTCAGGGAGATGGGCAGCGCTGAACGTCAGTGCGCATGTATGAACGTATGAACCACGTCACTGGCGTGGCGTCATAAAGTCAAAACTGACATGGGAAAGTCAAAACAGGATGTCAATTTATAAATACCGTAAATGCCATTCATCGTAACTCAAATGTCGTAAAGTCAAGGACTGCCTGTGCTTCAATGTGTGCGATCAATTAATTTACTTTGTTATGAATGCTATGCACAGTTTTGCTATCTTAGTAACATCCCATCTTGACTTTTGGTACATGCTTATGGTTTTTTCTCTCTGTCCATTCCTGCAATTCTCTGACCCTTACTTCCCATATCACTATTTTGCTCTCCTACCTTGAGTCCACCACTTGATTTGTTACATCTACGCAAGCTTGATGCCTCACCCTGCCTTATTTAGTTTAAAGTACTCTCCACTTCCCTAGTTATGTGGCTCACTGGAACACTACTCCCAGCATGGTTCAGGTGTAGACCGTCCTAATGGTACAGCTCCACTTTCCTCAGTCCTGATGCCAGTGCTGCACGAACTGGAACCCACTTTTCCCACACCAGTCTTTGAGCCACACATTCATTTCCATAATCTTATTTGTCCTATGCCAATTTTCATGTGACTCAGGTAATAATCCAGAGACTATTACCTTTGAGGTTTGTCACAAAAGTGTAATAATTCTCATAATATTATCATGATTTATTGTAAAAGTAGGATAATAGTGGGGTTTGGATAGTTTCTGTGTGTGTGTGTGCGTGAGTTTGTGTGATTTAATTGAATTGGAGACAGCTAGTCTGGAGGCTTTAACTCATCGGAGAGAATTTGCATTTTTAGATAAATCAGGGTAGTTTGAATTTCAAAGAGATGGTAGGATGTTACACTTAGCCAGAGAAGCGAAGTGTTTATTTTTCCCAAAGGTTACTGACAATATTAGCATCATGAATAGATTTATATTATAAGAAGGGTAAAGTTCCAAAGACATATGGGAACGATGGAATTTGCATTAAAAGGGAGAAATATACATAAAGCAGAATGAATGATGTGTCAAGGAAGGAATTACAAGATCAACCAGAAGTGTGAGAATCCCCCAGTAGTTGTGCATTAAGCTGCTGTGTGCAGAAACCAAAGCCCGGAAAAGCCATTTTGAATTCTACTATCTAGGGTATTATGTTGACTTGCCTGGATCTGTTCACATCTTTTTATTACTGTTGCCTTAATGAGGGTGTAACTGGAAGCCAGATTAATTAGGGGCTTTAGGAGTTATTGTAGTAATAATTTATAGACCTAGGTATGTGCTTGAAATCTTGGGGTGAATTTTTCCTATGTCAGGCAGGCTGTTTGGGAGCACATGTAGGCGGGCGCGGAGCCAATTGCTGCCAGTGATCAGCTGCGCACCACCATTTTACGTGGGCAGGCCAATTAAGGCTAACGCACAGAGCTGCCTCAGGGAAATTAAGTAGAAAATAGAAATTTTTCATAAATAAAGTAAAAAATTATTTTAACATGTCCCCTCATATGACCGTGTCACATGTGACAGTGTCACATAAGCTATGACATGTTTGCGAAGTGTGGAACATTTATTTAATTATTTTATAAAACCGTCAGGAAACCTCGTCTTGCCCTTATAGATTAAATCCAGCAAAGTTATCACAAGTACAGAAAGAAATTGAATTCATGCTTCAAAATGACATCACTGAGTCTAGTTGTGGTAACTGGAGTTCACCTATTGTGATGTTACCGAAACCGGATGGAACACAACGACAGTGTGTGGACTATCAAAAGATGAATGCGTGACAAAAGCGGATTCATATTCTATACCATGGTTGGAAGATTGCATTGAGAAAGTGGGACAATCAAAGTTTATCACAAGGATTGACTTGCTGAGGGGATATTGCCAAATACCGTTTTTGGAGAGAGCAAAGGAGATATCGGCTTTTGTGATGCCAGGTGGACTATATCAGCTTAAAGTCATGCCATTTTGGTATGAAGAATGCACCTGCAACATTTCAAAGACTGACAAACAAAGTAATTGCAGGACTGAGCAATTGTGCTGTTTATATTGATTACTTGATAGTTTTCAGTCAAATGGGGGAGAAGCATTTAAACATCTGGAAGAATTATTTAGGCAACTATAAGGAGCTAATTTAGTGATGAACTTGGCTAAAAGTGAATTTGCAAAAGCGCAAGATGTATATCTAGGCAATACCATTGGACATGGTAAGGTGGCTCCGAGAGATCTGAAAGTCAAAGCTATTGTGAATTTCCCTGTGCCTACAACAAAATGAGAAGTGATGAGATTTCTGGGCATGAGTGGGTTTTACCGGAAATTTGTACGAAATTTTAGCAGGTGGTTGCTCCATTGACTGAACTATTAAAAAGGAACAAGAAGTTTCAATGGACACAGGAGTATCAGAAGGCATTTTGCAGTTTGAAAATGGTATTGACTACGACACCAGTTTTGGCAGTACCCAATTATGCCAAGGAATTTAAGCTGGCCATTGACACAAATGATAAAGGCGTTGTGGCTGTACTGTTGCAAGAAGATGAAACTGGAAAACTGGACTTGAGAAACCAATAGGGTATTTTTCACAGAAGTTGAATGTACAACAGAGAAAATATTCAACAATCAAAATGTACTCTCTGGGTCTGGTGTTATTTTGAGATTTACATTGCAAACAATTTGTCAGAAACATTGCTTATACAGACCACAATCCTTTAAAGTTTCTGGACACATTTTGAGACTGAAGTGCAAGGCTATTCAGTTGGAGTTTGTTACTGCAACCATTTAATCTATAGATTATACATGTGGCTGGACGAAAAAATCTAATTGCAGATGCATTGTCAAGAGTTTAAAGCTCAAAGGAAAATTGGACATTTAAAATGTGGGCACTGGACTGGAATGATTTCTGTTGATACCGAGGATTTGTATACATATTATATTAATGCATGTAATCTGGTAATGTAATAGTGTGAGTTTATAGATAAGCATAGGAGGTAGCGTAAAATGGATTAAGGAAATTAAACCATCTTTTTAAAATTATGATGATTCATTTTCTCGTAATAAGCAAGTTGTCACATAAGTGTAATAATTCTCATAATGTTATTGTGATTTTTTGTAAAATTAGGATAATAGTGGGGTTTGGATAGTTTCTGTGTGTGTTGGGGGCGGTGGGGTGGTGGGGGGGATTTAATTGAATTGGAGGCAGCTGGTCTGTAGGCTTTGACTCATCAAAAGAAGCTAGGTTTGAAATGCTAAATACCTAAACATGGTTAAAGTTATAGAATGTGAGTAGGGCAGAATTTGCATTTTTAGATAAACCAGGGTAGTTTGAATTTCAAAGAGATGGCAGGATGTTACACCTAGCCAGAGAAGCTAGGCCAAGCAGTGTGCTTATTTTTCCCAAATGTTATTGATAATATTAGCACCATGAATAGATTTATATTATGAGAAAGGTAAAGTTCCAAAGGCTTATGGAAACAATGGCATTTGCATTAAAAGAGAGAAACATGTATAAAGGAGAATGAGTAATGTGTCGGAAAAGGGATTACAAGATGTACCAGAAGTGTGAAAAGCCTCTAGTAGTTGTGCATTAAGCTGCTGTCTATAGAAACCAAAGCTGGGAAAAACCACTTTGAATTCTATTATGCAGGGTACTATGTTGACTTGCCTGGATCTGTTCAAATCTATTTTTCTTTACCATTGCCTCAACGGGGGTGTAACTGGAAGCTAGATTAATTAGGGGTTTTAGGAGTTATGATGGAGTAATTGTAGACCTATGTATGTGCTTGAAATCTTGTCTTTTGTTAATACATTTTTAATTTAGTTTTGTAAAAAATTCTCTAGAGTGTTGGTGGACTTATTACTACTGAAGTCAGGGCATGCATCTCAAAATAAAATACAAATTGCAAAATCATTGTGACTGCGTGATCAAGTTTTCCTTCTGGATTTGATCCGCCTGGCACACATCATCTGCCGCATCATAACAGGCTCTGCTTCTTAATTTGGTGCCGAGCTCTTCACACTGACAATGTAGAACCTCTTTCCTTGTCTTGTCTATGTCATTAATACCTACATGGACCATGACAACTGAATCCTCCACCTCCCAGTTCCTCTCCAGCCCTGAGCAAATGTCCCAAACCCGGGCACCAGGCTGGCAACACAGCCATCTGGACTCTCGCTCTTTGCTGCAGAGAACAGTGTCAATCCCACTCACAATACTGCCCCTACTACCACTGCATTCCTTTTTGCTCCTCCCACTTGAACAGTTTACTGTACCATGGTGCCATGGCCAGACTGCTTATCCACTCTACACACCTTGCTTTCATCCATACAGATAGCAAGCACCTTGCACCTGTTCGACAATTGCAAAGCCTGAGGCTCCGCCACAATTGTCTGCTTGGTTGCTTTACCCTGCCTCACTCATGGTCACATCCTCCCGTCCCTCACCGCTGTCCAAAGTAGATGACCCTATTCTAAGAGGTGTGACTGTCTTCTGGAGAAAAGTGTCCAGGAATTTGTCCCCCTCCCTAATGTTGTGCAATGTCTGCAGTTTGGCTTCCAGGTCAATAATCCTGATCCGGAATTCCTCTAGCTGCGTACACTTTCTGCATTTGTGTTTACCCTGAATCGTCTTGCCATTCAGGAGCACTGAGATTCCATAGCTGCAACATAAACCTGTCCTGCCATTGTTTTTTTATGCTATTTAGTTCATTTAATTTCATTACTTTCTTAATTAACTTAGAATAATTCCTACATATCCTACAATTTACTGTGCTTATTGAAAGCTAGTACAGTCAAGAACTAAAAGCTATGTGTTACTTAATCACACAGATATGTGTTTTAGTAATTTATTATAATTATTTTATTTATATTATTTTAAAGTTTTAGTTATTTTTATTTATTTCTATTTATTTATTTTAATTAATTAAACCCAACTACTCCCAAACCTGCTATTACAAAAAAATATTATTATGAAGAAAACCTTACAGTTACCAGTAAATTGTGAGTATTTAAAAGAACAATAAACAAAACAAGTAAAATACTCCCCAACCAGGCCCAGGTCCAGTTCTTTTTGCATGACGGCACTGACCACTTCACTATCTGAGGTGCTGCACATGGTATTGAACACTCTGCAATCATTAGAAAACATCCCACTCATGACCTAATGTTAGAGGAAAGGTCACTGATGAAGTAGAATTTTGATCACTAATTTGGAAAATGGTAGACAACGCAAGTTAATACCATATCAGTGGCAAGATAGAAATTACTGTAGGCTGGCTGGGGCTTTTCAAGATAATGGAGTCTAGAAGTTAAGGATTATATTTTATGTATTATGAAAACCGATTGTGAAATGAATAATCAATAGCAACATAAAAATGCTCCTAGAAATCTACATTACATTACATTAGGTACATTAAGACACACATGAGATTAGGCTCTCCATAAAGACAATGTTGAGAGTTTCCACTCAATAAATATGAAAATAAATGGGAAAAAACCCATTTTTATTTTGTTTCCCAAATTTTCTTCTCTTTGCTTGTGGTTGTGCTGGATACTGCTTCCACATGAATTGGCAGCCCTCCATTACTAAAGGCCGTGATTTATGTGAGAGTCTAGACAATGAGTGGTGGCAAGTTACACCAACATGGGGAGCAGCAAAAGAGGGTCTGATCCTATCAACAACACCCACATTTGCCCTTTTCAACATGGAATATTGGATAACAATAACGAACATGTATGCTAGTGTGTTTCCTTTTCTAATGAGTAACATTCTGCTAGTGCCACTGTCATCCTGTCTTAGATCTGTTAACTCAGCATTGGACAGCAAATATACCCTGGACATTGCTCATTAATATAGCTCAATGTCATACTATGCTGTGTATTTAGCAACTTATTCATCAGGGGAGCAAGTTAAAATTAAGATATATTATGATATTTGTACCTTAAGACAAAAGCCTTGTTTTGCTATGAGACTTACTGCCTGAAAAATCAAATATTGCAGACAATTCATACTTATAATTGTCAGCTGTTGTAACAGATTGGAAATGTGACAGAGTTTTAGTTCAGCATTAAGTTATTTTACTTAACACAAGCCTTTGTACAGTATTTAACAATAATCCAAAAAAGCAATCATGGTTTGGTTCATCTGCAATGGATGTATGATTGCATGGAATTTAATTACAAGGCTCTTTTACCTAAGAAAATTCAGAACTGGCTTGGAATGCAAAGATTAGCGTACTGAGATGTTATTTGTTTTTAAAAACTAAAACAACTTTTTCTGATTTATTCTTTCCTACAGTTGATGCTTATCAAAAGTAATGCTCTGATGCATAAATTGGTTTGTGGGCTCCAATAAGATTTATAAAGACTACTGTTTAAAATATAAATTTGGTTAGGCGACAGACCTTTTAAACTTCGAAAGTGCCATGCTTCCATGCTGTGAAATGATAATAAAACTGTACAGGTGATTCTGATTCCTTGGTTTATTCTGCTTGTTATCCTTCTATTTCATTCCCACCTCGGTATGGGACAGATAGAAAACACGTCACAAATTGTGTGCTACAGTCTAATCCCATCCTTCACTTCCATTGCTGTCTAAGAGAATTGATTATTAGGTCTGCTACCTGCACAATGAGTGAAATAATGGGTGTTGGGTTTATTTTTGTTGAGGGCAACCTTTGTCTGCTGTAATCCTGGCTGTAATTGTTCTAAGTTTGAGCTCTATCTCTTGCAGCACCTTGTAAGCCCTTGGTTATCAAAACATCATCTGAAGAGTTTGACTGAAGGAAACACAAATTTAAAATATGTGGCCATAAATTCCCCTGTCCATTACCTTATTTCACAATCCACTGGTGCACATTTGTTATAATGATAAATGCTTTTCATTCTGTCAAGAATTGTGTTGGAAGTGTGTTAAAATGGTTCAGGGATGTTAAGTCTGGTACATCCTTATTACATGAACCTATTTTTCCCAGATGTGAAGAGCAGCAGCTCTACAAATTAGCAGTGATCTGTAGCATGCCCTTACAATGTAGGGTTAAGGACAAGTCTTTTGACTTGCAGGCGCAATGTTTTTTTGCTCGGATGCATCCCCACATGCCACAGCATTCGTCATCATTATGGCAAGTCATTGCAGTTGGTAGTCATTGAGGGTATGGAATGAAACACCTCAATTTACCATCTCTTTGTCAGTTCCATCAAACACCTCTAATACAGATTCAGACAGGCAATGCTAGGAGATCGATGCCTGGCAACAACAGATTTCAACCGCGAGTTGAAAACTGTTCCCTAGAGATGTGGTACAGTTAATTTTTTGTGAGGAAGAGGTTTGTGAATGCTATTTCATTTCAATGTGGTGAAAACTAAGTGAATGCAATTTCACTACTTGCTGTTATTTCAGTTACCAAAAGCCCCAAAGAATACTGACATTGTAAAGTTTAGCACCTGGCATTTAGTGAGCTTTGAATGTAACAAGTTAGTGCCTTGCCTATACAGCATAAACTGGGCCTGAATTTTGCTCTTGTCGGACACGTGCGATCAGCGGGCCCGGGAGTGGACAGGACCCCGTCCCCCGACTGCAATCGGCCCCCCGACCGCGATTTCATGCTGGCCAGCCAATTAATGGCCAGCCAGTGTGAGACACGCCCTGAGGAAGGCTCAGCACTGCTGGTGGGGGCAGGAAGAGGGCAGGCGAGGACGTCACCGTGGGTGCTGGTGAGCGCTTCCACTGAGCTCCCTGAAGGCAGACAGCTGCCTCAGGGGGCTCCAGACCTCCAAATAATAAAAGAAAGCACACAATGCTGCAAAAAACGTCCGTGCAGCACAATCAAGCACCTGAAAACATACCTCATAAAAACACTGTCCCCAGGTATTTCTTTCTATTTTATATCCTAACGGAGAATTCATCCCGCCCTTGGATGAGGTTTCATCAAAAATGTAAAGGCCGCCAAGCCGATTGGCCCATCCGCCAACTGTAAGGTTGTTCGGGCCACGAAAAATCGCTTACAATTACAAGTTAATGAGCTTAATCGCCCGCTGAATTGTTGGCGGGCAGTCTTCCGACTGCTGCAAGCCCGTCCGGCGAGATATCGCGCGAGTGCGCGATGATGTCCGGACGCTCGTCCAACATCATCTTGCATGATTTTACACCCATCCGGGTCCAGCGCGCGCCCGCTCATGGGGTGTAAAATTCTGGCCCTGGTGAAATTACCTGATTCTATGAAGGTGCGAGTCAGGGATGTCGATCCTCTGATTTGATTACTGCATGGGGTGCTTTGTATTCCAGGTCAACATTATAACTTACTCTTCCTCCTTCAGATACCATGACTTAAGAGGACATTGGTGACCATGGACTTTCATTGTCTTCAGCTGTATGGCTGACCAGGAAACTCTCCTGCTCTTACTGCATGCTGTCAGGCATATTGGAAGGATTTACAGGCTGATAACCAACCTATTTGGTCACATTATAAACGCACCCTCCGTGACCATAAGTCCTGAAGTAAGACTTGAGCCCGAGCTTCTGGTCCAGAGGTAGGGAAACTACCACTGCACCGCAAGACCCCCTAAAGCTTGCTGGAAATTTTTTCAGTTAAATAGATAATGCAAACTTCTGTACTTCACTAATCATAAATTAAACCTAATTGACAATGCTAAAATATAATACAAAATAAATAATAAAACTGAAAAATATAAGAATTCAGTTGATTCATTAATAAAAGCAGCTCTGGACTCAGTGGGCTAATTTTCACCTTAGCGCCATTCATAGATCTCTCCTTGTTTCTGATTCTTATTCAAATCTTTTGTGTGTGTTTACCTTATAGCAATGAAATTTATTTGGTGAGATACTAGCGAAACATTGTATTGGTGATTTTTTTGTGGTTATGCAGATGTAATGCTGGTAGTAATGCATTTTTTGGTGGTAAATATGCACTTAATATACCTACTGACAGTTTGAAGTCTCCATTTGGTGCTGCATGACAATTATATTATTTTAAATTGAGAATGCAATTTGAAGTCACAAGATGCATTGTGCAGGACAACACCAAGTCTGAAAAGAACAAATTAATTTGAATTTATATAGCTTTGTGTCCTCAGAACATCTTAAAATATCATCCAACCAATGGATTATTTATGAAATGTATCTTGAGATTATGTGGGACTGATGAAGGCCTTGATCACCAGTTGGAGAACCGGTATGGAACCCCCCTCAATTCCATGGGGGAGGCCCAACGGAATCAGGTGCCCTTCAGACACCTACGTGGCCACGGTCGGGTCTTCCCCAAGATTGAAGTCCCGCCCGCCAAGAGCTGCCGGCCAATTAGAGGCCAGCAGCTCCTCATGCCGCAAGCCCCATGGGAAATGATGGCTGCTGCCATCAATGCACTCACCAGAAGCCCAGCATCATCCTGGCATCCCAGGCCAAAGATGAGCGAAGGCAGGATGGGGATCGTGGCATATCAGAGGTGGGGTTTAGGGGAGTGGGGAGTAAGGGCAGGGCTTTCAGTGGCCACCTTCTTGCCCGATGCCAGGTCCCTTGATCAGTACCTGATAGTGAGGGACTTCCCCCCCACCCCCCTGACACCCCCACTCCCCACGGAGGCCGCTGGTAAACCCAATAGGGTTTGCTGGACACGGGAGGCCCGTGCATCCTACATTTCAAACCTGAGCTACTCCGAAATTGAGGTGGGCTCAGGTATAATGGGTGTCAATTGACTCAGTAATGAGCCTAATTGACATCCCATGCCTGTGGCTGGCAATCCTACAGCAGCCCTTTCCTCTCTCCAACTTAATTGGGGCAGGTTTTGCTGCCACTGGGAGACTGATGCAGGGCCTCTCACATGATTAAATGGGCCTGGTCGCCATGTTTCTTGGTGCAACGGGCTGGATTTAATCCAACCTGTAGTCACTGTTTCAGGAAGACAAACCCAGCAACCAGCGTATGCACAATAGAAACTTCAGATAAATAAAAATAACCAATGATGTGATCTTGGCATTGGCTGACAGGAGAGCCTTGGCTAGGGCACCAGGAAAATTCCATGCTGTCGGATGTTTTACCTCCACCTTATCTCCAGATCAAATTGGTCTAAGGTATGATTGACAGAGGAATAAAAGAAAAAGAGAAACCGGTTATATCAGAAAGTACTTATTAGACGATGCTAAGCTTGGGTTTTAAAAGCCTACAGATTTTAGAAGAAAAATAAAACTGAGAGAGCCAAGGACTTCACAGAATCACAGAATTGTTACGATGTAGAAGGAGGCTATTTGGCCCATCATGTCTACACCATGTGAGCGTTTTAGCTTAGTGCCAACCTCCTTCCTTTTCCCCATAACCCTGCACATTGTTTCTATTTAAATAATCATCCAATGCCCTCTTGAATGCCTCAATTGAACCTGCCTCCACCACACTTCCAGGCAGTACATTCCAAACCCTAACTACTCACTGTGTGAAAAAGTTTTTTCTCACTTCACATTTGCTTCTTTTGCAAAACATTTTAAAACTGTGCCCTCTGGTTCTCGACCATTTACGAGCAGGAACAATTTCTCCCCATCTACTTTGTCCAGACCCCTCATGATTTTGAAATCTTCTATCAAGTCCCCTCTTAGCCTTCTCCTCTCCAAGGAAAACAGCTCTAACTTATCCAATCTTTCCTCATAATTGAAGTGCCTCATCCCTGGAACCATTCTCGTAAACCTCTTCTGCACTCTCTCCAATGCATTCACATCCTTCCTATAGGGCAGGACTTTGCCCTTGGTGGGGCTGCACGGTGGGGGCGGGCGGGGATGCACGATCAACGTCATCGCGCGTCATTTTACGCTCGGGCATGTCGGGTATGCCCCCATACGCCAAGCATAATATTCTGCCCATAGTGCGGTGCCCAGAACTGTACACAATACTCCAGCTGAGATCTAACCAACGTCTTATATAAGTTCATCATAACCTCCTTGCTCTTGTACTCTATGCCCCTATTAATGAAGCCTAGAATACTGTATGCTTTAGAAATAGCTCTCTCTACCTGTCCTGCCACCTTTAATGACTTGTGTATATATACACCCAGATCTCTCTGCTCCTGCACACCCTTTAGTATAATATATTTTATTTTATACTTTCTCTCCATGTACATTGTATCAAAGTGTATCACCTCACACTTCTCCACATTGAACTTCATCTGCCACCTATCTGTGTACTCCGCCAATGTGTCAATGTCCTTCTGAAGTTCTACACTGTCCTCCTCACAGTTTACAATTCTCCCAAGTTTTGTGTCATTCGCAAACTTTGAAATTGTCCCCTGCACACCAAGATCTAGATCATTTATATAATATCAGGAAAAGCAAGGGTTAGAATACCGGCCCCTGGGAAACTCCACTACAAACATTCTTCCAGCTCGAGAAATACCCATTAGCCATTACTCTCTGTTTCCTATCTCTGAGCCAATTTTGTATCCATGTTGCTGTTGCCCCTTTCATTCCATGATCTATAACTTTCATCACAAGTCTGTTGTGTGGCACTGTATCAAACGCCTTTTGGAAGTCTGTATACACCACATCAATGGCCTTGCCCTCATCAGCCATCTCTGTTACCTCTTCAAAAAACTCCAGTAAGTTAGTTAGACACAATTTTCCTTTAGCAAATCCATGATGACTCTTCCAAATGAATCCAAAATTTTCCATGTGACTATTAATTCTATCCCGAATAATTGTTTCTAGAAGTTTTCCCATCACCAAAGTTAAACTGACTGGTCTGTAATTGCCGGACAGATCTATGCAACCTTTTTTCGACAAGGGAGTAATGTTTGAAGTTTTCCAGTCCTCTGGCACCTTCCCTGAATCCAGAGACCATTGAAAGATTATTGCCAGTGCCTCTGCAACTTCCACTCTCACTTCCTTCAATATTCTTGGATGCATCTCATCCAGTCCCGGTGCCTTATCAACTTTAAGTACCGAAGGCTTATACAATACCTCCTCCTTATCAATTTTAAACCCTTCTAATAACTGAGTTTCCTCCTCTGTCACCATGGCCTGGGTAGCATCTGCCCCGTAGGTAAAGACAGATGCAAAATATTCATTTGACACCTCAGCCATGCCTCTTGCCTCTATGTGTAAATCCCCTTTTTGGACTCTAATCGGCTACTCCTCTTTTTAACACCTTATACTCTTGATGTGCTTATAGCATGGTTTGGGATTTCCTTTTATGTTAGCTGCCAGTCTTTTTCATAATCCCTCTTTGTTTCTCGCATTTGCTTTTTCACATCCCTTCTGAACCTTCTGTGTTCAGCTTGGTTCTCAATTGTATTTGCTACCTGACACCTGTCGTAAGCACACTTTTTCTTCTTTAACTTAACTTCTATCTCCTTTGTCATCCAGGGAGCTCTGGATTTGTTTGTCCTAACCTTCCCTTTTGAGGGAACATACCTTGACTGTGCCCAAACCATCTCCTCTTTGAGGGTATCCCATTGTTCAGCTACTCTTTTTCTCGTCAACCTTCAGTTCCAGTCTATCTGGCCCAGTTCCTTTCTTGCCCCATTGAAGTCCACTCTCTACCAGTTGATTATTCTTATCCTGGATTGACCAATGTCATTTTCCACCGTCATCCTAAACCTTATGATACAATGACCACTATCCCCTAAATGTTTGCCCACTGTCACATGATCTACTTGGCCCACCTCATTCCCAAGAACCAGATCTAGAAATGCCTCCTTTCTTGTTGGACTGGACACATACTGCTGTAGGAAATTCTCCTGAACACAATCTAGGAACTCTTGTCCCCCACTGCCCCTTACACTACCACTAACCCAGTACATGTACGGGTAACTGAAGTCCCTCATTATAACCACTCTCTGTAATTTCCTTGCAGATTTGTTCCTCCATATCCTTCCCACTAGCTGGTGGTCTATGTATTACACTGAGCAATGGAATTGCACCTTTCTTATTCCTTAGCTCTAGTCAAGTCGATTTTGTCCTTGAATCCTCTGACATATCCTTTCTCCATTCAATGCTCTCCTTAACCAAAAACGCCACCCCTCCGCCATTTTTCCCTTTCCTATCATTTCTGAATACCTTGTAACCAGGAATATTTAACACATAGCTCTGCCCTTCCATAAGCCAGGTCTCCATTATCACCACAACATGAGAATCCCGCAAGGCAATCTGCGCCTGTAACTCTCCAATGTTATTAACTATACTCCGTGCATTCACATACATGCAGTATAACACTGATTTAAACTTCATTACTTGCTCCTTTACTCTGACTCCACCTATTAACTTACTATTCTCGATTTTAGTGCTATCTGCCTTTCCCAGCATTCCGTGCACCCTGGTATTACTCTCTAATACTCTCTCCTGTTTCCCACACCCCAGCACTAGCAAAACAACCCACAAGGAACTCAGTCCCGGCTCTGTTCAGATGCAACCCGTCCGTCTTGTACAGGTGCCATCTACCCCAGAGCCAGTCCCAGTGTCCCAGGAATTTAAAGCCCCCCCTCACCATCTTTCCAGCCACTCATTCATCTGTCTTATCTTCCTATTTCTGTACTGACTTGCATGTGGCACTGGGAGTAATCCGGAGATTACTACTTTAGAGGTCCTGTTTGCTAATTTCCTACCGAGCTCCCTAAATTCCGATTGTAGGACCACATCCCCCTCCCTACCTAAGCCATTAGTACCAGCATGGACCATGACCTCTGGCTGTTTGCCCTCCCCCACAAGGATGTCCTGCAGCCATTCTGTGACATCCTTGACCATAGCACCAGGGAGGCTACAAACCACCCTGGAGTCATGTTGACAGTTGTAGGACACCTGTCTGCTCCCCTAACTAAAGAATCCTTTGTTTTGGGTCCACACGACCCTTCAACAGAACTGAAGTATAGTTAGGAGAGGGGTGAAATATTTCACCCCTCTCCTAACTATACTTCAGTTCTGTTGAAGGGTCGTGTGGACCCGAAACGTCGACTCTTTTCTTCTCCACTGATGCTGCCAGACCTGCTGAGTTTTTCCAGGTAATTCTGTTTTTGTTTTGGATTTCCAGCATCCGCAGTAGTTTTTTGTTTTTATCTAAAGAATCCTTTATCAGTGCTGCCCTTCCACTCTTCTTCCTCCCCTCCTGTACAGCTTGGCCACCCATGGTGCCACGGGCTTGGCTCTTGCTGCACTCCACTTAGGAGCCATCACCCTCACCAATATCTAGAATGGAATACCGGTTAGTGAGCGCAACCTCTGGGGACTGCAGCACTACCTGCCTGTTTCTCTTGGACTGCCTGATGGTTGCCCATTCTCTATCTGCCTGCTTGCCCCTAACTTGTGGTGTGGTCACCTCTCTGAACATGCTATCCACGTAGCTTTCTGCTTCATGGATGCACCTCAGTGACTCCGGCCGCTGCTCAAGCTCTGGCTTAAGCTTGTACAGCTGGTGACACTACTTGCACATGGGCTTGTCTGGGTCACAAGAAGTGTCCACAACTCCCCACAACATGGCATACAGCGGGCATTCCGCTTGGCTGAGCTGCCCTACCATGCCTTAACCTTAAACTTTTAAATCACTTTTTTGCTTAAACTGTAGCTACTTTTACTTACTTTAACTTGCTTTGACTTTACTCTTGTACTATTAACTGTAAACTGGAGATTAGTAGTAAGTAGAAATTCTTTGCCCTTACTCACAAAGTAGCTCCCTCTCCTGTGCGTATACATTCTTACTTTCCCTGTGCTTGTTTAGAAATTTACATTTCTGTACTCGTGCTGCTTTCAATCTCCTGACTCTCTCCCAATTCAATCGCCTGTCTTTCCATTCTCGCTGTTTTACCCCATGAATTCACGCTGTTTTATCCCCCGAATTCTTGCTGTTTTATCTCCTGAACTCTTGCGCTAATTCCACAGGTTTGGCACACTGGAAAGGAAAGAATTAGTGCAATTGACTATACAAGGTGTCTGGATTTGAGGAGAGCAATTTTAGTGATAGGACATTGCATTTGTAGCTAGGAAACAACAGAGGCAAGGTCAGAAAAGTACAGGCCTTAGGAATATGGCTAAAATTGTGAGATGTAATAGAGGGGAGAAAGGGAACGTAAGCTTTTTTTGTGTGAAGTGTTGGAAGAAACTTTCAAATATATATCCAATTTTTCATCATTCATGGTACTAGCATTTTATTTACAACTAGGAGTTGTGGGGCAAAAAGAAGAGCAAAATTTTCAGAGCCCGCTGGCAGCGGGTGTGATAGGTGGCATGAGCGGAAAACCTGCCAGGGCCTTCTTCACGACGGCGTGAAGCCAGGTTGCGATCTTCCACTCAGCCCACCGATGACGGGTTCCATTTCCCGCTATTGGTCAGCGGGGAGCTAATTGGAATACATTACCATATAATTAAAAGGCCATCCTAACAGGCTTTTGGAACCCTGCCATATTGTCCGTCCACGTCAGTAAGAAAGCACGCCGACATTTTTCACAACAGCACGCAGGCGATGTGCACTTGGCGGCCTTCACTTTGGGGGAACTGAGGTGAGTGAGCAGCAGCGTTCTCCACAGCTCAACCATTGTTTACAGGCCTCAGGGGCGCCGAGGGGCAGGGGAAACTGATACCTGGCCCCACAGGTGACTGCTGAGGGGGTGGGGGGTTGTCTGGGGGCAAGTGCTCGCCAGCCTTGGAGGCGACTGCTGAGGGGTGGGGGGGTCAAGTGCTGCCCTGGCGCTGCATCCCACACACAGGCAATCAAGGTGGGGGGCAGGGTAAGTGAGGGAAATGGCCATGTATTAGGGGCATCTGTATAGATTGACCATGCCTCTTCAACTGAGACTGATCATGCGCAGACACAGTGATATGATTGGGGTTAGGCTCCTAGCCTGCCCATGCAAGCATCACGGAGACACCAAAGGGCCACCAAGCGCTCCATACTCTACCCACCCCCCGACCCAGCACCAGCTGCAGCTGATGAAACCCGTGTGGTGGTCTCAGACTGCAGCAGAGCGACGCTATAATGAGGCTCATGCAGCAGCTCGCAACTTGGTGGAGCAGACCATCGGGATGCTGAAGATGCGGTTCCGGTGCCTGGACCGGTCTGATGGAGCCCTGCAATACAGTCCGCAGAGGGTGTTATGTATTGTTGTCTGCTGCACTCTTTACAACCTGGCGCTGTAATGGGGTGAGGAGCTGGCTGAGGAGGAGATGGAGGAGTTGCATGTCTCCTCCGATGAGGAGGACGCTGACGGGGATGAGGGTGAGGGTATTTTCGGTGGTGACGATGACGGGGATGAGGTTCTCGTACTGGCTAGACAAGGCAGGCACACTCAGGAGGCCCTCATAGCTGCCAGATTTGTGGAGGATGATGACGACATGCAGTGAGGTATCCCCGTAGATCCTCACCACACAGTTGTGAACCTTTAACTCCAGTCTGGCTTATCTCAGCGTCAATACCATCTGTAAGAATGCTCCTGTCATAGAGATGCAGTGGAGGCTCTAATAGTCGCTCGATTGCAGGAGAATGATGACAACATGCAGTGAGGACACTCCATAGATCTTCACATAGCCTCTGAGAATGCGTGACTCCTGTCTGGCCAAGGGTAGCTTGCTTGCGCTCCATGATCAGGGCCATCTTAGATGCAGTCATAAAACGTTAGACACATCCGATGCTGTGTCCGCCTTCAGCACCTCAGTCCTTCAGGAGCTGGTGCACAGCATCACTGGTCGCAGATGTAGGTGTGATGGAGGCGAACCCCAGCTTAAAGGTGCTTAAAGCACACAGAGAGTATGAGAGAACTCTGTGGTGCCTGCTCACTATATTCTGGCAGCAATGACCAGCACTGCCGAGGTGCAGGCATCAGTAATGTTTCCAGGGAGTGTGAGGCTGGACCATCATTGTGGTCTGAAGGCTGCACAGGGCACAGGGAAGAGGCCCTGGACTGAGACACCTGCCTTTATCTTGTGCAGAAAGGTTTCATATCTGAGTGACAATAACACTGTTCATCAGAACAAGGGGCCATAGGCGGGGAGACATTCTTTGGAGTTTATTGGTGATAGTGATCATTATGTACAAGTGAATAACACCCGTGCCCAGGCTGGGAAAATAACTCTCCTTAGCTTTCCTAACCCTGCCTCTACGTTTTGGTGCTCCCCAAGCATCCACAGCGGAGGTGGAGGCAGCCTGCTGACTGCGATGCCCTGTCTGTGATGACTTTGGCAGTCGTCCTCTGGAGGACCAAGACTTGGAGGGCCGCAGTCTGGCTTTCAGGGTCCTGCTGTGTGGCAGTGGCACCCTCCTTGGCCTGGAAAGCTGGATCTGCAAAGAGAGTAATATGGGCCGGTCACTCCCAGAGTCACCTGGGTGGATGGCCCCGGAGTGTGCGCCTGCCGATCCTCCTCCTTATGGCTGCCTGAGGGCCCCTGGCTGACTCCATGAGTGGAAGGGGTAGCTGGAGTGAGATCGAGCTGCCTAGCACTCCTCTCGCTTATACACTGTTGGAGGCCAACTATGGCATCAGTGATAGAGTTAAGCCTGCGCAGCAGTGCAGGAGCGACATTCTGGACCAAGGTCTCCATGGCGGCCACCATCCTGCCAGTATTGACCTTGGTGCGTTGCAATGCGGTGCTACCACCTCAGATTGAAGACGGACGGACTCCTCCATTGTGCCTTGCAATCTGAGAAGTGCAGCGAACATCCCTTCCTGATGTTCCCAAACTTGTCTTTGCAGCTCCAGCAACTGTGACATCTGACTCGGGCTCAGCTCGTCATCTGACTTGGACTCAGCAACGCTCTGGCCTCCAGCAGTCCTCTGAGTGCCAGGGACCTGGGAAGTCCCTGCCTCCGCCTGCTGTGGATCAGAAAGTACGATATGCTCACAAGATTGTGATCCCGAGGCTACTCTAAAGCTAGGTCCCACCGAGCTGTGTCTCTGCGCTGGTGGAGTGTGTGGGTGAGCACTGTGATGGGACTTCAGATTCCTCTTCAGATGTTTCTTCACAGATTGCTTGGAGGTTCTGGGTCGTGGACTCCGTCAGCTGCTTCCCAGATGTGCATGCGAAAGCAAGGAGAGATAATTAGTTCATGGCAGTGGCCTGTGAAAGAGGACACATCACCCACGGCATGGTTGTCTGATGGATGTTGCACTGCTGGATCCTCACTTGGTAGAGCAGCGCCGACCTCACTGTCACCGGCCAGCTGGAAGGCTCTGTTATTAAATTCAGTCAGAACTTTGAATTCCGGCGTCCCTCCACCTGTCTGTGACCTTTCCCTCCTGTTGTAAGCCAGTTTGTCCTGCATGGATAGAGATGGGGAGAGTGTATCAGGACGCCTGCTGGGCCTGATGATAAGTATGCCTGGCCTGTGTGGGTAGTGACTGATCCCATGGACAAATGAAGACAATGATGGTGTGTGTGAAAGAGTGAAATTGTGATGTCCTTTACACTGGCAGTGAGTGAGGGCCCTGTGGGTGTGTGATGGGTTTGTGAGTGTGTGAGTTGGGCCTGATGAAGAGAGTGGCTTAACTTGGTGGAGCAGAGGAGATCATTCATTCTTTTGCGGCGATGGGTAGCTGTCCTCTTCTGAAGAACATTGGCACTGACCACTGCTACCACTGGCTCCCAAGCCAGGTTGGTGACATTGCTGCCCATCCTGTGGCCAGAGCAGAGGTAGGGCACATTCCGGTGGGCCTCCGTGGCATCCAGCAGTCGCTCGAGGGGCCCGTCATTGAAGCAGGGGGCTGCAGTCTTTTTGCCTTTGCTGGCCATGTCTCCCGGGCAGTGGTGGTGAGGCGATAAGCGCTTTGCTGGCGGCTGTGTTTTAAAGATGGCGGCCGGCATGATGCAACAGCAGGGTGATGGCGAGCTGGCGAATGAGAGCCCGCCCACCATGGACATGGCGTGTTTCGAGGGTGTGAATATATAATGAGCTGGGCTCTGGAAAATACGGCCTGAAAACTCGTCATTTTCATGGGAGGGTAGGACTCCATTTTACCCGCCCGCTATCGCACTTAGTACAATTCTGGGAAAATTCAGCCCCAGGTGTTCAGCTCTAAGGAGAAACCTGAGTTTCTTGGATATACTTTCAGCACCACAAAAGACGTTGGAATTTCCACTTGAGGTGAGGTCAGAGGTCTCAGTAGATGAAGCAGGATTAAAGGTGGCCATAGTTGTCTGGGATGCAGGAAACATGAAGAAACTGACTTTTATTTTTTTCCCTTGCTCAGGTACACTTCTCCTGATTTCCTACACATATGGAATTGTTAATAGGTATATTTTTATAAACTCATGGGTTGGGATCCATTTATATTTTCAGTACCTTGACGGAAAAGACATTGTGTGGACTCATCTGATATCGGGTGGGGAAAACGGCATTTGACCCCTAGGCTGCAATGGTGGCTTTTTCCGCCACATCGTGTGGCACTTTGTTTAAAAAATGCAGAGGCATGGGTTTCACTTTGGATTGTTACCAGAACGGCCTCTGATTCGCCCGCCCTGCCGTCACCTCAGGCCTTCAGTGATCCAGGCACCACATTTAAAGAGTGCCCCTGCACAGAGCTGGCTCTCTCTAGAGGATTGGAAGCTGCTGGAAAGTCATGGCTGCAAAGGAAGGGAACATGTTTCTCCCAAATTTAGCGACATCTTCCTCAGGCACCTACTGGACACAGTGGAGGCCCGCTGCCAAGTCCTCTATCCTTGCTCTGGGCGAAGACCAGCAAGCAAGGTTACCAATCCAGCTTGGGAGGCGGTGGCAGCGGTGGTCAGTGCCAATGCCCTGCAAAAGAGGACAGCCATCCAATGCCAAAAGAGGGTGAATGATCTCCTCTGTTCCACCAGAGTAAGTCACTCTTCTCATCACTCTCAACTCACACACTCACAAACCCATCACACATCCACAGGGATCTCACTCACTGCCAGTGCAAGGGACATCACCATTCACTTCCTCGCACACACCTTCATCTGCCCTGTGGATTGCATCCTCATCCCATCCATGGGACCACTCACCACTCACATATGCCAGGCATCCTTCTCATCTGACCTGGCAGGCGTCCTGCTTACCCTCTCCCATCTGTATTCATGAGGGACAAGCTGGCACACAACAAAAGGGAGAAGTCACAGACTAGTGGAGGAATGCCCATCATCAAGGTCCTCATAGACTTTGAAAATAAAGCCATCCAGCTGGCTGACGACAATCTGGACCATTCCTGTGCTGACAGTGAGGTCAGCGGCATTCAACCAAGTGAGGATCCAGCAGTACAACATCCATCAGACAACTATGCTGTGAGTGAGTTCCCCTGATCCGCAGTCCCCAGCCATGCACTAATTATCTCTCCTTGCTTTTGCAGGCATATCTGGGAAGCAGCCGAGGGGGTCCATGAGGCAAGTCCTTTACTCAAGCCCCGAGGACACCATGGAAGAAAAATCCACCGACACTGAAGACCCATCACAGCGCTCACCCACACCCTCCACCAGTTCAGAAGCACAAAACTCGCTGGGGCCTAAAGAGCAGCTTCAAGGTCTCAATCTGCACATAACACTGTCTGATCCACAGTAGGACGAGGCAGGGACTTCCCAGGTTTCCAGCACTCCAAGAACTGCTGGAGGCCAAAAGTCAGCTGAGTCTGAATCAGATGAGGAGCCTCTGGACTCGGTCATACCTCAGTTGCTGGAGCTGCAAAGGCAAGCTCGGGAACATCAGAAAAGGATGTCCACTGTACTCCTCAGATTGCAAGGCGTGATGGAGGTGTCCATCCGCCTTCAGTCTGAGGTGATAGCGCTGGCATGCCAATGGACTGAGGTCAATACTGGTAGGATGGCAGCTGCCATGGAGACCTTGGTCCAGGACATTGGTCCTGCACTGCTGTAGGAGCTGCACTCCATTGCTGAGGCATTTGCAGGCATCTATCGGTGTCAACGTGGGAGGGGGCGGGGCATCTCAAGCTCACTCAAGCTTCTCCTTCCTCTCAAGGACTCAACCAGGGGCCCTCAGGCACCCAAAGGGAGGAGGATCAGCAGGTTCACACCCCGGGCCATCCACCCAGCTGACTCCGGGAGTATCCAGCCCATCTGAATCCCCCCTTCCTGTGACCCCAGCAGCTCCAGTTTCGCAGGCTGAGGAGGGCACCACTGCCACATAGCAGGACCCAAAAGCAGGCTGGGGCCCTCCAGTCTCAGCTCTCCAGAGCAAGCCCACCAAGGGATTTACATAATCAGGAAATGTGACTGGGGCCTTCTCGCGAGATTCTCTGATCTCGCCACCAAACACGTTCTCTGCAAATGGGGGTGAAAAATCCTAGCCATTATTTCTATTTGAGCTTTAACAATGTGTGTTAAAAGGATATTCAACTGTGGGGAACTCTCACTGTGCTCAGTTTGGTCTTCACCTGGCATCTACACACAAGCATTTCCAGAATAGCTTATTGGAGCATTCAACTCATTGAAATCAGCGTTAAGCTCCCTTCTCAGCCGCTATGTCTTATTCACTGATGGACAGTAGCATATTTTGCCTTGTCCCCTTCTACATTTCTAAACCTGCTACCGTTTATGCATCTTCTTAGCAATTCAATAAGAAAGATGAGCACAATAGGAAACATAGACCAGCTACCTTTAAGAGAAAATTTCCCCTTTTTATCATATTAGAGAATTCATTTGCTTATGCACATTTATATACCTACACTGGGTTATTTTAATTTGAAGTCTTAATAACAGGAGGTATGAAAAGGCTTTACATTTTGAAAAAGCATTTTTAAAATTATACTTAATGGTGTTCCCTTGTTTTTTAATCACTTGCATTCTGCCATTCTAATTTTGTCCATTAGGAGACATTACATGCTGTCTTGAGTTATCCAAGGATTGTATCTGTGACAATGCAGCAGTATTCTGCATAACACCTCCTGATGGCAAGTTTCGGAACTCATTGGGAGTAATTATGCAGTTCCTGTGTGCAGCACCATTGGTCCTCAAGCATTCCATTACCCTACATTTGAATGACCTGATCTGGGTCCATAACGTGAGGCCAGCGTGAATTTTTCTCCCAACCTACTGTGGAAGGTAAACTCGGAGAGAAACCAATTTGAGGAAGTAGCATTTCTTGTACAAAATGAGCTGTTGTTAGTTGTGGAAGAAAGGGACTTGTTTGGGAGAGAGGGAGGCATAAGAACAGTGGAAACCAGTGCCTGAATACAACTAACCTTCCCACCTAACAGTTAAACAGCAGACATTGGATGAGGGCAGAATTGCCCATTCCTTCCTTCCTTCCCACATTCACCATCCAGACTTTCAAATGGAAACTGGCCAGGCGGATGGTGGTACCTGTGGAATTGTACCTTAGCTTAACCTGCTGGCTTAAGGAAAAGTAAGACAAACTGGTTTTCCTTACAGCAGCAGTGAAATACTTTCTCTGGCCCCACATCACTGTGTTTGTTTGCTATGTATGCTGAGCAACTGGAGTACTGCCCAGTTACGTGAGTGTTCGGTCTCAGTCATTTAGATTTCAGAACCTTAATCAGCCTTGCAGTTGTGTAAAATCTCTGCACACTAGCAGCAATAACCTACAAATGTATTAAATTCTGAAACATTGGATGCAGAATAGGCCTCTGGCCAACCAAATGAGGAGCCTAGGTTCCAGTACGCATCAGTACAAAGGTTGCGGCTATCATATCATTGGTTTCATTCTGTTGGAAAGTTTTGAACAGAACTCCCAATCACAAGCACACAAAGATCGCCCTCAGAATTGTTTATAATTTTATTTCATTATGAGTTTCATTTAAAATAATAATCTTATGTATTAAATTCACCCAAAATAAGAAAATTGAGAATTTAATTTCATACCTATGCTTTGAAATTACAATTTGTACAATAACAACTTACATTTCTGTAGGGCCTTTTCCTTCCTTCCTCTCTCCTCTCACTGATTATTCTAACTGAGCAAGTGAGAGAGGAAGTGTCATGGTCAATGGTGTTTGCAGATGGACATTGAGCTATGTGATGAGGATGATGAGAACTTGACTGAGTATCTCGACAACTGGAGAAAAGCACTGGAAGACAGGAATATGAAGATTAGCAGACCAAAGACCCAATATAGGGACTGTCAGTTTGAGCCTCGGGTAGAGTATCAGCAAGATTTTGAGAAAATGAGTAGTTTCAGATGCTTCAGTCATGGCAGAAGGTGGAAGTCTGGAAATGGAATTTAAGCAACAGATTAGCTCTAGTTGGAGTAATTGGAAGAAGTGTAGTGGAGTGTTATGTGATGTAGAAACAATCAATGATTTCAAAAGGAAATTGGATGGGCACTGAAAGGAAATAAACTTGCTGGGTTATAGGGACCAAGCAGGGGAATGGGACTGACTGGATTGTTCAATGGGAGGCTGGTGTGGACTCAGTGGGCTGAATGGCCTCCTTCTGTGCTTCTTCTTTTCGTGTCCAAGGACAGTCTATATATGACCCAGCCAGAACTGGACACATTTTTGTGCCTTGTTGTTGAATTTGGCAAGATCTGCAACAGTGCAGGGTTCCTCTAGCGGTAGGCATTGCAGGAGATGTTGCATAGTCTGTGGCTCAGTTCCACATTCACAAGTTATCAGGCTGGTTGTATATCCCCATTTGCTTAGTGACACCTTTGAACGACCTACACCAGTCCTAAGTCTGTTAAGGCATTTCCAGGTTGCCCAGTTGCAATTAGTTCCTGGAGGAAGGCTTTCATCCGGTAGAATTTCCATCACTGGGGGTTGTTTGAGACTGGCGAGCCGGTCTTTCCACAAGGCGATGCGGGTTTCAGATGGGGTTGATTGTAATGGAACAACACTGTTCATGAAGCTCTTCTTTGACTTTAGGCAGCTGGGTGTAGGTGTATGACCAGGTAGAGGGTGCCTCTCATCTGATGTTTGACAGAGTTGCTCTTTCTTGCTGGCTACCGTTCTTCTTATATCAGGGGGAGCGATACCCGCCAGGATATATAGGCTGTTGGTGTTTGTTGGTTTTAAACAACCTGTGATAAGTCAGCAGCTTGCATTCAGAACGGCATCCATCTTCTTAGCATGAGTAGATCTTTCCCATGCAGGGCAGGCATCTTCGGCAGTGGAATAGCAAAGAGCAAGTGCACTGGTTCGCAATGTTTTCAGGCTTGCTCCCCATTTTGTGTTAGTGAGCTTATTCAGGATGTTGTTTCGTGTGCTCACTTTTGCCTTTGTCTTTTCAATGTGGTTCTTGAAGGTGAGGCATCTGTCAAGGGTGACTCCTAAGTAGATAGGGTGTTCGCAATGCGTCAGTGTTGCTCCACACCAGGTTACTTTAAGCTGGCTTGTGGCTTCACGGTTTCTGAGGTGGAATGCACAAACTTGCGTCTTTGATGGGTTTGCACGAAGGTGGTTTTCTTCATAGTAGAATGTTAATCCCTCCAAGGCCTCAGAAAGCATTTTCTTCATGGTGTTCAAATCAGTGCTTTGGGCAGTGACACATAAGTCATCAGCATATAAAACGGCGTGTGACTCCATCTATAGGTTGGTCATTCATGTAGATGTTGTACAGCAGCAGTGCAAGCATGCTTCTCTGAGGAAGACCATTCTTCTGAATACACCACCTGCTGCGCTTCCCACCTAGTTCAACATAGAACCGGCGATTCTGAAGCATGCTTTCTAACAGTTCTGTTAAGTGAATATCTTTTGTCATCTGTAGGATCTTTCAGAGGAGACGTCTATGGTTCACTGTATCATATGCTGCTGACAGGTCTACAAAAACAGCACCCGTTACCATCCCTTGCTCAAAACCATCTTCGATATGTTATGTGAGATTGAGCAGTTGGCTTGTTGTTGATTTGCCGGGGCGGAAACCTGCTTGCTTTGGAATGATCTTCTCATCTACAGTTGGTGCTATCCTATTGAGTATCAGGCATTCAAACAGCTTATTGGTGTGGCAAAGCAGTGAAATTGGCCAAAAACTCCTAGGATCTGAGGGATCTTTTCCGGGCTTTAATAGTGCTATTACATGTGCCTTCTGCCAAATATTAGGTAGCTTGTGTGTTGCCAGACAGTGGTTGAACACTTGTAGGAGCCATTTCTTTGCTTGCTGTCCAAAATGCTTTATCTGCTCCGTTGCTATGTTGTCAAGACCAATTGCTTTCCCGTGTTTTAGACTAGATATACCTTCTGTGCTGTAAATGACTCTTCGACTCTTTGGTAGAAAAGTGTCGCTGAAACTGAAAGGAAGAATCTACAAGACTGTTGTGAGACTGGCTTTGTTCTATAGCGCAGAATCTTGGGCAACATCAAGAAGAGAGGAACAATGACTAAATACTATTGAGATGTGGATGCAGCAGTGAATGCGTGGAGTGATGGGAAAGGACAAGATCAGTAGTCAGTATGTCAAGGGTATTCAGTGAAGATTGTGGGAGTATCAAAGAAAATAGCTGAGAAGAGATTGAAATGGTTTGGTCATTTTTTGAGGAATGAAAGAAGACATGTGAAGAAGGGAATGATGGAGATGGGACTGCCAGGAAGAAGGAGAAGAGGAAGGCCTAAGACGCCCACCTCCCCCCCCAGATGGAAAGATGCAGTGGACAAGGACTTAAGGTAGCAAGGTTAGAAGAGGAGTGAGTGACTGACAGGGTGATCAAGAAGGGTGATCAAGCAATATTGTGACAACCCCAAGTAAAATGGGAGAAGTCGAAAGGAGATTTATATAGGGCTTTTAATATAAAAACTAAATGTCTCAAGAAGCTTCATAGACCGAATGTTGAGTACATTCAAATAAAACTCATTTTTCTGTTTCCTTTTTACAGTGGATGGTATGAAGCTTCCATTAATTTAACAGGCAAACATGTTAAGTGTTTGTTTGCTTGCATTCCATGATGTATTTTAAGGCTGTGGATTATTAAACTGTGGAGAATCATCATCACTCTTACGAGCAATTTTGAAAAAAAAGGCTCTAATTGGTTGTAATTTGATAAGCACCAATGTCTGTTTTGTCCACATTGTGTATTACTCAACACTTTCACTTTAACTACAGCTGGACGTGTCCGACAGAGTAATATAATTAGGATTTCAAATTGCTGCTTAATCAGGTTTATATTTTTCAACAGAAAAATCCAGCTGTGTGCTATCTTGTTTTTGAAATTTCTATGTAATTATAGTGTTTAAACTGGGAATCACAGAACAGAAGAGAGGAAGGGGGATAAAAGTACATTTTAAGCTTGCAGTCAGCGTTGACAATTCACATACTCCGTGAAAATCTCCGAACGCCATGTTTCTTCATCTTGGTGATCATTCTATGGCTGACAGCGATGAATTTGTAGCCAAGAAATATAATCATTAACCAGTTAAAAACAGACTGTGTTTAATTATTATGTATCAGGCTGCACATCATGTATATCAATGTCTTGAATAGATCATTTAGACAAAATTGAAGAGTGTGGTATCAGTGGGATATTATGAATGTTCTTTGACCCGTATCAAACACTTGTGATGAATGTTGATGAAAGTGCACTGAGAATTCCATGGATATTATTAGGTTGTATGTATAGAGATATTTATTGATCAACATTTCCTCATACCCCAAGTGCATTTTTTCTCATCAATAAAATTGATACATCATACATTGCCAATCAGATCATGAGTTATGGTGACTAGATAAGGCAAATTTCAGTTTGATTTATGAGATTCTGGAAATTTACTGGTGATCTGATTCTATGGGATGAATAAGGGGGGGGCGTATCGCTCCGCACACCCCTCCCTTCCTGGAAGAATAGTCGGTCATGAGCCAACTGACTTTAAAAAACAGCCTGCCCTGCAGCAATAATACGCTGGGTTGGGTGGGGCAGGGGGCAGCCTTAATGAGGCAATTGTGGGACTTCCGTCCTTCAGGGAAAGATTGGCTGGCAGCTGAGTAGTCCCAGCAGCAACAGGACTCAGTAATGGCCGCTGCTGGGACTACAAACAGTCCCAAGAAGGAAGACAGCATGGATACAGGACTAAGGTGAATTGGGGGTGTTTGTTCGGGAAGGAATCGGAGACCCAGGGAGGAGGGGGGAGCAGTGTCGGTGTTTGGATTTTGGAGGCTGGGGAGGATCACAAAGAAGGGGTTAACATCTTGGCGAAGTGCCCTCGATGGGCACAGGATACCCCCCCAAAGCAGGTACTTCCTTCTCGGCTTTTCACCTGAGATGGTGGAGTGGACTGGCCTCCTTTTATTATGTGTTATTAGGGTTGCAGGGGTGTGGGGAATACATGCCCTTAACTGGCCAGTTAAGGTCCTAAACAGGTCTAATGGCAAGCAGGCTGGCTGATACCTTACTCGCCCACCGTATTATGGGGGACAGGTCTATGGGTAAGTGGGAAGGTGGGGTCTAACCCACCTGCAGAAATGCCTGCTGGGACCTGTAAAATTCACCCCATACTTCTATCCATTTTACCATTAACACTGAAAAAAGCAGCATTCTTGATTAAAAGGCACACAGAAATATTAGAACAATCTCTCATTTCCTGAATAGTTAGTCTTTCCATCACATTTAGGTGCACACATACAAATTCATTTATTGGTTTATCCATTCTGTATCGCAATTAGGTGTCTTGGAAGCATTATTTGTCTTGTGTTTTTAATATACTCTATCATGTGATAGTTGAATGAAATGTTTGAGCCTGACTTTAAGGGCCAGATTTTAAAGGAATTGGAAAGACACCATGGGCCTTCAAAAATGGTGCAATGCCCCCATTTCCAGCAGAACCAATTTTTGCCAGCAAGGGAAAGGGGGTGAGGCATGATTCACACAGGAGGGAACCTGAACTCAACAAGGTCATTTGAACTTAGTGCTGAGTTCAAACATACCCTATTTTGGCTGTTGCAACGGCCTTCACCCACAGTGTGAGAGTCAAAGATTTATGGAGTAGACATAAACACTTTTGAATTGTCATGGTATAAAGTTTATTTTAAACCCCCATTCTTTAACCATGGGGGAAAAAAAACAGGCTGAAGCTGTCAGTGAGAGTTTAAAACAAAACTCTCAGCTGGACTGCTTTTATTGACAGTCTGGCAATCGTCTGGTATAGGTTAGAAATAAAACATGACAATCTGGTCATACAGTTTCAATAGAGTTCTTTGCTGACATCTCCCTAAGGGCTGTTATTATGTCATATGAATGCTTGGTTCGGTTTGAAAAGCTACAATTGTCTCAGGAGGAGGTTCTGAGTTCACAGTTTGATTGACAGCTAAAAGAGCCTATTAAAGGGTTAACTGTGTTTGATGTGGGGTCTGAATAGAAGGGTTTTTTTTTAAGAGATTAACTACTTGTGAATTAAAAGCTTTGACTGTGTTTATTGAAGATAATTTTTTTCAGATTCCAGTGCGTAGGAGTGAGAACTGTGTTAGATTGTTAGAAGTTTTTTTTCATCTCCACATGGCTTCTGAGGACTTCCCATGGTGAATACTTGGTGAGTGGCTATGGACATGGCATGGGGATACAAGAGGCTATGGACTGTGGGTGACGGGCATGAGTTGGCATTGAAGTGGTATTTGGGTCACTTTGGGGGGCTGAGGGGTGGTGCTAGATGTCCTTACAGCTTCTGCAACTGACACAAAGTCCCAGAGAACTGACATGGGCCTTCTGGCCACCTAGGATCTGCTTCCGGAGTTGGTGGGCCTGACTCGATGCCACCCTGCCTCCCGGGAGCGGAGGAAATGGGATCTAATGAGGCCCTTTAAACTGAGGCAGATCTTCTGACTCAAACTGCATACCTCCAGCCCTAATTCTTTGCAAGTGGGTGGGTTTTGACCAAGGTTAGATTGGGCCCTTTATTTTTCCCTCTCATTTTGGAGATTTTTCATAAACATTTTGGGGATGAGATTAATCCCTCATGATGGAAAAAAGAGAGTTCAAGTAAATAGAGAACCCCTGCTCATGGAGGTGGACGCAGAAGCATCGACCACAGTGGCGCAAGAACACATTGTTAAATTCCTCAGAGAAGGTACCCAGCCATTGAGTTTGGAGAAAACCGCTGCTCGGTTAAAAACAAACACAGGAGAAGCAATACAGGTGAAAGGCATCACCTCTGTCCCTGTATCAGACAGGCAGCAGACAGCTCAGCTGCCAATAATTGTTGTAACAGGAGAAGGACCGAGCCTTCTGGGCTGTGATTGGTTGAAGGGAATCAAACTAAATTGGTCAGAAATTTTTCAGGTCAGGACAAGAAGAAATCTTGAGTTGATAAGAGAAGATGAAGGTGTCTTTTGGAATGAGATAGAAGAACCGAGGATATCCACATGAAGCAAGGATCCCTCAGGTCAGAGTTGGGTCCACAGGAAAATCACAAAAAGAGGCGAAACGAATGCAGTGCCACTCTGAATCAACTGAAGAAACAGTTGGAAGAAAAAACTCAACAGTGTTCGATGTTCCAAGAGGAAGCTAAAAGATACAAACAAGAGACAGAAGAACTGAAGAATCAGTTTATGGAGACAAAAGAGGCATTAAAAGGAAAAATCATGGACCTTTCCAAGATGCCAATGGTGAACCAAGTTAAGATTTCACCAGAGAGAAATTTGGCCAATTGAGAAATCAGAATGAAGGATCAGACAAAACCCTATGACAAACACAAAAAGAAAAAACAGAAATCAAATCTGAAAAGACAGTAGGATATGTATCCAGAACCCTTTCTGCAGCTGAGAAAGGTTACTCATAAATTGAAAAGGAAGGCTTATCTATCATATTTGGAGTAAAGAAGTTCCATTGATATTTGCACAGTCGACACTTCACCATAGTGTCAGATCACAAACCACTGTTAGGATTGTTTAGTGGAGATAAGGCAATCCCACCGATAGCCTCTGCTACAATTCAAAGATGGGCTTTAATTTTGTCAGCATACGAGTACACTTTTATACACCACTCAGGTGTGCATATAGCAAATGCAGATGCCCTCAGGTCTCTCCCTTTGCCAGATAGTATTACACACATACCAGTACCTCAAGAGGTTGTGCTTGTGTTAAATTTCCTGGGCTCCTCACCAGTCTGTGAGAGACAGATAAAGAATTGGACAAATTGGGATCCAGTTTTAACAAGAGTCCGCAAACAAGTGTCACAAGGATGGTCAAATGCACAAGTTCCTGAAGAACTAAAACCATTCTTTGTACATAGATCTGAAATGAGTTGTCAAGATGGTATCTTATGAGGAGCAAGAGTCACTATCCCTGTGCAAGGAAGGGAGCCATTATTGGAAGAACTTTATAGTGCACATCTTGGTATTTTGAAAATGAAGATGCTCGCACCTGGTGGCCAGGTATAGACAGTGATATAGAAAAAATGGTGAAACACTGCCTCCAATGCCAGCAACAGCAGAAGTTTCCCATTTCAGCTTCACTGCATCCGTGGGAGTGGCCTGCTCGACCCCGGGTTAGACGACATATAGACCATGTAGGTCCATTTCTAGGTACCATGCTTCTTGTGATTATTGACGCACATTCTAATGGATGGACGTTTTCAAAGTGAGATCACCTACTTTGTCTGCAACCATTGAAAAACTGTGCCAGACAGTCAGTGTTCGTGGTTTACCTGAAGTTATTGTGTCAGACAATGGTACGGCTTTCGCTAGCACTGAATTCCAGATTCATGAACCTAAATGGGATTAAACACAACAGAACAGCACCATACTATCCCTCATCTAATGGGTTTGCAGAAAGAGCAGTACAAACCTTTAAAACAGGCATGAAGAAACTAACAGAGGGAATGGTAGAAACACATATTTTAAGATCTATGTTCAGCTATCGCACAACTCCTCATGCGACCATTGGTTTAATACCTTCAGAATTATTAAGGAAGCGCCGACTTTGTGCGAGATTGAGCCTAGCATTCCCTAATTTAGAGGAGAAGGTGGAGAGAAACCAGGGAATCAGAAAGTAAATCATGACGTTCACAGTAAAGATCGAGCCTTTACTGTGGGAGAGTCAGTTTTTGTATGAAATTTTGCAACTGGACCAAAATGGGTCCCTGGTATGATCGTCTCTGAAACAGGGCCTTTATCTTATCAGGTAGAAATGGAAAACAGGATTGTTAGGAAACAAGTGGATCATCTCAGAAGTCGAGAAACCCTCCAACAACCAGTTACTCCACCTGAAACTGAAGTCGAAACTTCGACCCCTGAGTTGCCAGATCAACAAAGAATAGACATACCCAATGTCTCTGTTGAAATAAATGATTGTGAACTACTATTATCTCAGTATGTCCCTGAAGCTGCAGTTCCTGTTCAAGTCGATCCAATGGAAGAACCTCCAGTTGTAGAGTTGTGTTGCTCTACCTGAATCTGAAAACCTCCTCAAAGACTAAATTTATAATGGCATGAACTGTATATAATTGTACATAACATGGGTTAAGATGTTTTGTAAATAAGAGGGTAAAACAAAAGTAAATGGGGAGGAATGTAGTGATTGTGAGTGAAACCATTTCTTACTGTTATGGGGATCATGTGACTGTATAGACCAATCAACCTTAAGCGTGGGGAATCTTAGGGATGGGGTTTTTTAGCCTTGGTCTTGGAACAAGCATGTAGCCTCCTCTGAAGTCTGTGAATTTGGTTCACTGTTCCTTACAAGAAACCCGTCCTGCACTCCCCAAGTTTATTACAATCACAGAATCATTATAGCACAGAAAGAGACGATTTGGATAATCATATCTGCACCAGCTCTTTGTATAAGCAATTCACATTGTGCCATTCCTCTCCCTTCTCCCCATAACCTTGCACATTCTTCCTTATCAGGTAAGTCTATTGCCTTTTGAATGCTTTGATTGAACCCGCCTCCACCACACTCTCAGGCAGTACATTCCAGATCCTAACCACTTGCTGCATGGAAAAGCTTTTCCTCATGTCGCCATTGCTTCTTTGCCAGTTACCTTAAATCTATGCCCTCTCATTCTTGATCCTTTCATGAGAGTTTCTCCCTGTCTAGTCTGTCCAGAACTCTTATGATTTGGAATACCTCTATCAAATCTCCTCTCAGCCTTCTCTTCTCCAAGGAAAACAGATCCAAATTCTTCAATCTATCTTCATGACTGAAGTTCCTCATACCTGGAACCATTGTCCTGAATCTTTTCTGCACTCTCTCTAATGCCTTGACATCTTTGTTGAGGTCAGAAATGGGATGGTGCCATCCTAACTGGCAATAATAACAAGGTCCAGAATTTGTATTTTTTGGAGAAATGGGAATGCCAATGGAGATACAATCATATATAACCCCAAACATTTAAAATATATTTTGAATGTAGATTTGTTACTTGTTAAAATTTTTCATTCAAAATTTAATGAATTTTGTCAGAATGTCTACAGGTTTCCACTGTCTACTTGTGACTGGTTCCTGAGATGAAGGGGTTGACTTATCAAGATTGGCTAGACAGGTTAGGCCTTTATTCATTAGAGTTTAGAAGAATGAAGGGTGAACTTATTGAAATGTACAAGTTTCTGAGGGGGCTTCACAGGGTAGATGTTGAGAAGATGTTTCCACCAGTGGGGGAATCTCGAACTAGGGGAGATAGTCAGAGAATAAGGGGACACACATTTAAAACTGAGATGCGAAGGAATTTCTTCCCTCAGAGGGTAGTGAATGTCTGGAATTCTCTATCCCAGAGAGCTATGGAGCCTAGATCACTGAAAGCATTTAAAGAGGAGGTAGATAGAATTTTTGAAATGTTGAGGGCTATGAGGAGCTGGCATGAAAGAGGAGTTGAGGGCTGGGGCAGATCAGCCATGATCTTATTGAATGACGGGCCAGGCTTGAGGGGCCAAATGGCCTACTCCTGCTCCTATTCCTTATGTTCCTGTGTTCTTATGACTGTGTCTTTTACAAAAGCATGTGAACACTTGGAATGGAACCATTATTTATGGAGTAAATTTATTTGTATTTAAATGCTGACTAACACCTTGCCATGCCATAGAATGATGAGTCAACAGCACAACACAATTTATTATACAGTGATTTTCCTATATAAAAGTAGTAACTGTTGAGATGTTCATGACATCAATCAGCACCTGAAAGGAAATAAGAATTACCATTCTGGTTACAACTCTTCATAAGAAGTTAGTTTTAGAATCATAGGGTGTAATTTTCCGTGCCTGCTGGCATCAGGCGTGATTGGCGGCATGAGCGGACAATGTGGCGAGAAGACCAAAAATTGTTTTTGACATTGTGAAACCAGTTTGCATTTGTCCGCTCTGTCCGTCAATGGCAGGCGGCAATTCCCGCTGTCAGACGTCAGGAACATCTGCATTTTATTATAAGCGCTGCTCACCAGAATCATCTCTCCTCACTGGATTATTTGCCCACATCAGCGGCTAAACATGCTGGTGCAGAACACACCTTGACAAGTGTGATGCGCAGAAGTCAAGACTTACCGCCAGGGCCTTTCCCATATAGTGGCCATCCGAGGAGCAGAAGACGCTGGAGCCCGACAGCAGCGGGACCCTGGAGGAATGCCCATGGCATGCTGGGTGGCTTCTCATGGACATGGCTCCACCATGAAGCAGCTCACAGAAGGTAGAAAGTCACCATTGAGGGTCTGCTCACGACGGATGATCATCAATGAGGTGGAAAGGAAGGTGTACTGGGGGGTGGAAGAGGAAGGACTAGGTTCAGCTGGGAGAAGAAGGTATGTTGGTGGTAGAGGGGGTGAGGTTGGGAAGGGGGAAAATAAAGGTGTCAGGGGGTTGAGGTTGGGAGGGGCAACAAAGGTGTTGGGAGGTGAAGTTGGGGGTGGAAATGAAGGTGTCTGGGGGGGTGAGGTTGGGAGGGGGGAGGGAGTGCGGGGGAGGAGGGGGTAACAAGGAGAAAACGGCAATTGAAGAGGTATGTATAAGGGGAGAGGGAGAGATCGGGAGAGGGGGAGGAGTCCAGGGCAAGGAATGAGTCTGGGGGGAGGAAGGAGGCCTGAGAGGGGAAGCAGTCCAGGGGGAGGAAGAATCCCAGGGGGAGGAAGGAGTCAGTGGAGGGGAAGGAGTAAGGGTGGAAGAAGAAGTAAAGGCGGAGGATGGAGTCCGGAGAGAGGAAGGGTGGGGAAGGAGTCCAGGGATGGGGGGAGTCCGGGTTGGGGGGAGGGGTTCCAAGGGGAAGGAGGGAGTCTGGGGTGGGGTGGGATGGCAGGGGTTCAGAGAGGGTAAAGTTTCCAGGGGGAGAAAGGAGTTCCAAGAGTGGAAGGAGCCCTGGGGCAGGAGGTGGAGGGGTGATGTCCAGGTAAACATACAAGGAGGGCTCTGTAGAGTCCATGTCTGCCTCCTGGGAAGTGAACTGAGGGTGGCCATGGTAGGAAGGAATGGTGGGATTGGCTGAGGGCAGAGTGAGGCAGTAGGGTGGGAGGGTGAGTGTATGGCGGTATTGGTAGAAGGGACAGTAAGGTTTCACAAAGCCTTTCAATGAAGCTGATAGACACCATTACACATTATTCAGTGAAAGTGAATATATTTTCAGATTGTAAAATGACAAAATGTGTTAACCCATGAAACTGACTGTGATCAGATTTTCTTAACATTTGAACACCTTAGACTTCTGGGTGCTGCCCTGACATCCACAGCAGGGGTGGAGACAGCCTGTGCCATGGTTGGCCCTGTTGCCTCTGATGATTTTGGCGTGGCTCTTCTGGAGAGCTGAGGCCTTTGGACCCTGGCTTGCTTTGACTGTCCTCCTGTGGGCCAGCTGCTCCCTCTGCAATGACAGAGGATGAGGTTGAGGGGGGTCACAGGCAAAGGGGACTTGGAGGGAGATGGCAGCCTCTGAGATTCCTGAGTGGATGACCCATTGATGTCCAGATGCCACTCCTCCTCCCTTTGGGTGCTCGAGGGCCTCGGCCTGACTCCTTGAAGGGAAGGAGCACCTGGGGGAGGTGCATCAAGGTGCCCCATTTCCCTCTCGTCTTGCCACTGCAGGAACTCCCCCATGGCTACTGCGATGGCGTGCAGGTCTACACGCATCTCCGTCTTCTGCTGGACCAGGATCGTCATGGCATCCGCCATCCTCCCCATGGAGACCTTCAAATGCGCACATGTGGGCACCATTTCATCAGAGAGCAGGCGGATGCACTCCTTTGGCTCACATGTCTCTCTGTTGAGGGCTCCCAACAGCCCTGCGTTTTGTTCCCCCGCCTTCTGCTGACCCTCCAGGATGAGTTGAAAGGCCAAATCCAGAGACTTGTCATCTGACTCAGACCTCAAAGAGCCTCTTCCCCAGCAGTCCTCTGACGCCGGGGAGTTCGGCTGAACCTGCCTCCTTCTGCTGAGGACAGGTGTCCGTGTGGTGACCACCAGAATGTGAACCCGAGCCTGCTCTAGATCTGGGTCCCACCGAGGTGTCTCTCTGCACTGGTGGAGGGTGTGGGTAAGCGCTGTGACAGGTCTTCCAGGCTGCTTATTTCCAGCTCTCCAATGGAGGTGTCCTCTTGGCTGGAGGTGAGGATGTGGATGAAGCTGAGGGACTGGCTGGCTGAGGGTTTCAGTTGCTTGGTAGAGCTCCCTGTGAACCAAAGTAGAGATAGTTAGTGCATGGCAGAAGAGTCAAAAGCCAGAGAGAGGGCACTCACAGTTGCGTTGAGGGAGGGATGATGTGGTGCAGGATCCTCATGAGGGTGTTCATTGCTGACCTCACCGTCGTCTGAGGCACAGTCCACATCCTCACCAGTCAGCACAACGGCTCGCTCCGCAAAGTGAGTGAGGGGCCTAATGTGGGCCACTCCACCCCCGGTCCGGGACCTCTGCCCGCTGTTGTGAGCCAGCTTCTCCTGCATGAAAAGAGATGGAGAGAGTGTGAGGAGGACACATGGAATGCGTGGAATGTTTGTGTGGTGAGCAGAGCCATGGACAGGATGAGGGCACGAGCTTGAGAGGATATAAGTCTGAGGAAGATGTGATGGTGTGTGTGAGAATTAGTGGTGTTGTCCCTTGAGGTGTGAGATCCCTGTGGATGTGTGATGGGTTTGTGAGTGTGTGAGTTGAGAGTGATGGGAAGAGTGACTTATCCTGGCGGAACAGAGGAGATCATTCATCCTCTTGCAGCACAGGGCGGCTGTCCTCTTGGCAAGATGTTGGCGCTGACCACCGTTGCCACCACCTCCCATGCTGGACTGGTAACCTTGCTTACTGGTTTACACCCAAAGCAGGGGCAGAGGACATCACCGCGGGCCTCCACTGCATCCAAAAGGCGCTCGAGGGACGTGTCATTAAATCGGGGTGCTGCAGTCTTCCTGCCTTTTGGGGCCATGTCTTCAATGCAGCAGTCCTGGTCTTGAAGCACTGAGAGGTGTGCACAGGGCTGCACTTTAAATGTGATGCCTGGCGTGATGAAGCAGCGAGGTGATGGTGTGGCGGGCCAATGACAGCTGGCCCACCATTGAAACAACGTGTTTCCCGGGAGTGCATAATTAATAAGACGGGATTGGGCGATACAGCGTGAAAAGCCGCCATTGCGGCTGGCAGGTAAAACATCCTTTTTCCCGCCCTCTACTGCACTTAGTACAAACCTGAGACGATTCCACCCATAGGAATTTACATGGGACTACATAGGATATATGCCACAGGAACAGGCCAACCAGTCCATGCTGGTGTTTATGCTCCACTTGAGCCCCCTTTCATCTTTCCTCATTTAAATCTACCATCATAGCCATCTATTAACTTTGCTCTCAAATGCTTGAATAGCTTCCCCTTAAATGCATCTATACTATTTACTTAAGTCACTCCCTGTGGTAGTGCATTCCACATTCTTACATTCTTCAGGTAAATAAGTTTCTTATGCTCTCTCTTTACTTTTTGAATTTCATAATTAGTTTCACTGCAGGAATTTATTTTTTCCTCTAAGCTTTCTGCAATGTTGAACTCTCAGTATTGGACAATTTCCCTTTTTTGCCTTATCCTACTCTTATGCCTCATGGCATCATGGGGCCACTGGATAATGGATGCATTCATTAAAGTTTTCCAAAATTCCCTCGGATGGAATTTTACGGCCCCTCCCGCTGGCAGGATTTTACGGTCCTGCCGAAGTCAATAGACTTTTGAACGGCTTGCCGCATTTTCAAGCCCCACCCCCACCATGACAGGGCTGTAAAATTCCACCCCCAGATTCTAGAATGGTCCCAGAAAACTGGGAATCAGCAAGTGTAACTAAGCTGTTCAGGAAAGCAGGCTGGAGAGAAAACAAAGGACTACGGACCAGTCCGTCATCTAGTAAAATGCTGGAATCTATTATTAGGGAAGCCTTAACAATTCAATTAGAAAATCATAGTATGATCTGACAAAATCAACATGGGTTTACAAAAGAGAAATCATTTTTGACAAATTTAATAGAGTTTTTTGAGGATGTAACCAATAGGCTTAGACAAAGGCAAACCATTAGATGTGGCATAGTTGGATTTCCAAAAGGCATATGATAAGGTCCCACACAAAAGGTTAATACACAAGATAAGGGCTCATGGTTTAGTGGTAATGTGCTAACATGGATGGAGGTTAACCAACAGGGAGTAAGGCAGTAGGGATAAATGGGGCAATTTCAAGTTGTCAGACTATAATTAGTGGAGTGTCTCAAGGATCAGTGCTGGGACCTCAGCTATTTACAATCTAAATCAATCACATAGATGAAGAGCCTGAGAGTGTTGTACCTAAGTTTTCTGATGATACAAAGCTAGGTGGGAATGCAAGCTGTGAGGCGGACACAAAAAGATTGCAAAGAAATATAGATGGGTCCAGTGAGTGGGCAACAAGGTGGCAGATGGAGTATAATGTGGGGAAATATGAGTTTATTCACTTTGGTAGTAAGAATAAAAAAGAGAATAGATTTTGAAAGGCGTGAAACTTTTAAATGTTGACATTCAGAGCAATTTAGTGCACTGATACAAGGAACACAAAGTTGGCATGCACATACAATAAGCAATTAGAGACACAAGTGTAATGTTGGCCTTCACTGCAAGGGGATTAGAGTATAAGAATAAGATAGCCCATACCTGGAGCACTGTCCACAATTTTGGTCTCCATATTTAAGGAAGAATGTAGTTGCCTTGGAGGTGGCACAGCGAATGTTTACCAATTTGTTTCCTGGGGTGAGGAAGCTCTCCTCTGATGAGAATCTGTGTAAATCGGGCCTATACGCTCTGGCATTTAGAAGGGTGAGGGGTGATTTCATTGAAACAAATAGGATTCTGAAGAGGTTAACAACATAGACAATGAGAGGCTGGGGAATGTAAAGCATGGGGGCAGAGTCTCAAGATAAGAGCTGATCATTTGGGGTTGAGGTGAGGAGAAATTTCTTCACTCAAGAGGCTGTGAATCTTCGGAATTCTCCACCCCAGAGGATTGTAGATGCTCCATCACTGAATATATTTAAGGCCGCGACAGACAGAGTTTTGGTCTCAATGAATCAAAGGATACGGGGAGCGGGTGGGAAAGTAGAGTTGAGGCAAAAGATCGTCCATGATCGTATTGAATAGCGGAGCAGGCTTGAGGGGCTGTATGGTGTACTTCTGCTCCTATTTCATATGTTAACTTTGGGAGTCCTTTTCTCTTTGTGCAAACAGATTTGTTCTGAATTCTTTCCATCCTCTCCTTTAATATATCTCACCGCGCTGACACTGATTTATCTTCAACAAGCTGCTTTCAGTCTACTTTTGCTAAATCACATCTCAGCTGATAAAATTGACCTTTCCCAGATGAGAATGTTTACTCTTAATCTACCTTTAACCTTTTCAATAACTATGCTAATCTAACTGAATTATGAACATTAGCACCAAAATGTTCTCCCACTGATGCTGCATCTTTCCACCTGCCTAGCCTCATTCCCTAAAACAGTCTAGAAATGCCCCTTCTCTTGTTGAGCTCGCTATGTACCGACTATAAAAGTTCCCCTACAGGCATTTTGAAGAATTCTCCTCTCTCTATACCCTTCACACTGATGAAGAGTCACACCCAAAACCTGACATTTCTCTCATGTGCTGATGTACTGCTATGGTTTCTGGGTTTATCTCACTTTTCAGCATTCAGTTTTTAATCATCTGACCTATATTCATTGCTTTACACCTTGGTGCATATCAACTTAGTGGCTAAACAGCAAGGTCCCCCCACCCCCCGCACCCCCCAGATATTTTAATTAGACCAGAAATTCAAAATCAATTCCTGATTAATTTTGTAATGTATTCAGGGTGATGATAGCGGGAAAGGGGAAGAAGGAAGAGTATGATTTGCTGGATATCCTGCCACATCAATACTTAATGAGCTGTGAAAAGTGAGTTGTCCAACATGGGCTAAATAAGGCAGGGAATTACTTCATTGTTACTGTCCCCTAACTCAGCCCTCAGAAACAAGGTTTTTGTTACAGTAATCAGAAAGTGAATCTGATTAATGATTTTCTAGTAGACGACTAGTTAAAAATGTATGGTCAGTGGTTTTCTAATGGAAGGGAATCGACATTTCCATTAGCAAAATGATGAATGATGGAAGGTGGATATAAAATGTTATTACTCTTTTAAACAAAAAAAAACCTCCTGCGAATTTATTTTGAGCACTTCATCATCAGAGATTACTACAAAGGGTTGCAACTTATTTTCAGTTGATATAATTGTTGCAAGCTAGCACATTGTTAAAAAAGCCATGATGATTCTGCTTATAGATACACAGGGCAAATTTAGTACCATGACAAAAAATGATTGGATCAGCATCTCTCATCTATCTGAAACCTTGATCATAATAGCAGAAGTTATTCAGTTGTAGAAATTATAGATCAAACTATGTAAACTATCTAAAGCTTTTAATTATAGATCCATAAAGATGTGTTTGGAATCTCAAAATTGGAAGTAAATGTGCCTGCCAGTAGGGGACTCCCTAACAACAATAACATATACATTAATATCACTCTAATTGGGCTTGAGTTTGTTTAATTTAGGAACTATCCATGCTCAGACTAATCCTGCTGTTTACAATTCTCACTGTTAAGAATAACTGAATTGTTATCTGAGGTCATCTGAATTGCCATATATCATGGCATGACCTACAAGAAACTGGTTGATTTATACTTAAATAACGCACATTAACATTACAGGTTCCATGTGTCAGTTCATTAGGAGTAATGGGATAATCCACATATTCCTTGCGTTAATGTTTTTCTGCAATTTGCATGCTGGGGCAGGATATTACACTGGGTGTGTAGGCGCGCACCCGACACGCCCGAGCGTAAAATGACGCGCAATGATGTCGGGCGTGCATCCCGACGTCATCGCGCAGTCTCGCGATATTTCATTCGGCGGGCGTGCACTGGAGTTGGCTGCACACCCGCCAACAATTAAATGGCCCATTAAGGTCATTAAGAGGGTAATTAAATTCAAATTTACGCTGCCCGTCCAACTTAATAGTTGGTGGGCAGGTGAAAAGGCCAAATGGCCTTTACATCTTTTAGGAAACCTCATCCATGAGTGGGATGAGGTTTCCTAAAGGAAATAAACATCAAATAAAAATTTTACTTTTGAATTAAAAACAAGTCCCAGCTCATGTGACAGAGCGACAAGACGGGACATGTTTTATGACAATTTTATTTCCTTTTGTTTTAAACAACGTTTCATCTCCATGAGGCAGCTCCGTGCCTCAGGGAGATTGAAGCGCTCTTTCGCGTGCATGCGTGAAGTTCATGCTCGCCCCGCTCGCCCTCCTCCCCCACCCGCACAGGCAGCGCTGCCACTCGCGTTCCACACTCGGTGGGCCTTAATTGGCCCACCAGCGTGAAATCGTGGTGCAGAGCCCATCGTGGGCAGCGGTCAGCTTCCCAACCACCCCCGCCCGCCCCTGGCAAGCACCCCTGCTAAGGGCACAATCCTGCCCCTGGTTTCATCACTTTTAAAATGAAACTGCAAGTGAAAAGCCACATTCTGAAACACTGCTATGTATGCAGCTAAATGAATTTGCCTCATTTGTAATACAACTGGTACGGTTTCTTCTAAATTAGCTCTTTAGATTCTGAAAGAATTGTTTCTAATTGCAGTTCACGAGATTTTACCAGGCCCAAGGCAGTGGTTTGAGAGGTGCCTGGGCCAGTAAAATGCTGGGAAACCACATTGGAATAGATCCCAAATGCTATGCCACTACTGGGGAAATTCCCCAGTGATGGGCTGGGTGCTGGAATGGTTGCCCTCTGAATGGAGGTGGCAAGTATTAGAGCCATATCTTCCAGGACAATATTTTCTTTGAAAGTATGGAAGGGCATTGCATTATCTGGATACTTGGAAGCTGACCTGGATTTTTTTTTAAAAGAATCATAAGTTCACCTTGGACTGTCAACAAGCATGCCTTTTCTAGGAAAGCACATGCCTTCAGCTAACTGACCACCATGACCCTTGAGGATGGAGAGCTGTTTATTTATTTGAACTGTGATTACTTTAATTGATGGAATAAACCGGTTTAATGGCAAAGGCTAGTGATTAACTGGAAATCACCTGACAGAGATAAGCTTTTAATTTTTGAACTTATGTTTCTGAACTCACCTGGCAATGAACTGAGAAAGTGAAAAGCTTCCCCGCTCACGTTCTCCTTACCTTGCCTGGAAATAGAGTGGCTATCAGTATTCAGCTCGGAATCCTTAACGCAGTGGAACTTATCTGTCTTTGGAAACCCGAGAGGCTGAGACAAGAAGGATTGATCTGGCTCTGTTTTCCTCCACATCAAAGCTCTTTTGGGTGAGAACCTCCAGTCATCTACTGGGGCTAGAGATCTGTCTTCACATGAGGGAACTCAAGACAGACAGCGTCGAAACCCTGCAAACTTTGTCCTTTTTTCATAAAACTTTTTTTCAACCGCCCATCTCTGCAGAGGCCGTATCTGTTTGTCTTTGTTTGTGTGTGTGTGTGTGTATATGTGTGTGTGTATATGTGTGAGCACGTGTGTGTGTGTGTGTGTGTGTGTGTATGCATGTGTGGGTATGTGTGTGTGTAGATGTATGTGTGTATCTCTGTGTGTGTGTGTATATGCGTGTGTGTATGTGTGTGTGTGTGTATGTGTGTGTGTATATGTGTGTGTGTGTATATGTGTGTATATGTGTGTGTGTGTATATGCGTGTGAGTGCATGTGTGTATATGCAAGTGTGTGTGTACATGTGTGTATATGCGTGTGTGTGTGTATATGCGTGAGTATATGTGTGTATATGTGTGTGTATATGCGTGTGAGTGTGGGTGTATGCATGTGTGTGTGTGTATGTATGTGTGAGTGCGTACGTGTGTATGTGTGTATATGTGTGTGTACATGTGTGTGTGTGTATACGTGTGTGTGTATAGATGTGTGTGTGTATATGCGTGTGTGTGTATGCGTGTGTGTGTGTATATCTGTTTGTGTGTATATGTGTGTATATGTGTGTGTGTATATGCCTGTGAGTATGTGTGTGTGTGTGTGTATGCGTGTGTGTGTGTGTGTGTGTATGTGTGTGTGTGTGTGTGTATGAGTGTGTGTGGGGTGGGGAATTTTAAAAGGGATGGTTAGATGGTTACGCTTCCAAATTACAAATTGTGTGTTAATCAGTTTTTGCAACTTGTTTTAAAAAGAAGTTTTGTTTTATAATAAATCAATCATTCTGAGTTTATTGAAAGAAGCCTTGCTAAATCTCTTTTATTCAATGTCTAACAGCACTGAAAGTAAATAAATGGCCATTTTGGTGAATTAAACCTTTACACTAATGCTGCGACCTGTGTAGTAGCAGGGCTAGATCATTCTCCCATCTTGGTCATAACAGCAGCCAATTTAGACAATTGAAGGTCCAATTTGGGCTTGTTTTCCAAGTTGTTGGCACTTTTTTCAGCAGCAGAGCGACCCTCCACCACGGGGGAGGCTGTCAGCTGCAAGGAGGCAGCCTCCCTGTGGCTTTGCAGGTGGGGCAGGGATGAACACTAGAATCAGAAACTCCTTTGCCCAGGGAGGGGGCTTCCCCCTAATGATGCACCCGCGGCTCCAATGCTCCACCTCTGTTCTCCAGGACTTGCCTGCTTGCCTGATTATGTAAAAGATTTTCTGCTCACCCTTCCAAAGATGCCTCCATTCTGAGGTGCCCACGCATTTCCCTTGTTGCCTCAACAGTGGTCTCCTACCTTGGTGGCATTACTGAGTCTCCAGTGCTGCTGGCCCTTGAATTGACCCTGAAGCCTCGCCCGCCTTCCTTAATCAGCCACCTCTCCTATCTGCCAGCTCTTCATTGCCTTCTCCTGGGTTTATCGTGGGGGAAGTCCCACCATGCTGGGCCCCTGAAAACTAGGCCGACAATGGGAACTCCACCACTGTGAGAAAATCTCACCCGTGGATTATCTTGGCTGTGTCCTGGTGCATCTATACTTGTAGGGTTATTAAAGCAAATGATTCATATTATTTCAAACAAAAGATATTCTGTAAAAAAAGAAATCTACAATGATTTCAGTTTAGGTGTCAATATATTCATCATCCAGTCTCCATCTGCATATGGAATGCATTTAATTAGAATGAAGAGGACACAAGTGACTAGTGGAAAGTGGAAACAGAAATCTTTCCCACTATCATAGCTGCCCTGCATCCATTTTCTAACAAGAATCATTTTGGGGTTTGAAAAGTGTAAGAAACAGTGGTGACTCTCTCTCTCTCTCACATAATCTGCCGCCAATAAACTAGTGAAGGAAAAAGCATGTGATACTTTATTACATGCTGGCACAGGAAGGTTTGGATGTATCAGAGAGGATCTTTCAATGGTATTGAAATAGCATTGTCATCAATTTCACTGTGCAGTGGGAACCTATAGTTAAAGGTGACATAGGAGTGCCCAGGAAGTTTTGATCCAGCTATGCAGTGGACCATGTTTCTTCGTGGTTCAGGGTCTACATGGGGTTCCTTTAAGGTTTGCCCATTACCCTACAAATACTACCAAAGTCTGTTATCAGTAAAAACCATCCTTGTTTACTTACAGATCTACATATATATCTCAGTACTCTACACGAGCGTGTACTTCTGCTTCCCACCAAGGGCAGAATTTTGCTATCGGTGAGCAGGGGGGCGAGGCTCACTCGCCAACACGTAAAATTAAGCGGGATGACGTCGGGCACAACCCCCGACGTCATCCTGCCCCATTTAAATTTTCAGGAAGGCGGGGGCGCAGCAAAATCAGCTGCGGGCCCGACGACCTGTCAATGGCCAATTGACGCCATTGACAGGATCATTTAAACAATTAAAGGACCTGCCCGTCCAACCTTAAGGTTGGTGGGCAGGCCAGGAGCCCCGGTGGCAGCTGGAAAAAACATGAAACCTTATCCACGGGCGGGATGAGGTTTCATGCAGGGTTTTAAATATTTTAATAAAGTTATCGTGTAAATTATGAACATGTCCCAACTCATGTGACATTGTCACATGAGGTGGACATGTAAGAGAATTTTTTTTTTCTATTTTTAATATTTTTCAAAGTCCAGGCAATCTTCCTGAGGCAGCACTTAGTCTCAGGGAGATGTGCGCTCTTTCGTGCGCATGCGCGAAAGAGCGCACTCTCGCTTTTAGGGAATCCCCCACCCACACAGGAAGCACATAGCGCTTCCCGCCGGACGTCACGCTGGGTGGGCCTTAATTGGCCTGCCCATGTAAAATGACGGTGCAGCCCGCTTCTACAACGGGGATCAGCTCCCCGCCCACCGGAGATTGGGTCAGGCCCGCCCGCCCGCCCGACAGGCAGAAAATTCTGCCTTGGATCTCCATCTCTTAGTCATGTGACATTGCATCACAATCACATCAGTAGTTACATCAGTATCAGCTGCTCCTGATGTTAACCCTTTACAGGCCACACATCTTGTCACAGCTGAGGACTTGGACATTGTACCCTGGAGTATAGTTGTGGAACAGACAACCCCAGGCAGCTGATCTAACATACCAGAATTATATACATGAACATGATCAGGATTTGATTTTGCAAGGCCACTGTAACCGAAATGTGTTACCTGGTCTGCAAGGGCCCATGGACATAGCCAACCACCGGCATTGTAATATCAATGGCATTTAAGGTCACCATTATCCTTAAGAAATGCTCACCATTGCCATATGAACCTTCCAAATGCCACAGGGGATTTAGGGCAAAACTTTTATCTCGGTGGGTGGACGTGTGCTCGAGCGTAAAATGATGCACGTTGATGTCAGGGCAGTCGCGTGGGATTTTGGCTGGCGGGGGCGCACCAGAGTTGGTAGCGCCTGCCGACAATTAAAAAGGCCTTTTAAAACCATTAAAGGATCAATTGAATAGAATTTTTCACTGCCCGTCCAACCTAACAGTTGGCGGACGGGCAAAGAGGCCAAGTGGCCTTTGCACTTTTTTGGAAACCTCATCCACGAGCGGGATGAGGTTTCCAAAATCAAATAAAAATGAAATAAAATTTTTCAGATTTCACTTATAACATGTCCCTGCTCATGTGACAGGGTCTTGGGAGGGGACATGTCTTATAACATTTTTCTAATCTTTATTTTTTAAAAAAGCTCTTCATCTCCCTGAGGCAGCTCTGTGCCTCAAGGAGATTTTCAAGTGCGTACTCGTGCACATGCGCGAAGTTCGCGATCACCCCACTCATGCACCCAGCTCCGCCCGCACAGACAGCGCTGAGCGCTGCCATCGTGTTTCACATTGGGCGGGCCTTAATTGGCCTGCCAGCGTGAAATAGCCTTTCGGCCTCGATTGTGGGCGGCGGGGGGCTTCCTGCCCCCACCGAGCCCACCTGACAAGAACTAAATTCTGCCCTTAGCTGTTACACATTCCAGTATTGTGTTTAGAAAGCAATTAAAAGACAGGAAATGGGCATAAGCTCCATCAGGTCATTGTCTTCTAAAATTTGTTGATGCTGTGTCAGTTGAAAATTTCAAAACTGAGATGATAGGTTTTTATTAGGCGAGGGTATTAAGGATTATGGAACCAAGGTGGGTAGATCAGGTTAGAATACAGATCAACCATGATAAATGAATGGCGGAACAGGAATGGCCTTCTCATGTTCCTACGTTCCTAAAATGGAGCCAGTCAGGATCAGTGGAACTACTGTCTATATAAGTGATGTTTTTTGCATTAACAGTTAAAATGTGTTGTGTTCATCATTTTATTTGTTATGAGATTTTGTTTGGTCATTCAATTAGCTATCACAAGATATTTGAGTGTGTTGGTTTATTTTCAGCTTTGTCACACTAAAGATTTAATCAGTCTTTATTTAGAAGATTGGAGAAATGTATGTGAAGACACATGTGAGACTATGCAGTTGATAGAAAAAGGAATTTTCATTGTTAGACGAAGAAGGACAGTGTGATTTGATTAGACGTTGAGTCCTGATTGTAAGGGACATTGGATCCAGTTATGGGAAAGATTGGTGACATTAAACCAGATGGAAGAATTAATGCATACTTGAAATTTGCCACTTGGAGCTATAAATAATTATGATAACGAACCAACCAGTACTTTTCACTGATGCTCAATTCAAGTTCCACAAGAGCAGCCCATTCCAGATCCCACCACAGACTTGATCCAGGCATGGACATGGCAAGCTGTGTGCCAGAAGAGAAGAGATTCTGATATTTAAGGCAGCATCTGACCACATATGTTGCAAGGAGCTCTGGAAAACTAAAGTCAACTGGGATCAAAGAGAGAACCCTCGATTGGGTGCTCATGCATGTAAGAAAGTAAGATGTCTGTTGTTATCAGAGAATAAGAATGCAGCAGCACAACGTTGCTGCAGGAGTTCCTCAGGAGAGCATGCTTGATCCAAATATCTTCAGCTGCTTCATCAATTTCATTCCTTCCATCATAAAGTCCTGAGTGGAGCTGTTGATAACAACAAAATACCGTGGATGCTGGAGATCTGAAATAAAAACAGAAAATGCTGGAAAAACTCAACAGGTCTGGCAGCATCTGTGGCAAGAAAAACAGGGTTAACGTTTCGAGTCCAATATGACTCTCCTTCAAGTTCTGAAGAAGGCACACAGCTCTAGTAAGGCTGTAACTAATGCCCTGTTTGCTCTTGTGGAGAATCACATGAATTTCCCTGTGGATTTGGCATCTCAGGTCTTTGTCCAATTAGCAGGCTTCCCTCAGGTGCAGGATGTTATTGATTGCAGCCATGTTAGCATAAAGGCCCGAATTCAACATGCGGGCACCTTTGTCAACCAGGTGTGCTTCCGCTCATTCAATGTCCAGTTGGTTTGTGACCACCACAAGATCTTCTTTCAAGTGTGTGCAAGGTTCCCTGGCAGCGGCCATGACTCCTTCACACTAATTAAAATCCCTCAACTATTTCAGCCACCAATACAGATCAATGGTTGACTTCTAGGGGACAAGCGCTACCCATTTAGAACTTGGCTAATGATCCCCTTTAGGATCCTACAAACTGAGGCAGAGAACAACTACAACAGCAGCCATGTCATCACAAAGTACCATCAAACAGGCAATTGGCATTTTAAAGATGCACTCCAGGTGCCTCGATTGCTCAGATGGAGCTCTATAATATGCCCCAGCAAGGGCATCAAGAATAGTTGTGGTGTACTGTACAAGTGTAAGTAAATATATTAAAGAAGTGCTCAAATGTGCTATGTACAATGAGAAAAGTGTAACCACAGTGAACCCACTAGTGCTCTAGAGCTCATTAGTGCATGCACCTACAAAGTCGCCCCCTACCCATATTGCCTTGGAGGAAGTGAAGGCAGGCTGCTCATTTGCCTATCTAAATGGCAATGAAGAGTGTGGTGGTCTGCCTCATCTTGCAAGCACCTGTTAGGGGCCTCTATCAGGCTGTGGCCTCTGCATCTCTGCATGGGCAGCTGTGGTCACTGGCACACATGGAGCAGACAGGGCTCTGGCAGAGGGGCTGGGGAAGTGGAGGAAGATGAGTGTGCTGAGTTGCTCTCAGTACCTTCACCTTCTTCAGTGACTTGCACATCCTGAGGCTGGCCTGTAGGTGGGTTAGCTGGGGCAAGCTACTGGTGCATAGATGATAACAGAAGATCCAGAAGAGGAGACCAACTTGTTTTGCAATTTGTATAAATTTTGAGATGCATGCCTTGAATTCAGTACTAATAAGACCACCAAGTCTTATAGGTTTTTACAAAACTAAATTCAACATTTATTAATAAGAGAAATGATTTTAAACACTTACATAGATTTACAAATTGCTACTATGATAACTTCTAAATGCTTGACATAAGCTAACTCCAAGGGCAGAATTTTCACTTCGGCAAGCGGGCACATGCTTGAGCGTGAAATGACGCGCGTTAATTCTAGGCAAGCGTCCTGGTGTCAACACACACTTGCGCGATAGTTCAGTCGGTGGGCATGCATGGGAATCGGCAGCCAGTTACACTTTCGTTAAGGCAACAGTGAGACACATAGGGCAGACCATAGCCCTTGTTGAGCGGGCTTGATGGGGGCTCAGTGCTGCCTTTGTGTTGAGGGGAGGTGGGCGAGCGGGGCAAACACGACCTTCACGCATGCGCGTGAATGTGGGCTTCAGAATCTCCCTGAGGCGCAGAGCTGCCTCAGGGAGATGAAGAGATTTAAAAAATATATATAAAGAATTGAAAAATGTAATAAAACATGTTCCCGCTCATGTGACATTGTCATTAAATTTTAAAACTTTTGTTTTGTTTTTATTTGCTTTTGGAAACCTCAGCTCGCCTGTGGATGAGGTTTCCAAAAAATGCAAAGGCCCGCTTGGGATTTTCGCCTGCCCGTCAACCATAAGGTTGGACAGGCAGCGAAAAATTTACCTTAATTGGTACTTTAATAGCCTTAAGAGGCCTTTTAATTGTCAGCGGGCATGCTGCTGATTCACGCGCGCACCCGCCAACCGAACTATCATGCAAGTGCGCATTGACATCGGGACGCTCACCCGACATCAACGCATGTCGTTTCACGCTCGAGCAGGTTTGGGGTGCGCCTTCCTGCCGAGGTAAAAATTCTGCCCATAGATTTTAAAAGGCCCAACAAAGTGACACACAATACCCTGAAACAGTCAAATTTAAAGTGAGTTTTCTTAACTTTAGTTCTTTGAAGAGAGCAGCTTGAGGCATAGATGCTGAAGGCTTTTCATATTTGTTAGATCTTAAAAATGCCTACCCTTATACACAGCATTTGCTCCTTTATACACATTTTCCCTTTTGAATGCAAATTCCCATTGTTTCACTATGTCTTTGGATTTTACCTTTCTGATAATGCAAATCTTTCATAGCACTAATTTTTACCTGTAATCTTTGGGGAAAAAAAAAACACACTGTTTCTAATATAGTGGTATGTGTGTATGGGTAGGTGCTTTATTTCACCCCTCCTTTGAAAACAATCTAATCTGGTTTATTTAAAATTGCAAATGTCCTTGTACATCTTACATTCTAAACATCCCCCATGTTTACCATGTTTACATCAAAGCCTTCAGACCAGCTGCCTTTAATTCAATTAAGTCACACACACACACACACACACACACAGACCACTATTTTACAATAAATTCTAAGAACATTATGTGAATGATTGTATCTTCCTGACACTATCTTTACTCCTCTTTCAGCCTCCTCATTAGTTTGTGGGTATTTGGATGAGATAGTCATGTGGACAAACCTCTAGGCTTCTGTGAAATGCTTAAAACATTTGTTGGCAAGCTGTGAGCTATTGTCTGAAATGACCAGGTTTGGAATGCCATCTGTGGCAAAAATTATTTTAGCAACTTAATGGCAGCTTCTGAGTTGGGACCATTGAGATGCTTAACATCAATCCATCTGGAGTAATAGTCAACAACTATGAGGAGTGTCTTCCCTCTAAAGAGTTCCCTGAGCTCAAAAAGATCCATTCCAAGATGTTCCCACGGCCTGAATGGAAACGAGGATACCATCAGTGGTTCTCTTTGCTTCTGGTGATAGATAGCACAGGCAATGCAGTTGGAAATCATTTGTTTTAATGGTTTTGAGATCTCTGGCCACCAAACAGAACTTCACACTCTGGCACAACACTTTATAATGCCCAAGTGTCCCTGGTGTACTCTCTGAAGGATCTCAGGTCTGAGGACTCTAGGTATGATTAATCTCTCATCATATATCAGCAAGTCATTCACAACACTGAGATGTCTCTGTTGCTCAAAGTATTGCTTCAGGATAAGATTATTTGGAATGTATTCTGACCATCCTATGATGCAGTATTCCTGAATTTGAGCACATTCTTCATCTACTTTCTGTGCCTTTTGAATTTCATTGAGCCTCTCTGTTGCTGGTAGAAATTTTGTGGTCAATGAAGTATAGGACTCCACATCTTCGACAAAATTTATGTCCTCTTGTTCAGGCCTTTCAACAGGAATGCATGACAATGTGTCCACTGTAGTTCATTGTTTTTTTTGGATATACTCAGTTGTAGCATCTGGTCTCAGTGTGGTGTGATAAGCTAAAGTTTGGAAATTCTGTCCTGAATTTCTTTGGTTTGTCTTGGCTTCCCAATTCTTCAACTTAATAGATGACTCATTGAAGATAGGTACAAGCTTTTAGGCTTAATAGTGAGCACTGTAGGTTTGGAACATGTACAAAACTTCTGTGATTTCTCTTCCTTTGTACTGAGGTGTAGCAGTCAACTGTCAGTTGACCTTCAGCTGAATGCCTCCTGGACTGTGCAGTTGTATGGTCGACGGCTGGTGGAAGTCTTGCTTTAGCCATTGTTCTGAGTCTGAAATAATTGAAACTCCTACTCCAGTGTCTCATTTGAATTTTCTGTCCAGTGACCACAATGTCTGTGCTTCACTAGTTCCCATTAGATCCTCCAATTTCTCCCATGAATGGCACTTCATTGTCTTTTACAACTTCAATTACTTGAATGCTACTTGCTTTGATTGGTTTCTCTTTAAATTTCTGATTTGGAAGCTTTTTCCTGCAGCATCCAGCTTTAAAATGTCCTCTCCTGTTATAGGAATGGCACTCCCCATTTTTGGCGGGGCACTCCTCGCAGCCTTTTCCCACTACAGCAAGAACACTGAGCAATGGAGGCTACCACACCGTCTTCACTCTTTCCCTTTTTGAGTAAGTGCGCTGCTACTTTTGTGTCCTACAAACCTCACTGAGTCAATCATTTTTCTCCACGAGATCTCCCTGTCACCTTGAATAAATACACAATTTTGCTTTTTCACTTCTGTCCGCCTTGTTAACTGCACAGCTTTAGGTAGCGGTACATCCTGCCTCAACTGTAGAAAATATGATTAAGTCTCCTCTAAGGCTCCTACAACAATGCAATTCCAAATTAATTTGACTTTCAGGACTCCATATTCGTAATTCCCAGCTAGTTGATATTAATCGTTAATTAAGGATTCTATGCTCTCTCCCGGTCTTTGCATATGTCTATTAAACTTCACTCTTTCAATGATTGTAAGGCTGAAATATGCATCAAAAGCTTGTATAACATCTTCTTATTTTGCCATTTCTTCATTTATGCCCTGTCTGACCAATACATTGTCTCCACTACCACCTATGGCACTGAGAAGGGTACTGGTCTGTTCCTTGTTAAATTCTCTGCTAGTCTCACTCCCCCAGGGCAGTGTCTCATCTACCCTGATAACCTGTTGGAGGACAGGTCAGCGAACTGCTGTGAGTCCCTATAGGACCCTCTAAATACTGGTGTCAAAGACATGATGGCATCAGTTGGAGCTTCCATTAAGCTCCCAAACATTGTGGTTTCTGCTTGTGCTGCAATGGAAGCTAAGGCAATGGCCATCAGAAGCTACATCATGGTTGGTTCCACAAGTGTCTTGATGGAGTTGGCTGCCAGTTCCGTGCTGGAATGGATGGGCCCTTGACCTGTGGAAAGCCCTGTGCCGAGCTGATGCTGGACTCCTCCACTTATTTGGATCCGTAAAAATGCATATATGTCCACCATGACCATATCTGTCCTTTGTTTTACATCTCCATTAATACCTCAGACTTAGCTTGGTGTACCCAGAAATTTTGTGAGCAGTTCTCTCGGTAATCCGCTTTACTTTAGAGGGAGATCAGTGATAATCCTGGAGAAACAGCTAACCATTTTGAGAACCCCGATGGAATCCTCACTGTGGTCTCCATTATGGAACAAAGCAGGTTCTGGGTTTCTTTTTTGGTCTGTGCTATATTAGATATTGGGCCTGTAATTGTGCCCTTGTCCTGGTGATGGAATGAGATGGAAACGGGCCCCTGGGACTCTGACCCATGTAGAGTTTGCTTGGAAATTCTGGTGCAGGGAACATGGGTAGTTTGCACAGCAGTTCCCTCAATCCCCTGCCTGTTAACCCCGCGCCCCCACTCCCCCCTCAACCTGGACATCAAGGGGGGTTTGACTTCAGGAATTCCTAAGCTTTCCTGAGAAATTCCACTTGGTACCGCTGCTGATAAGCTCAACAGAAGCTATGCTTGCTTAGAGCATAGATTTTTGTGGACACCCTGGGAGGGGCAACAAATGCTGGCCTTACCAGCGATGCCCACATCTCATGAAAGATTAGAAAAGAAGCTCAGTGAAGACCCCAGAATGCCAGCTGCAGCAAGTGCTGCAAATCCTGAAAGATTTGGGAGCTATGGATTTGGACAGTTGAGTTCCTGTGAGGCACTTCTCAGGCTACATATGTTGCATCAGAGTGACATAGAGATGCATTGACATTGCTGGCAGTCAGGGAAGGTGCCTCTGATGCACTGTTACAGCTGTAATGTGGCTGACTAGCCCAATCATGCTAATGACCCCGTTCTAACAATCTGGAACAGGGTTGGCAGCCGTCACCTTGGGAGTTGCTCCGCCACACTTATGTTAGCAGCGATGGCATATTGGAATTTCAGTCACCTTGGCGCCTATGAGTTCCTCTGGTCTGTTATATATCACCTTGCATTTTGTCATGGGAGACAGAGAGAGGAGAGCTTGATCCCAAATAGCCTGTCTCTCCTGCTCTTTAAGCAAAATATTGACTTCAGACTTCCTGTAATTGAACATTTTCCAACCATCTGGGCACATCTGCAATTATAGTCCCATCTTCCCCGTGTACCTTCCATTCTTTTTGGCGCAACTTAACTTTGCAATGTGAAGCCTGAACATCATTGAATAGCTAAATTGGTTGATCACTTAATTTTGGCAGGGTATACGTCACTGATAAACATGAGTTGAAGTGTAATTGGCTTCATGCCTGTGTAACAGTTCCTCTGGAATTTCTGGCTGATCTTTTCTCTTCAGCCTGCCATCTAGGGTGTCAGCCTTGGCTGAGTCAGAAGGTGTGGGTTGTTCTCCAGAGACATCATCCAGACAGATACGACAGTGCAGTACTGCATTGTCAGAGGTGCCATCTGTCAGGCGAGGCATTAAACTGAGGCCTTCATCTTCCTTCTCAGATGGGCACAAAAAATTGCATGGCACTGTTCCGGAGAGGAGCTGCATACTCTTCTCAGATGTTTTGGGCAATGTGAAACCCTCAGCCAACCCTCAAAACAAGAATCAGATGAATTGCTCATTATCTGATTGATGTCTGTGGAGCTTGTTGTGTGCAAGTTGGCACTGCATTTCCTACATTACCACAGTGACAACTTCAAACAAAAGTACATCATTGGCTGTAAAGCTTTGGGACATCCTGAGCTTGTGAAGCAAATTATAACCTTCCTTAAAAGCGTCCCCTGTATATCCAGTTAAAGATTGATGTTGATGGTTTATTTTTTGTCCCATGCCTTTTGCTTTGCTGTGCTATCCTTTCTCTTTCAGCTGTGAATTGGTTACTTGCCAGTGAAATAAAGGCCCAGTTCTCCCCGGTCTCTGGATGGTCACAGACCGGACACACCCCCTAAGATGTGCTTCGGGAATCTGCAGAAGTCCAAACGCAATGGTTCCATGGGAATTGCCCTGAAAGTTTGAACTTACAATGAACAATTCTCCTGCTCACCATGACCCCTCCCAAAAATGCCTCCAATTCTGTGTTAGCGTCGGAAACTTCGGATGGTTCCGACTTGCTTAGCTGGATAGTTACTCAGGAAATTTTAGGCAGTAAAAAACCCATGCCGGGGTTTTCTGGCCCCACCCACCGCTGGGATCTTCCAGTCCCACCGAAAATCAATGGATTATTGGCTGGCCTGCCACGTCCCCCATGGTGGGTCCTGCCTCCTTGGAAAATCCCGGTCCTAGTCTAAATCCTGTGTAATTATACAACTGAACCCCCAGTCACTCACACTGACCCCCTCCCCAACTATCCCCCGAACCCCAACTCCCCTGATCCCTGACTCCCCCCGACCCAACTTGACTAGCCCCCACCACTGGATTACCCCCAACCTGACCTACCTCCCCAATTCCCCAATGTCCCCTGACTCCCTAACTCCCCACAGTCTCCCTGTCTCCCCCACTGACTCCCCCTGACCCAACCAGAATAGTCACCACCACCCCTTCCTGCTCTGACCCCCACAACTGTCCCCTGACCTGACAATACCTCCCAACCTGACCCGAACTGACTACCCCCGACTCACCTACCTACCTCATCACCTGGAACCTTACCTACCACACCCATCATCAACCTCACCTGCCTGCCAACCTACCCACTTGCCACCCTATCACCTCACCCATCCTGCCATCCTACCCACCTGCCATTTCACCCACTTGCACCCTGCCTCCCTACCCATCCCCCACCTGTCACCCCACCCATCTGTCATCCTATCCACCTGCCACCCTACCCATCTGCCAACCTTCCACCCTGCCACCTCACCTGCTTGCCACCCTACCACTTCACCCAACTACCTACCTACCCACCTAGCATTCTGCCACCTCAACCACTTGCCCCCGGCCTCCCAATCCACCTATTACCTCACCCACCTGTCACCCCACCCACCAGCCATCCTACCACCTCACTGACCACCACCCTACCCACCTATCACCCCACCCACATGCCATCCTACCCACCTACCACCCCACCCACCTGCCACCCTACCCTCTTACCTTTAGCTTTTCAAAGAAGATTTGGGACAGTTAAACTCTGTATTTAACAGCTAGAGCTGTAAAAATTGGGGTGTGGTTTCTGCATGGATTATTTCGGCTGCTGCCTCCAAGGTTTGCTGCACTGATTCAGCTCTGCAGGATTCTTCAACAAAAGCTTAACCAGAAAAATCAGGGGAAAATAAGTGTGTACTCTTTTTGTCTGACCTGGGTTGGAAATAAATGTACAGATCCTGACTGGAAGACTTGGGCCAGGATGTCTAACTGTTAATGAACTATTGGAATAATCTGCCCTTTGTCATTCTCTTTTATTCTGTGAGCCTTGCATGTCAATGTAGCATTTGGTTTGAGCTGTATCATTTCACACATGCACTGCCATATGCATTATTTATCACCACCTTCATTTTTTTACAAGCTCGCTTTTTAAAAAAAGATACTCTCTCCATGTGATATAGCAGTTTAATAATACTGTCATGGCTTATGTAAAATTTTATCCCTCAGTGTACATTGAATTATTGTTTTATCCTGGTATCCTAGAAAGGATTGTTGCCAATTTTAACAGATGAACACATCACATTCTGTTGTTTACCATTTCAATAGAAGTAATAGCCTATATAAAATAATATCTGAATTAAAATAAAAGATTAAAAAAATGTTATACAAACATTCATCTGATATTACCAGTGGTATGGACTACAGAGGTTCAAGAAGGCAGCTTATAATCACCTTCTCAAGTGCAATAAGGATGGGCAACAAACGCTGGCCTAGCCAACAATCCCCAAATCCCGTGAAAGAATAAATAAAAAAAATAGAATACTCAGATAATTTCTAGATTAATAACTATTTGGAAAAAAAAATGTACAGTGCATGTTTATAAGTGTAATGGTATGTAGACCAGATTTTTTCCCCATTCTGCAAAACAAGTGTTCACGAATCTGGCTATATTTCGATTTCACATATCAGTTATCATTTGTTTCTTTTCTCTCTATTTAAATAACTGTTGATTCTCCCCTTCACCACAGTAGTTTACCCCAAAACCTAGAGTTAGATTTATTTGTAAGCACCAGAAACAATGATCACTTAACTATACAGTTATTGGCTTTTAATTTGCCATTGATCGTGGATGCGCTTATTCCCTGCAAAACCAGGCCATCTGTTTTTTGATGGCAATATTTTATTGACTGCTTTGTTTCTTTGTAGTTCCATTTCTGTGCTATCTGACTGGACCAAAAGAGACATGTTAGTGAGTCCATAGCCCTATAATTGATACACATTGCTATCTACTGCAATGAAGGACTGGTGGTAGTTCGGCCTTTTCTCCACAAAATGCCAGTGTGCGCTAAAGTGATAAAGGGGAGCATATGATCACAAGAAACTACCAGTCTCTTATCTTTTGCTTACATGGCACAGATTTATTATGGACAATGCAAGTATTATTAGGTCTATGTGAGGATAAACAAGTGCTGTGATCAGCTGGTTGATGTTACAGTTCCCGCCCATCCTTTCGGAAATAGTGTTTAATTCAGTCTCAGGACAGATGAGAACAGGAAATATACAGAAGCTTTTCATTAGAAAATAATAATAAATTGAAAAGTTTGCCTTGATTGCAGATTCTCATATACAGGAGTCCATTATCTTCACCAGATGATAGCTGTTGTACTGAACCACACAACAAATACGTACTACGCAAAATTTGGTTTCGACAGCATGCAAAGTAGACAGCAGTCAGTCAGCCATCCATTATAAATATGAATATAAATGAGCTTCCTTGTCATTGATCACTTCCTGTTTTACACTCCTGCAAAAGTTTAATTTTACTGCTCTAGGTGCCCTTTCACTGACATCAAATAGTGACAGCCTTCCGTCTTGTAGGATGAGCATTTGTGTTGCTATGGTCAGCTCTGTGTGGCTCAGGTGCCCCACTGATCTGAAATACTCCTGCGGCATCAGCAATAGAGGACACAGACAATCCCAGAGTAACTGCTGGCCTGAAGACTGCCACCTAAAAATTTCCAGGCTCATCATTTTTAAAGAGCATTCTATTTCTTTTTAATGCAAACAAGCGAGATACAGCAGGATTATATCAACTATATGCTAGGTAAAGTTGCAAGTAGAGACCTTCACCAGTCAGTGAACGATTTATATTTTGTGCACTGAGAAAAGAAATATAGTGGGCTGAATTTTGCTGTTGGCGAGCAGGGGGCGGGGCTCGCTCGCCGACACGTAAAATGACGCGGGATAACGTCGGGCGGAACCCCCGACATCATCCCGCCCCATTTAAATTTTCAGGAAGGCGGGGACGCAGCAAAATCAGCTGTGGGCCCGACAACCTGTCAATGGCCAATTGAGGCCATTGACAGGATCATTAAAACAATTGAAGGACCTGCCCGTCCAACCTTAAGGTTGGTGGGCAGGCCAGGAGCCCCGGCGGGGAATGGAAAAAACATGAAACCTCATCCACTGACGGGGTGAGGTTTCATGTAGGGATTTTAAAAGTTTAATAAAGTTTTAGTGAAATTTATGAACATGTCCCATCTCATGTGAAATTGTCACATGAGGGGGTCATGTTAAGGATTTTTTTTTCTATTTTTAATGTTTTAACAACTGTCAGCGATTTCCACCCCTCTTAATTGGCCCGCCCACTTAAAATGGTGGCAGGGCCCGCTTCTCCGGCGGGGATCGGCTCCCCGCCCGCCGGAGATTGGGTCGGGCCCGCCCGCCCAGTAGGCAGAAAATTCTGCCCAGTAAAATATTACATAATTTATAAAAGATCAACAGTGATGTGGAATGAGATGATTGCAGAGATGAAAACATTGTTGGTTTGATGCAAAGTTCCAAAGGTACTCAATCACAATGAGGCTCCCATATTGTTAGTGCAGCGTTGTAAGTAAGCTGTTTGTTCTAAGACAAGAATCTGTAGATTATAATGGTAACATTAAAAACAGTAAAATGAAGAATGGATTATCAATGTATTTACTAGCTGTCAGAATAATTATAATTGAAAAATGAACCATTGATCAATCACTTTTTACTCATTGGCGCAGATTTTGCGAGCGTGGTGCATCTTGTGGTTTGTTCTGTTAGCTAGACTTCAGAGGATACACCGTCACATCCTTGCACAGCACCTAGCACCAGCACAGATACAAGCACCACAGTGTGTAAGCACGAGTCAGCTGAAAGGGATCCACATGAGCATATCATAGTCACAAGACCAGCTGTCGAAGACTGAGATAGTGTAAGGCTCTGGCAGTTGGAGGAGTGTTTGGTGTTGAGCCCCAGGCTGATGACGAGCCTCTGGAATCATCCGTCAGGTGCCAGATGCTGGACATATAGTGGGTGGAATGTGGAGGTATGGCAGAGATTCTAGAGGGGTGTCACACCCTGGCACGGACAGTGGAGGAGTCCATCCAGGCCAATGAGCACCATGATCATCCACTCTCCAGAGCGCAGGGCTGTCTCCAACAAGAGGCTGGTGACTGTTGTGGAGGGCCAGGCCCAAAAGCTATCAGATGGAATACTGGGTGTGCAGTCTGACCTGCATTCTGTCACCTCCTCTCTGATCTCCAGTCTTCAGAGCCAAGGTGAGAAGGGGATGAGGTGCCTGGAGTCATATCCAGCTCCTGGCCCCTCACAGGAAAGCAGGGAGGGCCAAATGGACCTCACGTTGCTGGATAAGCAGCTTCTGCCGACATCGGGGCATCCCTGATGGGGACAGTGTCTCCTTTGCCCTTTTGCCATTGGCACAAATGCCTCAGAATTCTGCAGTGACAGATGAGTCTCCTGCAATGAGCTTCCTGCCACTGTGCAGGAGACCCCCATCATGCCGAGGTCCTCACGGGCTCAGGCGACCAGGGGATCCCCACCAAATTCATCCCAGCTAAAGGAGCATGAGGGTCAACAGCCTGTCTCTGGCACAGCTGGCAGTGAGGGGGCAGCACCACACCGTAGCACCCGACAAAAGTTTTAAGAAAACACATTCGTCACATATGGTTCACAAGGTGATTGTGTCGTCTTGTTTATTCAGAAAAAATTGCTTTAATTATGTATACAAATGATGGTGTGTGTTCCGGCTTCATTTGTGTTCGATGTGTGTGGTGTCAAGGAATGGATTTTGATTGATCGCCAGCTATTAAGGGAGTTTGTGCTCATGTGGGTCCCTCTGAATGGTCTCATTTGGTGTCTCACCATTGGCACATCCACAGGCGACCCTGCTGTTAATGCATGGCAGATACCTAGAAGAGGCTCGTAAGGTAAAAATGTTATCGAATTGTGAATTCCACATTCGTAGTTAAATCGTCGCATCGTAAGAGATTCCTGCATTTCTCAGTCATCCAAAGCCTGTTGCACACTGACTTGTGCAGCTGGCTGGCATGGTTCTCCCTCCTCGCCCAGAGACTCATCCTGAGACTCATCACCAGGAGTTGTGGCTCGCTCCATTTTATCTTCCTCTGCCAGGGCCTCCCTTCTCTGCAGACCACAAGGATGAGTGACACATGAGCCAGAGAATATTGCAGAGAGCCACCTGCCACCAGCCAAGCAGCAAAATCTCATTTTAATCAGACCAATGGTCTGCTCGATAATGGCCCTGGTAGATGTATGGCTCTCATTGTACCTCGTCTCAGCCTCTGTCTGCACATTTCTCACTGAGGTCAGGAACCATTTCTTCAGCAGGTAACCTTATCTCCAAGAAGCCAGCCATCCAAAGGTTCTGGTGGGCTGAAAGTGCTGACGTAGGTAGGAGTCATGACCCTTTATCCCATGATAGCAGACACTGCAGAATCCTTTGGCGATGGTCACAGAGAAGCTGAACATTGAGCGAATGGAAATCTTTTCTGTTGACGAAGGCTCCTGGCTGTCCCCATGGCACTTAGATGGCCACGTGTGCAACCTGTGACCCGTTGCACTTTGGGGAATCCAGCTGTGCTTTCAAAGCCTCTGATTCTCTCGACCTGACTAGTGTTGTCTGCACTGAATGTAATGAATTCACTGGCTCACCTGAACATTGCTCCTGTCACAGCCTTGGTGCAATAAGGTGCTGCTGGTTGTGAGATGCTGCAAAGATCTGTGGCTGATGTCCAGAATGACCTCGATGCAAAATAATTCAAGGCTATTGTTATCTTCAAAGTGACAGGCACAGGGTTCCCACCATCACATAACCTCCCCATCTAACATGTCACACAGGGATGACAGTGTCTTCCTGGAGAGATGCAGTCTCTGAAGGCACTTCTGCTCTGACATCAGCAGGTAGGTCATCCTTGGCCTGTGCATTCTATTGGCAGGAAATTGTCTTCTCCTCCCTCTGCCTGCTGCTGTTTCTGTCTCTCCTCTGCCGGCCCTTGTGCGGCAGTAAGTTCCTCACCTGCCTGGGCCGAAGGGTGCACCTGGACAGTGCCCTCCTCTGCCTCCTTCTCCTTTCCTCCTGACTGGAGGAGGAGCCTCTTCCAGCATGCACTGTGCCCATGGGGAACAGCGAGCTCCAGGTGCTATACTGGAATCTTCAAATGTCACTATAGCCCTGCCTATAGGCCCCCTTCCCTCTCCAGCTCTCCTTATGGCAAGCTGAAAAAAATTAAACTATGAAAAGTGAAAATGCATGGAAATGCTCCCACTTTGACTCGAACATTGTGCTGTTAAATGCAACCATGATCCCACTTGCAGTCCATTTTATCCACCTTTGCACCACATCCCCATACCTGGCATGACTCACTTGTAATGTTTTTCCTGTGTGCCTAGTGAGAAATAGATTGGACCATCTGAAATCAGAGTTGATTGCCTTTCTAACAAGCAGAATTTCTCGTAATTCGCCTTTTTTAAAAGGACAGATGGGTTGGTAATTTTGGTACCTGCACACCTTCCATATTAGCGCAGGCTGGTGAGATGACATTGGGTTGCTGATCCACCATCATCACAGCAAATTTTTTGTCAGATTGGAGCAGGCAGCACGCCCAATTTTACAATGTAAATTCCAGCTCATTGAGTCCATGTTAGTTCTCTGTGGACAAGCTCATCAATCCCATTCGCCACGTAGCCCTGCAAACGTATCTCTCACCCAATACCTCGAAAACAGATGGTTTCGTTACAGTTTCTAGGACATTGCTGTTTGCAATTTGGCTGCCATGTTTTGTACATTACAACAGTAACTATACTCCAAAAATTACTTAATTGGCTGTAATGTGTTTTGGGAGGTCCTGAGATTGTAAGAGGCGCTATATAAACGCAAATTCTTTCTTATTTTTCATTGACCTGATATCAACTTGACTGTAAATTATTTCCTTTGGAATAGGAGGCAGTAAATTATTTTCTTTTTTTGCAAATACAATTTTGCAACGTTTTAGTTATGCTTTTGCATGAGCCACAATCTTGCCTTTTGATTATTGCCATTCAGCCCTTTTAATTCAACCGAAGATAAACCAAAGGCATTTTTACATTTTTCAATTAGTCATAAGATAATTTTCAAATTCATTCAGTATGGATTCTTACTTTACTGTGAATTGCTTTTCAAAATTTAATCTGCACATAAGCATTCTGAAATGACAGGCTATTCTTGGATGCCAGCATGAGCAGTATGAAAGCATTTTATTTAAATTCTTCAGTATGTTAAATAGCATGGCCAGAATGTTCTCGCCAGCATGCGGGGTCCGCATGCCAACATGTAAAATGGCACGCGGTGACGACAGGCGAGCGTCCCAATGTCACCGCGCGCCATCACAATATTTAGGTGGGCGAGCGCGCGATGCTCTCAGATGCGCGTCCGCCATTAATTAATCAGCTAGTTAAGGCCCTTGAGGCAGCAATTGTCTGCTATTTTTCGCAGCCCGTATGATCTCCAGGACGTCGCATGGGCACAACAGGCAGGTGGGTAGGAGACATTTGTATAAACCTCATCCACGGGCGGGATAAAAAGGGTGAGTGGGGTCATGAGTGTTATCTGTCAGATATTTAATTGTGAAAGCTACTGACACTTGCCTGTGTGAGCAGGAATACTTCAAAACTCTTCACAGCTGCTTGCATAGGAGTTAGAGCCTTCAGGTCAGGACTCTTCAGCCAAGGTCATTTTTCAGGCCTGCAGGTTTCAGGAAGCCTTCCCTTAGCCTGGGAATGGGAGTTGTGCTATCCACTGGAGGCACCTCCTCTAAGGAAGGAGGGAGGGCCAGAAGGGGGAGGAGGCCAGGAGTGCACATTCAGCCTCCAGGGGATCTACCTTTGGGAGGACAGGTGCAGACACATGGAGCGCAGGGCCAAGAGGAAGTCCAAGGCAGAAGGGGCCGCAGGAGATGCCACTATCCTGCTGCCAGTGCTTACAGGCAGCAAAGCAGCTACCTCAATATGTCTGAGGTGCAGTGCCGAAGGAGGCTCCATCTCTCAAGGGGGACAGTCACCTCCATCTGTCAGATGATCGACCCTGAGATCTGTGCCAACTGTGTGGGTGGACACCCCATGCCAGTGGCGCTGAAGGTTATGGCTGCCCTCAACTTCTATGCCTCCAGCTCTTTCCAGGGGTTGGTGGGTGATCTTTGCGGTGTCTCCCAATTAGCTGTCCACACTTGCATCAAGCAGGTGACAGAAGCTCTGTTCAGGCGTGCATTGACATTCATCCACTACCACTCGGGTGAGGCCAGCCAGACAGAGCGAGCCAGAGGCTTCGCGGCCATTGCTGGCTTCCCCCGCGTCCAGGGTGCAATAGACTGTACACATGTGGCCATCAAGGTGCCAGCAGGTGAGCCCAGTGCCTTCGTCAACAGGAAGGGCTTCCACTCCATGAACGTGCAGATAGTGTGTGATCACAGGATGCTGATTCTACAAGTCTGTGCAAGGTACCCAGGCAGCTCCCATGACGCCTACATCCTCAGACATGCCCAGGTGCCGGGGCTCTTCAGTGCTCCAGCCCGGCTGGATGGTTGGCTGCTGGGTGTTAAGGGCTATCCCCTCAGAAGGTGGCTCACGATGCCTCTCCATCATCCAAGAACAGAGGCTGAGTAGCGGTATAATAGGAGCCAGGGCACCACAAGGGCTGTGGTGGAGAGAACCATTGGTATTCTCATGATGCGCTTCCAATGTCTGGACCGTTCAAGGGGCGCACTGCATTACCCCCCAGATCATGATCACTGATAGTGGTTGCATGCTGCGCTCTCCACAATCTGGCGCTGGAAAGGGCAATGCAGAGGAGGAAGAAGATGTAGGCGCAGTGGCTGCGGCTGCACACGATGAGTCCAGCTGTGAGTCCGAGGATGAGCACACACAGGGAAATGCTGAGGGGGTAGATGCTGACCTGGGCATACTCCACAGAGGCAGGGACACCCGGGAAGCTTTAATCCAATGAACCTTCAGCTAGCACATCACAGATGGACCTCCAACACACGCCAAGGCTGCAGGCTTCATACTCAATACCTGAGTGCAAAATCTGCCTGGATAGGAACATTAACGAAGGGCCTTGTTAATAAAGCTGAATGTCAAACAACTCACTCATAACATCATGGGTTCCTGTCCGCCTGCAGAAGTAAGGAATCACCCTGAGCCGTGCTTACACATCAACATTTAATGATATAACAAAATGAAGTTCCAGGAAAAAAAAGGTGTTGCGCATAACACCAAGTGGTCATGAAATAATAGTGGGGCAACATAAAAGCACCAGTGATAAACCTGTGGTGAGCCCAAGGTGCCTTAAATTTATGCTTATGGGTACTACTTCTAGGTGCTTCCCCCTCGCAGGCACTGGTATTCGAGGCAGCCTGCTCACCGTGCTGTCCTGTTGACCTTAATGACCTCGGCGGCCATCCTCTGGCCTGTGGAGCCTGTGCTGGCCCCGCCTGGGAGGGAGCTGCCAGTTCCACAGCTGGCATCTCCCCAGTTGCTGCAGCCTCATCGGATGCCACCTCCTCCCAGGCACGTTTGGTCAGGTGGGGGGCCTCCGCCTCCAGTCCCTCGGAAGCAGGAGCTCCCACCATGCTGACACCTCCTCCAGGAGGGCAGCTAGGCACTCATCTGAAAAATGAGGGGTACACTGCCCCTCTGCCCTACCCTCCGGCCTGGCCTGCCCCACTGCCCTACCCTCTGGCCTGGCCTGCCCTGATGCCCTACCCTCCGGCCTGGCCTGCCCCACTGCCCTACCCTCTGGCCTGGCCTGCCCCGCTGCCCTACCCTCTGGCCTGGCCTGCCCCGCTGCCCTACCCTCCAGACTGGCCTGCTCGCCAGAAGACCTCTGGTGAGCCCTTCTACCTGCCATCGTGACAGCCTTGCAAAGGCTGCCAGCGCTTCTTTTAAACAGGCCACCGGGTCACCATCGGACCGACGGTCAGTGCAGTCCCGCAGCCGCCCGCTCACTCCCGCTATCCTCGGGTGTCGAGCCTTAATTGGCCCGCTTGTGTAAAATGGCGGCGTAGACCCGATCGCGAGCAGCGGTCAGGTCCGTGCCTGCCTGCACCTGCTCCCACTTGGCCCGCCTCTCCTGGGGAAAATTCTCCCCCATGTTTTAGAATTAAACAAAAAAGATTTTGTCCTCGTCGGGCGAGTGCGGCGGGTGGGCCCGGGAGCAGTCGTGAAGTCGACCATGATCGGGCCACGACATGGATTTCACACATGTGTGCGCGATGACTTTGGGACGCTTGCCCGACATCACTGTGTGTTCTTTTACGCTCGTTCAGGTCAGGCACACGCCTACCCGACCAATGCAATATTATGCCCTTTATTTTAACTTTTCATAAATACCACTAATTTATAGAAAGACATTCAATAACTATGCCTAGAAAAAAAGTCTAAATCCCTCCTCCTAATCCTAATGGTGGAGAAAAACTCAAAACCTTGGCCTGAATCTTCTGGTCAGCGGGCCCCACTCGCTGAAGTGTAAAATGACCCGTGGTGATATCAGGCGTGCGTCCCAACGTCACCGCGCGTCATTCCGATCTTCAGTTCGACAGGCGCGCACCGGAGTCAGCTGTGCACCCGCTGAACTGTCAAAGGCCTATTAAGGCCATTTAAAAAATAATTGGGCTGAATCTTCTGGTCAGTGTGCGGGGGTGGGCTGTGACACTGTGCCGCAGGGAGATTTCTACGTTCTTTCGCATGCATGCGCGAAAGAGCGCAGGCCCCCGAGTCTCCCTCCTCGCCCCGCCTGCACAGGGAGCGCTTCTGGGTGCGCATCTCATGGGCAGGCCTTAATTGGCCCACCCACGTAAAATGGCGGCGCACGCCCGTCCGCGCCTGCTCCCCCTCAGCCCCTCCCCGATGGGGAGAAAATTCTCCCCTTTGAACTACTACATTTCTTCACTTGCAGCTGATTTTGTTTCAAATCTTCATCTAAACTGAGTAAAATAGTTAGGTTATAAACAAACGTGAAGCTGAATTAAGTACAGATACAAAAAAATAAGCATTAACCCCAGGTTGAAAGAGCCATGCATGTCTTGTAGGATCTTTTTGAAGCAGAGTAATATTTTTTCTTCACTGTTAGTAACACACATATCATAAACTCATAACATCTTTATATTTTTACTAAATCCTCAATAGTACTAATAAGAAAAAAAATAACTTCTATCACTGAAAATCCCAACCCTTATTTTAAGAAAGATGCAATAAAAATCAGATGAATTTTTTAACTGGACCACCAGAACTTCCATTTTTAATTTGTGCAGGGACTGAAAAGGCATACATCCATTCCTTGCAGACTCATCCCATTTCCATAGCAGCATGATCTGCCATAAAGATGTGGTAAAGGGATTATCACTGAAAAATGCAAACAGGGTTGAAACTGAGGAAATGTGCCAGGTAGTAAGTATTCTAAATAATTACTTCATCAAAGCATTCACAAGGAAAGGCACAAACAATACACCTTCCCCCAAAAACGGAGCACCAAGGTTTAATGTTATAACTGAGGTGGAAATCCTAGACAAGCTGAAATGGCTAAAACCAGACATATTCCCAAAGTTAGATTATGTATCCCACAGTGTTGAAAGAGATTTGGGAAGAGATGTGCAGGGCACCACCAATTATTATGAGAGAGTCAATGAAGATTAGGGAATTACCAATAGCATAGACGCAGTTTGGTGTGATGCCTATATTCAAATCAGGGACAAAACAGACACAGGGAATTATAGATCCATTAATCTTATTTAATTCCAAGAAAAAAATGGAATTGATTACCAGAAGTACACTTGGTGATTATCTATACAAAAGCCTAATAATTAAATATGGCTTTAGACAGGAAGACGCTGCCTGACCAAACTCTTTGATTTCTTTGAAGAAGGTTCAACTCTGGTGGAATTGATAGATCTACAATGTTGCAGGCTTAGACTTCCAAAAGACATTTAAATGATCACTTGTTAGTACAGGCCTTGAATATTGTTGAGAAAGAGATATGTTGTCGAAGCATTTTGACTTGTACTTATCAGGACAGATTCACAAGAATACTAAATCTAACGGGAACAACAATTTATATTGCATGAGAAGAGCGTGCTGATTGGTTGGAAAAAGACATTTAATTAAGACCCACATGAAATACATAAGCTCGAACTTGTGGAGATTCAGAGGCAAAAAAATATGTATGTATAAGGAACCAGTTAAAGGGTAGTTAAAGGTATTGTCAAGGTTGGAGGAAGTATTGAAGGGAATGGCCCAGAATTCACTGAGCAGAATTTTCTGCCTGTCGGGCGGGCGGGCCCGACCCAATCTCTGGCGGGTGGGGAGCCGATCCCTGCTAGAGAAGTGGGTCCCACCACCATTTTAAGTGGGCGGGCCAATTAAGGCCTGCCCAGCATGAGGCCTGGTGGGAAGCGCTATGTGCTTCCTGTGTGGGCGGGGGGGGGGCGATTCCCCAAATGCGTGAGTGCGCTCTTTCGTGCATGCGCATGAAAGAGCGCACATCACCCTGAGGCTAAGTGCAGCCTCAGGGAGATCGCTTACACTTGTTCAAACATTAAAAATAGAAAAATAAAATAAAAAAATCCTTAACATGTCCCCCTCATGTGACAATGTCACACGAGATGGGACATGTTAATAAATTTCACTAAAGCTTAATTAAACTTTTTTAAACCCTAGTGAAACCTCATCCTGCCAGTGGATGAGGTTTCATGTTTTTTCAGAAGCCCGCCGCGCCTCCTGGCCTGCCCACCAACCTTAAGGTTGGATGAGCAGGGCCTTTAATTGTTTTAATGATCCTGTCAATCGCCTCAATTGGCCATTAACAGGTCGGCGGACCCTTCCTGAAGATTTATCACGTCATCCCATGTCATTTTTGCATCGGCGAGCGGGCCCCGCCCCTTGCTCGCCGACAGCAAAATCCAGCCCACTGTTGGGGTTTCCATTTTTTTTAACGCAACTCATGACATAGACTCCAAAACGCAACACAAATTAGTTACAAATTTGAAGATGATTCCAAAACTAAGGCTCAGTGGAAGGAAACACCTCCGATCGGTCTGCAAGCCTGACCCTAGACCTTCTCTTGGTTGTCATTTTAATTCACCAACTTCCTGTCATGCATTTCTTTCCTTCGTCTGCTGTGGTATTCCAGTGAAGCTCAATGCAAGCTTGAGGAACAGCACCTTATCTTCCGATTTGACACTTTACGATCTACTGGACTTAACATTGAGTTCAACAACTTCAGACCATGAATTCTGTCCTCCATCTTGATTCTTTTGTCAAATGCCAGTCTGTATCTTTTCATGTTTCTGCTTTCAGACAGGGTTGTTCATTATTCTGCCATTAACACTCACTCTGGACCAATGCTTTGTTTCTTTACTACCGCCATTACCAATCCCTTTGCCTTCCGTTTCATGACATCTTTGTTATTTAATCTCTCCCACCCTCTACCCTATCACAGATTTTCCCTTTTGTTTTTCCTCCCCCTCCCCTTTTCAACAGAATAAAACCCATCACATTTCTACCTCCTTCAGTTCCAAAGAAGAGTCATATTTAACTAGAAATGTTAACCCTTGCTCTTGCTCCACAGACACTGCTGGTCCTGCTGAGTATTTCCAGCACTTTCTATTTTTATTTCAGATTTTTCTTTTACTCATTGAATGTGGGTATCACGCTAGGCCATTCCTAAAGGGAATTAGTGAACCAGATGGGTTTTTACAAGAATGTCACCATTAGACTTGTAATTCCAGATCTTTATTAAATTCAACTTCTACCATTTGTCATGGTGGGATTCAAACCCAGGTCCCCAGAGCATTACCCTAGGTCTCTGGATTACCAGTCCAGTGACAATACCACTATGCCACTGCCTCCCCCACTTTTGCGCTATTTTAGTGCAAAAGCAGAGATGCAGACAAAAAAAGCACACATGCATCGGAAAGAATATCATATTGGTACAAAGCAGAGAATAGAATAGAATCATCAAGTCATTACAGCACAGAAGGAAGCCATTCAGCCCATCAAGTCCATGCGAGCTCTCATAGCCCTGCAAGTTTATTGCCCTCAAATGTCCATCCAATTTCCTTTTGAATTCATTGACCCTCTCCACATCCGCCACCCTTGTGTACAGCACCTTCCAGGTCACGTGAGCTGGGACATGTGCATTAATTTCAATAAAAATTTTTGAGGAATTTTAAAATCATTCATGAACTCTCATCCCACCCGTGGATGAGGTTCCATGAAAAATGCAAAGGTCGTCTGGGCACTTTGCCTGCCCGCCAACCCTAAGGTTGGACGGACAACTCCATTAATTATTTTAATTGTTAATTAAATGGCCTTAATAGGCCTTTGACAGTTCAGCAGGTGCGCAACCCATTTGGCTGAAAATCCAAATGACGCATGGTGACATCAGGATGCACGCCCAACGTCACCCCGCGTCATTTTACACCTCAGCAAACGGGCCCTGCCCCCGCAGGCCGAGCCAAAGGTCCTCCCCCAAGTGTTCATTCTGGGGTCCCACCTAAACAGAATTAAGAACTGAAAAATTTATAAGACTTTGTTAACATATTAGTTAACATATTGCTTAGCATGCCTACAAGAGAAGCAACAATCAAAGTCAATGAGGCGCTGGGTAATAGTGACAAAACTGGCAGAGCTGAAATCTCCAGAGGTAATGCTGAAGCTATACAGCCTAAACTTTCAGGAGATCATCCAATTCTAAAGCAATGAAGAGGAGAGCAATAATGAAAAACTTAATAAATCAAAGGTCCCAGATTCATGTTGGACTGCCATGACTTCTTGTAAGAGCAGAACAATCTAACAGCCTGTAATGCCAATTTTATTTGAACAGCCTAAATGCTCATCGGAGTTTCCAGATGAAAGCTGGTAATGTGTGAATACATTCATGCACCAGCAGAGCATCATATTATTTATATGAAGCCATTAGAAGGGACATTGGTCCAAATGTCACACCCACTTGGAAGTGCTGGCATTTTGCTAAATGGATAAAAATGCCCAAATTTTCTAACGCCTTTGTGCCATCTACTTTACACCACCGAACTGGGCCAAAGATTTCCCAAAATACTTCCTTATCTGTGACCTAAGTTTCACTGTTTGTAGCTTTTGAGTTTTGCTATAAAATACAGTATTTTTTCAATAGGAAACTTTAGGATGTGTACTTTCTTTGAGGAAATATCGGTATTTAAGAAAGACCTTATTTAGAGATTTTTGCTGAGTGTTGGTTATAATCTTAACCTGCAGATAATGCTCACTTCTCCTATTTTATATGGCTCAGGGTAGACATTCTCATCTGATTCACAACTGCAGTATTAGGATGCAGTAGTTGTTTGACTATAAATATATTACTATTTTCAAAAATATATTTGAATCATTAATCTAATTACTATCCAGAATCATCCAACACTATCCACTCTTTTGCTAATGATTTCAACTTTACATTCATCAGCCACCTTCATGCCCTGAATGCAAACCATCTCAATCTCTCTCATTGTCAGTGGATGCATCACAGCATTTTGCCCTCTTCCATTATCTTTTTTTGAAGAGTTCAAAAACATTTGACATTCCTGGGGTGCAATCATGCTGCATAATAGCAGCATCTGAATACATTAGCATGTTTGTATGAAATTCTTCCATCTATTATTTTAAGGAAGATATTAAATCATTTAAAACAAAACTGGCTGGTACTGAACATTAATAAAGATAACTGGTGCTTAAGTGGCTAGGATAACCTTACCTATTAAGGCAAGTTTATCTTAAGCCAAGTGCTAAGAAGCCCAGCCCCCAGTGATGGGTCTCCCTCTCCAAATTGCATGAATGAGCCAAGCTGGATGTTCACCCATCAAAAGTGCATTGGAGTACTGCAGACCAGAACTACCAAGTCTGTCAGAGGGTTGACTCAGCTTCAATGTCCCATCACATCTCACCTAGACGCTAGTCCAATATACAGCTAGAAGCCTTGGTTACCACCACTCCAATGTAAAATGGATGAATATTCAACAACTAACAAGGGTTAAGCCCTCATTAGACAGCAAATACTCTGCTGCCATGCACTAATTATCTCTACTTTGCTTCACAGTGAGCTCTGCCAAGTGACCAACGCCCTCAGCCAGCCAGTCCCTCAGTTCCATCCAGGTCCTCACCTCCAGCCAAGAGGACACCTTGTCCATTGAAGAGCTAGAAATAAGCAGCCTGGAAGATCCATCACAGTGCTTACCCACACCTTGCACCAGCACAGAGACACACGCACCTCAGTGAGACCTAGATCTAGAGCAGGCTCAGGTATACAATCTGTCACCATGCGGACATGTGTCCGCAGCAGGATGGAGGCAGGTCCAGCTGAGCTCCCCGGCACTCAAGGGACTGCTGGGGAAGATGCATCTGTGAGATCTGAGTCAGATGATGAGCCTTTGGACTCGGCCTTCCAAGCCATTGTGGAGAGACAGTTGCAGGAGGGGGAACATCATGCTGTTGGAAGCCCTCAGCAGAGTGGCACATGAGTCGGATGAGTGTGTCCACCTGCTCTCTGATGAAGTGGCACCCACATGTGTGCGTATGGAGGTCTACATGGGAAGGATGGCGGATGCCATGGAGGCCCTGGTCCAATAGAACGCAGAGATACACGCAGACCTGTAGTAGCCTTGGGTCAGTTCCTGCAGTGGCAACATGAGAGGGAAATGGGGCACCTCGACATCCCTCCAGGTGCTCCTTTCCCTCAAGGAGTAAGGCTGAGGTGCTCGATGACCCGAAGGGAGGAGGAGTACACCCGTAGGTCATCTACTCAGGAATCTCAGAGGCTGTCTGCTCCCTCCGAGTCCCTTTTGCCTGTGACCCCTTCAATCTCATCCTCTGTCACCGCAGAGGGAGCAGCTGGCCCACAGGAGGACAGCAAAAGTCGGCCAGGGCCCTCAAAGCCTCAGCTGTCCAGAGGACGCACACCAAAGTCATCAGGGGCAATAGGTTCAACCATTGCACAGCCTGTCTCAGCCCCTGCTGCAGATGCCAGGGCAGCACCTAGAAGAAGTGGTAGGTCTAGAAAAGTTAAGAAATTCTGATCACAGTTGGTTGCTCAGGTGAACACATTTTGTCACTTTATAATCTGAAAACATTTTCACTTTCACTGAATAATGTATTTCAGCTTCATTTACAAACTTCTTGAGTCCACCTACTGCATCTGCCCCCAATAGCAGTTCAGCTGCATGCAGCTGGACCATGAGAGATTCTGGAGGGAGAAGTGTGTGTGTGGCAGGGCCTTTCGGAGCCTCCTGCAAGCACTGTCCCATACATGCAGAGCCTTCCTCCATCACACGCATTTTACTGTCCCGAGCATTTTCAATACTTCCTGTTGGGTTCACTTTCAGTAGTCCACCTGAGCTGACCTGTATCTCCGCCCACCCACTGTTCACACTCCCATGCAGCACCTGTGTCCGTCCAACACAAGGCTCCGCTTACTTTCAAATTACACAGCATTGTAGTCATTAAGTTTCTGATAAGCTCCCCCTTCCTTTCCCCTCCCCCAGCCACCCATTTCCTTTCCCCCATCACAGTCCACCCCCCGGCATCACCTTCGACCTCCCCATTGTTAGCCTGCAGCCCAAATCCTTGTCATTCCAGGATGTCCAGGTGAACATGCACGTTCCCTACCTTCCCGAAAATCTCACCCCTATCCAGATTGGCCTCCCCAGCTATCCCCAGGGTGTGTGTTTGCCTCTGTGTCCCGACCACCACCCTTGCTGCCCCCTCTACCAGTACCGAGGCACCCTCACCCTCCCATCCTATCGGCTCCCTCTGTCCCTGTCACACTCCCCATTCCCTCCTACCACGCCCACTCTGGGGTCGCTCCCCAGGAGGCAGTCACTGACTTCACAGACCCCTCCCTTGCAAATTCACGTGGTCATTCCCCCCCCACTTTTCCCTCCTCCACCCTTACTCCTTCCTCCACTCTTACTCCTTCCTCGCCTCAATACTCCCTCCTCCCACGTGTATTCCATCCCCGCTCCAAACTCCCTCCTCCTCCTGGACACCTTCCCCACTTTGAACTCCCTCCCTCCCCCGGACAACTTTCCCCCCTGAACTCCCTCCCTTACACCTTCCTCCCACCTTATACCTACCTCCCTACTTGTACCATTCTGCTCCTTTACAACCTTCTCCCCCATACTCCATCCTCTCCCCGGACACCTCCTTCCTCCTCCCAACCTCACCCCGCCGATGCCTTCACACCCCACCCCTTCCAACCTCACTCCCCAACACCAACGCCCCCCAAAACTCACCCCCCGCCATCTTCTCCCCCTCTTCCAGCCACACCCCCGACACCGTCGCTGTCCCCCCCACCCCCCAAATCTCCAACCTCAACCACTCGCCTGTACACATCTCCCACTCACACCTAGACCTTCATTTCCACCCTCCCACCACTCTTCGCCAATCATCTATACCATCCCACGGCGGAGCCTGTAAAGTTCCAAAGCCTCAGCGAATTTGAAGCTGCTGCATGGACACCTCCCACCTTCCGAGCGCTGCTTTGCGGTGGATCCATGTGCATGAGGATCCACCCAGCATGTGATGCACATGTTCCTCCAGGGTCCGGTAGCTTTAGGGTTCCATCTTCTCCTTGGATCTGAGCAAGACCGGAAAGGTAAGTCCCGGCTCCTACATGTCACACTGGTACAGATGTGTTCTGGGCAGGCGTGTTTTCCCACTGGCGTAAATGGTAAATTGGGCATGGGGAACGATTCCAGTCAGACCTTACTTCGCATCCCACTAGCGGGATGTGAATCAGTTTCACACCGGCCTCCAGCAGGATTCGGGATCAGCCATGGCAGACACGATTGGATGGTCCCGCTGTGATTTCACACAGGCATGAAACTGATTTTTGCCCTTCCCGCTAAATTCTGCCCCCCACCCCCACCCGCCATGATGCCCACCGCCAACAGGAGAAGAAAATTCCAGTCTGTGAAACTTTCCAACACTTCCCCACTACTCCCAAAGGGAAAAAAAACATGTGTGAAGATACAAACAATCAAAAATTCCTCATTCCGCTGCTCCTCATGACAACCTTAGTTGTGACAATGTTTTAACCTCTTAGAATCCCTTCATGCCCTACTTCCCCTTGATTTTCATTGTATGTAAATTTAAAGCCTGTAAATATCATCAGGATACCACCACAACCAATCACAGCATTTGTATTAAAAACATAGGATAAATGCAGACCAGGTGTAAATACATCACAAAGCAATCGTTTAACATCCTGGACATATTAATTAGGATGAAATAGAATGCTCAACATCTAATGATTCTTATGTAGTTGCTCTGGCATAATGATTGAATCTCCAAGACTTTTGATAGATTTTCCTGGTAGTCTGTACTTCATCCATAAAAGCTTATATCAAGATTTATGTAGTGAAATGTAACAGCATTCCAATATTTAGTACCATGCCAACATATCACCTAAATAATTCTGATTCACTAATTTACTTAAACCATGGTGATTATAGTTTCCTTCAATCAAAGTAAATATCTATACTAAAATATTTGCTACATTATTAAATATGATCCCTTGACAGGAAGTCTTGAAGGACTGCTCTTTCGTTCACATACTTTCCTATTGCAAATACAAATATAGTGGTGCCTGTACTCACTCTTTTTAGTGTATTGGCTGTGCTTCAAGAACACAGGAATTTTTTAGGCAAGTGAATTTGCTGGATGCTGATTTCCTTTATTGTACACCACTAAAACAGTGACAATTTCTGGAATTCCGACTACAAGTATTTATAATTGCATCTAACTGCTTCTGACAGGGTCAATTTGCTGGCATATTTTTTGGTTGTCCTCATTTCAATCAGGTCTCCTCAAAATCATGGCATTCCCTCAGGTTGTACCATTGGATGCCATTATCATGAAGGAGGAGAAGGAGCAGCACACGATAGAGCTAAAGCGAGTCAGGTACCATTTAATGAGGATATGAATGTGTCAGACGTTGCATAAAACAGACAAAATAGGCTGAATTTTCCCTGCCCCATGGTGGATTGGGGGGTGGGTGGGCTGCAGGGAAATGGGGGAGAAGTCATGGCGTTAATGATTCCTTTAAGTAGCACTGGAAATGGTCACTTCCAAATCTGTACTGGCCATGATTTGCAGGCAGGTTATGTAATTCTAGTGGCACTGATCAACATGGAAATTGCATGGGCGACTATAGTTTTATTGTCATTCAATATTTCCAGCTGATGCAGGAGGCACTTAAATGAAGATCTGTCCAAAAATCAGAGCGGGCTGACCTCCAGTGCTAAATCATGGGCTTTTATTTTGTAGTTTTTGTCACACAACTACTGAATTTATAGACATAATTGAAGAGATAGCGAGAAGAAAATCTTCCCCATAAAAGCTAAACTATCTGTCCAGATTCCTTCTTATAACTAGAGTTCATATTTCCCTGCAGTGGTAATGATTATCTCAACCACATTATTAGATCAATTTAACAACACTCCTTAGAAATGTGAATCCTCAGTAAGAATTTCCTGAGGCTTCTTTTCTCAAGCATGAGCATTCCCTATGTTTTTGCAGCCGCTTTATAGCTTAGGTACCTGATTCAAGTTGCCTCAGGTTGTCAGGTCTGATTATCAGGAGCACTTCCTTGCCATCCAACTGCAAGAAATTGGCAGTGGGGGAGAGATAGCAATTTGTTCCAAAATTATCTTAACAATTGTTGACTAAATCCACAGGGACTTTTCATCACAGACCTTTCCCTATTGACAGGGTAAGATTTGCTATTCATTTAATCAAAAACATACACACCAGGAACATTCAGAATTAGCACGTACAGTGGCAAAAGCAGCCACAGAATTCATGATAGCTCATGAGCAGCCTCTCAGCAATACCTTGAATGGGATTAGTTTTAAGTATCAGTGTACAGGAATTGACTACAACTCTCTGAATTTTGGAGTGCATGGTCAAATTAGCATTTTCTGCCTTTTTAGCAGCAAGCTGGCTTGAAATAAATTGATTTCTTGTTGCAAATACAAGGTATATAAGATTTTTATATTTTACAACTGTGCCTTTAATGTAAGGGAAAATAGAGGAAGCCATGTGATCTGTTCTGAATTTTGCCCAACAACAAACTTGCCTGGTTTGATTGTTAAAGGTTACATGGGGTCCCAGGTTGTTTTACTGGGGAGAAGGTGTGAGATGTTCACACCTGTAGACAATGGCAAGAGCATCTCTGATGACTATGGGCAGATTGTTCAGTCCACTGGTCTCACAGGGAACTTTTAGGAATGTCAGGTTTTATAAACGGTTATACTTTAATCTGTCAATTCAATTCCAAGACAGAATGGAGCTCGGGCGTCTAGAAGTAGATAATTAGTATTTTTACCTGGCTACAAGGTCCATGTGATTCACATTGACAAGGGGATGGGCTTTAGGAAGGAAAAGTCAATAGAAAGCCATTATATATCAGGTTGCAGGTTTTAGTAAGATATCCCCAAACCTCATAGATAGGTCCATCTGCAAGAATCTGAGAGAGAGAGAGAGAGAAAGAGAGGGGGAGGGAGAGAGAGAGAGACAGAGCAGAGAGAGATAGATACAGCCAGTCCTGCACCTGAAGCAGAGAAAATGCTGTCTTTATTATTCACCATATGGATGGTGGCTCGCACTCAGATTGACAAGATCAAGTTCATGAAGATTTAAATAAGGCTAGAAGATTCATCTAGCTTTGGCTAGAGGGAGAAATCGCCAGGGTAACCTTCTCCGTGAAAGTCAGTCCTGGGCTCAGAAGTTACCCAGCTGGGAAAGGGAAAATGAAGTAGGCCACTGGAAGTGGGAAATAGCTTTTGACTGGTTCCAGGAGAATAAAGTGCTCATTTAAGTGACAGTATAAAGTATAACTGTGACAGGTTATTTTTGGTTGTTTTCAAAGTTAAGTTGGGGGAGCCTTCCCAAATAGACTGGAGTTTAAGTTGCCTCCAAAAATAGTGTTTAATAAATGTTGGTTTTAGTTTGTTTGTTAGAATAAAAACCTTAAAACTTGAAACTTTGTTGCGTGATCCTTCCAGTCAGTTACTGGAGATTCAAATATCTTTTTACAAGTTATCGATCCCTACATGGTTTATAACACGTTGGTCATGATTTTGAAACCAGATACTTTTTTTTCAGCTATGCAGAGGATACAAGCTGTTGTTGCATATACCACATTAAATACATTCTGCCTAATATTCAGAATGCAGTTTGATAAATTTCTAGTTGAAAATTTGAACAACTCTGCCTGCTCTCACGCCACCTCTCAACCACAGTACAAATTGTGGGGTGGTGTCAGAATTCAAACAAACTAACATTACAGAATAAATTACAACAGCAAATAGACCTAAAATATAACATGGCAGAAAATAACAACTGCAAGAGCAAAAGGAAGTTTTTGTGGTTAATCATGCATTTTGGTGTTATCCTTGGCTTAGTAGTCACACTCTCTGATACACAGGGCAGAATTTAGTTATGGAGATACAGGTCCTGCTGGCAGAACTGGAAGCTGGTCAGAAGCGGCCGGCTAAGCATGATCACTCAGCGGTTTGCCAATTAACTTTTAGAGTTCTTGGGGCTTGTCTAGTAATGTAACAGGGAAGGAAGCCACGCTAGGAATCCTTGCGTCCTGGTGTCATCTGATGCTTGTCCAGATGTTGGCGCCATTTTTGAACAGTAACCAGCCCTGCCTGACAAGTTAAAAGGCCGTTTGACTGCTGCCCTGACAGCAGCAGAGTGAAATGCATGAGAAGTTCAGAATATTAGACCACAGTGCTGAAAAGGTGATCTCTGAGTGAGGATCTGAAGTTACAAAGCTCCAAAAGTCTCATCCTGTACATTCAGAACTAGAGTAAGACTTCAGAAAAGAAGCTCCAGAGACTTAAAGCGAAGAGATGACACTGAGAATACATAGGCCAGGATTTCCCGGTCGGCGATCGGGTGGGGGCGGGGGGGGGGCCCGCTCGCCGATGCGTAAAATGACGCGGGATGACATCGGGCAGAACTCCTGACATCACTGCGCCTCATTTCAATTTTCAAGTCAGCGGGGGCTCAGCCAAATCAGCTGTGCACCCGCCAACCTGTCAAAGGTCAATTGAGGCCATTGACAAAGCACTTAACATAATTAATAGACCTGCCCGTCCAACCTTAAGGTTGGCGGCAGGCCGGGAGCCCTGGCGGGCTTCAGAGAAAGCATGAAACCTCATCCACGGGCGGGATGAGGTTTCATGTAGGTTTTTAAAAATTTAATAAAAGTGTAACTAAAAGTGATGGTCATGTCCCAACTCATGTGACAGTGAGGGGACATGTCAGGGAATTTTTTTTCTCTATTTTTAACATTTTTTATTGTGCAGCCGATCTCCCTGAGGCAGCACTTAGCCTCAGGGAGGTGAGTGAACTCTTTTACGTGCATGCGCGAAGGAGCGCACTCTCGGCTCAGGGAATTCCCCCCCTGCCCACACAGGGAGCGCATAGTCTTAATTGGCCTGCCCACATTAAATAGCGGTGTGCCCCCGATTGGGGGCACTGATTGGAGGCGCGCCTCCACGCGCCCGCTCCTGAACTCCCCCCCCTCCCGACGGGGGGAAATTCTGCCCATAGGATTGCCCCACAGTTCAGCCCTGCTTTCCTGCATGACCTCCTTGTTGTAAAATGTTGCATGTAGTTCACTAGGTATCATGAAGAGGTTCTGAGTCTTGTATAGTTTAACAGTAAGTGTTTACACATTAACAATGTACATGTATACAAGCTACGAGTTGACTCCATTCTTACCTCCATACACATCTCTGTCCAGTCCAAAACTTCCCTCAAGATTCAGGTCATGTGTTCCTTTTCATCATAATGTGGGCAGTACGGTACCCAGCCCCACATTAACCCTTTCTATGCCAGACCTTTATAGTACACTCCTCCTTGCTGTGTGAGAATGGTGGGAAGTCTCGTTCCCTGCTAATGGGAGGCAGAGACCCTCCCAGCTAACCAAGGAAATATGGATGGAGATCACAGTGGAGGTAAGCAGCCAGGGCATGCAACAAAGAGACTGGCTCCAATGCAGGAAGAGGGTCAATGTCCTACTCCAAACTGCAAGAGTGAGTCTCAGTGAATGATGTGCGCGTTTGAGCTGCAGGCTGGGCAGCAAGTGAAGGGCCACCACTTGGGAAGCGATCAGGTGGACGGTTGCGTGTATGGTCGACCCCATCAGCAGCTGGCTGTATGTGGGTGACAGGCATCGCTTGGTGCCAGCGCCCTCCAAAGCTTGTGACAGTGATTGTGTGGGAGACACATTCGCAACACCCATCATGGCCTGAGGGAGGGCTGGAAATAAGGGACCCACCTCATCACGGTCTGGATACTCACTCTTGCCTTCTGCCTGCAGGAGAAAAGAAAAACAACAACCAGGAAAGGGTAAAGATGGGGGTTCCAACACCTGACCCTAGACCCTCTCTTAGCTGAGGCACTTGAGTTGGCCAGAGAGCAGGGCGGCCACTCCATGTCTGATAATAAGGTTAGAGTGATGGATGAAGGAGGGCTAGAGCTTTTTCACCACCTCTGAACACAAAGGAAAAACACTGCACACATGGATAGAAGTAGGGCAGTATAGGATAGAGGAGCTAATTGTGTGGTGTTCTGCTTTGTGGGGGCAAGAGCTCTACAAGGAGGAGGAAAGGTCAGCACTGAAGCTGTTCAGATCTCCTCTGAGGAAGAGAGTGACCACACCTCAGAGGATGCAGCATCACATCTTTCCCTCACACCATCCATCAGTGCAGATACAATCACTTCAGTGGGAATGCATGAACAATTCAGCTTGGGTTCTCACTCTGGTGAGCATCTCACTGAAATACAAATGCAGTTGATGAAGGCTGTGGCAGCCGAGGACCCCAGTGGTCAGAGAACTATTAGAGGCCAGTCCCATGCTGCACTCCAGGCTGAAAACAGGCCTCTGATGTTGGCCACACTGAATCTGCTGGAGTTGCAGTGACAAACGGGAGAATCTGGCAGAGCCAACTGAGGCATTGAGCAGGCAGGCATGGATGGAGGAGTCCATCCAGACCAGGAGTTCTGTCTTGTTCAGGCACATGAGCACATGGCTTTCTCCATAGAGAGGCTAGCAACCATCATGGAGAGGCAGATCCAGCAGTGAATGCCAAATGTGAGCACTAACCTGTAGACCACCACTGTGGCCATGAGCTCACTGCAGCAGTGGACCAGCGAGAGGTGGACACTTCCCTTGGACATCCCTTCAGGTGCATCTCCATCCACAGAAAGAAGGGGGGTGCCCTCATGCACCGAGAGGCCAGAGGAGCTGCAGCCTAATGCATCTGAGGGGCACCCTCACTGTGCTCCGAGGGCTGACAGGAGCTTACCAACCCCTCTGCCAGTGACTTGAACTTCTCCAGCAGAAGTGGCCAGAGGAGAGGCTTTTGCACTGGCACAGGAGCCCCTCAGTTTGTTGGAGATCAGCAGCCTTCCTCCACCTCAGCTGCAGATGCCATGGACACACCTCATCGCACCAAAAGGAAACACGGTAAACTCAGCATTTATGTACACCAGGGTAGCCAGGTGTTTACAACTTGGTGTTAATGTATTGCTGCTTGTGCATGATTAAACTGTATTTATGTTTTTACTGATGTGTTATTTATTCATTGATGGCTGCTTAATGACTGGCTGATGGAGCACTTGGATGCCCATGTACACATGGGGAAAGTGTCAGCTGCTGAATGACTCTGTCTGAGGAATGGCACAGGTCATAAGCAGAGGCTGGGCTATGAGGTCACAGTGTTCTGAGCCGTGGTTTTTTTGAGGGGCTAATGCACCCTGGAGAACAGCTGCCAAATCATGGCAAAGGCGGATGCTGGAAGCAGGTGAGGATAAAGTTTTCGTGGGCCTTCCTAGCACATATCTCATTTTTCTGGCCCCTACTTCAGGAAGGTGATGTTCCACTCTGGCCAACTCAACCCACTCTTCTCCATCATCCCTGTCAACTGAGGACTGTGTCTCTTTCATGTCTTCAGGGTGCAAGGTTTCACTCCCTTGCTGCACTAGGTTGTGCACAGTGCAATGGACAACAGTGATCATTGTTGACAACACCCTTGCTGGGTTGTGCTGTAGAACTCACCTGGACTGGTCCAGGCAATGGGAATGCATTTTGAGCAGGCCTGATGCCTGCCTGATTTTTTTTTATTCATTCACAGGATATGGGCTTCGCTGGCTGGGCCAGCATTTATTGCCCATCCCTAGTTGAACTTGAGAAAGTGGTGGTGAGTTGCCTTCTTGAACCGCTGCAGTCCATGTGGTGTAGGTATACTCACAGTGCTGTTAGGGAGGGAGTTCCAGGATTTCAACCCAGTGACAGTGAAGGAACAGCAATATATTTACAAGTCAGGATGGTGAGTGACTTGGAGGGGAACTTCCAGGTGGTGGTGTTCCCATCTGTCTGCTGTCCTTGTCCTTCTAGGTGGTAGGGGTCATGGGTTTGGAAGGGGCTGTTGAAGGAACCTTAGTGAATTCCTGCTGTGCATCTTGTAGATGGTGCACACTGCTGCCATTGTGCGTCAGTGATGGAGGGAGTGAATGTTTGTGGATGTGGTGTCAATCAAGCCGGGCTGCTTTGTCCTGGACGGTGTCAAGCTTCTTGAGTCTTGTGGGAACTGGACTCATCCGGGCAAGTCCCGATTGTATACCACTGTGCCGCCACTTCTGCTGAGCCTGTCTTGCCGGTGGGACAGGACATACCCAGAGATGGTGATGGTGGTGTCTGGGACATTACCTATAAGGTATAATTCCATGGGGATGACTATGTCAGGCTGTTGCTTGACAAGTCTGTGAGACAGCTCTCCCAATTTTGGCACTAGCCCCCAGATGTTAGGCTGAGATTGTCGGTGTCATTTTCAGTGCCTAGGTCGATGCCAGGTGGTCCGTTCAGTTTCATTCCTTTGTTGTGACTTTGTAGCCATTTGTTATGGCTGAGTGGCTTGCTAGACCATTTCAGAGTCAACAACATTGCTGTGGGTCTGGAGTCATGTGTAGGCCAGACCAGGTAAGGACACCAAATTTCCTTCCCTAAAGGACATTAGTGAACCAGATGGGTTTGAACAACAATCAATAATGGTTTCATGGTCATCATTAGACTTCTAATTCCAGGTTTTTATTGAATCTGCCATGGTGGGATTCAGACTTGGGTCCCCAGGACATTACCCTGGGTCTCTGGATCACTAGGTCCAGTGACAATACCACTATGCCATCACCTTCTCCCCCAAATGATGGCCCATGTGGAGCTGTGATTAGCATTGTACCTTTCCTTGGCCTCACTGTGAGGGTACCCTCCTGGAATCGTTATCCAGGTTCAGAGGGTAGCCCCTGTCACTGAGGATCCATCTCTATAGCTGCAGATGTGGTTGGAAGGGATGTGGCATCTGGGAGTGCTGAAGCATGTAAGCATCATGGTTGCTGGCTGCAAATCAGGCACCGACCTACAGAATGCACTTCCTGTGATCGCAAAGTATCCAAGTGTTGATTGAAGTCCTTCCTGTATTGATAAATGCTGTTGGCTGGTCAGATGGGCCTATTATGACCACATGTGTGCAATTGTTGATACCCTGTGCACATGGAAACCCAACTATGACAGCAAATTCTACAGACCTCTCTGCATAGCATATAAATTCACCAGCCCTCTTGCACAGCGCATTGGTGACCTCCCTTATTCAGTGGTGTGTTGCTGCCTGCAAGATCCCACACATGTCCCTGGTGGATCCCTGGAAGGTTTCGGCAGCATAGAAACTGAGTGCCGTGTCACTTTGAGCACCACTGGCAATCCCATGGAATGGAGGTTGCCCTGCATTATGGTGCACTGCTCTCCTGATGGATAGCCTTGGATGTCTTAATGAAGCTCTGGTCCCTCTTATTGAATGGCGAAGCAGGCTCAAAGGGCCAATTTGCCTACTCCTGCTCCTAATTCGTATGTTTGTATGTACCTCAGCAGGAATGGAAATCGAACATGCGCTGTTGGCGTTATTCTGAACTAGTCATCCAGCCAACTAAGCTAACTGACACCCAGGGACTATATACTTGTTTCAAATTCTTTAAATGTATGCCATTGTTTGTCCACTGTCATATATTTTAATGTAATTTCCCAATCCACCTAATCTGACTTGCTTCTCATTCCATGTAGCCTCCTTTGTTCAAATTTAAGATTTAAGTTTCCTTTACTACAAGGTTATTAGTTAACCCTTTCTCATTACATAATACTGGCATTGTTATTTCACTACTTGGGTCCTCAACATTCTGTTCAATAAAACTATCTTGTGTTTATTCTGTGACCTTACCCTCTGTGCTGTTGCTATGAATTTGGTTTGTGCAGGTTATATGAAGATTAAAGTCCCCATGATTATTATATTACTCTTATTTCATGTACCTTTGTGGGGGTCAGTAAACTCAGTTGGCTAGATGACTAGAGTGTGATACAGAATAATTCCAATGGCATGGGGTCAAATGGCAGAGATAGTTCACGGAGGCCTGCCTCTGCACACTTGCAAAGTGGTGCGTTTCAAGCTATGTATAACCAATAATGGAGAGAGATGTTTATGATCTTTCGTGGACTATAGCTAATTGCCTTACCACTATATGTACCTTTAATTTCCTGATTTGTGCTCTGCCTGACACTACAACTAATGTTAGGGGGTTTATAAACTACTCCCATCAGTGTTTTCTGCCCCTGTTGTTTCTAAGCTCCAGCCAAACTGATTCTACAGCCGGGATTTTCTGCAGCAATGCAGCCGGCCAGCTAAAAATCTATTGGCGTTTGGCAGGACCAGATGATCCTGCTGGCGGGCAGGGTCAGAAAATCCCACCCTATGTCTTGATTTTCTGAACAAAAATCCTTTCTCTTTACTCTCTTTATCAGAGCTACTGCACCCCATTTCCTTTCCCATTTTACCTATCTCTTTTAAAAGTTATATACCCTGGAATATTTAGTTCGCAACTTTCATCACTCAGCAAGTGTGGCTCTGTAATGGCTATTAAATTGACCCCATTCATTTCTATCTATGAGATTATTTCATCTATTTTGCTGCGTATATTGCACCCATTCAGAGGTTGTACCTTTAGCTTAAATATTTTTTTTCTATTTTTCTCTCATATCGCCTTAGGCGGGGATGCCCCATTACCCTTGTCAAACTCTCTGTCCCTTTGTCATGAAGAGATATTAATGTGTATAATGTTATTGGAAATTATTTTAAAATTGGAATTGTAGTAGGGTCTGTGTCTACGTGTGTGTCTGTGTGTGGTTTAATTGAATTAAAGACAGCTAATCTGGATGCTCTGATGTATAGTAATTTGAGATGTTAATTAGATAAACGTAAGGCGTAAAAGGTAAAGTGTAAATTTGCATTTGTTGAATAAGCCATTCAAAAGAATGGGTAAAATCTTTCACCTAGCTGGGAATGCCAAGCAATGTGTTTATATTACTAATAAAATTGGTGGAATGAAAGAATTATTGTTAGGAGAGGTAAAATTAAAAAACTTAGTAATACAATGGAAAATTTACATTCAAAGGGAAAGCAAGGTATAAACAGAAAGAAGTTTTGTGTGTGCAGGGCAGAAGCATATAAGATCTAATCAGCCTGTAAACCTACTACTATGCAAAGGAAGCAATTTGAAAGGAATCTAATTTTGAATTTGTAAGGTCAAATGTGCTTTGCCTGGTGTCTGTTAAAGTCTATGGGTTATTGTTGCCTTTGTGAAGATTTACCTGTGAGTTATTAATTTGGGGGTTTGTTTAAAAATTATTATGGTAGTAATTTATAGACATGTGTATGTGTTTAATTAGTTGTTAAATTAATAAATGTTTAATTTAGTTTTACATAAAAACTTCTTGAGACTTGGTAGTTTTATTCCTGAATTCAGAGCTGCATCTCAAATGCACCAATTGAAAAAAGCAAAATACTGCGGATGCTGGAAATCTGAAACAAAAACAAAAATAGCTGGAAAAACTCAGCAGGTCTGACAGCATCTGTGGAGAAGAAGACAGAGTCATACAGACTCGAAACATTAACTCTGTCTTCCTCTCCACAGATGCTATCAGACCTGCTGAGTTTTTCCAGCTATTTTTGTTTTTGTGACACCAATTGAAAATATAGGTTATGACGGTTGTTCAAGTTTCCCTCTGGGATTTAAACAACTCAGCCTTTACCAACTGCTGTGTCATAAAACCCTTCCTAACCCACTCTGCTTATTTTACCAAAATCACTACTCCATTTCTCCCACTTCTTTTGAATTTACTTTCTCCTGGGTGCTCCCAGCCTCCCTTTATTAGTTTAATGCAGTGACTACTGCCCTAGTTATTCGATTCACTAGAATACTGGTCCTAACCCTATCTAATTGGAGCACATCCCATTGAAGCAGGTCCCTCTTTTCCCCATTACTGATGCCAGTATGCCAAAAATCAAAACCCCTACCTCCAACACCACCCTTTGAGCCACACATTTAACCTTCAAACCTGATTGTCCCAATGCCAAGCTATGCGAGATTCAGGTAACAATCCAGAGATTATTATCTGTGAGGTTCTCCATTTTAATTTCAACCCCGGCTCCTCTAAACCAGCAAAATGGCAGCAAAAATTAATTTTACCCAGTCAAGTGAATTTTGCATGCACATTCATACTTGTGTGTTTTCAACTGAAGATGAAAGCACAAGAACGAGAAGCGTCCATGACATAGTTATCAAACAACCAAAATAGTTCCTCATTCAAAAATACTAAGCAAGAAGCAAAAAATTCACAGATTATTGAATAGCAGAGCAAAACTAATGACAATAAGTTGATATAAGTATCTTGACTGGATCGCGTAATGATCACATTTTACTTGACACACATGCTTGTGTTTCCAACAATCCTTTAAATATCACTCTCTACAACTGTTGTATAAATACAGTCATTATGATAGTTTTGAATCTTGCATGGATTACATTTCAAGAGTAATTTTTTCTTTTCAGTGCTTCTAGTAGAGATGCCAGGAGCATATATTAGATTTCAAGCACAGTTTCCCACAATTTTCCACTAAAAATGACAATTTACTTCATCATGAAAATTCTAGTTGTCAATGGGTTAAGTTATATTACCACATGGAAAACAAGGTTGGCCTATCAATAGGGCTGCTGTTTTATGCTGGAATAATAAATCAAATTCTGGTTTCCTGACATAAGATTGAAGACTTTTTCCTAGTCTTTAGGAGATTGCATTCTGTAATCCTCACCAATTATAATTAGGCCCGTTGGCTTGCAGTGCCTCAATGGCCAAATTCCATTTTTATTGCACAGGATTTCGAGGATCATAGGCTGTGATTGCATTCATTTATCTGCAAAAGTCACAAAACGGTGGCCTCATTTATCATGGATGAGTAATATATTTGTCATAGGTATGAAAGATTCAGAATGAGTAGTGCTGGGGCAAACGTGGGTTTACTGAGCTCTTTGACCAACATACATAATGATCCCTGGATTTTAACATCACACTGGTGGTCTGTCAAATGTGAACAAACATCTCGACCAGCATTGTTTTTAAAATCTTAATGCACGACATCCATTGGTGCAGCATAAGACAATAAGTAAAGCAATGAGCCATAATATCCAGAGCCTCTGAATTTCATAAGGTAGCTTAAACTCCATAAATATCACAACATCTCAATCTATTTTCTGGCTGTGATACCTCATGCTCCTCAAATTGTTGCCCCTACGGACTCTATCCATCAGGCAATGTTCGGTTCCAGCCCAGCCTGCCTTCACTTCATGTAAACCGCCATCTGAAATGGCATAACATGTGGAATAATGGAAAATGTGGAGTTACAAGGCAGTAATCCAATCAAAAATTTTAGATGTGTTTAAACTTGAAACTGAAGTGCAAGGAAGTCTAGCAAAGTCACCCGAACTTTATGATTAAGGTGTATTCAACCCTGTTTTTTTAAATCATTTTTAATAGAATTATTGAAATTTATGGCACAGATGGGGCCATTCAGCCCCTTGTGTTTGTGATGGCAAAAAAAAAGAGCCATCCAGCCTAATTCCATTTTCCAGCTTTTCATCTGGAGCCTTGTAGGTTACAGCACTGGAAACAGCCTCCCAGTCACAAAAATACCCAAATACAGAAGTTGAAAACACAAGAACGAGAAGCATCCACGATATAATTATCAAACAACCGAGTCCATATCCAAGTACTTTTTAAACGTGACAAGGACTTCTGCCTCAATCACCCTTTCAGTCAATAAGTTCCAGACTCCCACCACCCTCTGCGTGAAAATATTTTTCAACTCCTCTCTAATCCTTCTACCAATTACTTTAAGTATATGTCCCCTGGTTACTGATCTCTTTGCTAGGCAAAATAGGACCTTCCAATCTATTCTATCATGGTTCCTCATGATTTTATACACCTCAATTAAATCTCCCCTCAATCTGCTCTTTCTAAGAAAACAACCCCAGTCTATCCAATCTTTCCTCATAGCTAACATTCTCCAGTCCTGGCAATGTCCATGTAAATCTCCTCTGTACTCTCTCTAGTGAGATCACATCCTTCCTGTAATAAGGTGTCCATGCATGCACAGTACTCTCGCTATGGCCTACCTAGTGTTTTATACAGTTCTCCCTGCTATCATATTCCATGCCTCAGCTAATAAAGGAAAATGTATGCCTTCTTAATTATCTTATCTACGTGTCCTGCTACCTTCAGGGATTTGGCAGCATGAACTTCAAAGATCTTTTGTTCTTCTATACTTCTCAGTATGCTCCTTTTTATTGTGTATTACCTTGCCTTGTCTGTCCTCCCCAAATGTATTACCTCACACTTCTCTGGATTGAATTCTATTTGCCACATTTCTGCCCATCTGACTAGTGCATTGATATCTTCCTGCACTCTACAATGTTCTTCCTCATTATCAACCGCATGGCCAATTTTTGTATCAACTGTAAACTTCTCGATCATGTTCCCTGCAATTAAAACAAAATCATTGATGTATACCATGAAAAGCAAGGGACTGAGCACCAAGCTCTGTGGAACTCCACTGGAAACAGCCTCCCAGTCACAAAAATACCAAAGAACACAAGAACCAGGAGCAGTAGTCAACCATATGTCCTGCAAGTCTACTCTGCCATTCAATATGATCATGACCCATTGGTGTTTTGCTTCCTGCCACTGAGCTAATTTTGGCTCCAACTTGCCACTTTCCCTTGGATCCCATGTGCTTTCAGCTTTCTGACAGTCTGTCTTGTGGGACCTGCCAAAAACTTGCCAAAATCCATCTGGGCTACATCAGGTGTGCAACAACGACCCTCTTGTTATATCCTCAAAAAAAATTAGTCAAGCTAATCAGAAATGGCCTTCCCTTGACAAATCCATATTAACTGTCCTTATTTAACTTGTGCCTTTCTAAGTGCTGATTAGCAGGGTATCCACTGGAAGTTGAGTAAGGAGGGAAATTATGGGTGCAATTTTATGCTGGCAGGATTTTACAGTCCCACCGAAGTCAACGGTCTTTTGAATAGCTCGTCGCATTTTACGGCCCCACCCCCACCACAACGGGGCCGTAAAATTCCTCCCTTAGTCTGCTGGGTGGAACATGTTGTGGCCCCATCGCATTTTGATTAAGTATTCATGGTGGCTCCCAGTGCTTTCTTCCAGCATTGTCTTCCACTAGCATTCACCCCAGTGTGGGAAGGAAATCCTGTCCAGCTTCAGGGTTTCATGCTCAGCAGTAGCTTTTAGGGGTAGGCTACCAGCTTCTTTAATGGGAGCAGAGACTCAGAAATTTTTTTTTTAAGTCATTCACGGAATGTGGGCTCCGCTGGCTGCGCCAGCATTCTTTGCCCATCTGTTTGATTGTGAATACGTGGACTGGAGTCTAGCTTACAATGATAACTTACAGAGCCATGACACCTTCAGGTGAAAATTACAGGCCTTTCTAAGAATGGTTTGCAGAGTCGAGCCTTTTGGGGTGTCTTCAGTGTGCGCTTCATATGCTGGGACAGAAGTTGGAAGGTGCCTCCATACTGTAGTTTGGAAGATGCCAGCAAGGCCTTAGTTGAACCACCTCATTATAAGAGCTCTTGTCATCTCCTTAGCACCCAGTCTCTGCTGCCATCATGTGGGTTGCAATGGTCCTGATCAATGTCTTTTTCCCCCTCTGAATCGTTGTTGGACTCATCATCTGAGGGTGCATGGTGGCCCTCCATGTCCTTATCCACAAGGTCTTCTCCTCTTCATATTGCCAAGTTGTGCAGCGCACAGCACATGACAATAATCAGGGAAACACAATCGAGGGTGTACTACAAGGTGCCAGCAGAGTGGTCAAGGCAATGAAACCACATCTTAAGCAGACCCATGGGGCAGAATTTTCCCCCTTTGCGGGGGAGGTTCAGGAGCAGGTGCATACAGGCGCGCCTCTGATCGACGCCCCCGATCAGGGGTGCGCCACCATTTTACGTGGCCGGGCCAATTAAGGCCTACCCAGCGTGACGTCCGTCAGGAAGCGCTATGCACTCCCTGTGCGGGCGGGGGGGATTCCCAAAGCCAAGAGTGCGCTCTTTCGTACATGCACACAAAAGAGAACACTCATCTCCCTGAGGCAGAGATCGGCGCCAAATTCAAAAATGTTAAAATTTAGAAGCACAAAATTCCCCTGACATGTCCCCTCACTGTCACATGCCATGATTTTAGTTAAACTTTTACTAAATGTTTAAAAACCTACATGAAACCTCATCCCACCCATGGATGAGGTTTCATGCTTATCTGAAGCCCGCCAGGGCTCCCGGCCTGCCCAACAAACTTAAGGTTGGACGGGCAACTCCTTTAACTACTGCAATTATTTTTAAATGGCCTCAACTGGCCGTTGACAGGTCAGCGGGCACACAGCTGATTCAGCTGCGTCCCCACCAACCTGAAAATGGAAATTATGTGGGGTGACGTCGGGAGTTCTGCCCAACATCATCCTGCGTCATTTTATGCGTCGGTGAGCGGGCCCCGCCCCCCCCCACTCGCATGCTGACCAGGAAATCCTGCCCATGGTTCTCTCTATAGCCGTCTTGGAGGAAGCATGCTTGGCATTGTACTTGTCTTCTGCCTGAGACCATGGGCGCCTGATAGCCATCAGAAGCCACCTCTTTAATGGGTAGCCTTTGTCACTTATCAACCAGCTGCCCAGTTAAGTTGAAGACACAAAGAGCCATGACACCTGGGAGTGCCTAAGGATATAGACATCCCAGAGTACCGCGCACACACCTGCAGGATGCACTGGTACTGGTCACATAAAAGCTGGACGTTCACTGAGTGAGACCCTTTTCAATTGATGAAAATCCCTGGCTGGCCCGCAGATGCCCTAGTGGCCACACGTGTACATTCGATTGCCCCTTGTGCTTTAGGAAATCCTGCAATAGCCCCAAAGCCTCTATTTCTCTCAGCCTGGCTCTGATCATCAATGCTGAAACATATGAAGGTTTCCACTCTTCTGTGTCTGTTACAATTTTAACACAGTGATGGGTTGCTGATTGCAAAACACCACACAGTTCACCTACTAAGATACTCTGAAAAGATCCTGGCCATAGAAGTTTGGTGCCACAGGCATTGTATGGCCAACCACACAGTTGGAACTGGCCTCCCCAGCATTCATGTTACATATGGATGTCTCTGCCTCCCTGGAGAGATATGGGCTTCCGAGACACCGGCGCTTGCGCATTTGAAGGTCATTGGAGTGCTGCCTGTGCTCCCTCCCTTCAGGATAGCATCTTCTCCTGGGGCGTACCTGCCCACCCTCCCTTCGCTGGCCTCCTGGGCCTTTAGAGTCACCATGTCGCTCATGATGCTGGCAGGTTGGTTGTTGCTGCCCCTCGCCACTAGCCTTTCTCTCTCTCTTTCTCCTTCCCTCATCCTCACTGGAGAAGCCTCCACTGCAGTGGACTATTCTCATGGTTTCCGTTGCTGCAGATACCCTGTAATCACCCCTCCTTGGTTCAAACACCTCTTCTAAGTGAGTACCTCATAGATAACCCCTGCACTTCCTCAGCAGAAAAATCGGCCACTAGTTAAACTCAGCATAACTGCACTGACCTCTCCTGCAGAATCAGCTGCCTCCTCCTGAGGGGATTTGATAGAATGAATGTGGGGAGGATGTTTCCACTTCTGGGAGAGGCTAGAACCAGGGTCACAGTTTAAAAATATGAGGTCTCCCTTTTAAGGTGGAGAGGAGGAGAATCTTTTTTTTTCTTGGGGGGGTTGTTAGAATGTGTAATTCTCTTCCTCAGAAAGCAGTGGAAGCTGTGCCATTAAATTGATTCAAGGCAGAGTTGGACAGATTTTTGGCAGACAAGGTTAAGGAAGGCAGACAGGAAACCGGAGTTGAAACCACAACCAGACCAGCCATGATCTTATTGAATGGCGGAACAGACTTTAAGGGCTGAATGGCCTACTCCTGCTCCTAAGTCCTATGTTCTGTCACAGAGGAAATCAGCAAAGTTAAGATGAAGGAATCAGCATGGGACCTACTCCGCCAGATCCTACAATCATGCAGATGAGGTGAGTACACCAAGTTTGTGTGTCGATCTAAATGGGTGCGGGCAAATTGTTATCATGGGCACTGCACCCCCTCAGCATGCAGAGACTGAACCAGGAGCTGGGTTGGTATATTTAATTCAAATTGTGTACAGTAAGTGAAATAAAGGAAGGGAAATAAATATAGGATTGAAAGAAAGATAAAAAGAGATAGAAAGGAAAAGTTTTTAAGAAGTTTTTAAATTTTATTTTTCAAGATCTCCATCAATAATTAAATTCTGAAGGAATCAGATGCCACACTTCAGAAGTCTATTTTCTATGCCAGAGAGGTCATTTAATAATAATTAAGGCTAATTGTGCTGTTAAAAATTTGCTTACACTGGAATGAACAAATCCCTACATTTTCCGGCAAGTTTAGTTTCATTCTATCACAATAGTACAGCAACTTCACAGCGTTCAAGTGCTTCAGTGCTGAGTCTCTTGATGAGAAACAGTTATAGTGAAACTTTTGGAGGAGACAGGCAACTCAGCGAGCAGCTTCCTGATTCCCAAATTTTACTACACACGTGCAGTAACCAGAAGTTGCTGTCTGATTTATTCCTTAATGATGGCATGCAGCGCTATTTCTATTACAAATTCTGGGCCAATGTGTAACTCACTCTGCTGTGCAAACCCCACTTTAATTTTGTGGTTTTGATTTTGGTAAATCTCCAGTAAATTACATTGATTTATAAAGGTCATATTTTTACAATACCAGTAGAGTAATGTAATATTTAAGAAACAATTTGTTAGAGTGAAAACATCTTTTTGAGAGATGAGCTAGGGAAGCCCAAATTGCATTCCTCATCCATATTTATCTTGTGAAAATACCAAAACGTGCCTGAAGGTACAAATTAAATATTAGATCCATGCGCACTAATGATATCTATCTCAGACAGTGGAGAATTAGTTATTGTAAATGATGTAAGTATAGAATTGCAGTGAACTCATGTTTTTAAATTTACCTGAAGTCATGAGGTAAATTTCTGTCTTTACCACCTGGGCATGAAGCTTCATCTGAATAGAGTACATGAAGTGTAACCTTAACCCTGGATTCTGGCTTAAACAGCCGGGTGCACAGACTCCCCAAGCTCGCTGCATCTTGACAGGATCCAAGAGGCAACAGAGTGAGGGGTGATTGTTTAATGAGATTGACTTGTTGGGAAGATTTTAAAGACTAAAATTGTTAAGCCTGCATTTTGAGGATAATTCTGTCAGCCTTAAATCACTACTCTAAGTGTCAATTTCAACTTTTTGGAGTTACTTTCAAATGCCTTGAAGCATACACACCCACATTTCAACTTCCTTGTTGTCAGCCTTCATTGTAGTGGAAGAGCAACCTCTTCAGCAGCTGGACCAACAACAACAATCAGCACAACAGGATCAGCAGGAGCAACACCACCAGCAGCAACTGATTTCTCCACAGCTACATGCTGCTTCATGGGACAGGGGAGATTAACAGAAAGCTCCAGTTTGAAGGAGGCAACAGCCTGAGCAAAGTGTTGACAGAGGGTGAGCTACATCAACATAGCGAGATGAGAATGATGTCCTTGACAACAAGGTAGCGTTTGATCGGGTGCAGCATCAAAGGGCCCTGGAAAAATTAAAATCAGTGAGAATTGGAGGACAAAATCTCCAATGGTTGGTTTCATACTTAACACAAAGGAAGATGGTTGTGGCTGTTCTGCCGAAGGGCCATGAAGGCTCGAAACGTTAACTGATTTCTTCTCCGCTGATGCTGCCAGACCTGCTGAGTTTTTCCAGGTAATTCTGTTTTTGTTTTGAGATGGTTGTGGTCATTGGAAGCTAGTCATCTCAGTCCCAGAGCAATGCTGCAGGAGTTTCTCGGGATAGTGCCCTCAGCCCAGCCAACTTCAGCTGCTTCATCAATGACCTTCCCTCCATCATACAGTCAGAAGTGGGATGTTCGCTGATGATTGCACAGTTTTCAGAACCATTTGTCTCCTCTTGCCATTCGAGGGCATTACCATCTCTGAATCCTCCACCATCAATATTCTGGAGGTTACTATTGAAGAAACTGTGGCTACAAGAACAGGTCTGAGCCTGGGAATTCTGTGGCGGCTAACTCACCTCTTGACTCATCAAAGCCATTCCATCATCTACAAGTCACAAGTCAGGTGTGTGATGGATATTCTCCACTCGTCTGGATGAGTGCAGCTCCAACAACACTCAAGAAGCTCGACACATCCAAGACAAAGCAGCTTATTTGATTGATGCCCCATACACTATCTTAGCATTCACTCTCTCCATAATTGATACACACTGGCAGCAGTGTGTACTATCTATAAGATGCACTGCAGAAACTTGCCAAGGCCCCTTCGACAGCACCTTCCAAAGCTGCAACCTCTACCAGCTGGAAGAGCAAGGGCAGCAGACACATGGGAACACCATTGCCTGCAAGTTCCCCTGCAAGCCACACACCATCCTGACTCGGAATTATATTACCATTCCTTAACTGTCACTGGGTCGAAATCCTGGAAGTCCATTCCTAACAGCACTGTGGGTGTACCTGCACCACATGGACTGCAGCGGTTCAAGAAAGTGTCTCATCACCACCTTCTCAAAGGCAATTTGGGATGAGCTAAATGCTGGCTTTGCCAGCGATGCTCACATCCCATGAAAGAATTTCAAAAAGACAGAGCGGCAAAGCCTAGGGAGGCTCAGGTTTTCACAGAAAGTCATTCATTGCAAACAACCCCCTAATACCAGACCTCGCTCCCAAAGGACCAAGTGGCTGTGCATTGCCTGTGGCTATCAAGATCACCACAGCCTGAATTTCTTCATCCCCAGCTCCTTCCAGGGATCTACTAGAGACATCTCAAGGGTCTCACAATTTGCTGCCCATAAGCACGTCATCCAGTGCAGCGATGCCTTATTTCTCAAGGCCGCCAATTCTGCGCACTTTGCCATGGATGAGATCAATCAAACCCAGGGGGTTGTCAACTTCTTCTCATTGGCTGGATGCCCACTGGGGCAGCGAGTGGCATGTGGCAAGTAAATTGCCCTCAAATCACCCAGAAGTCTTCATCAATCAGAAGGGATTCTACAATCTCAGTTTCCAGCTAGCTTGTGACCACTGAAGGTAACCATCCACGTATGCAAGAGACATCTACAGAGCTTCCATGACTCATTTATCCTTCACCATTTATGTCGCCTAAAGGTTTTTCTCCTCCAAACAGTGTCATGAGCTGGTTGCTGGGAGATGAAGCAGACTGGCAGACTTGCCTGCTGACTTCTGTGAGGAGCCCTACCACTCAGTCATAGGAGAGATATAATAGGAGCCATCACCAGGGCAATTATAGAACAAGCAATTGGGTTGCTCAGAAATGCTCAGATGAGGAGAGGAAGAGGAGGAGCAGGAGCCAGATGTGGCCATGTTTCCTGCAGCCACACACCTGGCTCATCCAGGCACACATCAGTTAATATGTGTCCGTGCAGCCATCTGAGAACCCCATCAGAAACCCTGTACCCCACAACCTCAACACACCTCATTCCAACAATCAGCCAGTCAGGCATCGCACTCACACCCTCTCTTCCTCATAAAGGCTGATCATAGTATTCATCTGAGAGCTACTGTCCAAGGTGAATGGGTGAATACAACAAAGTATGAGAATGAGGAAACATAGAAAATAGGAGCAGGAGTAGATCATTAGGCCTTTCGAGCCTGCTCCGCCATTCAATATGATCACAGCTGATCTTCTATTTCAACGCCATGCTCCCGCTCTCTCTCCATAAGCCTTGATGCCTTTAGAGTCTAGAAATCTATCTACCTCCTTAAATATATTCAGTGACTTGGCCTGGGCAGCCTTTTGTGGTAGAGAATTTCACAGGTTCACCACCCTCTGAGTGAAGAAGTTTCTCCTCATCTCAGTCCTAAATGGCCTACCCTGTATCCTGACACTGTGACCCCTTGTTCTAGACCTCCCAGTCAGAGAATACGTCGTCCCTGCATTCAGTCTGTCCAGCCCTGTCAGAATTTTATATGTTTCAATGAGATCCTCTCTCATTCTTCTAAACTCCAGTGAATACAGGCCTAGTCAACCCAATCTCTCCCCATATGGCAATCCTGCCACCCCGGAATCAGTCTGGTGAACCTTCACCGCACTCCCTCTATGGCAAGTATATCCTTCCTTAGGTAAGGAAACCAAAGCTGCACACAATACTCCAGGTGTGGTATCACCAAGGCCCTGTACAGCTGCAGTAAGACATTGTTGCTCCTATACTCAAGTCCTCTCACAATGAAGGCCAACAAACCATTTGCCTTCTTAACTGCTTCCTGCACCTGTATGCTTGCTTTCAGTGATTGGTGTAAAGGGACACCCAGGTCCCTTTGTACATCAACATTTACCAATCTACCAACATTTAAATAATACTCTGCCATTCTGTTTTTCTTACTAAAGTGAATAACTTCACACTTAGCTACATTATACTGCATCTGCCATGTATTTGGCCACTCACTCAACTTGTCTAAATTGCCTTGAAGCCTCTTAACATCCTCCTCACCATTCACATTCCCACCAAGTTTTATGTTGTCAGCAAACTTGGAAATATTACATTTGTTTCCCTCATTCAAATCTTTGATATATATTGTGAATAGATGGGGCCCAAGCACTGATCCCTGCGATACCCCACTAGTCACCGCCTGCCACTCCAAAAAAGACCCATTTATTCCTACTCTGTTTCCTTCTGCTAACCAATTCTCAATCCATGCCAATATATTACCCCTAATCCCATGTGCTTTAATTTGCACACTAACCTCTCATGTGGGACTTTATCAAAAGCTTTCTGAAAATCCAAATACGTCACATCCACTCCCTTATCTATTCTGCTAGTTGCATTCTCAAAAAACTCCAGTAGGTTTGTCAAACATGATTTTCCTTTCACAAATCTATGTTGACTTTGTCTAATCTCGTTGATATTTTCGAAGTGTCCTGTTATCACATACTTTCTAATAGACTCAAGCGTTTTCCCAACTGCTGATGTTCGGCTAACTGGTTTGTAATTCCCTATTTTCTTCCGCTCTCCCTTTTTAAAGAGTGGGGTTTGTTGCCACCCTCCAATCTGCCAGGACTATTCCAGAATCAGAGAATTTTGGAAGATGACAACCAATGAATCCACAATTTCCATGACCACCTCTTTTAGTACCCTGGGATGTAGATCTCTGAAGGTGGAGGGGCATGTTAGTGAGGTGGTGAAAAAGGCATATGGGACACTTTATTTATTTATCAATCGAGGCATAGATTACAAAAGTAGGGAGGGCATGTTGGAGTTGTATAGAATCTTGGTGAGGCCACAGCTGGAGTACTGTGTGCAGTTCAGGTCACCACATTATAGGAAGGATGTGATTGCACTGGAGGGGGTGCAGAGGAGATTCACCAGGATGTTGCCTGGGATGAAACATTTAAGTTATGAAGAGAGGTTGGATAGACTTGGGTTGTTTTCGTTGGAGCAGAGAAGGCTGAGGGGCGACCTGATCGAGGTGTACAAGATTATGAGGGGCATGGACAGGGTAGATAGGGAGCAGTTGTTCCCCTTAGTTGAAGGGTCAGTTACGAGGGGGCATAAGTTCAAGATGAGGGGCAAGAGGTTTAGGGGGGATGTGAGGAAAAACTTTTCTACCCAGAGGGTGGTGACGGTCTGGAATGCACTGCCTGGGAGGGTGGTGGAAGTGGGCTGCCTCACATCCTTTAAAAAGCACCTGGATGAGCACTTGGTACGTCATAACATTCAAGGCTATGGGTCAAGTGCTGGTAAATGGGATTAGGTAGGTAGGTCAGGTGTTTCTCATGTGTCGGTGCAGACTCGATGGGCCGAAGGGCCTCTTCTGCACAGTGTGATTCTGTGATTCTGTGATTCTGTGAATCTGTGATCAGGCCCTGGGGATTTATCGGCTTTCAGTCCCATTAAATTCTCCAGCACTATTTTTTTTAAATAAAGTCTTCCAGTCATTGAATTAAATATCATTATAACTCCATTAACATTGCTCTACACAGAAAAGCTAATCTTTCTGATTTGCTTTCTTTTACTCCTATCTGGTGCTACTCCTATGGCTTCAGTTGAGTTGGAGGCAGGCTGCTCATTCCAAGGCTCTGTCAGCAGCATGGTGGGCCTTCTCTGGGTTTTGCAGCCTGTGAGAGACCCACCAAAGACTGCCCTACCTGCATCTGCACAGCGGCAGACTCAGTCATTGGAGCAGGAGGCAGCATGTGTGGCTCTAGCTTGGGAGTTAGGGCAAGAGCTAACAAGCGGGAGCGCTTTGAAAATAGTCTCTGCTGCCGTGTTCCCTTTCTCCATCTTCTATCTCATGGCCCACCCACACTTCACTACTAGGTAAGAGTGGGAGGGGACTTGGCTGCATGTCAGTGAGGCACTGGCCTGCTGAGTCACCCGAGAACACAAAAGTCACGAAGCGTGGCAGACATTATCCCCAGTTCAAAGGCCTGATAAGGACGAGGATGAGGATGATGAGCCACAAAGGTGAGGCTTTGCTCCATCCTATGTAACGAGGTAGTCAATGGGTATAAGCTATTGATCCAGTGTGTATTTGGTAGCCTCCCATGTCTGATTCTCCATGAGACTGAGTACCAAGGTTCCCTGTATTTTTTTGTTCAAGTGCATCGGTGATTTTTTTTAACTGTGTGGCTCCTTGAATCTTCTTGAGCAACCAGCCTTGCATGATACTTTAAAGGAGCCAACTTGTGCATAGCCTGTCCAGGGACTTCCTTGTTGCTGCACAGCCACATAACCGGGTAACTTAGAAGCAACATTGGTGGCCACTCTTTCCATGGAGTTGAACATCAGCACTGAAACATCATGACACTCATGCTAGAGATGGACTGCTTCAATTTCTCTCTCCAAGGATGCACACATCCTATGGAAATGTTGACAGGAACACACATATTCCCCATTGCTGCTCCACAAGTTCACTTTTTGTGGATGATCACAAGGCATAGAACTTGAGCTTGGAGTTCCCTGCATCCTCTGATAGGGAGTCTGTACTGTGGTCCCTATTTCTGGCACCTGCTCCTGCTCATATGTGATGTGCTTCTCACCATGTGACAACTTATTTATTTCTACCGCAGTACCCGCCAAGGTGTGTGTATCAGCGGTAGTGGAGGGTGTGCATGGGTCACGTGATGGTGCTCGCCCTCCAGTGAGGACTCCTTGGCCTGGTCCCTCATTATCCCTGTCATCATGAAGAATTGTGGGAGATCAAAGACACACATTAATGTTGACATTGAGAAAGGATAAAAACTCAGCATTGTGCATTTCATGATAGTTTAGTTAGCTCTGACATTAATTTAACATGAGTGACTGCTGAATACCAAGAAGTGGTATATCATCTAACGCTACCACCAGGTCACTGGGCCACCCCGATCCCTCCATCACCGCACCTAATATCTGTGCTGCTCTGCCAATCTCCAGGGCGACCTCCTCTAATACGGTCAGGGTCGCCATGGCTGCTGGTCCACACCACCCCCAAACCCCCACCCCAGACCCCGGTTTTCTGCCTCTCCCTTAAGTTGTGCACTCCCATCTGCAATGAGAGGAAGCAAAGAGTTCTGAGTGTGAGAAGTAGAATGTATATCAAGGGTGGAATTAGAACATTTAAAGAGGGTGGCTGTGAGGAATGGGTGCAAGAGGGCAATAGGATGAGAGTGAGTGTGAGTGTTGTCTGTTGAGATGGGGATTGGAGGAAGTGCCTAGAGAAAAAGGAATGTGTGGAACTGCAAGATGCATTGGTGAGAGGACTGCTATGCAGGGGAATGCTCAGGAGGCCAGAGAATGATGGCTGTCACCAGGTAGTGGTATAACCCACACCTTGCTGGACCTAATGAAGTTATTAAACTTTTGTGGCACTGCATCCAAGTCATGGCCACACTCCTGCTGTTGATAGCATCTTTTATCTCCAGCTATGCCTGCTCCATAAGGCTGTCTGACCTTTCTCTCCTGTCCACAGTGAAGAGGATTTCTTTCCAGCCCTCAACACCTGCATCAAGATCTTCAGGGAAGAACCAGGAAGGCGGGGTAGGGGAAGCCTTCCTATGTCTCCCTTCCATTGTCCAGCTTTCTGGTTCCTCCCCCAGCAAGATTTCCTGCAGCCATTCAGACCCCTGCCGGGGCTCCTTTAAATAAAAAACCTTAACTGACAGTCAGCACATGATCATACTCATACTCTCTGATTGGCTGGGAAAGCAGGAAGTAGGATACTCATGTTGTAATTCATTCAAACAGCCACAGTAAAGCCTACTCCTGCAGCAATCAAGTGACCACTCATTAGGTCTCTTGGATGTATTTGAAAGTCTCAGAAATCTGTCAAAATAAACAAACATTACTTGAGCAGCTACTTAAAAAAATCCTCTTCAAAAGCTCATAAATCTGTCAAGATGTACAAGTTCACATTCCCCAGAACAGCAGTGTAAACAACTACAATGGAGCAGAATACATTAGTGGTTTGAAAGGCAGCCAAGCATTCAAATTGACATTCCCCTGACCAACTGTGTAAACAAACCATCCTTGAGCAGAATCCATTAGAGCTTCTGAAGACAGCCAGAAGCTCAATCATATGTCAAAGCGTAGAAACAGCTCAGCAGATGGCTGAGATGAATTTCAAGGATGAAAAAAATGAAAGCAATGGGAAATTTCACACAATCAGATCTGGATTTCAAATTGGAATAGTCTTTCAAAATTGTAGAATGCAGAACAGCACTCTATCTGGTGGATACCCTATTCTAATGCACCTGAAGACCTTACACGTTCACAATGTTGTTCTTTTACTTGACAGCTTGCCAGTCATCAGAACTAACAACCTGGGAACCACATTATTTAATGGCCACTCCCTTATCAAATCAAAGCACTATCATCACTAACTGTATTAAAAATAGATATAACTTATTCTACAGAATGTGAAGTAAGCAATACCTTTTCAACTGGTCTTCCATATGGTTCCTGACTGGAGGGAAATTCATGTTTAATGATTAGTTTTAGTTTAAATTACACACAAAGTATATTAATCGATTAACCTAATGTATTATTCTGTTTAAACTGTAACCAATAGAGGACTTTAGTATCTTGTTTCATGTGATTCTGCTTAGCTTCACTTGACAAAGAAGTGCACCACGGGGGTTTATACAGAATAAAGGTAACACACTAATGAGTTAATTGCAGAGCAACTGCTGGAGAGGCCCTTTTTGTACATATTTCCATTTCACAGAGCCACATTGCAAGAACTTGCAGCCTTCAAAGTTGATTGGGCAAGCTTACATTCTCTCACATCATTAAGTCCTGATCAAAACCTGGGCCAGGATTTTACATTGGTCGGGTGGGCTTAGCGGGAGAGGGGGCGGTGCTGACCGCCACCCGTGATCAGCTCCGCACCACAATTTCACATTGAGGCCAGCCCTGCATGGATCATGAGCGGTAGTGCTGAGCGCAACCTGTGCGGGCGGGGGGAGGAGGGAGAGTTGGGCCTGGCGCGCAGTTCATGCATGTGCGCGAAAGAGTGCTTCAATCTCCCTGAGGCACGGAGCTGCCTCAGGGAGATTGAAATGCTTTTTTAAAAAAATAAATAAATGCAATAAAAATTTAATGAAACATGTCCCCTCATGGGACCGTGTCACATGAGATGGGAAATGTTTTTATTTTCAAAATAAAGTATTTATTTCATCAGTATTAGCTTTAGTAAACCTCACCCTGCTTGTGGATGACGTTTCCTAAAAGACATAAAGTCCGCTTAGCCTTTTTGTCTGCCCACCAACTGTTAGATTGGATGGGCAGTGTAAATTTGAAGTTAATTATTTCATTAATGGCCTTAATAGGCCTTTCAATCATCGGTGGGCATGCAGCCAACTCCGACGCATGCCTGTCAAACAAAATATCGTGAGAGTGCGCGATGACTTCGGGACACACGCCCGACATCATCATGCATCATATTACATTCCGGCATGTCAGGCGCATGCCTGCATGCCAAATGTAAAATTCTGCCCCTGGTGTTATCAGCACAGGAAATGTGGAAGGGATTTATTGTGTGGAGAGGAGGAAAGAATAACAACAGCTGTATTCTACATTGAGTTGGTTTTAATTTGTAGTGTTGCACATGAACAGGGGAGAGACCTGAGTGAGACACAGCCAGAGTGAGTGTGGGTATTGGCAATTTGGTGCACAATGGGAATTGAACTAGTAAGTCTTTCTCTTTAATTTCTCTTTAACTTTTGTAAGTTCAGTGGTCTAGTTAAAATGTTGGTAAGGTAGCTGACTCAGCTGACTGTGTGACAGTTAACTGTCAATCACCAGAATCCTGATTAAGACCTGAATAGGTGTTAATTACTATTTGAAGCTTAACTAGTGTGAATCATCTCAGTTCACCTCAGCTCTATTTAAGAAAGGGATTATTTAGAAGCACACTATCAGTGTGCTTGCACACGACCAGAGGAGAGACCTCATGCTGAGTGAAACAGCCAGAGTGAGTGTGGGTATTGGCAATTTGGTTCCACAGTGCGAATTCAGTACATAGGGGAAGAGGTGCTTTTTGCATTTTTCCTTGCTATCCAACTTCTTAAATCTTCAGAGAGTGCAGCAGTAGAGGCTACAAGGGAGAGGAATGACTGGTAAGTAGTGGGTTAGGTCGGGTATGTATTTACTACTTTTTCGCTTATAGTTTAAGATCTTTTTGTGGTTTATAGTTTGTATATTGTATGTAGTAATGAGGGTCAGGAAAAAAGGGCCCTAGAGTAATTGATTTAAAAGGTTTAATTTAAAGGGATAAGTCATGGCAGGAGAGCTCAAAGCCGTGGTGTGCTCCTCGTGCTCCACGTGGGAAGCTGGGAATATTTCCAGTGCTTGGAACCAGCATGTGTGCAGGAAGCATGTCCAGCTGCAGCTCCTGGAAGCTTGGGTTTCAGAGCTGGAATAGTAGCTGGGGACACTGTGGAGCATCCACAAGTCTGAGCACATCATGGATTGCATGTTTAGAGAGGTGGTCACACCACAACAAAAGGGACTTGAGGAAGGAAGGGAATGGGTGACCACCAGGCAGTCCAAGAGAAACAGGCAGGTAGTTCAGGAGTCCCCTGGGGTCCTGCTCGCAAATCAGTATTCCATTTTGGAGGCTGATGAGGGCGCTGGTTCCTCCAGGGAGTGCAGACAGAGCCAAGTTTCTGGCACCACAAGCAGCCTGACTGTACAGGAGGGGAGGAAGAGAGGAAGATTAATAGTAATATGGGTCTCTAGTCAGGGGAACAGATAGGCGCTACTGTAACCATCAACGTGACTCTAGGTTGGTGTGTTGCCTCCATGGTGCCAGGGTCCGGGATGGCAGTGAACGGCTGCAAGGCATCCCGAAAGGGGAGGATGATAAGGCAGATGTACATGGTACATGTTAGTACCATGACATAGGTAGAAAGAGGGATGAGGTCTTGCATCAACAATTCAGGGAGTTAGGCAGTAGACTGAAAAGCAGGATCTCATGGGTTATAATCTCTGGGTTACTCCCAGTGCCACGTGCTAGCAAGCTCAGAAATAGGAGAATAGCACAGATTAATATGTGGCTTAAGAGTTGATGCAGGAGGGAGGGTTTTAGATTCCTGGACCACTGGGACAGTTTCTGGGGAAGGTGGGACCTGTACAAGAGGGACGGTCTACATCTGAACCAGACCAGGACTAACATCCTTGTGGGCAGGTTTGCTAGTGCTGTTGGGAGGAGTTTAAACTAATTCAGCAGGGGGAGGGGACACAGAATGTTAGCAGAATAGGGACACATCATAATACAGTAAAACAATCAAGTCAGAGGGAGTACAGCTGCATTAAGTTTCAAGGGAGTAAGGCAAGGCTGGATAGCCTCTACTTTAATGCCAGGAGCATTACAGGTAAAACGGATGAGTTAAGGGTAAGGATTGACACGTGGAATTGTGATATAGTTGCCATCACTGAGACATGATTGAGGGAGGGGCAGGATTGGCAGCTCAACATTCCAGGATATAGAATATTCAGGTGAGACAGGGGAGGGGGTAAAAGAGGAGGAGGCATTGCATTATTAGTTAAGGATTCAGTTATTGCAGTAAGGGGAGATGATATCTTGGAGGGGGCATCGAATGAAGCTTTGTGGGTAGAGCTTGGGAATAAAAAAGGGGCAGCCACATTGTTAGGTGTTTATTATAGAACCCCAGATAGTCAGCGGGAAATTGAGGAGCAAATATGTGCACAGTTTGCGGAGGTGTGTAAAAATAATAACAATAGGGTTTATATTAAGTGATTTCAACTTCCCCAACATTAATTGGGATAGACATAGTGTTAAGGGGTTGGATGGAGTGGATTTCTTGAAATGTGTACAGAACTTTTTAGGTCAATGTGTAGAGGGTCCAACAAGGGACAGTGCATTGCTGGACCTAATTCTGGGGAATGAAGCCAGACAGGTGGCTGAGGTGGTGGTGGGGGAGCATTTTAGTGATAGCGACCACAACATGGTACAGTTTAAGCTTGTTATGGACAAAGAAATAGACAAGTTGCAAAAAAATGTTTTGGATTGTGGGAGAGTGGATTTTAGTAAATTAAGGCAGGATCTGGCTAAGATAGACTGGGAACAGCTACTTGTGGGGAAATCTACAGAGGAGTAGTGGGGGGCTTTCAAAAAGGAAATGGGGAGGGTGCAGGCTCAACATGTTCCCTCTAGGGTGATAGGAAGGAGTAACAAGCCCAGAGAACCATGGATGACCAGAGATATTCAGGATACGATGAGAAGGAAAAAAGAGGCTTTTAGCAGGTACAAAGGGAGAAAATCAGCAGAGGCATTAGTGGAGTATAGAAAGTGCAGGGTGGAGCTTAAGAAAGCAATTAGGAGAGCAAAGAGGGGATATAAGAAAGCTCTGGCTGGTAAAAGTAGGGAAAATCCCAAGATATTCTATAGGTATATCAATGGGATGAGGACAGCCAGGGAAAGAGTAGGGCCCATTAGGGACCAAGGGGGCAATCTATGGGTGGAGCCAGAGGACATCGGTAGAGTGTTGAATGAATACTTCACATCCGTCTTCACCCAAGAGAATGAGGATGAAGGTATGGAACTCGGGGAGAGAAACTGCGAGGTTCTTACGCAAATTGATATGGGGAGTGACAAGGTATTGGAGGTGTTGGCAGGCTTAAAAGTGGACAAATCTCCAGGTCTGGATGATTTATGTCCCACACTTGCTGAGGGAGGCAAGGCAGGAGATCGCAGGGGCTCTGATCCAAATTTTTAATTCCTCTCTGGCCACGGGGGAGGTGCCAGAGGACTGGAGAACAGCTAATGTGGTTCCGCTATTTAAGAAGGGTTGTAGAGATAAGCCAGGGAACTACAGGCCAGTGAGTCTCACGTTAGCGGTAGGGAAACTATTGGAGAAAATTCTGAAGGACAGAATCTATCTCCACTTGGAGAGGCAAGGTTTGATCAGGGATAGTCAGCATAGCTTTGTCAGAGGGAGGTCATGCCTAACAAATTTGATTGAATTTTTTGAGGAGGTGACCAGGTGTGTAGATGAGCGTAGTGCAGCCTATGTAGTTTTATGGATTTCAGCAAAGCCTTTGACAAGGTCCCACATGGGAGATTTATAAAGAAGGCAAATGCACATGGGATACAGGGTAATTTGATAAGGTGGATTCAAAATTGGCTTAGTTGTAGGAGACAGAGTTTGATGACAGAGGGATGCTTTAGTGATTGGAAGCCAGTGTTCAGTGGCGTACCACAGGGATCTGTGCTGGGTCCCCTATTATTCGTCATTTATATAAATGACATAGATGGCTATGTGGGGGGTAGGATTAGTCAGTTTGCAGATGACACAAAGATTGGCCGGGTGGTTAACAGTGAGGTTGACTGTCTTGGGCTAAAGGAAGATATAGACGGGATGGTCAAATGGGCAGATAAGTGGCAGATGGGATTTAACCCTGAAAAGTGTGAGGTGATACACTTTGGAACGAGTCATTTGACAAGGAAGTATTCAATGAATGGCATGATACTAGGAAGTTCTGAGGAACAAAGGGACCTTGGTATGTGTGCCCATAGATTTCTGAAGGCGGAGGGGCATGTTAGTGGGCTGGTGATAAAGGCATATGGGACACTAAAGTAGAGGGATCATGTTGGAGTTATATAGAACCTTGGTGAGGCCACAGCTGGAGTACTGTGTGCAATTCTGGTCACCACATTATAGGGAAGATGTGATTGCACCGGAGGGGGTGCAGAGGAGATTCACCAGGGTGTTGCCTGGGATGAAACATTTTAGTTATGAAGAGAGGTTGGATTGACTTGGGTTGTTTTCATTGGAGCAGAGAAGACTGAGGGGCGACCTGATCGAGGTGTACAAGGTTATGAGGGGCATGGACAGGATGGATAGGGAGCAGCTGTTTCCCTTAGTTGAAGGGTCAGTCACGAGGGGACATAAGTTCAAGGTGAGGGGCAGGAGGTTTAGGAGGGCTATGAGGAAAAATGTTTTTACCCAGAGGGTGGTGACGTTCTGGAATGCACTGCTTTGGAGGGTGGTGGAGGCGGATTGCCTCACATCCTTTAAAAAGTACCTGGGTGAGCACTTGGCATGTCATAACATTTAAGGCTATGGGCCAAGTGCTGGTAAATGGGATTAGGTAGGTAGGTCCGGTGTTTCTCACGTGTCGGTGCTGACTTGATGGGCTGAAGGGCCTCTTCTGCACTCTGTGATTCTGTGATTCTGACTTTTAGAAGAAAAGTCATCACATTTGGCTCAATGTATTCTTTGTATTCGAGTTAACTTTTGTAACTGTGTGCTTAGTTCTGTAACTGCATAATCTTTTTAGAGTCTTACACTCAAGACCATGTATTAACTGAATGTATAAGGAGACTTGACTATTTAACGTTTCAAACACTATGCATTTATATTTGTAATCTTTTGTATTAGTACTTTGTAATTTTCTGTATCAGCTCTACATAGCTTTAAGATTATGAACAACTTTACCACTCTATCCTTTGTTTGAAAATAAAGTAACTCATTCCAAGGGCCAACAACCACAGAGAGAAAATCATCAGCTGGAATTTTCCGGCCCCGTTGGCGTCAGGCATACTGGCAGGAGGTGGTGGGGGGTGGGATGGGGGGTGGGGGGGGGACGCTATGGGGAAAGTTATGGCGAGAAGGCCAAAAATCAGTTTCACAGTATTGTGAAACCAGTTTGCGATCGTTTGCTCGACCCATCACTGGCGGGCCACATTTCCCACCGCCGCACGTAGGAATCTTATATTCAAAACTTTAGCATTTCATTATAAGCCCTGCTCACCGGAATCATCCCCCCACACTGGATCATCACAGAATCAACATGTTTTACAACTGTACATACGGAGCATGCACCTCGCGAGCTGCACTTTGCTTGGGACTTCGAGGTTTGTTTGCCTACCTTGCTTCGGTCAGCACTCGCAGTCATCAGGTTTCACAGACAGCTCCACATCACCTTTAGGAGGGCTCATGGGAAGGTCTTTACCTACCAGACCAGCCATAAGGCGGGGGTAGCTTTTCAATGGCTGCAGGGCTGAGGCCTGCTTGGGGAAGGGTGAGAAGTGGCCTCAGGCAAGGGATGAGGCTGCAGGGCGAGGGCTGTACTGGGGAAGGGTGGGAACCCATGGTGTGTGTGGGAATGCATGTTGATCTGTGAAAGTTGCCTCAAGATTGTGAGGGCTAAGGAGGCAGTCTCCAGAGGAGATGAGGCCAGATGGAGATGTGAGGGTGTGTGTGAGAGTGTGAGTGGTCTTGTCCCTTGAGCTCTCAGTGAGTGAGATGCCAGTGAATGTGTAATGGTCTTGTGAGTGTGTGAGTGTGGAGCGATGAGATGGATGCCTTATTCTGGTGGTACAGGTGAGATCATTCATCCTCTTTCTGCACTGGATGGCCAACTTCTTCTGTTCTTTTTGGTCCTGACCACCACTGCATCTGCCTCCCAAGCCGGACTGGTGAGATTGCTAGAACTCTTGCAGCTAGACTGGGTGTGGAGAACATCATTGAGGGCCTCCAAATCCATTCCAATGGCAGGTCACTGAACTCTTCTTGACTTTCAGGGTCATGTCTTCACTGGAGCAGTGCTGGGCTGCAAGCATTGAGAACTGTGCATGCAGCTGCAGTTTAGATATGGCATCCGGAGTGAAGAAACGGTGAGTTTATGGTGTGGTGGCTGATTCAGAGTCCGCCCACCAGCAAGTGGGCTTTCCTGTGGCTGCATAATTAATGACGTGGGAAGGGGACGATACAGTGCGAAAATCCGCCATTGCGGCCGGCAGGTGAAGCATCTTTATTCATGCTTGCTATCACACATAGTGCGAATCTGGGACGATTCCGCCAATAATCTAGCAATGGTATCTAAAAACAAACAGTCAATGATAGGGGTTTGATTTAATGAGAAACTTGCACCAATTAAGCAAAATCTGAGATAATGAGCTCAAGGTATCATTCATGAGGGTGTGAAACCTTACTTCTGAGCCTAAACAAATAAGCAAGGGGGGTATCTTAGCACATCCTTTAATCTTAAGAAGTTATAAAAGTAACAGGAACAAACTATAATGAGGAGAGTGGGTCATATAAGTAATTGGTAGTTTAAGGAACCAACCAGGGGATAGTGGGATGTGACATCAGTCGATGACCATCATTCTTGTGACAGGAGGAAGACAGAGACTGAGTGTCGACCTGCACCCGAAGCTGAACTGGGAAACAAGAGAGTAGTATGCCCGTAAAGTTGCTGCTCTGCTTGGTTAAGTATTACTTCATAACTGAAGTAAAGTTCCCTGAGTTACTTCATTAAGCTGTCTCCTATTGCCTGAATGGTAAAGAGTCTCAAATGAACAAATAGACATTGGAATTCAAGATCAAGTGGTACCTAAAACTTACACCACTCCAATCAACTGTTCACCCATGGTTAATGACACCTCTCTGCTTGTATAATTTTTTGTTGCCTACCAAAACCCGCCCACCTCCATCAAAATTGTGAAATTTATGAAATGTCCAACTCCACAATGGTGCCAGCAACATTGAGACAGGAGCATGTCAGCTCCCAACCCCCTCCCTTGCGATGCAGCTAAAATTGCCAGTGCTGGAAATGGGCAGAAGCCTGGATCCAGGAGCTGCCCACCGTTTTTAGAGACGGCCTGGGCATACTTTGGCCCCACGTTGGTACGGGAAAATCTGGCCCATCGTTGAAAAGTGACCAAGGTTGGGAAGAAAATAGTCCAGGATGCTTAACTTTTAGGGGAGATAAGCAAAGTAGAAAAGGAGGTGGGGTGTTAACCTTGGTAATAAAGGATGAGATGAAGACAGTAAGGAGGAGCAAAGATCAGAAGATCAAGATGTAGAATCCATTGGAATGGAGCTAAGAATCAAAAATGAGGAGAAGTCATTGGTGGCACTGGCTTATAGGCTTCCTAATAGTAATTGTGAAAAAAGGAGGATCTTTGGTGCGATGGGGGAGCATCCCTGCTTCAAATCCAGAGGCTCTGGGTGTGAGTTCCACACCTTGATGACCAAGGAAGGTGCATTGAAGCAGGTTGAGTGTCAAACAGTATATTCTTTGAAAGCACACACACACACCCCCCAAAGGTGAGCAGGAGAGATTCCTGGTCAGTCATGTAATGGATCCTCTATCATCACTACCCATAGGTCCAAGCAACAATATGCATGTAAAAGTGTATGTTTCCACAGCAGCTCAGACCTCCTGAGTGAACTGTAACACACCAGTAGTAGTTGTGTTATAGAGAATAGCGTAAGCCAAGAAATTATGTGTGTATAACAAGGGAAATATAATATTCACTTTAATCTTCATATAAATTGGGCAACAAAATTTGCAATAATAATGTGGAGGAGGAATTTGTGGAATATATCAAGTGTCAAAGACCCAATTAGGGAATTGGCAATTTTAAATATAGCATTATGCAACCAGAAAGGGTACGTTAATAACCCTGAAATGAAGAGGCCTCGAGGGAAGAGTAACCACAATATGATATAAGTTTATACTGACTTTGAGAGTGGTTTAGTTAAATCATAAACTAAGGCCTGAGTTTTTCAGAGGGGGTTAAAGTCCCACCACCAGGCCAAAGGTTGCAGCCAACTCCTAATCTGGTGGACAGTAGAACCATGGGGTGGGATTTTGATGGAAGCAATTAATTAACAGGTTGCTGCCGGGGCCACTATCTGATTGACCCTGCAGTGGTGGCCACTGCTGAGGCTGCAACTTGAAGGAGAAGTTGCCTCAATGCCAAGGCACCCTTGAAAGCATGTAAATGTTTGTAAGGAATTGCAGCAAGCAAGGTGATCTGGCCTTAGGAATCAGTGGAGTGCGGGAGGGGTGGACGTTGGTCATTGCAGCAGCAGTGAACTAGGTTTGAAAGTGGCCATTGCCATTAGGAGGTCCTTACATAGGCCATGGAGTGTTTTCAAGGAAAGGACCCCAGGAACCATTGGGATGTAGAAAGTGGCATTTAGTCAGGCCCATAAAAGGCTCAATTGCCTATCCAGCAAGCATACACAGTGCTAAGGTTCCTGTCCCTGGCAATATTCCATGGTGGCAGAAAGATGTTGAGCTCCCCTCGAGACGTCTTCCCCCGCCATTTTGTCAGCCCTCCCATCTCCCAGCCTTCTACCATAGGCCTGAGAAAATTCAGTTCTGAAGAAAGGAAGTTATGCAGGATATGTAGACTGAGAAACTATATTAAAAAATATGATGCTGGTGTACGCAATTGCATACATTTAACAAATAATTTCTTAATTTGCAGCAAATACATATTCTCTAAAGGAGTAAAAACCCAACAGTGTAAGTGGTCCAACTATGGTCACCAGAAGCTGTTACAGATAATATTAATGTTGTCAAAAAGAGTAGTAAGCGTTACATTTTTCTAGTAATCATAAACATGGAAACCACATGATATAGACTGATAAAATAGTAATGTGGGTTCATTATTAGGAGTTAAGACAATATTCATACAACGTGAAATGGGAGGCATTTGCCTTGCAGGGCTGCTGTTGTATACTAAATACAAAGTCATGGGGTTATACATAGCATCCTGTCTAGAGGTGGCTCATGATTGAAAATGATTGGCAATTGAAGATATGCTCTTTTAAAGGTACTTGTTTATCAACATCCCCTTTTTCCCTAAACCAGGGGTTTACCATTAATGAATCAAACTATTTATATGGCAGCAAAAGGAAATTTCATTGTGTCTGAATATACCCTTATACGAAGCAATAAATTTACAAGTCTCTGAAATGTAACAGCAATTTGCTTATCCATCTGGACTTAGTTCCGGTGATCTTCGTTGGCAGCTGCCTAGTTAGGGGTGCTTTGTTTGCGTTGCATCTTAGACTGATCTGTGTGCAATAGGATTACTCGGTATGTCTGGTTATGGCATTGTTTTGACTTGGCATCTGTTTTGTGGCATTATCATGCCATTTGGCCTTCTACTTGAAGCAAGCTTAATTCTGAAGATATGCTGATAATTTCTGCTGGATTTCATGTGCCATTAATTGGGTCAATCATTTTGTCCGATGTACAGGTTGGGTAATTCGTTATGTGCATGCCAGCCGCTTTCCTCTTCCCCTGTTTTTCAAGTAATGTATTTTGTACTCCTGGGGATACCAATGAATGATGACTGGGGAGAGTTGTTTATGCTTGTCTGCCGAATAGTAATTCCACATTGGTTCTGCAGTATGATGAAGGTTACAGGTTTGGAATGGGTATACATGTTCACTTCTATCTGTGCCATGTAGCCTGTCGGCTGATTATCTATGCTGCAGAGTTAGGTTGTCTTCTCCCAGTGTAAGCACAGGGTTTGTAGTCTGTGCTCCTCATCATTGTCTTGACGATACCATGGATGGTGACCATAGACAGCTCCCTGCAATCTGCTAACACTGCAATCACTGGACCTGTGGTATCCACAACATATAATACCTGGGCTGACCAGGGTGAGTTGTTGTAGCTATACTTGGGTGTAATGGATCCCAGGGATGGAATCTCTGAACCATTGTACATGGTGAGTTTGGCAGTGGTTAGATGAATCATCAATTGCCACTTCTGTGGGTACATATATTTTACTGTAAGAAATGGAAGAATGCTTGCACCTGTACCGGTATCCAGTTTTGCTTTCAATTTGTGCTGTCCCTGCATCTTAAGGCATATAATCTAGATGGTGGCAAAGGTTCCTCTTGGTACCAATGTGCCAAAATATATTTTGATGTACAACATGTAGAATGTCTGTTCACTTTGTGTATCGATGGTCTGTTTATCCTCATCATTTGATTGTATTGTGATGAAAGTATAATGATTTTCATAGTTTTTTTTGGTTTATTATGGAGTAGGTTTATGGGGTAAGTATAGTTAGGTCTGTGTGTGATATAATTAGATTTGGAGTCGAATGGACTGAAAGTTTGAATCATCAAAAGAAGCTAGGTGCTTGACATCCTAATGATTAAACCCAATCAGGGTCAAGCTGCCTGGTTTAAATTTCGAACAATGCTTGGCAGTTAACTGTTAGTCACCATCACTGGTATATTATGCATGGAAATACCACTTGCCAACCAATCAGTGCTCTCTTCTCATACAGTATAAATTGTTGTTTCCCTCTTATATTGGTATTCTTGCAAAGTGTCCTGGTGAATGTAAGACGAAAAGCTTAGCGATGTCTCTTTTTTCAGCAACACTCAAGTTCTCTACTACCAACCAATTATATATCAATGTCTTAGATGAGGGAACTGAGTGTAATTACACAAAATTACAATTACAAAATACAATGTAATGGTACAAAGTTAGGTGGGAAATTAAGCTGTGAGGATGATGCATTGAGGCTACAAAAGAATTTTGACAGGTTAAGTGATTGGACAAGTATATGGCACATGTAATATAACATGGAGAAATATGAAGTTACCACTTTGGTTGGAAAAGCAGCATATTTCTTTGATGATCAGAGAATGAGAAATATTTGCATTCAGAGGGACCTGGGGGCTTTTGTACACAAATCACAAAGTTAACATGCAGATATAGTTAGCTATTCAGAAGCCAAATGGTATATTAGCCTTTAGTACAAAGGGATTGAAATATAAGAGTAAATTATATAGGGCCTGTTAAGACTGCACCTCAATGTTCTGTGTACAGTTTTGGTCTCCTCCCCTAAGGAAGGATATACTTGGCTTATAGGGAGTACAATGAAAGCTCACTAAACTGGTTTCTGGGATGAGAAGATTGTTCCACAAAGAGAGATTGAGTAGACTGGGCATTGAATTTAGAAAAGCAAGGTGAAGTTGAGGTAAAAGATCAGCCATGATACTGTTGGCTGAGCGAGCTCGAAGAGCTGAATGGCCTACTTCTGATCTCTTATGTTCTTCCTTTCTAATATTTGCTATTTTTTACTTCCTGTTTGGACTCAGGACCTTATTTTTGCTGAGTAGGGTCAACTCCAGAGGCTTTTAGAAAGGGTGGGCAGGACCCGATTTCGAGATTCCCGCCACTGTCCTTGGCATTTTCTCCAGTGCAGGATAAGTGTGCGGGTCACGAACCTGCACTCCTGAACTGGCCAGTCCCATTGATGGAGTAGGGACCTGATAACCCTGCCCCCAACAACCACCACCGCACCCCCCCTGCAATTTTTATGAAGTCCAGCCCGTTCCTTGAGGACTCATGGTTCATGATTCCTCAGAGAGTCATTAACAATAGCTTGGATTTGGAAACTTTTTGAAAGGTATGTTTGAAAAGTCTTACCCATGCTCTTCATGTGACATCAATGCCCGTCCATGCTGTCAATTCCCCCTTCATGCTGCCATGCCACCACAATATCCCCCAGGCCCTTCTGTGCCCTCCTGCATTCTCCTTGCCCACTCACCCAGTACGCGCTATTGAAGCAATGAGCCACATCATAATATCTTGTATTGCCTGAAACAGGAAAAACTTTGTTTGAGCCACATTAAAACAAACTTACCTAAACGGGTTTAAAAAAAAAAGCCCCAAAAAAGCCCCATAATTTTTATTTCAAGAAAATTAAAAAGTTATAGAAAAAATGTCTCATTATGTACTAGAAAATACTAAAAGAATACTGTGGAATTAGAAAACATTTATAAAAGCTATTTCAAGAGCCCCATCAACTACACTGTTAGCAGAGAGGGGTATAGCTCAGTGGTAGAGCATTTGGGTACAGGTCAAGAGGTTCCTGGTTCAAATCTAGGTGCTCCCTTTTTCAAATGGCATGAAAAGCTACAGAAAATGAGATGATTTTTAGAGGACAGCAGAGTAGAAGTGGTGCTTCAGCTACACAGAACCCTGGTTAGATTATACTGAGAAGATTATGAGCAGTTCTATGCAAACTTTAGGAAGGATACATTAGCTTTCAATGAGTGCAGCATAGATTTACCAAAATGACATCTGGATCATCAGGGTTAAATTATGAGGTGAGATCACACAAAATCAGATTGTATTCTCTGGAATTTAGAAGGCAAAGGATGATTTGATCCAAGGTTTCAAGCTATCAAATGGAAAGATAGTGTAGGAATTTACCGTCTTTGAAGATTTTTTGAGGTTGGGATCAAAAACAGGTCCCAACCCCAGTGCTGATGACTGGTTGCCCACCGACAGGTTCTTACCAGAAATGGCCAATCAAAAGGCTGCCTCTGGGAGCAATGGCAGGCCTAATGGGAGGGGCCGCAGCAGCATCCTGCCAAATGTTTCGATAACTTTCACTTGCCATACTCATGTGACCTCTGATGTCATTATATATAAATAAAGGTTTTAGGGCCGTTGTTATTTTACACACCATATGGAACATGAAGGGAAGTGTGCAGCTGGGATTGGGGGATTTTGATAACTGTAAGAGAGCCAACATATGCAAAATCAGCATAGAATAATTAAAACTTTCGTCTACAAATTTGATCAGGGCTTCGACAGCTGGGATGAGTCATTATGGCTTTGAATATGCCTATATGGAAATGAAGGGAGATTTGAGAGGGAATTGGCAATTCTTTCGGTCTCAATGGCAGAATTATGAGATTCAACATAGAGTTGAAGAAGAAACCTCAACAGATAAGAGTGGCAATTGTGTAATCAACAATAGGGAAGGAGTGTTACAAGCCGTGTTGCACCCTAGATCTCACTGAGGAACAGTAAAGACAGATTTTTGAAAGTTTGGAGGCCTTAAAGACCCACTTTGAACCATCTACTAATGCCATTCATGAACACTATGGGCAGAATTTTCTGCCTGTTGGGCGGGCGGGCCCGACCCAATCTCCGGCGGGTGGGGAGCCAATCCCTGCCAGAGAAGCGGGCCCCACTGCCATTTTATGTGGAGTGGGCCAATTAAGGCCCGCCCATCGTGACGTCCGGCAGGAAGCGCTATGCGCTTCCTGTGCGGGCGGGGGGGATTTCCCAGAAGTGAGAGTGTGCTCTTTCGCACATGCTCATGAAAGAGCGCACATCTCCCTGAGGCTAAGTGCTGCCTCAGGGAGATCGATTACACTTCTAAAAATAGCAAAATTAGAAAAAAAAAAAATCCCTAACATAAATTATGAACATGTCCCATCTCATGTGACATTGTCACATGAGGGGGACATGTTAGGGAATTTTTTTTTTCTCTAATTTTCATATTTTTAGAAGTGTCAGTGATCTCCCTGAGGCTGCACTTTGCCTCAGGGAGATGTGAGCTCTTTCGTGCGTATGTGTGAAAGCGCAAACTCGCTTTTGGCGGATCACCACCCGCCCCCCCCCCCCCCCCCCCCAATCCGCCCAACAGGCACAATGTCACATGAGATGGGACAAGTTCATAATTTACATTATAAGTTTATTAAACTTTTAAAATCCCTACATGAAACCTCATCCCACCGGTGGATGAGGTTTCATGTTTTTTCTATTGCCCGCAGGGGCTCCTGGCCTGCCCGCCAACCTTAAGGTTGGACGGGCAGATCCTTTAATTGTTTCAATGATCCTGTCATTGGCCTCAATTGGCCTTTGACAGGTCGGCGGGTGCACAGCTGATTTGGCTGTGCCCCCACCTTTCTGAAGATTTAAATGGGGCGGGATGATGTCAGGGGATCCCCCCAGCGTCATCCTGCATCATTTTACGCATTGGCGAGTGGGCCCCGCCCCCTGCTCGCTGACGGCAAAATGCATCCCTATATGTTTAACATTTGAGCTTTGAAAGAAAGGGAGATTATTGATCAGCTGGTGACTACACTGGGGTGTCTAGCTGAATCTTGTGAGCTTTGGTGTAGCTGATGCAAAGATGCAATGTTATGTGATGACTTCCTCAAGGTGCCTCATGCTACTTGCTCAAGTTAAGTTTAAGCAACTTTGTTTCAACATTATACCATGAATTCTATGTTAATACAAAAGAGTATTTTGTATACTTTCTCTTGATACAAAATGATACAATCCTAGAAGATAACAGGCTAGATCTTCCAAAAAAAGCATTGAAGATCAGGCACCCATAATGGAAAGCATGATTTTTTTTTTAAAATCGCATTGAAGTCAATGGAAATGAAAATCAATCGGTTTCTATAAAGTGCAGCTCTAGTTTCACACCCAGCCAGTGAGATAAAGAAAATCCATCCCAATTTGTTAAACAGCACCTGTACAGATTATATTATATTTAAAATGAATACTTCACTATTTTAAATATGGTCAAGCTGATGGGGACTTCCCCTATGATTTCTTGCATATCTACAGTATGACTATTTCTCTTCATTTATAAGTAAATGATATAATAGACTGACTATTGAGATTGTTACAGTTTGAGATAGATAGACCAATGGAGGAGGAATCAACATAGATAACATATTTGCCATTTGAATGTTTTAAAACAGAAACAAAATTGTAATAAAATAATTTATGAAACTAGCATTGCAAGGAAGCATATTAAAAGTAAAACTATTGGAGGAATCTCTTTGTCAAAATATCTTTCAGGCAGCAGCTTAATGTTGTACAGTGACAAATTGACTGTTAACTGGTTTATCGACTAGTTTCCTTAATGACTGATTCTTTGAATTACACAAGGCAATAGCATGGAGTGGGTAATTAAGATTACCAAATTTATCAACTGTTCCTGACAGTGAACTAGTATGTTTTTCCTCAAAGATGCCTGATTGCATTGATAAGTGCTTTGAATGAATTGCCGCTCAGCAGGAGGCTTCTGTTTTTCCTATCAAATATTAGACTGCAGTTTCTTGATGTGCGGTCCCTATGGGTGAGCATCCATGCCAGGAGTGCTCATTCATAAAGTAATCCTATACACCAGATATGAACAAATTTCAAATCTGCTGCTGTCAGAATTGTTCACAAAGCTACTGGTAGTATGTCAATGGACTAGGATATTGTGATTTCTTATTTATCAATTTCAACAAGCTCATTAATGTTCATCTGACCATCTCATTTTTAAGCAACCATTTGAATTTCAAGATTGCATTTTCCTACATTGTAATCTTATTTCAGTATTTTATGTTGATTTTGTTTATAACTATTCATATCCCTGTCATTACCAAGGACACCGTTTACAGTCAATTTTAGTTCCAAATAGATTTTATTTATTCAAATTTCATGTGTTTTCCTTCTGTACATTGTTTAGATATTTATGATTTTTAATGGAAACCTCTGTCCTTAGTGAGAAGTCAGGGGTAATTTTCACTTTCTTTCCCTGGGCGGTAATCTGGCCAAGCAGATCCTTGTAAAACCTGCCTGATTTTCTTTCCACTGATTTCATTGGGATGTGAATTAGGCAGGCTCCACAGCAAGGAGGCAATCCGCTCCACTATATTACCCATCAGGATGTGAAAGTAGGAATTACCCCCATCATGCCTTGTTTTTAGTCATGGCCTTCAATTTGTTATTTTATACAACCTCGGGTGGATTTTTCCATGCCAGCTGGCATTGGGCGTGTTCAGTGGCATGAGTGGACAATATGGTGCGAAAGCTAGAAATCAGTTTCACAGCGTCATGAAACCAGTTTACGATCGTCCGCACAGCCCGTCGTCGATGGCGGGCCGCATTTCCCGTCATCGGACTTTGGGAACCTCATTGTAATGCATCTGCATAGCATTATAAAGCCAGCTCACCGGAATAATCCCCCCTCTCCACCCCCGCTGGATCAACCGCCCATGTCGACATGATTGCATGCCGACGTGTTTCACAACAGCATACATAAGGCGTGCACTTTGCGGGTTGTACTTTATGGGGAACTCAAAAGTGAGTACACAATAACATAGCACAGCACTCTCGAGGGTCGCCTGTTGGACTTCAAGGTTGAGGTGCATTGGAGGCGGGGCAGGGGGATAAGGGCTGCCCTACGGTTGAGGCATGTTATGGGGGGGGGGGGAGTGGGGAGGGGGGTCAAGTATGTGAAGAGAAAAAGATTGGTGAAGACAAATGTAGGTCCCTTACAGTCAGAAACAGGGGAATTTATAATGGGAAACAAAGAAATGGCTGACCAACTAAATACATACTTTGGCTCTGTCTTCACAAAGGAGGACACGAATAACATACCAGAAATGTTGGGGAACACAAGGTTTAGTGAGAGGGAGAAACTGAAAGAAATCAGTATTAGTAGAGAAATGGTGTTGGGGAAATTGATGGGATTGAAGGACAATAAATCCCTGGGGCCTGATAATCTACATCCCAGAGTACTTAAGGAAGTGGCCCGAGAAATAGTGGATGTATTGGTGGTCATTCTATGGACTCTGGAACAGTTCCTACAGATTGGAGGGTAGCTAATGTAACCCCACTATTTAAAAAGGGAGATAGAGAAAAAATGGAATTATAGACGAGTCAGCCTGACATCGGTAGTGGGGAAAATTCTAGAGTCCATTGTAAAAGACTTAATAGCTGAGCACGTGGAAAACAGTGGCAGAATCGGACAGAGTCAGCATGAAAGGGAAATCATGCTTGACAAATCTACTGGAATTTTTCGAGGATGTAACTAGTAGAGTTGATGAGGGGGAGCCAGTGGATGTGGTTTATTTGGACTTTCAGAAGGCTTTTGACAAAGTCCCACATAAGAGATTGGGGTGTAAAATTAAAGTGCATGGGATTGGGGGTAGGGTATTGAGATGGAAAGAAAACTGGTTGGCAGACAGGAAACAAAGAGTAGGAATAAACGGGTCTTTTTCCGAATGGCAGGCAGTGACTAGTAGGGTACCGCAGGGATCGGTGCTGGGACCCCAGTCGTTCACAATATATATTAATGATTTAGTGAGGGAACTAAATGTAATATCTCCAAATTTGCAGATGACACAAAGCTGGGTGGGAGGGTGAGCTGTGAGGAGGATGCAGAGATGCTTCAGTGTGATTTGTACAAGCTGAGTGAGTGGGCAAATGCATGACTGATGCAGCATAATGTGGATAAATGAGGTTATGCATTTTGGTAGCAAAAACAGGAAGGCAGATTATGATCTGAATGGCTATAAATTGAGAGAGGGGAATGTGCAACGAGACCTGGGTGTCCTCGTACACTAGCTGCTGAAGGTAAGCATGCAGGTGCAGCAGGCGGTAAAGAAGGCAAATGGTATGTTCATAGCCAGAGGATTCAGGTATAGGATCAGGGATGTTTTGCTGCAATTGTACAGGGCCTTGGTTAGACCACACCTGGAATATTGTGTGCAGTTTTGGTCTCCTTATCTGAGGAATGATGTACTTGCTATAGAGGGAGTGCAGCGAAGGTTTACCCGACTGATTCCTGGGATGGTGGGACTGACATATGAGGAGAGATTGAGTCAATTAGGATTATGTTCGCTGGAGGTCAGAAGAATGAGGGGGGATCTCATAGAAACCTATAAAATTCTAACAGGACTAGACAGGGTAGATGCAGGAAAGATGTTCCCAATGGTGGGGGAGTCCAGAACCAGGGGTCACAGTCTGGGGATATGGGGTAGACCATTTAGGACTGAGATGAGGAGAAATTTCTTCACCCAGAGAGTGGTGAGCCTGTGGAAGTCGTTACCACAGAAAGTTGTTGAGACCAAAACATTGCATGTTTTCAAGAAGGAGTTAGATATAGCTCTTGGGACGAAAGGGATCAAAGGGTATGGGGAGAAAGCAGGAGCAGGCTATTGAGTTGGATGATCAGCCATGATCATAATGAATGGCGGAGCAGGCTTGAAGGGCCGAATGGCCTACTCCTGCTCCTAGTTTCTATGTTTCTAAGTAATTGAGGGTAGTGCACAAGCACGTGCGGAGTGGGGGGGAGGGAAGCGACCATGCATTAGAGGCATCTTGTATTAAGTGACCCTTCCTCCGCAGTGAGACAGTTCAGGTGTAGCCACATTGACATGCATGGAGTCAGGTCTCTAGCTTATCTGCCCACTTAAGCAATGCAGAGACATGAAAGTGCCACCAAGTGCTCCATAGCTTTACACCCCCCTGGTACAGACTGTTAAGTAATGAGATTTTAGTGGACTGCAGAACAGTTGGACGACTGGGCACGTTGTACAATCTCCTTGCTAAATCTGGCCATGGAGCAGTCACTGGTGGAGGTGCTCACAGCCCCTTGCAATGTCAGCTTCCCGGTTAGGACCAGTCTCCCCCATGGTTCAAGCTAACAGTGCTGCCTTGCAGTGCGGGTTAGGAGAATGTCTGCACCTGAGCTGAGAGCACAGCATGAAGTCCAATAGGCAAAGCTGCTTATAGGTTTCGGGCAGCCATGCAGTGCACTAAACTCTGGCCATCCAAGTGGTAGTCAGCACTCTCTGGTATGTGTTAAGAGGCCTTCAGACTTTACCAAAAGAGGTTCTTAGTACACCCAAGCTTACCCATACATCTCTCTCTTTCATTCCGCAGGAGGAGCCCATGAGAAGCAGGAAGCCTGATGAAGGAGCTTTATGCCTCGTAGCTTACAGAGAGTGAAGATGACAGAGAAGAGAGCAACGGAGGTGCCTGGCTGCACAGAGGGAGAAGCAGCACCCCCAGGAAGAGGGAGCAGCTGGAGCTCCAGCACATGGCCCTGAAGAGCCATAGAGAGCCATCACTAGTCGGGGCCTAGCTAAACCCAGGGTCTATAGATGCCGCCTTTCATTCCTGCAGATGACTGAGAACCAGTGTCACCGAAGACTGCGCATGTCCAGGCGGCTGGTCGGTCACATCTGCCAGCTGCTGCAGGATTTGGTGCCATGTGGACATGGAGGGTATCCACTGCCAGTGGCCGTGAAAGTGACCGCAGTGCTCACTTTTTACACCAGCGGCTCCTTTCAGAGCTCCACAGGTGACCTCTGTGGGATTTCACAAGCCTCCACCCACAAATGCATCCATGAGGTCATGGATGTCATCTTCGTGAGGCCACACAACTTTGTGCATTTCACCTGGGATCAGGAGAGCCAGGATGCAAGAGCGATTGAATTTTCCCAGATCTCAGGTTTCGCACAGGTGCAGGGTGCAATTGACTGGACTCACATGGCGCTCAGATCTCAGTTGCAACAAGTGGTCAACTATGTCAATCGCAAGGGATTCCATTCACTGAATTTGCAGTTGGTGTGGGACCACCACAAATGCATCCTGCAGGTCTGCACATGGTTTCCAGTAAGTATCCATGACAACTACATTCTCAGTCAGTCACAGATCCCTGACATCTCCCAGGGTCCACAGAGGCTGCAGGGATGGCTCCGCGGGGACAAGGGCTACCCACAGAGGACGTGGCTGATGACACCCGGGTGGTGGCCTCAGACTGCAGCAGAGCAACGATATAATGAGGTTCATGCTGCAACTCGCAACTTGGTGGAGCAAACCATCGGGATGCTGAAGATGAGGTTTGAGCACCTAGACCGGTCTGGTGGAGGCCTGCAATGCAGTCCATAGAGGGTGTCATGCATTGTCGTCACCCTTTACAACCTGATACTGCAACAGGGAGAGGAGCTGGCTGAGGAGGAGATGGAGGAGCTGGAGGTCTCCTTCGATAAAGAAGACTGAACAAAGCACAGGGCGTTTGCGCTGACCACCACTGCCGCTGCCTCCCAAGCTAGACTGGTGATGCAACTGCTGCTTCTGCAGCCAGAGTGGGGTAGCGGACATCATGGTGGACCTCGTTGGCATCCAAAGGGCGCTCGAGGGACGTGTCACTAAACCGGGGGGCTACAGTCTTTTTATCTCTCAGGGCCATCCTGTCTTCTGTGCAGCAGTCCTGGGATGGAAGCATTGAGGGATGTGTGCATGGCTGCACTTTAAATGTGGTGCCCGGCGTGCTGAAGCGGTGAGGTGATGGTATGGTGAGCGAATGAGTACCCGCCCACCATCGAAATGGCGTGTTTCCCGGGAATGCATAATTATCGCAGCATGTTTGGGACGATACTACGTGAGAAGCTGGATATGTGGCCAACGGCTAAAATGTCGTCTTCCCTGCTCTCTACCGCCCTTAGTGCAAATTCTGCCCCTCATCACTATTTGTTATTTTTTTAATCCATATATTCCTCTGTCTAATTCAGAACTTACTATCAAGTGAACAATTTCAGCTCCCACCACGACTGACACTCTTACAAAGCCTAGAAGCAGGTTAATCGACTAACTGGGGATGGGTGAAAAGCATTGGGAGGAAGCTGATGTGGACCCTAAAGCTACCAGAGACCAGTTAGTCGATTAACCTGCTTCTATGCTATAAATTCTATGTAATTCTT